>NC_051042.1:4058169-5258169 GCF_904848185.1 Acanthopagrus latus | reverse complement strand
CCAGGAACAGGCTCACACTCATTTGCCTGTCACATTAACTTGGCACCTCTCTTTCCTCGGGCCCTTTAAGCACTGTGACCCACCCAAACAAATGACCTGTTCATACAGCACAAAGACCTCCGGCTTCCCTGTCAGCCTTCCGGCTTCATTTCACTTCTCCCTCCCCTACAACGACCTCTCCAAACCCCCACTTCCTCCTCTTTGATTCGTTTTTCATACTTAGTCACTTTACTTCATTACTAAACTTGGTTATGTCATGAAAAATAAGGCCGTCTTCCAGTGTCATGTCAGACTCAGTGAAGGCTTTTTTATTCTTTAACTGAATACTCGGGACGGCATTAAGAAATTAGGATACCGAAAACAGCTTTGTGCCATCAAAGTTACAGAACTGAATCAAGTCAAATGTGCGATACGTTTTATAAAGATGTGGATTCATGTCAGGGTTACCAGCTCTCACACGCTGACCGTGAGACTCAACCAATTAACACTTTTACAGATGCTCTCGCGCCGCACGTCCATTTTCTTCATCGCTGATAAGGGCTTGAAAAGACGACGCTGACAGCACACAGACTCTGAACACATCACAACACTTCACAAGTCTCATGACTCCCTCTGGTCCGACGTGGAACCAGAGCCTCATTTACAGCTGCTGGTTCCTTATCGTGGCCTCGTTAGAGAAAGACACGCTTTGACCGCTGTTTTGTCTGTGAAGGGGAAGCAGAAACCTGCAGAATATCACAGTATAGAACGACTTATTTATTCTTCTGTCTTAATTGTAATATTTGGTTTGGAGGTAATTCAAAAGTCACAGTGGAAGTGGAAAAAAATCACCTTTGTCTCTGAGAAATATGATCAACTTTTATCTATTTTATTTTCATAACCAATTTTTTGACTTTTTTTACAGTCAATTACATAAATAAAGTCGCTTGAGATTTCTGGATGAAGGATTCTGTCCAGAAATGTGTGTCAGCAAACAATTACATTCCACTGAAGTTGTGTTCGATTAGTTGTCAACTATTTTTGATAACTGATTAATCAGGTAGCAAAATTATTATTATCATTATAATTCTGGGATTCCAGCCTCTTAAAGCTGAACATGTTCTGGTTCTGTTCGTCCTCTGTGACAGTGTACTGAATGTCTGCGGGTCGTGGACGACACATGAGCATTTTGGACTTTCAGAAACACTGATCGACATTTTTCAGCATTTTCTGATGTTTTAAAGGCCAAACGAGCTCTCGATCAATCGTTATAATAATCGTTAGTTTCAGCCCTAACGATGATGTTCTCTTCCTGACTGACCTGTTAGTTCTGTTCTGGTTTCTCCCTCACTTCATGTCTCTGCCTTTACAGCCTGACGGAGCTCCCACGATGTCGGCGTTTGCTTGTGGTTCAAACGCTGAAGATGACGTGTCGATACCCATCCAGTCAGTCTGAGGATATCCTGAAAGCTGCAAATCCATGGCTTAATTAAAACAATCACGCGACGTCGCGAAACGCAAAATAACTCGTCAGTGTTTGTGTTGAACCGTCGGCGCCGTGCTGAACCGTCTCCCTGTGAGCTCCTCTGAAGTGGCACTTTTGCCCTGTGATCCTAATTATCTCTGAGGACATCCTCGTTACAGCTCCGGCTGATGGAGGAGGAAGGAAGGAAGTTTATAATCATGTTCAATTAGTGCTCCTTCACATTTTATCCGAGCCTTTCCACTGTGCTAATTACTTATTTGTACCAATTATTTGCTTTGCTGAGCTTGTTAACCCCCGTGTTCACCTTGGCAGTTAAAGCGATTGCTGTGAGGCGTGTTTCACAGTTTCCCTTTTACAGTCCTCTGAAATATCACGGTGCATCGCCTACCGTGCATCGTAAAATGCATTGTTAATTGTCGCCGTGCACTCCAGACCTCGTTACTCAGTTTGAGCTCTGATCGATTTCAAGTCCTCAAATCTTCCACAAATCAAGGACGTTGTGTTTAATGACATCACCGATGTCATGAGGGGTTCTCGAGCAGGAGCGGGTGTTAGTCTGCCGTGCTTCGTCCTTCATGCATCCTGAACATAAACTCCCTCCCTGTCCTCCTCGGTAGAAAAAGAACAGGTCGACATTTTGTGTAAACTATCACAGAACAGATTAACAGTGTTGATTAGTAAATTCAGAGGCTTTAGTAGCATTTAGTCGCAAAGAACCAAGCTAGCTGTTTCCAGTCTACATGCTGAGCGAAGGTGAGCGGCTGCGACATCACTGGTTGCAAACAACGACACGTCATCTTTTTCAAGTGAAAATATTTTTTCTTATGGGGGGGGTGTAATACTATGTTGACCACAAGGTGCTGAAGCACAACATCATGGCATGTTCTTAAAAGACTAAAAGCGAAGATGTTTTCTTCTCCTGCCAAATACAAAACATATATAAATCAAATCATAAACAGAGAGAGAGATACAGTTTAGATCAGGTAGCGGTAGTGTTAGTCACTGGTCCAGTTTATAAACTTACACTCTGAGGTTTGTGTTATTCTGGCCTCCTGCTGTACATACTTGATATCCAGTAAGCTCTCCTCATGAAGCCTCGTTCACTGTTTCCTTTTCTTTTTCACTCGAATCCTTTAGAATCCCCCTCTGCTCCCGAACACGTAATCTAAAATCCAGTTTAAGCTGCATTCGCAGCAGTCCGTGTGATCAAAGACCAGAGGAAACACTTTTATGACAGTAAAAAGCACTGAATCATACATAACAATATGAAAACCCGAAACACACACACACACACACACACACATATCAGAGGCAGTCTCTAATTTGATCCTGAGTGGGCTCTCGTGTCCGGCAGTGCCTGATGAAAGCGTCTCATCTTGATGGCGGGTCAGGAGATGAGGCATCCCGGCTGCTATCAAAGGGCCCTGATGACCTCTGGGTGCTGAAGCAGCGGCGCTCTGCCTCCACACGAGCTCCCTTTAATCTCCAACTGCTCTCACAAAACACTTGCTTATCCAGGGAGTGCACGATGGCAGAGAGCTCCTCGTTTTTCTTCGTGTGCGTGTGTGTTTTTTTTTTTTTTCTTTTAAAGTACACACCTCTCCATTTTCTCCGGGCTGCTCGGTTCAGCCTAACGGATGCCCTGAAGACGGGCGACGCGGAGAAGACTGATGAGGAGGGGGTGTAACTGCTGACAATGGGATGGAGAAATGGAGACGGCGGAGGAGGAAGATGAAACCATAAAGGGCTGTCTCGGTGAGAAAAGAGAGAGAAAGGGCTCATCATTTCGCCCTCCATTTGGTCGCACGGAGCTATAAAAGAGAGATGAAATCAGGAGGCTGTCAGGTAAAGGAGAGGAAAAGCTCTGCTGAAATGGAGCGAGCACAGAGAGGAGAGAGGAGAGAGAGGAGGCGCCCCGCATCACTTCTCCTCCACAGCACAAGCTCTCGACTGTCAGGAGAACAAAAACACCTTCATCAGGACTCTACAGGCCGATCGCTTGACTGGAGCACAGGCGGCTTTTACAGGAGATCACAGGAGAGCGTTCTGTGGATTAGTCGTGAGGCTTTACAGAGATATTAAACTGTTCCACTGGTTTTTATTTAGGTGACATGTCTGGATTTGTATTTCTGTGTTTTGATCCATCAGGAGGCTGTTCCCTGCTCAGCTACTTTAACATGTAGTCCAACACAGTTACTAGTTACCTGTTCAAGCAATCTAACTTGATTACTTTCTGCTAGTTTTGGATTACCTCATTACCAAACGTATTCAAATAAAGACGAGAGAAGAGAAACGACAAGAAGACTTTTGTTTTATCATTACAGAGTGTTTGGTGTCAGTCTCATGTGGAAGGTTACAGACGAGTGTATCCGTCTTTATACTATAATTTAAGTAATCCTCTTTGTTAACTGAATGTATCTGTAATCTGATTACATGTATTCGGTAACCCCCCAATGACTGGGCGATAAGGCCTTATAATAATAATGATAATAATACACAACATATATCTTGATATTTGTATATATTGTCTCCTGTCACCATAATGAAGTTCGGAGAGTTTGTAGTACAACATGACTTTACCTCTGTGGAGCTCGCTGAGGAAACAGGAAATAATGTCCTGAAACACACACACTTGGATTATCGGAAAAATTGCATCATTTTCCATTTGTCAGCCAAAGTTCTCTCCATGGTTCAGCTGAAGCTGTTGTTGAGGTTTTTGAATAATCTTTGTCTTGGTCAAAGACTGAAAAGTCAACAGTGGATGAAGACAGGACGTGTTGGCTCTCCCATCTAGCTCAGTATTTCTCAATATTCAACTGAAGCCACTTTCTTTGCTGAGGTTTAGTGTCTTAAACTGAACCACATGTGATAAAGCAGAACACAAACCCTGTTTTATTGTCCAGCCCGACCAGCGTCTCACGGCTTGTTGTGAGCCAGTTGAAAAACCAGCGAACATGATCCACACGGCGATTCAGTCCCCCATAAAACCTGAAAGATTCACATAAAGATGTAAATCCCGTCATTATGTGCTCAGCTTCACAGCAACACAGATGTAGCCGAAGACGTGTTTTAAAACCTAAAACAACAAACCAACATGAATCCATCCAGCTCTCCTGATCTAAAGAGGTTTCTCTGCTGAGTTTATATCTGGAGAACTGGTGGAAAAACCAGTCACAGCACTGATTAGCTGTTTGGTATATGATCACTTCAAATGCGATGCAACATGAAAAAAAAAACACACACACAGAATGAAATAAAGCTTTCTTTTAAAATGAATAACTACATTTTGCTTTGCAACATAGACGCACAGCTACAGCAGCTACATGCTAAACTTGTGTATAGTTTTCTATAATATGTGACAAAGCAGCGCTCTGTGAGAGCAAGCGTCAAAATATTCAGCAAACACCATTCTAATCAGGTGAACCTCCCTCAGATACACAGCTAGCAGCAAGCTAATGTTAACCTTAGATAGCTGATGCTAAGCTAAACGTGTTTGCTAACCGTCTGTAGGCGCAGAGGTTAACCTTCACCTGTCCAGGTGTGTTTGCGTCTGTGGCTGCGCAGCAGATGATCAGTTCACACAGAGAGCAGCTGGAACGACTTTCACCTTATGTTAATGCACCACAACAAAGAAATAATTAAGATTGTACACGAGTCCCAAATCTTGAGTCCGAGTCGAGCTTCAAGTCACAGAGGTTGCGACTCAAGTGTGACTCTAGTCCAAGTCTCAAACTCGAGTCCTCATCCTGCAAACACAAAATGAGCATTATTCTGAAAAACACGTTTTAATTCTTTTGTTTCATACATCAAAATTAATAATTGGCTTAACTCTGATGTTCTCTGGAAAAATGTTTCGTTCCTTCCAAACATTTTTTTTTTCACACTTAGGTTTAAACAACCTTTTTTTTTCTTTCTTTTTTTTTTCATTTTTTTTACCTTTTCACGGATGGAAAATGAAATAAAGGAACTTGGAAAGATGATCCCATCAAGGCTTTATGGATTTTAAAAGACGCCTCTCTACTTCAGCTGTTCAGCAGAATGCTGCAACACTGTTTCACCGAGAAGCTCCACAAATGTTTGGTGGACTGCTGATCTTCCATCAGTGTGACAGTGAGTAGATTGTGGCTGCATTTTCATTTCTGAGTGAACTGTTACAGTGAGAAGGGTCACACAGGGACAACTGATGTATCTGAAGAATATATGTACATGCGTTCATGCATAGCTGAGCCATATGCGCAGAGCCTGAAGCCCACACAGTCAGCTGAAATGCATGGCAGAGAAAAAGCTCCATATTGCCTCCCTAACCACGCCATCTCCCCCCTCTCTCACACACACAGTCAGAAATCACAGCCTTACAGCCAGCACCCCCACACAAGTGAAAATGAATGCACTCACCACCTGTGGTGGGAGCAGAACAAGAGAGTGGGAAAAGGACGTGGGAGGGGAAGAAAGACGAGGAAAAGAAAAAGACATGGCGGCGGCTCAGAGCCATGAGTCAGTGAAACAGGATCACAGACATTAATAGTAAAGATCACAACATAATGAAGACAAAGGACCGAGGTTTCATAATTATGTCCGTTCATTCGTGAGACATTTTATCCCCAAATCCTGTTTCACAACCAGCAGTGAGACGAGCACAAAGACACAACAACACAAAGTTTGTCTTTCTCTCAGGTGTGTGTGGGAGTGTGTGAAATGTGAGTGTGACTGAATGTGTCTGTGTGATTCAAGTGAGGCAACAGAGTAGTCACTGTGTGTGCGTGTGTGTGTGTGTGTGTGTGTGTGTCTCATCCCTCCCACCATTACTCCTGTCAGCAGGCCTGAAACCACAAACCATCCCGTCTGGAAACAAAGCCATTAACTCACAACAACCGTCTCCCTCACACCTTCTTACTTCAGTTTAGATCTCCTCTCTCCGTCACACTTTGCTTGTTTCATATCACTGTGTGTGTGTGTGTGTGTGTGTGTGTGTGTGTGTGTGTGTGTGTGTGTGTGTGTGTGTGTGTGTGTATGTGTGTGTGTGTGCATCACAGCCATGACATTTAACTGTTCCCATTCCCAGGAATTACACCAACAATAACCACTTCTTTTGGAAGTGGCATTTGGTCACTGTGTTTGTTTTTTTCTTGTTGTTTTTTTCCTGTTACAGTCTCATTTTACAGACACAGAGTGTGTTCTTGAACATCACACTGGACCGTTCATGAATACAGAACTGCACCAGGACGGTCGAGCCCATTTTAAAAACCACTGACTGTTCGGCTCATTTGTAATGGAAGGAATCTGAGGCGCTGTGATGAAAAAAAAACCACGTCTTAATCCTTTATTGAATTATTGAACACTTGATAACACAGACTTCCATTATAAATAGGCTGAACAGTCAGTGATTTAAACTTTACTGGATGATTGACCTCATCCTCAAAGAACACCTGATTTTATGTCTATCACTGCGCCTGACCCACTGTGTGCTGCGTCACCAGGTTTAGACTGACGCTTGTTCAAATATTTACAGTGGTAGATAAATGGGGAGTCTCATGAAGAGATCACTGATAAATAGGCTATTATTTGGCAGCCTGTGAGATCAGTAAGGAAGGACATGACACAAGTTATCTCTGGAGACAGCCACGGCGAGGGGAAACATGTGAATCACCCTCATCCTTTAACCTCACTGTGGTCTGAGTGTAATCAGTGCAAGACGAATAAAATATAAAACTAATGACTCGCAGCAGCCGCACTGTGCTTTAAAATCAGGCATAACAGCATAATGAATATTAACCGAAAGTCTTTTCTTTGCTCAGGAAACAAAGAGAAAAGCAACTAACATGGTTTCAGTTGTGCGTCCGTTCAGACCGACAGTCGATGTTCCAGACAGCAGCTTCTGTTTGCTGCGTGACTCTCACCGACGTGTCGCAGCGAGATAAAATCCCCCTCTGGCCCAAAAAACATTTTCCCCACAGAGCGTCTGTAGAGCTGCTGACAGGACACAGAAGTTTTATATTGGTTGAACTCTCAGTGAGCTAAGGGACGGGGTTTAAAAACACTGTGACATCATCACAATATAAAGTCTCAGGAGGAACTCTACTGTGGGTATTGTTTGGGCTGCAAAACCAGGAAGTAGACCCAGAAGTTGGAACATGTTTTTAGCTTTCTATGTTTTACGTTAACTTGTCTCATGTCGCCTGATGCTTGTTTTGACTCATCAACAGGTGAAATCTAACAAAAGATTCGTCTCATGTGTCATCTGAACACAGTGAAAGACTGATATCTTTCATTCTCTGTGTTCCTCCTTCATCAGACCAACATGGAGTTCAGGATTGCTGCGCCGTGACATCACACAGACGAGACGACAGGACTGAGTGAGTCACACCCAGGTGGGTCAAACATTCTCCTTTACACAAATACAGTCTTCTACAAACTTGTGATAATGGGCTGCTTTGTTAGATACAGAAAAAAATGTTAACAAAATTCACATTTTTTTAAAAACCTTTTTTCAAGCCTCCTGTATGTTTCAGAGATGCTGTGTTCAGGGTCGCCAGGATTTTAGGAATATCATGAGTCCCTTTGTTGCTCCACTCTGCTAACCTCAGAAAAGCGTGGTGAGGTTTCTGACTTTGTCTAAATACCAGGATGTTTCAGTTACTCCATCCGTTCAATGGTGGCATTGTCTTCAAACTTTATTTGTGGAACAAGTTGTTCTGTACGCTGACGTGTTCATTACCATCTGTTGATAAACTATATGGAGCATGAACACATGCTCAACATGGAGGCTTCCTAAACTAAAAATAGTATTTTCTACTTTTAAGAAGAGCTCAAGAAGTTGGTTATTATGGACCAGACTATTTCCTGACCGGGATCAGACACTCTCTGGAAGCATCAAGTTGTTGCCAGGCAACATGGCGGACTAGCTGCCTCCCCTCTGTCTTCAGTCTTTATTGTAACAGGACCCTCTCATGGCTGTAACTTCAGTGTCTCTGTACCATTCAATGTAAAGTTCTCTTTCGTTGTCAAAACTCCACAAAACACACAACACGCAGGCCTTCGGTGTATCTGTAGGTCACATCAGACCAAACGTTATCAGCTGGTCAATCACGAGGAAATGGGCCATTCTACAAAAACGGTTTTATTGATTTATTAACAACTGTACATTTCTTTTCAGTGCTGACAGCATTTGCTACATACTTTGGTGTGATTCAGAGGGACGGCCGCGGGTCGCCCCTTTAGTTCTCTGGGAAATGCTGACAGGATCAGGAGCACAGCGTGCAGACCGGAATTCATCACTGTCGTCTTCACGTCAACATGGGAGACACTTGATTTACTCATTTATCATTTTGTCACCAGTCTCCCTGTGTCTCCCCGTCACGGCCGACCAAACAGGTTCCAGGAATATTGATAAGATACCAACAGGGGCAGAGTGATCCCAATAGCACGGATTGGACTTTTTGAGGAATCAATGGTGCAATTCAACATCCAGATTACATCACGTTAGCAAAAAGCACATTGTCACTCAGTTTGTGCCTGCTGCAGTGCTTCTGCTGCCAACTGAGGTCCAAGGGTTAGGCTAAACATTAAACGATCCCATCTCCCACAATCTAACAAGGTAAAACAAACAGGTAGGAGGACAGCACAGACAGATGTACACTTTAAAAAGGTCTTTTTATATATATATGAATTAAATTTACATCCATCTCTTCTCCTGAATCGTAGCGTCCCACTCGGTCCAAAAGTGGTCCAAACCAGCCGAGGCGGCACCCGAGTCAGGACTCCACGTGTTCATCGTCCGGTAAGAGCACTGTTACAAAAGGCCATTTTAAAATCTCCACGAAATTGTCTGCTCACAAGCTTCATGCTCCTCTGCGATGTCTGAAAAAGTCGGCCTGGAGAATGTACTTTAAGATCAAAAAAATCAAAATTGTTAAAAAGTTCTAATCTATGTTCTGCTCTCCCACTCAGACATCATGGCAGAAGACAGAGTGGGCCAAAAAGATCATCACAAGTACACCCAGGACATGAAAATATATATATTCTTATAATATATATAAAATGTCTTTATTTAATCCGATATGTACACTTTTCACAAAGACGTCTGAGGAGCGATGTCCTCAGAAATGAAGCGCCGCTTCATCAGGTAACACCCAAATATTCTCAAGAAAAAACAGGAAAAAATTCAAAGTCACAAAAAAGTGGAACCCAAAAATAAACTGAAAAAAAAAAAAAAGACAAAAAAAAAAAAAGACAAAAACAAAATCTTTCCAGCACGAGTATCCTCAGGCCAACAGCTCCATCCATTCCCACCAGGTTAGCTCTCCACATGTGTAGTCCGTCTCAGTTTGTTGTAGTCCACGGACTACGGTCGAAAGGGAAGTAAAAGTGATCTGATCAGAAGTGCTGGAGCAGAGCGGGAGCGCGTTCGTCTTAGTAGATGACCTCGTAGACGGTGGCCTTCTTGTCGCCTGATCCAGTCACGATGTATTTATCATCTGCTGAGATGTCACAGCTCAGGACGGAGGACGACTCCTTCGACTGTGGACGTGAAAATAACAATCACCATTAAATCTTTGTTCATCTTGATTGTATCATCAGACTTATTAGGCATGATTAACAGTAAAGTTCCCTTCAAACAGCTGGTGGAGAGCTTTTTGTTTTACAGTAGCCAACAGCACTGGATGGTGTCTGTACTGCACTCAGTGAGGCCCGGCTCTCAGGAACACAATGCTCCTTGTCTTTATACATCCATGGCAGCACCGCACATATTGAATACTTTCTCAATCAAATATTAGTCTGTTAAAGGTAACAAAGATGAGACATGAACTGTTTTGTTTTGTCTGACTGACTGTTCAAAACCCAATGAAATACACAACAGAGAACAGCAACAAATCCTTTAATCTGAGAGGCTACAACTAGAGATGTATTTATTCTTAATTCACCATTTGTCTGAAAAAAATCCTGTAACACATTATTAAAATAGCTGCCAATTACTTTATGTCAATTAATCAACTTATCATTTGAAGATGGAGGACCACATGCTCACTCCCACTCAGAAACAAGTGATTAACATGTTTTTAGCTTTCAAAGATTTACTGTCTGAACTGTCTGCATGATTAATGAGACAGCTTTATTAAAACAAGGAGGTTCACATAACAAAATACTTCTCTGCAATTTATATTTAAAATCCCCACATTTGTTTGAGGGACATTTAATTTAAACTACATCTCAGAAAACAGAGTTACAATCTCTTTTCCTTTAACAACAAACTTGTTCTCAGGATGCGCAGATGATTATACCTGAGCTGAAGGAGACTGAGGTCAGCCTTAAAGCTCCCAACATGACAGGCAAATTGATTTTAGGTCAAGAATATGATGAAGAATAACAGTTATGTTGCTTTTATTTATTTTCATTCGACAAAAGATGATATGTAATAGAAATAATACTACTCTGAGGAATGATCGTCCTCGTCCTGAAGAGAGACCACTGAGGTTGTTCAAACTGCAATGTTCCTTTAAACATTTCAGCTGAAGTGTGTGTGTGTGTTTACCTGGAATATGCTGGCACCATAAGGAGTCCTCCACGCATTGAGCAGGTTGTCCTTCCCTGTGCTCACAAACCATTTACCTGCAAACACACAACAGACATGATGAGAATATAGTCTGAAGGTGTGTAGGGGTGTGTGTGCTCATACACACACAGTCATGTTTGTCATCACTGGATAAAGACTTTAACATTCAGCTAACATGTGATTAATAACCTCCTTGGAGGAAAACACCATCACATTACCAATCCTAAAATGCTCGTAATGAAGGAGACTCACACCATTTCCACTCTGATAATTATTTAAATCACCCTCTGATTAATTACCCAACTGACTAGCTGGCTAATGATTTAATTAGTGACAGCAGAAGCTCTGAAGCAGCGAGCCTGGTCTGTATGAACCAGTTCTGTGGTGGCGGTGATATGCGGCAGTGCTGTGGGGGGTCCTGTGAGGGGAAATGAATACCGACAGTTCTGGTTAAAAGGCGATAGTAAAACCTCATTTATCTGAGCCTTAAACTTGAAACCAGCTGCTCTGCCCAACAGGCAGAATCATCCAAACTGAGGCAGCGATGACAAATTCCTCTAATGAGCCCACTTGTAAAATAACAGCTTCCTTACAGCTACGAGTCTGCTATGTGTAATTTAAGACGTACAGACAAATCTGACATGTGAACACAAAACAAACGCTCATGAATAAACAGCACTCATCAGAATTCTGGTAAAAAATGTTCTGGAGCAAAAATAAACGTGTTGAGTCACAACATCATTCTTTAAGTGACTCAACAGCAGCCACTGGATGTTTGAATCATTCCAGCGTCTACAGAAATCACAGTAGTCTCCAGATGATATTTTCGGCAACACAACCCAACGGAAACAAGCTGCAGAAGATGTACTGATGCTACAGCTACTGCCTGCCTGGACCGCGAAGATGTGGTCAACATTGCAGAGAGGCGGTCAAGACAATCTAAAACGACTGTAGCAAAATGATGTCAGCAGAAACCAGAATAAATCCACCTTCATGACATTTAACAACACAACAGTAACTTCTCCCAACAGAATCCCTCCGACCCACCAGCTCCACTACAGCCAGGAAGTATTCATGTAACTGTTCATTTATATTATTTGAGATATATATATTTTATGGTATTTTATTATCTCTGTACATTATGGTCTAAATGGTGTTTAAAGTTCTCTCTACACTGCCAGGTTTGTAATTCTGATGGAGAATAATACAGAACTTCCTTTTTAGCCCAAACAGTCACAGTCACATTTTAATCCTGCCTAGAAAATATCACATTAGCCTCAAACTGTAATATGGCTGTCAACAGTGAGGACTGACTGACTGCTTTTTCGTAACATTTTTAAGCTGATTAATGATGATGAAATACACAGATACCAATAATCAACAAAATGCTGCATATCAGCCTTGATATATGTCCAGGTCAATAATCAGTATCACTATTAACTGACGTAGATTTCTTCTGACCGCCGCATCCTCAGAGTAGCTACCGCTCTGCTCAACAGTCATCTAATAACCATCAAGTTTGGACTGATAGTGCCAGGTGGTGCCAAGGTATTTTTCTCATGCCATCACACGGCAATAACACTTGAGTTTTCCAAACTAAAGTGGTGAAGTGTTGTAAGTTTAGGTCTGATGTGGCCCAGATCCGTGTGTCATCCAACTCATGACAAATCTTATTCTAACACCCATGAAAATCAACAACTATTTAAAAACTTCTTCCACTACAACTATTGTTTTTCTTCCCTGAAGGTCAGTCTGTGTGCTCACATGTGATCAGCAGCCTCTTTGCCTGAGACTTACCACAGTAGGCGAACTTGAGTGAGAGGACGCAGCTCTCGTGCAGGTGCAGCTGGTACTTGTCAGGCTTGGTGTGGTGAAGCACCTCCACGTTGCTGCTCTCCATACCCACAGCCAGCCACTCTCCAGTGGGACAGTAGCCCAGCGAGAAGATCTGTAACAAGGAAACAACACATTCCGATGAGCAACTGTCATCAACTGTATTTAAACTTAAAAAATAAAGCGTGTTTCACAACCAGCAACCACCTTAACCACTCTGAGTGTGTGAAAAGCTCCTTCTTACCTGTGAGGTAAAGTCGTGTTGCTGGAGCTGCCGTCCCTCCCTCAGGTCCCAAGAGCGGACAGTGTTGTCGAGCCCTCCGGTCCACAGTTTGGTCCCGTCGTGCGAGATATCGATGCAGCTGGCTCCATCTGTGTGGCCCTGGAACTGCCTGCAACAACACAAAGCACCAAACATCGAGTCAGAAACAGAGGAGACAGCCTTTCCAACTCTAACAGCAACCATTTTGTTCTTCAAACACAAAGATCTGTGTATTAATGAATGCCTGGAGCACATTCCAGCTGAGTGAGTTAGGCCTTAAAGTTTGCCACACTGACCTAACGAGGGTCTGGTTGTGGAGGTCCCACACAGCGATGTTTCCATCCGAGCAGCAGGAGAAGCAGACCTTAGCGTCGGGGCTTATGGCCAGTGCGTAGCAGGCTGGAGCAGAGGAAGTGAGCTCGGCCTTTATGCGGGGCGTCTGTGAGGCCAGGTCCCAGATGGTCAGCGTGCTGGCCTCGCCACCCACGATCAGGGTGCGGCCGTCAGGCAACAGCTTGCAGGAGCGGATGTAATTGTCTCGGTTCTAGAAGAGGAAACATTTATGCCATTTATCTGTCAATTCTTTAGCACATGAAATGTCTTTGTGGATACGACAGTTAGAGAGTAAAGGGACAGTTCAGCCCAAAGTCAGAAATGCATTCTTTCCCTCTTATCTGTAGTGCTTTTTATCCATCTGGATGGTTTTGGTGCTGCCAGCACTCTCTCAAATATCTGTGTACTGTCCTTTTAAGAACAAACTCAATTATGCTTCTGCTGAGCTAAAGGAGATCAGCAGCATACATCAGTGAATCAACGTCAAGACCTTCTCTATTTAAACTCGGAGAGGAGCTGAGTGAAGTTGTTCGGCTGCTGCTGACTCTGTTTCATGTTTTAGTGAAGATGTGGATGTCAGCTTTAACAAGAGAAGCAGGGAGAGAGTGGCTCCAAGAGAGCAGGAAGACAGATCAATAGGACTGAGGAAGAAGCTCTTGGTCGAATTAAAACAGCACACTGATAGCTTTATAAGACCCAACTGCACTCTGGACGCACCTTAAGGGTGTTGGAGGCCATATGAGTCGAACGGCATGAAGCCGAAGTATCAAAATGAGAAATGAGAGGCAGTTGGGAGGAAGTAATGAGCTGGGTAATGGCAGACAGGGTTGGCCAATCAGAACATCATTACTCAGCAGGCTTTTTCCCCCTCACGCAGGATTATTTCAGCACAGCAGTGAGACACTTTGCTGAATTATTCACATGTCTGTCTGTTGGGATCTGGGGGAAAGCTACAGTGGGATGTGGAGTCAGGCTACATTTGATGCTCAAGAAAATCTTAATGAAGGAGCCCGATTGCAGAGGCCTCAACATGAGCACATTATGTCTCTGCTCTGTTTGGACGCCTCGTTAGCACTTGAAGCATCCACTGCAATAACATTCTTCTGCTCTGACTTGTAGGAAACGTTAACAAGTAGTTACCAGGCAGTCGAGCTGGGACACCGGGCTCTTGCTCCCTGGTTGGCTGATGTCCCAAATCTTGACACAACCCTTGCCACCGGTGTAGACATGACGTGTGGGGTTGCTGATGGTGACGGCACACACCACTTCCCCGTGGCTCAGCGTGTTGATCTGGCGAGCGTGTCGCGGGATGCCCGGGCCTATCAGTGCATCTGGAGGGAAGGGCACGGGCTGCATCTGACCATCCGCACTAACGTGAAAAGAATAAGCTCTGCAGAGGACAGAGGGACGAAAACATGGTTAGTCTGAAGGTAAGACGTGTGTGCCATCTGTTAATAAGAAAAAACTAAATCCAAACTCACGGTTTTCCTCCAGAAATGGACGTGAGGCTGGCTGGCAGGCCTGGAGCCCTCATGTGAGGATGAGGGTCAAACCCCGCCTGCATGAGCAAGAAGAACAAAGAGTTAAGAAACAAACCTGCACAGATAAATTAGACTAAGCTAATATTCAAACTGAAAACGATGCTTCACTTTATCTGCTAACGCCCGGAGGAACTCTTGTACCATTGTTTCCAGGCAAATCCCTTGAAAGGCGCACATTCAGCTTCGCTGCATACTGAGAAGCTTTACACAAGGCTACAACATCCCACTTGCTAATGCTAATGAACGCCTGGGAGATTTTCAAACACGGAGATGCATTTTGGGGGGTGAGCCTTTTAAAAGCCTTTAGAATGCTAACTAAGTGACTAACATCAAAGTAAAGGAGCCAGGCCGTCTTTGTACTTTCTCATTATGTACACACAACAAGCTGCAGCCAGCCGAGCAGAAATATTCACAATAAGTTATGGAAATACATACTGGATGCTTAAGTTACTCAAAGACTCTACAACCTACAGCCACAGAGGATAATTCATCCAGATGCTGCTGAGGGCTTTTTTTGTCAAGGTGGAATATATGAATGAATATATGCGAAGAGGAGAATCTGGAATAGTTACAATTGGTGAGCGTCCATAGGCGGCAGCAGCTGCAGCACTCATCTGTGGTGAGATGAGACCAGGATAGACGCCTGGGCTGGTCAGGGATCCGTTCATCTCATGATGACCCATCATCGCAAATGGGCTGGCATAGGAGCCCGCGATGGACAGAGGTGTGCGCAGGGCAGAGCCGGCTACAGAAGAGAAAAGAAGATTTTAATATACTTACAGAAGCTCTGCCGAACACAAGACGATGTCTAACAACTGGAACACTAAATATTCAGTACAGCAAGTGAAAGGCTGCCACTAACGATAAATTCTGTTGTTATTTCATTTCATCTGTGATAGTTAGAAGTGAGAACATTTTGTTAGCTTTTGTTTCCAAGCTCAAGAATAAACTTTAAATCACGGGAATATTTCTTCATCAATTAATGTGTAGATTAATTGCTCTGTAAAAATCCATTATTGTTTCCTAAAACCAAACTGAGGTCATTAAAAGGATGATTTTCAATAACTAAAGCCTCCGCTGTGTAGGTTCATTAGGATATTAATGTGTCTTTGGAAAAAAGCTGTTGTGTAGTTCCTAGCCAATAACAGCGCTAGGACTTTATTAACACCAGGTCAAAAGCAGCCTCCATCTCTCCTTTACTCTCATGCCGTTACAGATTACTGTATGTCTCGACTGAGAGTGGGGCTGACACACACACACGCACACACACACACACACACACGCGCAGAGGCAGAGGCAGAGGCAGAGCAGAGAGCCACATACACAGCCACACCCCTTCCTGTTTACCTCATGGGATCTTATTTTGAAAGATCTGTATGGGAGTGAATGGAGCAAGAGAAATAATTTTTTGGAGTTGTGCCATGAACTCCACATATGATGAAAACAAATGAAATATAAGACTGTGTAATTGTGCTTTAGAGTGTAACCACTGTGAAACAATCAGAGAATCCCATGTTATTTATCTGACTCAATACTTTGTTCTCTCTCAGTCTCAACCATTGAGCTGGTGTTCACCAGTGTAAGCCTATAAATGAGTGTGACAGTGAAGGTGTTTACATACCTAACGCCTCCATGCCGGGTGGTTTGCCCATCGTGAGAGGCCGCAGTCCTGGAGTGGTGCTGGTTCCTGGTGTTGGGGCCTCGTTTCTTGGTGTAGGTGTGTTGGACTTCAGGCTCGGTGTAGATGACTTGTCATTCTGAAACAGAGACACTTTTTAACCTCTGGGTGCACCTTTGTTTCATGTCCTTTGACTCATAGTTGTAATTTCATGTACTCTCAGTCACAAGCACAAAACAGCGTCCAAGCCAAGAGTTATAAAAAAAAAAATCCACCAGTGAGTCAAAAATACCCCCACTGGCAGGGAAATCCAGAGTGACAATCTAAGTGGACGGCTCAAGGTAATCCAATCTAACAGTGACACTTCATTACAGCCATGGTGTGTGTGTGTGTGTGTGTGTGTGTGTAGTGGGGGTAGAGGCATAAACCTTTGCTTAGAAGTCAAGCTTGTTAAGAGTGGCTAGACAAGCGAGATGGTGGGCCAAACACTTCTCTCATAATTAATCCATCTTTCATCCTTTGCAGATCGAGTTCGAGGACTTGGGGGGGTGGGTGGGTTCAGCCTGGTGACACACACTAATGAGGGACGGAGAGAAGCTGGGTGTCACGGGAGGTGGAGTGTGGTGATGTGGGCTACAAATCTATCCTAATCCTTAGCGAAATGGTTTATGTAGAACTGATGCATGAGGACTCTTCGAGCCTGGTTAGTGAGGGCTTCGGTATTAGAGAAAAAGCAGGGGGAGGATGAAACGAAGTGAGAACAGTGGGGGACAGCAGTTCCCTCGCCACTGTGTCTCGGGGTTATTTACAGCCTTGGGTCGAGGAAGAAATGACCATTTATTGGGTAAGCCATAAAGGAGATTGAGAGGAGTGAGCCACAGGGTTTGATTTCCTGAGAGTGCATCCACCCTCTGCCCCTTCAAGCCCCTCATAGCAGCCAACTGCTAAGCCTCCTGCGTATTAGTCCTTCACAGACACCCACTCCACTTGACAAATGCCCTCTAGTCTGTCAGCTCACCCTTCACCCCCTCCACTGTAACCTCCTCATTTCATCTCCTCTCTAACACTCACATGGGCGTGGTCCTTGGCTTTGGAGGACGGCGTGCTGCCTGAGGAGGCGACAGAGGCAGGGCTGTTGGGGGCAGCATCCTTCTTCAGGACCCGTGATTTATCCAGGCCGTTCTCTGGAGGAGAGTGCGCCGGGCTGACTCGAGGGGTGGCCGGATCCTACAGAGTTAAACGAGACAGACAGAGAGCGAGACTGAGCAAACAGAATGGAGGAAAGCCACTGGCATGTACATGTAGGTCAAACAAACTGGGGCCTCATGTGCAAACACAGATAAATATACCCGTGCGTGCTCGTACGCTGCCTCATACGCATACACACACTTTTCATTCACCTGTCACTCCCTTTTCTCTTTGTGTTCTTTGTCTTAGTTTCTGCATGAATGGAAAAAGGAATACAGCAAGTAAGCACACACACTCTCTCTCTCACACACACATACACACACAACCAATATTATGACAGACTCGTTGCTGTGAAAGGTGTCGAGGCTTCGACAGGGAAATGACAAAAGAGAGCTGTGTTTGGTTCTCAGTGAGGAATGTGGCTGAGCAGCTCGGTTGAAACGCAGTCTTACCTCATTGGAAACATCCACCACCAGGTCGTCACTTTTGTCTCCGTCACTGTCCTGAAATCAACAATTGACATGTTTGGTTTACTGGGAGACCACAAGCAGTGATACATCTACAGTTTTTTGGACCACTTAATCTGAATGAAACGCCACACCAGATTTATGAACTATGAAACCAGTTTTCACTTGAAAATTTAGCAAACCGTATGAATTGTTTATTATTTAAGATACTGTATATAGACAGGAAATCAAACTGGCAACACTTCATTTTCCTAATAATCACAATTTCTTGAAAGTTTCCTGGAAAGAACTGCGTAACTTGGTAGTATAATTATATAAGTATAATAATTATATGGAAAACAGACACAGTCTTGAGACTGTTAAATATTTGTTAATATCCAGTGGAAGTTCACTGAAGGAACCAGACTGTTTGAGCTCATAAAACTCACGAAAAGATGCACCAGTTGAGCATTTAATTGCAATTAAAGGGAATTAGTTAATTGAATTTCTGGCAAATCTCAGGACCTCACGAACAATAACAACCAATAATCACTCACATATCTGCTCATGCTGTCTTTGTCGTCCACTTTGCGTTTCTTGGAGTCGAGGCCGTAATCTGATGAGCCGCGGTGCTTCTCGCTCGCCGCCCGCAGGCTGTCTGACGGCGACACCGAGTTATTCTGCCAACAACAGTAACAGAAATCATCAGTCTCCAGTTCACTCTGTGTGCTGTACCTCTGACCATTAGTAATCTCAAACAACTGTCAATAACCACGTGATGTACTGAATATTGTGTAGAACTGCAGCTATAGGCAGCACTGTGATCCTACTCCATCTTAACCCATCCTGACATGATACAGCATGACAAAAATGTGAATGTTTTGGGCCTAAATGCAGACAGCAATAAACTTGCAGAACCCTGAAAAATTCCCCAAAACTGCCAAATGGTGTGTTTGAGTCCAGACATGGCTCCGGAGCCCTTTTTGTTTGTCAGAGCTTTGACAATATTGACTGTAAGGCTAAACGGACAATGCTCCTGGACTGATTTGGGATAGAAGGTGCAGAAGAGGATTCTGGGACAGCTTAGCCTTTCTGCTGCTGCTGCTGCCAAGGCAATGGAGCAAGAAGGAAACAGACGGACCAGCTGAGCAAACCCACAAACACACAGGACGCCTTCAGAAGACAAAAGCATCAACTCGCAAGCTAGGTGATGCATGGGGAGACTGAGCCGAGGTGGAGGGGAAATGTGAGGTGGGAGCAGAGAGCAGCATGGAATATTTACACACACACACACCTGACATCTAATCCTCTTGTAGACCCTCACAATGACCTGGTCAGAGACATGCTTGAAGCAACTTTAACTATTTAAACCCAACACAGCTTACATTCCTGACTGCACTTTTTACGTCTGTGGCATGCAAGTACATGCATGTAACAACAAAAGTGATGAGGATCTGACTGTAAACCTATCAACGTTAATGACTGTATGAGTGTGTGTGCGTGTGTGTGGCAGGTCAGTGACAAAACAGCAGAAAATGACAGGAGAGTTCATGAAAATCAACCAAAATCACAAAAAACAGGAAGCAAAGAAAGGGGCCATTGAGGGGACCTGGACAAGAGTGCAATGTGAAGACACAAAGAGGGTGTTGCCAGCAGAGAAAAGAGCCATGAAAGAGGCAGAGTGAGAAAATGAAAAAAGAAAAAAGAGGAAGAAAGACAAGAGAGCAAAACAGGAAAGGAACTTGGCAAGCAATGAGAGCGTAGCAGTGTGGCAATGAGTTCTCCCGACTAGTGGGAATGCCCGGACAGGCTGGCACTCTCTCAGAAGCTGCAAACAGGGTTTTTGTAGTCTGGGCACTGGCGTGGTGGGGTAGCACTGCCAAACAGGCCGACAGGCAAGAAGAGAGGGAAGAGGAGGAGGGGGTGAAGGCGAGCAAACCCTGAGGCCAGCCCACACTGTCAGGCAGCTCAACAGATCCCTGCTTTCATCAAAAAAACACAAAGATATGATGAAAGAAACAGAAGGAAGATCTGTTGGCTGCAAACGACAAGAAGAGAAAGAGGAGCAGCAAGAGGAAGGTGAAAGTCTGAAAACTGAGTGAAAGGGTGACATTAAAAAAGACCTGAGCTGAGGAGAGTGACGCAGCGAAGCACCGGTCTGGCAGTTTGGCACACACACTTGAACCACCACCACCAGCAGCCAACCCAGCAGCAATCTGCCATTTCTACATCCCTCACTTCTCCAGTCAAAATATGGAAATTTGTTCAGTTACTGTTGTGGAATAACATTCCACAGAGTTTTAGTCTGGCTCGGTGTGAAGATACTGTCTGACAGATAGAGATCTCCTACAGCAGTACAGCCTGTCTGTGTATCTGAGCCTGTAGCCTTTAAAGGATTGCTTAGACTCAATAACCCTGCACTTGCCTCCAACTCTGGTATCAGATGGCCTGAGAGGTCAAGAGGACAGGAAGACTCTGGGTGTGTGCATGTGTGTGTGTGTGTGTGTCTGCGGCAGGGAGATCAGGTAGGGTAGTATGGCAGCCGCTCGTCACCATACGAGATGGGGGAAGAGTTTGGGTTCCCTTCAGACATGAGTGGGCTCATTCAGGATGGCCAGTCAATGGGAACTCAATCTGGCTGAGCAGATCCAACAGAGCGTTACGCTCCAGCTAACTGAGAGCTTTAAGCCAGTCCAATAAACAAGGACTTCAACATGAGAAGGAAGAGAGAGTGATAAAGACAGTGAGAGGCAGAGGGGGAAAAAAGAAGTGGTGCAAAGGAGTAAATGAGTGAGATAAGAAGACAAAGAGCGTAGAAAATAAAGATACATACAGAAGAAAAGGAGAAAGGCAGATATAAGGAGCTGAAAAGGATTTAGGTATTGGACACATGCAAGAGTGAATCCTCTAAAGTGGTGAGGGAAGAAGAGACGGAGAGTCAAAGTCGCTTTTAATTGTGCTGAAATTAAAGGAGGAAGCTGACTGCTAATCCTCGCCCAGTGATTGGAGTCATTTTCCACCTGGATTAGATGGCAGTGGCTTATTTGGCCAGACTTCATTATTTGATTTCAGTCAAACCCCAGAGTACAAAAATGTGTGTGTTCTTACACAGAGAGCATGAATTTCTATTGAACAGTGGGCTTAAAGTCTGTGTAAAGTACACCTAATCACCAAACACAGTGAGCCAGACACCGGCAAAGTCAAGACACACACAGGAGACGGAAAGTCAACGTACCGTGCTCGACTCGCGCTCTTTCAGAGGAATAGCCAGGGGCGAGTGAAATGATGAGGGGCCAGGAGGGACAAAAGGCAAAACACAAATTAGTACGCGTGTCACCGCGACTCAGCACACCAATCACACAACAGTTAGAACATAATTTTCAGCAAAAAGGATTAGAATTCATTTTGATTTATTAGAAAGTAGCATCTTAATTTCTAATGACAAGAATATATAAAACGTGTTGAAACTCCACCAGCAGCAGTGTTCCATCTTCTACAAACTCTTTCCTGTTTCCTGCATAAACTATAATTTTACCTCTGTATATAAATCATACAGTGACTTGTTTCTATGATAAATGAATCTGGCTTATAAAACCAGTTCTTGGCAGGTACAAACAGCCATCAGTGCTGCAGTGCTGCAGGCGGTGTGTGTGGCAGGCTGTGCTCCTCACCTCTGTGCTCCAGGTCGTGGTGGTTCTTCTCATCCTTCACAGGCAGGTGTGCCTGGCTGCCAAGAGCGCCCAGAGCCAGCAGGCCAGAGCCAGCGCCCGTCACAGGGGGGAGTCCGGGCGGCTGCAGGCCTGAAGGGTGTGGGGGCAGCTGGACCGGGGGGCCGTGGGCTGCGTGAGAAAGGTGCTGAGCCTGAAGCTGCTGCTGCTGCAAACAAACACAGACAGACA
This sequence comes from Acanthopagrus latus, assembly GCF_904848185.1. NCBI lineage: Eukaryota > Metazoa > Chordata > Actinopteri > Spariformes > Sparidae > Acanthopagrus > Acanthopagrus latus. The sequence goes on along the minus strand of NC_051042.1, from coordinate 5,236,034 downwards.
GAGGACAAGTGGGTCGGCTGGGAAGTGAATCCATGAGTGACCGCACTCTACTCGTGCATTAGAGCCGGCTTTGACAACATTTAGTTCAAGGCCAAACCGTTTATGCATAATAGCAGCCTGACAGTGACTGCCAACATGCTGATCCAGCTCATTCACTGTGTGAGGGGAAAAACGGATTCTGTTCATCGCTGCAGACATTCGGTGTGAATCTCATCCGGCTCGAAGTGTTAGACTGCAGAACACGTTCATTTACAAAACATTTCTGTGTCATTATTATTACACAATCTCACATTCTCAACATCTCTGGCATTTGGATGTGCATTATAATCCTGAAATTCACCATGTATTAACACCATGAGGCAGCAAAAGGTCACATTTTAACAGCATGTTTGCTGATTTATCACTATATACAGTGTAAATATATATAAATATACACTAATTATAATACTTTGTTTGATGAGCGTGCTAAAACAGCAGAGCAACTATTTTTTTGGATTGCTTAATCAACTTTCTAGGTGCCTCATTGTGTTAATCAAAATGCAAATATATTCAATTAACAATGATTAGAACAACAAAGAGAATATTTGATGGTGAACAAGACTTGATGTTGAGTGACAAATAGCCTCTGAAAAGACCTTCAGGTTTACTTCACCTGGTACTCCTGATACTTCAAACTCAGGTTGGGTGGTAAGCTTAAATCTAGTAACCAGCATAAAAGCGAGCCATTGCAGATATATTTGTGCTACTGTGTTAACTCGCTGAACAAATCTGTCAGCGGCCCTCACTTGTTGCTCTGAGACAGACTTACCAGCAAAATATGATGACGGATATTGTCAAAAAAAGAACCACAAAACTGCAATTAAGCTTGCAGGACATTGGGACATTGCAAAATGTTGATTTCCTGTGATGTGAGTGCAATTTAATTAACAACCAATTCTGTCCAATCTCTTCTCTTATTGGAGAAAATGAGAACGGAGCCGCTTTTGTATCAAGCAAGAAAAACACTGTAGCGAGCTGTTCATTTGTCTTACTTGACATTAAACTTCCTGCAATGTGACTATTCTTCATGCACACAAGGAGACCTGATGCTAAAACGATATACTGCTCAAGCCTACTGTCGATAAGCTCATGCGGTCACACCACTCTATGTCATACCTCTTTCCTTCTGCTACACTTACCACTGTTGCTTTACAAATTGCTTCCAGTTTATTATTTAAGGCACGAGACCTTTACGTGACAACTATGTTTGTCTTGACAACGCGTCTCCTCTGCTCAGGCTTGCTCACGCCCCAAACCACTGCGCTTCAATCATAGCTGGGACAGTTACAAATCAATACGTCTACACTCTAAAACCTCAAAACCTTTCAACACTCTGGAAAACCAAGCAAGCATGCCCGCTCCTCCTGCAAAATGCTGTTAAGCACAGACACAGTGGAGAACACACACACCTCCCAAGAGGCCGTGGAGGTCTGTGTGTGAGAGAGGGAGCCAGAGAGGAGTGAGTAGATAGACAGGAGTTAAATAGCCACTCAGGAAAGAGGGAAGCAAGTGTTTTAAAACAAGGTTAAATAACACTTAGCACATCCATCAACTGCCTCTCCAAAAAGAGAAAAAAAAAAACATGATTGCTATTCTGCTTGCGAGATAGAACTTCAATAACCTCATCCATACATTCATTACATGAACCAGACAAGGATATATCTGGTGGCTTACCACATTTAAAGGTTTATTTAGCAGCCAGCCATTATTCAGTCAGCTCATTACGTCGAGCTGGACCCGAAATCGTACAACGGATAGAAGCAACTGAGGGGCGGCATTGTTAATCGATATTGTACTGGTGTGCCGAGCAGCCTATTTGTTGTGAAGACGGAAAAGTGAGCGAAAAAGAAGGGAGAAAGGGGCAACCAGAACAAGAAAGGAAGGGAGAGGCAGAAGCAGAAAATAACAAGAGAATGAAAGAGAGAGGGATTGAGGCAGGGACGTCCCTATTGAGCGTGCCTAATGAGGAAAAGCGTGCAGGGATCATTATCAAGAAGCCTCATTAACGAGCTATGGCTGAGGAGAGGAGCGAGGAGAGACGAGGGAGGGAGAGCGGGAGAAAAAGAGGGAAAAAATTCAGAAAATAAATTGCTTCCAATTCAATATTCATGGATAAAGAGCTGGCTTCCTTTCACACTTATCTTTTTTCATTATGTGTAAATGCAGCCGCAGCTCAGGCAACTTCCACAGGAAACAGGCAATTAAAGTTAACTAGGCGAAGCTGGCTCCCTGCAGAACAGTACTGTCAGGTGGAACAAGCGTCAACAGCGGCAGCACAAACCAGCTGGCAGACTGGCTTAATAAGTCTGGCAATGATCGCCACATTACCTACTTATCCTGTGCTTTACAACAGCGTCTGGGACTCATCATATTTTCTGCGTTTGTCGTGACAAAGATTAGACCACACCGATTGATTTCAGCATTGGAAAATGATCGAGACACACCAAATGTTAGTTCTGTCAAATCTGTGTCACCTGAGAGAGGCAGACAAAGGATGGAAATATCCAAACACACCCGAGTCAAGCTTTGTCTCCATGAAGCATCATCTGACTTCACACAGACACATGTTAGACTGCCAGCAAGCAGATAAAAACAGATTATTTCTCTATGTTTGGTAACTTCACTGAACACTGACCATGAAGGCTGGGTAGACACTATGAGGCGGCTGCTGCTGCTGGGTGAAAGGAGAGAGGAAGAGGAGACATTCAGACAGAAATGAGCAAGCATACTGCAACTAGAGATTGTTTCCATTATCAGTTCATCTGCAGATCTTTTCTTGATACACTGACTCATCTTTTGAAGAATTTGGGAGGGAATTTTCACTTTTTATCCAAACTGTTCAAATTGCTTGTTTTATCCAATCAACTGCCCAAAAACCAGTAATATTCAGTTAACTATCAAGGCGGCAAAGAAAAACATCAAATATTCACATTTAAGAGGTTGAAAGAGACAACTTTCTGTCTCTAATGACAAAGCTAAGCGTAAGTTTAAATTTGGTCATCTATGCAAGATAAAAATCATACGTCCATGAACCATCATCCTGAAACCTGACACATTAACCGCTTGTACTAAATAAGTAGATCCAGTCAACGTGTGAGTCACTGTGGATGCTTTTACTTTGGAAAAATACCTGTCAAACCAGATGGCAATATGTAACGTCTTCTATAAACATCCTATAAAAACATGCACCTTTCCCACAGAGATCACCGTTAGCAGATGAGTGACATCAGAAACGGACCCAGCCAGTGTAAAAGTGTTCGTTGTGTGTGCCTCAGATTAGCATTTACATAAGGGTTGAAGATAAGCAGCACAACACCTGGAACTGACTAGTTAGCCTATCTGAGGACAATCTCGTCCTGTGTAGAACTGATGGAAATGAGACAGCGTCTGACACTTGCCAAATCAAACTCAATCATATGTCACCTCTAACCAAAACGTATGCAAAACAGTGTGGGACAGAGGAGACTTGTTTGCATCTCTGTCTTACTTTCCCTCAAAGTTAAATATTATGGAAATGACTGTGTTAACATCAGTGAGAAGTATCACATCATCAACATGGTGAGTTCTCACGCTGTCTCACCTCTGAGTCGATCTTTTGTCTGTCTGTGTCCTGCTGCTAGTATAACTAACTTTTCATAAACATTTAGAAATTAAGATACTCAATTCCAACCTTTGTAATATACTGTATGTTTTATTCAGAATACATATCGAAAGTTTGGAAGTTTTAACTTTCAATTACCCAATTACTCATCAAGGCTGTTGTGCAAGACAGACGTCATATCACAACTCGTGAAAATGGTCGACCTGTTGATTGTTTGTTTGTCATCACTTCATATAATATTAAGGACGCAAAATTATGTGGCAATGGTGACTTCGATCCCTGCACAGATGGATTGTGAATATATACATATTGAATTAACTGATGAGGAAATTAAGCTGTTAGATTCAATATGTGCTCTCTTTAAATCACCAGACCACTTTGAGGAAAACAGTCATTTTACCTTACAGAACTAAGAAGTTCACAGTCTACCACTGCCTCTACCAGTTAGTCTGTTTGTAACTTTGGCATTTTAATATATCAATACATCATAGCTGACTGGACTGGAGCCCCGGGCCAGGTAGCTGGGACAAACAGTGCTTAAATGCAACATAGTTCTGCCAGTTCCTGTAATGCCTGGTCTGTAGCAAGTATCTGTTTTATGTGGTGATATATCTGTTTTGTAAAATTGCACATATGAGCACACAGTAATTTGTGGCCGTGGCTGTGTGAATATTTTTGATGCAAAGTCCCTGGCGAGTATTTTGTACATCACTTCCCTGTGTAAAGACCCTCAACAGTCTTGCTTTGTCCGAGAGTTGCACTATTTGCACATCAAGTGACCAAACATTGAGTCCTGACCCCAAAGTTGAAAAAGATCTGCTGTCTTCAGCTGCGACCGAAGGATAAGGCGGTTTGGGCATTTGGTGGTACTTTGATGTAATGTATATACTACACGACGTGTGCCTGTGTTTGTGTGAAGACTTAAATCTATTTTCTGATCTGCTGTATGAAACTGCCTCAGCCTGATTCTCTCTGAATATCACTTTAATGACAAACACCACAGCAGCTCCGCCTCAGTCACACTGTGGGGACATGGAGATCGATCACCTGTCATGTCTTTGGCCCGATAATTAAAGCCTGATTTTCCTGTGTGTTAGTGTGTGTGTGTGTGTCCTGCCCTGCCCCCTTAATGAAGACAGGGTCACTCCTGGTGTGGACAGTCTCTCTGAGCTGGTTGTGAGGAAAAAGGAAAAAGGAAACAGGAAGCAATTACCTAGAAAAGTGGGGGTTGTGCTCCTGGCTCATTTACCTTAATAGAATTTTAATATCTGCCTCTCATTAGATGTGACCCCCAACCACCGGGAATGGCTAACCGCTGACTCACCTCTGCTACAGAGGGCTAATCAAAAGGGTCAGTCCTCCATTTGGGTCCAAGCTGGCTATTAAAAATCAGATAAATAAATCCAGATGAAAGACCAAAGCACTCGGAAGTACTTTTAGCCAGAGTGGATCTTTGAGTGTTTAGGTTTGTGCCTACAATTAAAAAGGTAAATCACTAATTGTTGAAGTGCAGTCTATTAAAGTTTATAATGCTGCAGATGCTCTCCGTTGATTTTTTGATTAGAAAAGTGTACATTTTATGTAATCAAGATATAAAAAAACAGCAAGCTAGAAGTTATTTTTGACCCTAAATACCTACCTAACAAATACAAGAGTACTGAAGCAGACATGAGTCAGCGTCAGTTGTTCAGACTGTAATCACAAGAAACCGAGTGGGAAAACAATGCTTTTTTTTCTAAATTTGATCAGTTTACTGTTTTATTGATTAATCCACATGATGACCAGTAGAAATAATGATATTAACTAAATTAGCTCATTTTGGCATTTGACAGAAAACAATAGATGGATCAAAATACTTGGCAACTACTTTTCATTCGAGTCGACTAATTATTGCAGCTCTAGTGCATCCTTCAAAGTCAGAATAACCAGAGTTTTTCCGCCTCCTCCTACTCTGCCAGCATTTCTTGAGTGCAGTCTAAATTTTTCATCCACTACATTGTAGCGGCTGCGTCCTCACTGATGTAATCTCTGTTGCGATCACAGAGCTTGTCCCGACCTGACTGCTCTAATTCCTCCTGCTATTGGGTCAGAGGTAGAGCTAAGCCTGTTGACTCGGACCTTTTATCTAATTAAAGTGCAGTCAAAGTGAAATGTGAGAAACAGCATGATCTGATCTCAGCCTCGGTCTGTGTTACTATATATCAGATGCACTATGACTCTGCCTGAGAGCAGAGAATCAGAGCTGCTGTTAGGAGGTGCTGACAGGTCACAGTTAACCAACAATCCCACATGTCACAGCAGTGAACACCATATTGACAGCACATTGCAAACATTTTAAACTCAACTAAAAACATAATAAAACACTGCAGACAGGGGCAAGTTTGCACTTCAGATGAGGACATGGCATTGCTAGTCAGTCTGAACATTCAAATGTCACAGACACGAGGAAAAACCTGCAGATTAATACACTCAGCTCTTACTCCTATTTTCCTCCTGAATCCATTGCCCTTTCCCAGGCTATTCTCAACACGAAACACTTCAGCTGAAGCATATAAAGGTGAAATAAACCCATAGGCGAAAGGTAGCAAGTTTAAATAGCTTCTACGTGTCTGTATCAGAGGTGCCTGTCCTCTTCAGTGTGTGCAGCTTTGCCCCTGGCCTCAGGTCAAATGAAGGAAGAAAAAGGGGGTATACACACAGTGAGAGGCAGATTGGGAAGTCCACGTACCCCGATGATAGCATTCAGCTCAGTCATTGTCACCTGCTTGGCACGCTCAACAGCCTGAGCCACCTGCTGTTGATGCTGCAGGACACAAACACAAAAGATTAGATTCCTGATGGAAAAGAATTCATTACAAAAGACTGAGAAACAGAACATATTCTGGCATGTACTGATGGTGTCACTACACAAGACAACAAATAGGCATCATTTCTCCTACAAATGAAATTCAGTCTTTATCTACTCAGCCTCGTGATGAGTGAAATTCAGCTACATTTTTGTAGTAGTACACTTCTGGAGCTTCACAGCATTCTGCTAAACACCTGAAGGTAACTGGGGACTTTTTAAAAACACCTGAACGAAATCATAAAGCCCCATACAGCCTCTCCAGTGTAATCAAAGTCTCCACCAACTCATAAATCCCAAACTGATTTGAAAAGACGTTCACAAAATGAAAGCATAGCTGAGCTTGTTTATGACTTTAGATGGGGTGCATGCTAACGCTTTTAGCTTAGCAGCTACAGTGAAGATTTCAGCTTTAAAAAGGGTGTCAATAATGTCTTTTCAAATCAATTTGGGGGTCCGGGCTTTCAGAGACTTGGATTATGCCTGACGAGCTGAATGCAGACATCTACTTCAGTTGTTTTGGGGTGAATTCTGCAGCTCTGTTTTACTGCAAAGCTCCAGAAATGTTTTGTGGACTACAAAACTTCACCTGACTTTCCATCAGCACAGGGGTGAGGATGACTGAATTTTCACTTTTGGGTGAAAAAATATATATACTCCATCCTGAACATCATTTACTCCCTACTTACAGCAAAAAATACAACAGCTTAAAGTACAGTAAGTACAATATCATATATAAGAACGAGGGATCATTATATGTTTCTAATTCCTAATTGTTTTGCATTTGGTTTGAGCATTTATTCAATAATGAACCATAGAAACAAACAGCAGCACTCTTTTGTGATTGAAATAAATACATAATCAGTGAGGTTTTCCAGCTAAAATTGTCAATTCGACACACTTTTCTTGATTTAGAGAACTGCTTGAAATCTGTATTCCTATCATTTAATAAATGCATGTCTTTTCTGTCCAACACATCCCAGTGACAGGGCCCCAACACACTAACCACCCTCAGTTACTAAACATAACATAGTGACTGACACTCACCTCTTGTGACAAGAACGGCATAATCTGAGCCAGAATTGCATTGAGACGTTTAGCGATCTCCGTCTGTAGAAGAAGAGAGAGATGATATTAGATACCAGCATACTGCACTCCACGGCCAACACTGTATTTAAGCAGCTCAACTACCTATAAAACAAAAGGGGTGAGCTCGTGCAAACACAAATGTTTGCAGGGTCCATCTGGATGCATCGGCTATTTCTTAACTAAACTGTGACCGCCTTAAAACAAATTTACTTCCCCCTCTGTCCTGCCTCCATTAGACTTGGGCTTTATTTCATTACGAGGCTGAAATATGCTAATACCATCTGGCTGGAGAGACCATAATGAGCTCCATACTTCATAATTACAGGCCATAGAGAGGGGGGTTGGGCATGCAGAAGCAGACAGGTCAACTCTGGTCCGATCTATCAGAGGCATCTTTGGTATCGACCACGCAATATTAGCTGGGACAGTAAGATGATACTGTAGGGCTCAACGAACATGGAGCACTTTACAGCGCTGCATTTGGACAAATGGATATGCTGCACTGCTCGCCTGCTGCAGCTGAATGTCCCAAGACATTTTGCCCAAACCCATTTCCTTTTTTTAAAATCTGCACTTTCCACAGAGACAGGAGGAGGAGGAGGAGGAGGAAGGGGAGGAAGAGGAGGTGGAACACAAAAGTAGAGAGCAGGATAAAGGAGATGGGGTGGGATGTGCGCTGAATGGTGAAGTGAAACGCTCTGATTTGACACTAAGGTAATGTAGTTTGACTGAACTGGGGGAGGTGAACTAATTGATTGTGAGAGATTAGGGGTGGAGGCCCAGCAGGTGTGTGGGGGGAGAGGTCCTTCCCGCCGTTTTATATGCTGCTGCATTCCACTCATTTTCTTCTTAACCTTGTTTGACTGTGAAAGCGGGAGGAGGGGGAGGAGGGGGGGGGAGGAGAGGAGGTGCCAGTAGCCTTTTGCACGACCCTCTGTGTCTGTCTTTTCATTTTGGGGGGGTGGGGGGACAGGAAAGAAGAGGAGGGGGACAGACCTTTTCTGGCCTGTCAGGAATTATCTCACAACCCTGAGTCTGACCTTAGACGCACTGAGCCTTCTCTCTCCATCTCCCTCCTCCTTCCAACGCTCCTTCACACCCTCCCTGCTAATCTCCACTACACTCCTCTGAGCCTCCTCCCTCCTTCCTCCTCTTCCTCCCTCATCTTCCCCCTCTTCTGTTGCTGGGGCAACGCTATCTGGCACGGCTGATCGTTATGTAAATTGGGCTGGGGCCCTGACCAGAACAGCCTGTAAAATCATATTAGGCGCAGCAAAGAGGCAGGTCATTAAATTGAATTTTCGGCCTGTCGATCTGATCGGCACGGGAAATTAATGAGGGATAACTGGGAGAGGGGAGGTGGGGAGGGGGCTGCACTGGGGGCTGACAGAAAGAGAGAGAGAGAGAAGAAAGAGGGAGGGAGCTCTATGGAGACTCATAAACCATCATCATTAGCGGGGGCTGGATACAATGACACACAGTAGGATTAGAGTGTTTCAGCATCACACCACTTCTCTGGAAATGGCTGCAAGGGGAGCAACATGGGGCTTGTAGGACACAGCGGTATGCTGATACACTCAGCTATTAGAGCAACAACATTACAAACCTTCACCACAAACCAATTCACACAGAAAGGCATTTGTTCATCGCAAATCACCACGGCATCCGAAGCCAAAAACATTCATGGAATTCAGGTGCACTTTTGTGTCGAAGTGTTCAGTGCGTCGCGCTAAAAACATGCAGGATCAGTCGGTGGCTCATTCTGACATGGAGCTGAAGCACCAGGTGCTCTGAGAGCTGAGAATTCAGGGTTAAATGTTCCAGAAACCTTGGCTTCTGGCTTCTTACCACAGAGTTAAAATATTACTTTGGAACCAGGAAATTAAACAATGGAACAGACTTCCTTTGCATCCGTTTCTGTTTTTCTTCTTGCGGCCTAATTATTGCAATGCTGATGTCGTACATTTTGCCATCACATCTCGGCAACAATTTAAGAGAATGAGGGCAAATGTGACTCACATATCAGCCCAAGAAACACACTCAGCTGAATCACTGCCTTATCAGCCACATCTTGTCCTTCCTTTTCAAACTCTGCTCAGACATGTGAGGGAGGCCAAATGTGGAGCATTTACATGTCGTTGTCTCTGCCATTTTGAGAAATGCTGATAACACGTCGCATCGAATGACTCGCGGCACTCTTAAATGACTCCCACTTTACTTTGGAGGCTCTATTTTCCACAGTGCTTTTAGTGGCAGAGACGGGCACTGGAAAGAGTTTATTGTCACTTAAAGCCACTGAAAACAGAAGCCTTTGAGCCTGCAGAAGCTTTTCACTGCAGCTCCACAATTACAGGTACTCAGGGTTGTCTAGTAGCACCAGAGCTTTGAGAGGCTCTCTCTCTCTCTGTTGCAGCCCTCTGTCAATGGTGCGTTGAAAGCCATTTGGCTGTTTGTCGCTCCAGGCATTAGCCCCCAAGTGGAGAGCAGAGTCTCTGACGAGGATTCAATTGGCGAGGAAAACAAGTGGCATATGATGGGGGGGTGGTGGTGGGGGGGGGGCAGAGATGGTTGTTTGGGAATTATCTTCTCAGCCAGAGCAGAGAAGAAAGAGGCACTTAGAGGTATCTTGTTCATTACAAATGCATGAAGAATATTTTGCATGTCATTCTATTTTGAGCTCATACACACAAAACTGAAGTGACATCCTTCTCTGCGGCAGAGAAACGAGCTGTTTTCCAACAGATTACATCTGATTACGTTAGAGTTCAACTCATCATGCCGACAATATCTTTATAGAATTCATTTAAATTATGCAGTTTGTATACACAGACATAGATTCAAAGTATTTTCCTCCATTCAACCACATCAGCACTGACACAAAAAAACCATCATCAGCTGGTTGAGTGCACACAGACACACACAGACACACACACACAGACACTAATTGGCTAACACCGTTCTACCGGCCCTTCTAGCCTGGCTATCAAAATAAAGCATGTCTCACAGCCTCCAATAACCTCGTCACCCTCCCTTGAGAGAGAGTGTGTGTGTTCTCGTAGTCAGTTTGTTTTGGCTTAGAGACAGGTCGGCCATCATCACCTTGGCAAACAATTCCAGGAATCCTGTATAAATTATTCATTTGCACAAGCTCTCTCTCCCTCCCTCTGCTCCTCCGTTCGCCCTCTTCCTCCATCCAGGAAACGGACATGATTCTCCTCGATAAGGCTTTTTCTCTGTTTTCCTCATTCACTCAACAAGTGAGAAAAACGGGTATGTACTAATATCCAAAATGGCTACCCACAGTGCAACAAAACCAAACAGCCAAATATAGTGACATGGTTCAGGACACGCTCCTTTTGCTTTCAGTTAACCAAAGAGGGAACAGAATCAAACTGTATGCGAGCGTACGAGAGATAAACAGGGACCACAACAGAGAACAGAGGTAGTGAAACACAGAGCAACCCCCACCACAAAGTCAGCGGGGCATGTTGCTGAGGCAGCCTAATGAGCTGCGCTAATTAAAATCACTTATTGACAGCAAGCGAGGGTGATTACCTCCACCCTGCACTCTTTGCCATCATAAGAGACACTGTCAAAACAAATTACCCCCCGGCAGCCACGCACATCCCTCCGCGAGCAACCACTCAGCTCAACAGCAGCGGTGGAAGAACAGATTTTACGATGGCTCTTTTGGCGTTTCCTGATACCTGAAGCTTGTGTATCGGCTTATACTGCCTACCGATATGATACCAGTGTGTTAAAGAAAATGAGGCACTGCTGGGAAGTAGTAACGGTAATGTTGAAGAGGTGAGTGGAGCAGCAGAGTGTGTGACCAGTTTAAGCTGATGTCTGTGAATAAATAAGACAACTCCTCAAGACTCCAGCCGTTTGTTTCTTTGTAACCTACTAACTAAAAGGAAAAAGCGAGTTGGCGATGACTTCGACCCTGGCTCACTTAAGGTGGCCTGACGTCTTCTCTCTCTTCACTGGGCCCTTTTAACTTAGTCATTTTCCCTGTGGTGGTGAAAATGGTATCTAATATTCAGATTTTTCTTAGGTTGTTGTATCGAGGTTAGAAATTCCAGTATCGTTATAATGCCAGTGTTCATGCTGAGATGCAACTGGTGTTACTATGTACTGATGTAAGGATAGGAGTTTATTTATGTGTATATCTCTGTGCATATCTGTGTGTGTGTGTGTGTGTGTGTGTGTATATGCACAGTTGTGTGTGTTCCCATTCCTTGTTTTTTCAATCCAGCTTCCAGAGTGATAATAACACACTGAGATTATCATGGCTTTTTTCATACTGCAATAAATCTGCAACACGAACAAAGTAATATGCCTGCAGCCCCCCCCCTCCATCCCCTCCTTCCAATAACAGCGACGGCTAAGGCCGTCTGTTTACCTCTCGCTGATGTCATCACAAACACGCGTTCACTGGGGATGGGAGAAGGAGAGAGAGGAAGGGAGGTGGCAGGGATCATGCATTATTCAGAGTGTTCCGTCGACTCCACTGGGCTTATTGATAAACAAAGGAGATGCACAGGAGAGGACCAGTCGATTAACCCATTTACCCCAAAGCCTCCTGCTCCTTTCCTGTTTCCAACCACCCGCCCCTCCATGTTTTGTCCACTGCCACCAGCATCCACCCACAACAACCTGCTCCACCCCCACACCCTGCATCACTTCAATCTCCTTGTTGGTGATAAGTGCCTGACAGAAAACACACAAGAATGGCGAGGTGGAGGATGGGGGAGGGCAGCGGGCTCCTTCATGAACAGAAAACACCTAGTTAGCGCATGCACACACACACACACACACACACACACACACACACACACACACACACACACACACACACACACGCACACACACTTGCCCACCAAAAACGTCTACCGCTGATGAATTGTGCAGTATGCTGCTGTTCCAACTGGGCTACCCTCCCACTGATGCCATTAACCTTCTGGATCTGAGGGCCATGAAGCCTCCACCCCACCTCTCTGCGTCTCTTTTTCTCCCTCTCTGACAGACTCCCACTCTCATACATCATAACACACAGCTAATGACACAAAGGCCATCATTCACATCACATCGTCGGGGTGGCGGGGCAGACAGCAGAGGGGGGGAAGCAATGAAAAGACATGAGGGCACAAGGAGGAGGTGGAAAGGGAGAACTGAGGAGGCAAAGGTGACTGAGGGAGACAGAAGGCACCACAGAATCAGAGAAAATGGAAATGTAAGTGTAGGAAGATAAAGGAGGGGCGTCTTGAGATCATGTTAATCTTTTTTCCCCTCTTTTTAAGTGAACTGAATAAAAGATTATGCTGATGTCTGTTAATACAAAAGAACATGTGGGTTTCACAGCTGACTCAGAGGCCTCGGGTCACATCTTTAGCTAAACAGAGTGGTTTCTCTGTGATCTTTACAGGATAATCTGACTTTTATAGAGAGGTGTCGTCTTGCATTTAAGAATATGGTGTCTACATTAGGCGTGGGATCAGCAGATGTTTTATTCTAACCACACCAAATGTTAACCAGCCAATTACATCCAGCCAGACAGCAGGAACGTGCCTTATCCTGTGGGCACGCCTAAACACTCCAGATAAAACGCTTCAGACATCTTACAAGTAATAAAGAACCTTTACATGCTGTTAGGGGATTAACTGTCTTCGATCTGCAACCAACAACTAGAGCTGCAACTATTAGTCAATTAACCAATTAGCTAGTTATTTTAAAAAAAAAGATCAATCATTTGCTGCATCCAGCTTCTTAAATGTGTAAATCCACACCACTTGATTTTCTAATGTATGACAGTAAATGAAAAATTACATAAGGAGAAAGATTGTTTTTGTCAGCTCATATCTAAATTTATAGTAATAGAAAAACACAAAAAGCAACACATTTTCAGGTTCAAAAAGGCTGAGCCCATTATTTCCTAATTACTGACTTGTCAAAACTGGTCTTGATTCATTTTCTGTCTAATTTCGTCTGTTTAATCAGACAACACACTAAGATCTTAAGCACAGAGACAGACAAAAAACACAAACAAACTCCCTAAAGAAATTCCTCTGGATTTTTCATCCAGGGGAATATCAGAACACAGCTGACAGAACAGCACTGCTGGAGCTGCTAAACTTTCAGTGTCTTGCTCTGGGGCACTTCAGGAGGGTGCATTCATGGAGGTTTGGTGGCTTTAAACTGAGTATTTGAGATAAGAGACAGTTTCCAAAAACACTCAACCGGCATCCAAAACTTCAGATGTGACAGGCCAAAGATCAACTGGACACATACCAACAAAGACGCCTGAATCGTGGCCACTAGAGATGGCTAAAGTGATCTTAAAATATCTGCGCCCCCCCATTCATCCTTCCTTCATGCTCCTTGGGTGGTATAACTAAAGATATTTTTACCCTATTCATCTGTAGAAGTCTTTCCACTGCAGCGCGATGCCCAGTGCTGGGTGGCAGCTGAACTAATGAGCTTTTAGCCTGGCTGGCACTGGGCAGGCAGACACAGAATGGTGCAGGCATATGTGTGCACAAACACACACACACACACACACACACACACACACACACTCAAAAGGACACACCACACAAAAACACATCCTCTCAGACTGTCTGCCAAATACTTCACTTTAATCTTATCAAACCATCCCCATCAGGCAGCGTGCCCTTCGTGTTGTTTAGCCTGTCAGCATTTTCACTACAGGAAGCCGGTATGTGTGTGTATGCCTCCTAAAGCCATTTAAAGATGAGGGTAGAGACTAAGGTCAGGTATGTGTGTGTGTGTGTGTGTGTGTGTGTGTGTGTGTGTGTTTATATTCCTCAATCACTAGGGTGAAAACCTTGAGTGTTTTGGCTGTACACACACCGTCCCTGATATGGCTACATACCTGTTTGTGCATCTCAATGTTGAGCCCGTAGGACATTTCATAGTACTGTAAGAGAACAGAGGAGAGAGAACTCATTAGGAAACAGACTTGGCCTCAAACATGTCACAGCAATTATAGATTTTGATTGATTACAGACTGGGGAAAAATCCCAGTTCCACAATTATAATTAATCATTTAGTTCAAAATCACACGAGCCTTAACTGGATTTTCCCCCCACAACATTTGTTTATTTTTGCTTTCATCAACAATTGTTGCCTTTCAGAACAGAAATAATAATGTTAAATAATAAACAAGCCAGGTCAGGGGGCAGTTTTACTAAAGAATTACAGACACAAATTCAAAATGTCTCTCATGCAGGTGTTATGCCATTTTGGTAAGCGTTACACAAAACATTTCTGGGGCTTCACAGCAAAAACAGCACTGCACCAAAACATAAGGCAACAGGTAGGAAACATAAAATGGTTCCAGCAGCCAAATCTCTGGAAGCTATGAGATCCCAAATTGATTTGAAAAGACATCATTTACACCCTGGACAGCAGTGGACAGGATGCACGCTAATGCTTTTAGCTTAGCAGCTTCAGTGAAGAATTTGGATTTAAAGGGTGTAAATAACATCTTTTCAAATGAGTTTGGAATTCAGGAGCTTCCGGAGACATGAACAAGCTGTGTGACGCCTTTTCACTTTTTTATGTTTCAGAGCATGTCCTTATCTCCTCCAGTTGTTTAGCAGAATACTAAAACACTGTGTTTCTGTGAGGCTCCAGAAATGTTTTGAAGACCATCGACATCAGGGTGAGACACTAATGACTAAATTTATGTTTTTTGGTGAACTTAGCCTTTAAAAAATAATGTACCATGAAGTCTCTGTTTTAAGTTGAGGAATAGAAGCCCTCTGTGTTGCTGAGCCTTCACAGCCATAGATCTGTTAATGGCTGCTTCCCTTGTTTTAAAGACTTTGCCATGAGTGATTTTTCCATTTCTACATTGAATCAAATAAGTAATTAGAGTAGCAACATGAATCCAGAGAAGTACACTTCATGAAATACTGCACGTGTGAATAAAATAGAAATCATAAGGTTACTTTTGACACAGAGCAAACAACAAAAGAGACTGTGTTTGTGCAAAAAGGTTGAAGAAGATGGTGGTTTACTGATGTGCCATTTTCTAATCATTTCTCTTAAGCATCGAAACAATAAAAGAGACAGGTTGAATACTTGTGGAGCCAATAAAAAACACTCAAGTTTGACAACTTCATGTTATTTGTGCAACTACAGCCGATAGACGATTGGCTGCTGTTCTCATTTACTTCTTCTGAGCACTGCCAGTCTTTGAGCTACAAACACGGTCTATGGCTTGAAACACCCAGGAGAGAGCCAATACTATTATTGAAAACCACATTATCTGCTGCTGATTGCCAAGAGCTGTTGAGCCCACTGACAGATACAAACTAAAGCCTCGTCGTCTTGTCTGTCTTGTTTATCAAACACACAGCGAACAGCTTCCATTTATTATATCTACTCCCACCACCTTCTGGTTCCTCACAGGAGAAAATAATATTTAACAAACGTTCTGCTGCGTTCGGTTAAAGTCATTCCTTTCATGTACAAACAAGATAAGCACGCACATACACAAACTAAGACAGGTCTAGGTTACATTGCCTGTCAGATAAAGATTGCTCTTTTTCCATGCACACAATGCAGCTTTTTCCTGTATTGGAGACACAGATTTCTGTCTCTTTCTGATCATCAGGGAGTTCTGAGCTGAGCGCAACATGATTTAATTTTACATGTAACCCTTTCACAACTCTTTGATGAGAATCAAGCTCCTCTCTCAGGTCTGAAGTGAGGTTTCCACAAATTACTCACGCTCCACAAAATGTTAAATATGTAGCAGAGCTATATGGCGGTTTAATATTATTGTTTATAGGCTTTTAATGAAACTATAATGATACTGGCATGGCTGGAAATAAAGGATATCTTCATTAACTGTTTAGGACCAAAAAAATTGTGACAGACTGAAATTATATCTCAAAATCACTTCTTTGCTCCAATCAACAGTCCATTAACACTGAGAGCAATCAATGACAAAGACAACCTCACATTTAAGAAGCTGGAACCAGTATATGATAAACATTTGCCTGAAAACGTAGGTAAAGGATTAAACAATTCTAAAAATAGTTGGCAACTACATTCTTTCAATTAAAGGTGCAGTGTGTAAGATTTCGGATCTGTTGGAGGAAATGTAATATAATATCCAAAACCATGATTTCATTAGTGTAACCTAAGAATAGTTTTGTTTTTCGCTATCTAAGAATGAGTGTGTTATACCTACAGAGGGAACGAGTCAACTTCCACAAAATCTGGCTGTTTCTACAGTAGCTCTGAAGGGACAAACCAACACTGGCTCTACAAAGAGCCATTTACATTTCTCACCTTTTTGGCGGCCACCTTTAAGAATATTAACCTGGTTGCAATCTGCAACAACACCTCTAGATGCCACTAAATCTTACACAGTGCACCTTTATGTCTCTTGCAGATTGCTCTTTCATCTAACTGATTACTCATTCAGTCAAATATTGGCTAAAATTGCCATTTCTTAAGAATCCATGTTGATGTTTTCATGTGAAGTCTACGGTCATAAAGGACAAAGAAGAAGAAGCTCTTAACAGCAAATGTCTGGCATTTCTGATATAAAAGGTGACCTAAGATGGCTATGATCTAAAAATAGTGAGTGCTGATTAATCTTATTTTGATTGACTAATCAATTCATCAAAAAGAAATTGGACCACATTGTCATCATCAGTCTGGCACCCAATGAGTTTCACATTTGTAGAGTTTTATCTGATAAAACCTACACACAGTGGCCCACATGTGTTGACTGCATTCAACATCCATTTGATTATTTTATAAATGTTTGCATATATTTCTCATCTTGTAATATCCAGTGGAAAAATATCCCCATTAATATTGTAATATTGATTTCACTGGCACCATTTGCCCCCCAACAAGCAGTCTACCATCTTTATGGTTGGAGAAAAATAACAAAGTGTCCTCATATCTGAGAAATCTCAGGGTGTGTCAAGAGTGTCTGAATGACCCCACGGTTCACAGTGGGTGAGAAGAGGAGTCAAATAAAATACAGGAAACCCTCTGATTCATGCACAAAGCCGGCAGACCAGTCATTAACCCCCAGTGGGTCATGTTGGGTGTGTTGGGGAGGGGAGGTGGAGGGTCATAAAGAGGACCACAGGGCAGTAGAGGGGGGTCGTCACACCCGACAATCAATAGTTGGACATTTGACCCCTGTTAGAGTTCCACATACCCCCAACCCTGCACCTTCTTATCCAATGAAAAGACAATCACGAGTCAACAATACCAAGCGGGGACAAATGCTAACATGGCCTTTGCAAAACGCCAGGGCTGCACCACCTGTGACTGTTCACCTGAGGCTAAAAGGAGGACACGGCATTAAATCAGATTCACAGCTTTATGACGGCTGCTCTTACCATGACGTAGTGACGCTGCATCTCTGTCTTCTCATTGGCCAGTTTATCGTACTCCACTTTCAGGCTTTAACGTGAGAAGAGGGAAATAAAATCACGCGTTAGGACAAGTTTGACACACATAAACTAAAGCATCCAGAACGGATATATTCTCAGCATTCAGAACGTTATGAAAATGGAACAAAACAGAAGCTGCTTCCTCTTCCTATTCTTTCCAGGAAGCCTGTGTTGTTGACAGTAGGTAAACAGGCCGGCTGCAACCCTACCTGTGGTACTGGGCCTGCAGGAACTGAAACTCGTCTTTGATCCTGTCGCAGGACTCTGCCACGGTGAACTTGAAGCCAGGCTGCCCTGGCTGGTGAGGTGCCTGAAATGTGCAAGGTTGAAGATACCACAGGTGTAAATAATGGCAGCACAGCTCAGACAATGGTCTCATCTGTCTCTCTCTCTGCTTTTTTTTTTTTTTTCTCTTGATGGTTTGTCTTCTCATTTCATTTGGAGGAAAGAGCCACTTTCACTCAAGGTGTGCGACAACAGAGGCATGCGACTTCATCCCTCCTCAAGGTAATATGACATGCTTGGTGAGGGATAAAAAGAAATCCATGCACAAGTGTATGCAAAAAGCACAATTAACCTCTTAGAACGATTTAAAAATAAAGGGAATATTACAAACTGCAGCAGAAAATCAAGTCAGTTTACTGAAGGTGGTGATGATCTACTTTGCTTAGTTGAACCAATAGCACACATCTCACTGACAATAAACACGAACTACCAGTTTCTGTCTTGCCAGAGTGAAGCGCCCCAGCAGCACCGATGCAGACCATAAATAGTAAGGTGTGGATCAGCAGCTCCTCTCTGACGAGCTAATTAGGCTACTTTGCAGGGCGGTGCATATGCATCAATTTACAAATAGTGACAAAGACGCTACTTACCGGATGCCGGCCTTGTGGATACATGTCGCGTCCTTTGCACGAGGGAATTCGGTGTGATTTCTCCCTTTAATCCCAGTGAAGGTGCGGTAATTCACCGCCACCCCCTCCCCTGTGCACGCAGGATGGCGGCGGACAAAGCCCTGTTCTCGGCTGCAAGGCGCACAGTCAGACCCCGACCGCTGGATGTATCACCTCCTCGGCTACCCTTTATACCTAAACAAACAGAAAACGGGGGCACAGCTGAGGACGTGAACCACTTTAGCAGCACCGACACGACATCAAGCGTTATCAACTTAATCGGTCTATAAAAAATATATATATTTTTTAAAAATGTGTTTTATTCGCGTTGCTTCTTCAAATATTCCCATTTTCTGTCAAAAAAAAAATCTTAAATGTGTCGCCTCGATTTGCATAACAGAACGAGAGTGGCAGAAAAAAAAAAACGTGTTTGATCCGACGAATCGAATAAATCCCAAAGTTGGTTCTTGTGATCAGAGCCGCTTTGTTTTCAACTAAATCTAACGACTCGTCCCCCACAAACACAAGAACACACACACACGGCTTGTTCTGGTGGTCCGGGAAGATCAGAAAACAAGGAGCTGCTTGCTTTCAAAGTCGACTGCCATAAAGCCACACCACCACCACCACCACCACCAGCAGCACCACCTCCTCCTCCTCCACCACCCGTCTTGTTAGCGGCTCTCTTCATGTCGCCCTCTTTACCTTTGTCTGGACTGATTCCTCCCCTCTCTTCTCCCACAGGTAAAAAAAAAAAAAAAAAAAAAATAGTATCCAGACACAAAGCGTAAGATCCTTGACTTGTAATCGTCACCGCGGGGTGATGAGGGCGGAAAATGTCCGTCGCTGTTTCTGTTTTTCACACACTTCTTCTTCTTCTTCTTCGCCCCCTGAGAGTGCGTTAAAGCCCCGGTGGCGGTCCCGAGGAGAGCGGAGAGCGTCTCTCCGTCCGGTCGGACGTTGGAAACCCCTCGGTTGGGACGAGTTGTTGACCGCGGACAAGTTCAAAGAAAGACTCTGATAGATCCAGCGGCAGCACGCAAATCTTCCAGTAAGTCCAAAGATGATTTTTTTGGGGGGTGAAATATGTTTAAAATGTCTGCCGTTGTGAAACACACCGCAGCTCTGTGTCGGGTATACCCTGCTCCTCCGCCGCGCGCTCTACCACACACAGACTGTGCACTGACACGAGGACCCGACTGCCGAGAGAGGCCCGTGCGCGAACCAATTGGCTTCTCCGAAAGAGTTTAGCAGCGGGAACCAATCGCAGCGTAGCATCCCCCACGTGGGGTGTTCCCCGTACCCGCGCTCTGATTGGCCCGCGTAATGTGACCTCACACGTTCGCCATTTTGGATTTGAAGTGACATTCGGTGCGTTCAACAGCTTGTTCAAAACAAAGGCAATAATTTATATGTCCGTGCGTCTAAGCCGGCGCTTCAGCGGCTCACGTGAAGAGTATAAACCTGCGAGGATAATATGTGAAAACTGCGCCGATTCAAGCTCACTCTGCTGGTGTAAACAGCAAAATACACCCACCAACCAAAGCTGAAGTTCTAAGTGTAATACGAGCATCACGTTAGCGATATGACATGTGCTTATTACTGTATGTGAACAATTATGAAATGAAGTCAGTCTGACCCTGAACAATAGTTTTCGCAATAGATCGCACTTTCTGCTCTCCATTCAACCAGAGGAAGAGATACCAAGAAAAAGAAATAAGTCCTGTTACTATGCCAGGAAAAATAGGAGCTCGTAGAAATTCATTCAAGGCCCGAAAGTGTGCAGAAGATGTGAATAGCGCTTAATCTACGGCAGAGTGTCCTCTGAGTGACTTGAATTGATCGCCCTATTTCTAACGAGACCTCGAGCAGCTACAAGCTCTCCTATCAGCAGCACGAGGTAGTCTACAACACGTCTGCGCGTGAGGACATCAGCCTATCAAGTGCCGCTCGCTATGCCCAGCCCCACGTGGGTCCCACTCGCCCTTCCTTCGCTGCCTCCTGTCCAATGGTGCCGCAGCTGTCTCCCTGCGCGGCTCGCGATTGGCTAAGCGATGGAAGAGCTGTCAGTCAGGAGCCTGAGTTGTCAATTAAACCCACGTTGGGTCCGGCGCTGACAAATGCCTGTGCTACTCTCCCTCCTGCCTGCGAATAGTGCCTGGAATGGCTGCTTAATTAGCTTCGAATGGCTTTTCCTTTCAGCTCAAACAATCTGTCACTACCATGTGGTAAAAAGAGCCTTGCATAAAACAAAAGCAGGAAAAAAAGACAGTAGGGGCTAAATATCAGTTTGATTCCCCCTCTTCAACCCCTCCTCCATGAAAACATTCGCTGCAAAACAAAGCGTTTACCTCGCTCAAACATTGGCTTGCTTCACTTCCATGTTTCTGCCCCCATTTTCTCCTAAAGTGGTATTTATTTGCTTATAAGGGTGTCCGTTTCGTCCCTTCACATTTATATTTCAGGACAGCGCTTCTGTGCTCCCTGAACACCAGCTCTGTCAATCATTGTATTGATTTAAAGGTGCACTATGTCGGTTTCATTGAATGATTTGACTTAATAATCTGAATAAACACCCTGTCCTCTAAGGAAGACACACTTTCAAACTGTTTGTATCCACTGGACCTCTATAAGTCAGTTTCAAACATTGTTCTGGGACCTCTGGGGACATCTTGTTTAATCATTTATGGATCAATTAACTTCATGATGCTCTGAATTAGTTATGATATTGAGACATTTAAGTGTTTCACTTGGTTGTTTATTGCGTGACATATCTGAGTTTTTATGCTGTGTTTTGTGGATACTTTTGGTCGCCAGATGATTTTGAAACTGGGTAAAATACATTATAGACATCAGGAAGGGAACCAAGAGGAACGTTTAGCAGAAGCCTGTGAAGAATATGACACAAAATGTTAATACAATCTGCACCTGAGGCAGATGATAGAAAATGTGATTTATTTGTGAACATACATTGATGAAGGACATTCACTTCTTTCCTGAAAAATGCAGCTCGGTTTTGCTTAATTCTTCATTTTTCTTTGTTTGCAACACACAGACTGTTTGAGAGAAGATTCATCTAAAGTGTGGACAGAACTAGTCCAACGCTTTCTGTAAACCTCAGACCGAAACTAAATTTAACATTATTTATAGCATAACAAAGTGCACAAGGAGTCTACCAATTTTGAACATCACTGTAGCTAGCATGCTGCGAGCTTTAGCTGTTGCTTAGCAACAAATGTATCCCTCCTGCAGATGCTCTGACACGAGTCGGGATAATAACTCATGCACTGAGGGCATGTCAGTAAGCTCCACACTCACTGGGAGACTTTAAAGAAGGTTTTCCAATGCAAAACTTCCCCGATGATAAATTAGCTTTATAGTCATGTTGTAATCAGAGCAGTTTGTGTAGAAAGTTACAGTACAAGCAACAAACTGTGAACTTTTTGACTTCTCAAAATCCAAGCTTCCTCAGCTTCAGCTTCCTCAGCTTCAGCTTCCTCGGGGAACTTAAGTAGTTCTCTCAGCTGCAAAACACAAGTACTGATCTACAGCGACCAACATACCATGTTGTGGACGCTGATGAAATGATTCTAAACACGTATATTCACAGTTGAACATTAAAATGACCACCATTATTATTATTATTATCATTATTATTACCAAATCAAAATCCCATTTACTGTTTACAGTCTCTGTCACGTTGTGGCATCAGTTGTAATTAAAGGTTGATTCGCTCCCAAACAGTACGTCTGTGTTTCCTAAACATGACAACCACTGCAGCGTAGCGGCTGCAGGCCGTTGGACCTTTGTTGTCATTCACCGTTTGGTTAGCTGTAGGCAACATAACTACTGTGTTCAGGCTTTGCAGATATTTGGCAAGGTTGAGGAAAAGACTGTGGTTTGGCTTAAATACCTACCTGACTTATGTTACTTTAGTTATGTACCTAACTTGAGTAGCATAATGTACGCGACGTAGCCTCACTACGCTCGTGAGTTAAAATAACTCACCGTTGACTTCTCTTTCACACTTCTTTCACCCCTGACCTCCGCAGCTGTTTCCACTCTTTATCATGGATATAACCTTTAAAATCTGGCTACAGCTGCTGAAGCAGAGCCCGTTTTATTCCTGTGAGAGCTGCTCAGTGGCGCATGAAGCCAAAAATGCTGGACTTCTCGGGTTTTAAATGACTGGATCCTACACATTGTGGGGCCCATAGAGCTGCAGCTAACTTCTAGTTTAGTGCTCGGCTAACTTAATGAGAAAAAGAATGATTCAGTCTTTAATCTTCTAGATTTACCAAATGTTATCAGACACAATGGCTCAAATAATGGTAGTGAAATGAGTTATTTTGTGGATGTTGTGACCGTTTTTACAACTTACAAAGTAAACTTATGGGGGAAAGTCTTCTGTGGCCCCGGTGCATGACATACCATTGTAATTACACGGTGTGGCCTCTACGGAAGTTGGCTTCAAAGCCCGGTGCTCTTCCTGGAGGCCTGGTCTTTGTACTCACTTCCTGCTGTACCGCATTAATAATTACAATGGCCACTGGAGGCTGTCGTTAACAACCAACATAATATATGGGTCGACTACATAAGACTTAATTGTTAGTTTAATGCTAACCTCTACTCTTTTTAATAAAGTATATACCCATGTACCTGGTCCAGTGACAACATCTAGACAACCTGGGAGAATTCCCCACCTCAGGACTGACACACCTGAAATTCTGAGATGTTGTGGTGGGAATGGCGCTGATATAGACTCAACGAATGAGGCTTCAGTATGCGGCTGCCCTGCAAAGAACGTCTAATTATGCAATAAAGGTTGTGCAGAAGTTAATTACATAATTTGAGATATGAATGGAGATATAATCCAATCTTTAATATGTTTCATTTATTTCAATAAAAAAGTTCATTACTGAGCTATGGAAAGAAATTCCATCAGCTCATCTTCCTGTAACGGCAGATTTTATTTTAAAATCCCCAGAAATAATTTCCTTTCTGCCGCTCTGTGTTTTGACCTTTGACCTTGAAACCACCCAGCTGCAGACTGCAAGTTTTCAGAGGGCCAGAACAGATACATGAATTCATGTTCAGGAGCAATTCAGCCTCCAACTTTGTGTAACCTGTGTTTTAAAACCAAGACCTTCTGCCAAAAAGCATCTTATGATCATAAAATCCATCTTACAGACCGTCGTGAACTGTTTTCCAAAAACACTGTAAGCAAAGATGCTCTTAGAAATCATCTTAGATTAATTATGGCTCCAACTACCAATCATTGTTGATTATCTGGGTTTTTTTTTTGTTTATTTATTTATTTTTTGCTAGTCGATTAATTTTGAAATTAATTCTATAAAATGTAGGAAAATATTAAACACAGCCCAACATTACGTCCTCAAATATTTTGTTTCATCTACAACCCAAAAATATTCAGAAACCAGAAAATATTGACTTTTCAATAATCCATTATTATAATAGTGCCTCCTATTCACTCATAAGAGGCTATAAGCGTGTTAAAAACCTCCAAACAATACTCCTTGTACGTCTTTGCAGTTTATATCAAACTATATAAATTGGAAAACATGAAATTAAAACTCAACTGGCACACAGTTTAATTCAACTATTGTTCATGATAAGAATTGTCAACTGTTAACCGCTGAATTCATTGGACCATTCAATTTATTTGCGCGATTGATCTGCCAGTTTGTGTCAACACCATCTTCATCGCTCTCTTCTCGATTTATCTCCTCCGTATAAAGAGTCACTATCCCGATGGTATTTTTCAGGTTCCGTATTCTCTGTTTATATAAGTGTGTGTTGTCTCACAGAGCAAGTCTTATACAGAAGCGGTGACAGAAAGACACGTCAATAGAAGACGAGTTTATTCATGAAACATACAGGAACCATCACTGTCTCACTTTGGGTTTAATACGAGGGGAAGCGTAACGTCTGCCTCGAGCAGTAACATCAAAGTTTACTTCCTTAGACTGACTTCCAGCCAGTGACATGAACCACAGAGCGCAGTGAGCTCAGAGCTGCACACTGTTGACTCCAGTATAAAACATTTCTTTGTGTTGTTCACCCTCACACTCTGTGATGGATGTGTTTCTGATAAACAGCAATGACTTACAGACATTTAAATATGCAAAATTACAATAAAGTGGTTTCAGTATCACCCTAAAACATTTGTAGATACACTCGCAGGAAACACTCTTTTCTCCTAAAATAGATTGTTATCAAGAAACGGGACAGATTTTGTGTCCAGGAGCAGCGGCAGTGGTGGTGGTGGTAGTGGTGGCGGCCGCAGCGGCTCATGGAAAACTGGTTCAAGAGAGGCACCAAAACTTGCTGGTCTCGAACCATGAACTGCTTTCATCACTGGTTCAGTTCACCTCACAGCCTCTTTCTGTGTCAAGTTTGTTTGTGTTGTTCCCACTGCTCACTCTACTGCTGCCGCCCCCCCCCCCGACTCCAGAGACATGCTGGCCGGGTGAATTACAGACTAAATAGCCCACAGATATGAACATTGATGTGTGTCTATCTTCTGTCTACACACTGTTCTGTAACACTTGAGATGATTAAATGTCTGTGTTTTCATGTGTATTAAATGATTTCAGGGCCTTAAAAACTGAATAAACAACTTCTCTTTGTACAGGCTGCCTGACTGAAAAGCCCGAGAAGAAGTGTGGCAATGATGAAAAGCTCCTCCAGCTCAAATATGGGATGTTGCCAAGTCTAACGAGGGAGGAAATTACTGAGTATTTTATGATCACTTGTAAGTCACTTGCCAGGGCACTTTAAACCTCCTCATTTAATGTCACTGTCGTCACTCAGACCCACAATTATCTCAACCTTTCCTCAAGCAAAATTATTTATTACACATTATCTGTGTAGTCAGTATAAAGGTCCAGTGTGCAGGATTTAGGTGGCTTTAGGGGCAGAAATGTAAACAATGTTCATAATTATCCTGTTAGTATCAGTTTGTAGTTACCTGAAACTTCTTTACCTCAGAACGGTATCCACAGATTTTTGCCATGTACAGTGTTCCAGAAAAGGCAAACCAAACACCATACCAAGAGAGGGAATTTAGCGATTTCTGCTTTTTCTAAGCAGCCACCTTAGGGGAAGGTTAGGTGAAGTGAGGGGTGTTTAGTTCCGCTAGATGCCATTAAATCCAACACACTGTACCGTCAATGGACTGTAAATGAGTAAAAAAGGCTAAAGATATTCTCTAATGTCATCTGAACAACCACCGTGCTGTACACACTCCTCCACCGAGTGAAATCCTCCAAATATCCAAATAATACCTTCACAGAAGAGTCATCCGTGTCTATTTCGACATGGACTACAACCTACCTGAACCTGGCCTGAGTAAATTCATTATCAGATTGCAGAGGGACTCACAGACAGTCCGATCCAAAACCTTTAACAACTAGTTAGCTTTTTCACAAGACACTGTTGAGTCACATTCACACTTTAGCCCTTTCAGTGCTGGAATCGTGTGCAGATTCTCCACATTGCCATCTGTGTGAAAGTTACAGATGTGGAGAGGGGGGCCAGTTTCACTGCGGCTCTGATCTGAGTAAGCCAGTTTTGGTACCCCCTTGAACCAGTTTTCCTGGACAAGAGTCAGTTCGTTGGCTGCTGGAAAAGCGAAGAACTGGTTCCAGAGTGGGCACTGGCTCTGAACCAGCACCTGGGCTGCCCTGGTCGGAAGTGATCCTGGGATGCTTTCCGTTTGCATGCCAGTTTTCCCAACCCAGTTCAGGTCTTGATTTGGGTTTTGGTTAGTGGGAAGCGAGTGAACCCATGATCACCTCTAGTTGTTAAATTGTATGTTAAGTATGGAATAAAATTTGACGTTTTTGCGTCCAAAATCAACTGTCAGCATATAAACACCATCCTCTATTCATCGTATCTCCGGCGGGCAGCTTCTGTTGGTTCATGCAGAATCGTTGTGCTGGTATTTGTCAGTTTGCCCTGCGCTGAGGATCCTGGGATTGGTATGTGTGGGTCCAGTGTAAGGATGTGGGTTATCTGGGAACTGGCAAACACAGCGGTGGTCTCCACAGGCCCGCGACTCTGATTCAAGAACCGCATACAAACAGACATTATCATACAGCTTCATCTTGCACATTGAGGGCCGGGGATATGTAACACACAAACACAAACACTCACACACAGATCCACTTTTCATCCCACTCAATAGAGAGCGGCCTAGATTAGATTAGGCAGCAACAAAGGAGTGGGCTTCACCTCTGGGATAAGGGGGGCCAGTCCACCCTTGTAGACCTCTGCACTGTTTATTTGCACTGGAAACCCAGACGCTGTGAAACTCCCACTCTGAGGCACTACACAAATATTGAGGCTATTTGCAGAGGTGGTTTTAATTCTTTACAGAGCAATGATTGGCTCTTTTCACTCCCATCGCTGCAAGAGCTTGGCCAATGGATTCCTTCGGCCTCCTTCGCCCCCTCCCAACACCAACCAGCTCTCACCACCCCCAAAATAAATATCACTGATGTATATTTTCAATGGCTTTAGTGGCCACTGAAGACTAAAATCCCATTTATTCTGCTTATGGTATCACATTCTCTGCTCAAACAAATCTTCAGTACCGAAACCGCAGCTTCTTAAGCGAAGCGACGCTGGTTCCTGCTTCTGCTGTACACAAGGATCCTGATACTTCCTGAGAGGAGAAACCATGTTCGTCGTATTCTGGAGGCCTGCGGTGTGAAAACAAGGAGGGGCTGCGCAAAGCAATAAAGCTGCTCTCCAGATATTTGTTTCCTCACTCTGCGGTTGTTTAGATCCACAACCGCTAGGAGGGGCCACACAATCAGAGTGACTTTCTGGTGATAGATCGATAGATAGCACCATCATGTTAAGTCTTCTTGTGATTGCAGCAATAAATCTCCACCCCCAACTTATTCTGATGAACCAAGTAATGTTACACAAACAGCTCCAAACCAAAACTTGAAGACCGTCACTCACAGGTGGATGAGGAGAAAAATGGAGTTGGGGGGAAAAACAGAAGACATGCAGTGTTTCCCACACATAGACTTTACCCGGGGTGCACAGGTATATTAACAGCTGACCAAATGTATTTGAAGATCCATTCTAGCATTTTCTAGCATGATGCATCACCATGACCGCTTAATGTAGCACTGCTGTTGAATTGTACAAACTTGTAACTGCACCTGATTGTTTCAGCGTCACTCGGCTTAGGCGTAACATCCACTAGGGACAGGGGGGACGTGTCCCCTCACTTTCCGAAATCCTGTTTTTGCCCCCCCCCCACACACTTATATTTAATCCAGTGGAACACATTAGTTCTCAAGTGTCCGACACGCAAACATTAGGTCTACTTGATTAATCCACCCCGGCGTATACTGATGTGTTTATTTTACATTAATTTGATGGCAAACTCTGCCCAGCTGATGCAACACCAGCGTATGCCAAGTTAGTAATCAAGTGGACCCGCTCTCGCTGTGTGTTGTGGACAGTTTGTGTAATGATGCTGCGTTCCAGACAATGTCGTGGGTCGGAATTTCCGACCTCCTACTAGAAAAAGTTTACTGGAACGCCACTCAAAGTCGGAGTTCCTACTTGTAAACTCGGGTCAAATCCATGTACCCCGACTTCACAGAGAATCAGATGTCTGACGTCACGCAACTATGGTCAATGCCGTGCACCTGGAGCGCCTAGATATTGGGAGATTTCAACTGGAAAATTCCCACCTCCAACTTTTCTGGAAGGCGTTAAAATAAAAATGAAGCGTCGTCAACAACAGCAAAATCTGGTGATTTTCTTTAAAAGGAAGAAGTTGGTTGATGAAAATGCAAGGTAAAGAGAGAGCTGATGGAGCAGGCACAGGCAGAGAGGTGCAGGCAGACACAGGAAGAGTTAATATAATTAACTATATTATTATAATTAATAGTTAACATAAACTGTCATGTCATGTCATGTCATGTCATTGTCCGAACCGCTTATCCCTTTCCATGGGGTTGCGGGGTGTTGCTGCTGGAGCCAATCCCAGCCTTATCTCAGGGCGAGGGCAGGGTGCTCCCTGGATAAGTCGCCAGCTCATCGCAGGGCCCCACTAGTGAGCAACATGGGGTTCAGTATCTCGCTCAAGGACACTTCGACATGCAGCTCAGCACTGCCCGGAGCTGGGATTTGAACCAGTGACCTTCCGATGACTAGTCGACCTGCTCTACCCGCTGAGCTACAGCCGCCCCTAACATAAACTGCATATGTCATATTTTGATAAATCTTTTATATGTTGTGATTGAAGTTACAAATGGAACATTATCTGTTGATAGTTCCATAAATAATGTGCTATAGATTTATCAGTCCTATTTTTCAAAGAATAGCTTATATCCCACAGCATCTGATGTAGGTTTGTAGATCAAATATGCAGAGAGAAAGACAGTTTTTTTCTCATGTACATTTACTGACAGAATTTAAAACTAAGCATGATAGCCATGTTCATCATAAGGTGTTGCTTTTAAGTAGCTGGGAATATGATTAAAAGCATGTAGACATGTATGAAATGGTATTCAAATCAGACCCCCACTTTTTTGTGTGTCCCCCACTTTTCAAACCACTGTTACACCCTGGCTGCTCGGTACACATCGTTTTGATCGGCTATATATTAACAGCTAGCAAACCTGAGCAGGATCACCAACATCAATTAACCTCCTTGACTGTGAGGCTACTTTCTCTTGGTAGCGACCTCACAGTGTTGATTTTGCAGGAATATAAGGGAATATAGCCACAGTAAGTTTACAGCTTGCTAGCAGTAATTCATGTGAGCTGAATCATTGTTTTCATTATAACAAGCTGACATCACTGAGAATTACAAGCATCATGTGTAATTTATCAAGGCTAGCTTTGCTTGTTTATTAGCCACCGATGTGTTCTTGCAAAACTCATTTGCTTTGATTTATTATTTTAATACACAACATATTAAATGTCCAAATTGCCCCACATATATTCATTTGCTCTCTACCTATGTTGAATTGTATTTTGGTAGATCATATTCAGATAGATGGTGTTGCATTTGTTTTGTGGCTAATAAATATACCTAGAAGATACATGAAACCCACCCATGTAATGTCTCTGAGCCTATATTTAAAATAAATAAATGATAGTGATAAAATCTTCTTTAGGGCCACAGAATCCAGCGGCCGGCCCCGTGTGAGATGGTTATAGATGAGGAGAAGCTGCTTCAAACTTTGGTTCATGCTTTTCTTCTTGTGTAAGTAGTCTCACCTTTGTGAAGTTGTTTGATTATCTGCATCCATCAGATTAATTACTCCCGTCCATTCAACTGTCCGCTCTTTCAACCGTCGCCCTCACTTCTCCTCGGAGGAGTCCAACATGGGGCCTCGTGTTCTGCTCGGTGGGATGGTCGCGGCAGCGTTGTGAAGCACCCACTGACTGGGGATTATTGACGTGCTTTCACAGGCGAGTTCAGGCCATGAAAGGAGACATTCCTCACCACAATGGACCCAGTGTGTGTCGCGGGGGCTGCAGACATGAATAGGGCCAGCTAAGTGTATCACTGTGACTCGTCAGCCTGTAATCAATGCAAACAAGATGAAAGGACCTTATCAAAAGAGACAAACACAGACGTGAGCAGCGTCGGAACAAAAACGCTGAGGGCCTTTTCTGGCTGAAGTCCATGTATTTGTTTGTCCTGTTGGCTGCTCAATATACTGTATGTGTGTGTCCATGTTGGCTCTTTTCTCTGACGTTATCATGCATTTCATCATGAAGGTCTGATGTACCAGCAGAGAAAGGGACTAAATGTATTCTCCAAATTCTGTTTTATTCATTAACGGAGAAAGCTGAGATGCACGGAACTGAGTTTCGATTCAATTTCTAGGAGGATCTTGAGGAATTTCTTTAAAATCCTATCTGATGATTTGCTGTAATCCCCCCTTGAAAGAGGGCCCCATCCTCTGCAGAGCCAACCTGTGACAAGTAAGCTCTGTAAAAACACAGCTGTCTATCAGGGCACTTTGTTAGGAGACTAAAGGTAAACAGGAGTGAAGAAGTGAGAAAAGACAGGAGGCTCCTGAAAGCGCCTTGACAAATGTTCTTTTTGTTCTCGTCTCTTAAAAAGCTTGGAGATATTCACACTGAAATACTCCCATATTCAGCTCGTACATGATAGGTGAAAGATGTTCCAATTTATTCTTAGACACATTTTATTCAACAGTCACCTCCTACAACTGGCTCTGAAGTGGTTAAAATATGACTTGAAACGTGTTATATTTTAATTTGAACCTTCTATGTAGCCGTTTTGTGAAAGCAGCTCACTTGTGAGCAGGTTAGTTGTAGTGTTGTTGTAGTCGATGAACCTTTTGCCCTGGAACACAATATTAAGCGCTCCTGCAGCACTCATGAGTGTTTGTTGGACATGCAGTGTCAATTTAAAATGAGTTCACCGTTGTTGATACCGAGTCTTTGTTCAGACTGCTCCATGGAGCATTAATGAATTCAGAACAGCTCTGTCTCTTGTGCTGTCGATGATTAATAAGCTCATTTAGTCAGCACTTGTTGTGACCAGGTCTGCAGGCCGGCTCAGTGTGAGCCTCTTTAGAGGGTTGGTGTTATTTTTTGTGATTACCGTCCAAGTGGCTGCTATAAGCAGCAGGTCAACAAAGTGACCTTGTGCTGTCCTTCATCTGGAGAGTGAAAGGGAACCTAGTGGTGATGGTGAGGCCCACTTTGCCTTCACCAAGCGAATGATAACACATCCAGGGAGGTGCCAAGTACCCCGTCTACGCTGCTACTGCCACCAATGAAGAACAGGATCTAACTGGTCCAGCAGCCCTGAAATGACATTTCTGTATCACTGCGTTGTTTAACCAAATACTGAACGTTGTGCTGACAAACAGAATCACTGCCTGGATTATGTTCACCGTTTTTTCGAGAACAAATGAAGTGCTACATTAACGTACCCCAGCAGAGTGCAGAGACCTGAGTCCACCATCAGAGTCCCGTCTTTGGTGAAGACTCTTGAAAAGATTGTCGTTTCAGTTACGTGCTAATTAAGTTGTGTCTCCTGATTCAAGTCACTGAGGACATTTAGAAACCAGACCACAATCTTTCCCTCGTTTTACGTTTATTAAACTTTATTTTAATAATAACACATTATTATTAAATATGGAAAGTTTAATAAAGTATTATTAAAATGTCCATAGTTTAAAGTTTAATAATGCCATAGTCACTATGAGCGGATATTGTACATTTTACTGATACAATCAGGATCAACGTTTTTGCGACTCATTAAAGGTGCAATATGTAAGAATATTGAAACAAAAACTACTGTAATACCACTTTGTACCTCAAGGTGTCCAAAATCCACTGACATGATTTTTTAAATTTCTTTTGAAGAAAATAATGCAAAAATAGATGCTTAATGTAATTTACATTTATCAAATTACCAATGAAGTTAATTTCTTCAGTAGACTGTCTTACTGATAAAGTTAATGTTGAACTGTAAAACAAAGTGTTTGAACCACAAAACCACATTTAAAGGATCATTGCAAAAAATGTGTATGTGTATGTGAATATATGCACATATTTCAATATCCAAATGATTTGCTCCCTAATATTGATATCGACTTTGGATCCAAAATTCAGTATGGGTCTGGTTCTGATCTGAGATAACCAACAAACATGTGCATTTCATTGATGAATACATTTGTGTTGTTGCAGGCTGGTAATTTGTGCTGGTGGTTTGGTATTTCTGCTCTACTTAGCATGCAGAAGATACAAAAACAAGAAATGAAATGGAAAAGATGGTATTGGAACATCTCCCTATATGTTTTAACATGTGTATGTTATTCTCAAGTTCCCATGGTCCATGGTTCCCATGTCTTCTTCTCACCATGTAAAGATTCTACTAGAAAAGTGGTGGAACAGTGATCCAAAGGTATGTGGGAGCAGCCGACATCTTAGTTAGATTTCAAATGTCTTCTCTGTGTTTTTTCATCAGTCAGTCAGCAGGCGACCACAGAACTGAGTTCATTATGGACCAGTGCAGAATATGGTTTCTATGGGAACAAGCCCTGACACGCAGCGCCTTAGGACTGTGGGCAAGATGAGGTGTTTGCACTCATGTACACTTCACAGGGAATTGTGTAGCAGTTATGCGTGTTTATTGAGAGTATGTAATCAGCTGCTCGGCCTCACGTGCACGTGGACCCACTCAGCCTTGTGAGACAAATGGAATGAGGTAAATCACCTGGGAGACTGCAGCCCGGCCATCGATTTCATGGGTCATCAGATAATACTGGGGCTTGCTGAGCACATGCCCTTCAGCACCGAGCAAAGGCTATCATTTAGCCGGATCAATAGCTCTAATTACCCTGCTCCACCCACCACAATAAATTCAGGTCCTATCATATTGTCTTCAAGGAACTGGAATGGGGAAGTAGACTACAGTTATTGCTGATGTAATCACACCAAAGTTAAAGTGTCGTTGACTGAATTTTTTAAGTATTGATTGTTTCAGTTCAATATTTCGACTGAGTGGTAGTTTTTTTCTATAATTCCACCATTTGGACCAACGCTACCCTCAGGTTACATTTTCTGGGAGGAACATTTTGACTCAACCAGTCACCAGTGATGGCTCCGTCCTGCCCGCTCTCTGCTAGCATAGCATTAGCACAGCACTTCTGCAGACCTCAGCAAATCAGCAGAAAATGGAGGTTGATAGTGGAAACGTGTTTTCCTTAGTTTAACAAATAATAGTCACCTTTCTGGTGAAATGTACAGTATCGTGATACAGGAACATAATAGATAAGAACATGTTTAAAAAATGTAGATATGTAGAAATGTGGCACTGCAGCATTTCTGATGAAGTTTAAATACCTGCAAGATTCTTCTTCCATTTTCAGGTCTGATCAACATGACTGAATGCACTCACGTCAAGATGAACTGATCAATTTACTTTCAATTCCATCCAATTCTGATACCTGAATTTGGATAATACTGACACCGATAGGAGAGCTGTCTTTTCTACCAATACCAACAGTGCTTCTTTAAAGAGTTCTGTAGGCTTCACTTACAAACAGGTGGACGAGAGCAAACTGCTGTGGGCAAAAGCACTTCAATGCTTCATCAACTATCAGTGAGCATATACTACTGCGTATATTCTGAGTTTTTAAAAAAAGAAGAAAAGAAGAGAATTTCCAAGAGTATAATGGGAAATTGACAATAAAGGAATGAGTCCTAAAACCAGGAAGTCAATTAGCATTTTATTCACTTTTTTTAAATTCATATTCATTCTCATTTTATTCACTTCTAGTTCCCTCTTCTCAAAGTTGACAGGCTCTTTGAACAAGTTCTGGGCTGGATTCCAGAAGTACAGTCCGATTTAACACAAGCTGGTTTTGTTCTTGTCGGGAAACGATATAGGTCACAGTTTCAATCATGACTCATCTCCTCACTAGTCTGCTTTACAGGCGCAACCTAAACCTAATCTATTCTTACTTCAGTTTATCGAATTATCAATTTGTAGTGAGGTGTGAACAGTATACAGTGTAGTAAGATGCATAATGGTAGTGACACTGAAGTCAGCCACGACAATCTAAGGTTAGCTTTTTACTTCTGGTGATCATATTTACGTTTTAAAAAACATAATAGTTAACAGCTCATCTGGGAAGATTATTTTGCTGAGCAAAAGCATTGTGAGCTTGTGTTTGTCAGAGTTTCTTTTCTGCAGTAATCCAATATTCAAGTTTGCTTTTTGTCAAGGGAACCAATGCAATGCTAACTTCTGGGTTAGCCTACAGAAATACATCATCACTGTCTCTCTTAAAAAATCCATCAGACTATGGAGTCTGGATCAGTGCATGGATCGGTGATGTCAGTCCGATATCTGATGAGTGAATTGCGTCAGTATCAGCACCTGATGTCTATATTGGATCGAATCAGTCCCAGCTCTATTGATAAGGCATAACTAGAAGATGAGCATAAAGCCAAGTGAGTCCAGATCAGTCTACTTGTATCCTGCTCAGAATGGCTAACAGCCATCTTCAGTTGAATACCAGACGTTTGAATCATTCGTCAGCATGTGAGCTGTGTGAGAGGACCCAGGGGTCTGGGACAGGGCTGACATTCTGACACTGCTGTGTGTGTTTGTTAACGTGAGAATGGGAGCGAGCAGCCGAACCCACCTATTAAGGAAGCACCACAGGGTGTTTCCAAAGTCTTACCATACAGAGCACGGTGCGGTTTTTAAGATGTTGCGTGGGATAAAACCTAGAACAGAGAGTAACTGTGTGATAAATGCGCCGCTCACGAAAATGCAACCTGTCAGTTGCAAATGTGGTTTGTGTTTTCTGACTTTCGCCAGATCTGAGACAAATAGGCCCACGAAGCTTAAAAGGAAGTCTGGGACTGTGTGATAGAGTTTCACCTTCACTCACCGGTCTAGTTTGATTTCCTCTCAGCACCACTTCTGCTTCATGTGTCATTAACTCACACACAGCAAACAGCATCTCCTGTTAATATCTTCAAGCTGTCCACTTAAAAGTAATGCTGTTGTCAGTGTTATGCCCTCCCTCCCTCCGTCCCTCACCTCCAACATGCTGAGTGCTGCCGTCCTGCTATCAGGTTTCTCCACACTCAAAGCTCCACTTATCGCCGAGGCTGGCTCGCTGCCCACTGCCCATCACTTTCTGTCTGTCAGTCTGTCTCTCTCAGTCGAACTGAGGGAAGTGCTCTGTCGCTCACGTGGTGCTATCTTTCCTGTTAAGTTCAAGTCAGGGTTGTCAGTTTCAGTTAATTTTGCTTTCGGAAGCCCGACACCCGCTAACCAACAACTAACCGCTTCATTTTTAAGACGAAACACAAGATAATGTAACGCCCAATAAGCTTTCTGTGAGGTTACCTGACATGTCCTGGACAGAGGGGCTACATCTGCACTCATAAAGTGTTAAGTAAGCTAGTTGTGACGGAGCTTTTGCTTGTGAGGGGTATCAGAGTTATATATCTGCCCTGGCTGGTAGCTCATCCATCTTTTTTTTTTTTTTTTTTATGCATTTAGTCAAGGAAGCTCCAAGTTTGTTGAGCACGCTTCAGTTCTTACTGCTAGCAACACTGCAATTTGTATTGCCCTGCCTTTCCAACCACCACGGTGTAATTATCATAAATAAGGAACGGTGGGTCTGCAGGTGAACGCATGCATCAGTCTGTGTGCGTTAACTGAAGCCATCACTCGTCATGTCTTAAAAGTATTAATACATTCTGAATTACAAAGGAGTGTGTATTTGTTTTCACACACAGCCATGTCTTTGTTTATGTGCTTGTGTGTGTGTGTGTTCATCAGAGGTCTGTCAAACTGTGCTGCCCTCATGCTGGCAGGCCATCGCAATGCAGGCGCACATCCAAACACATTCAGACATGCCCGGCAGCTGGCCTCAGGGCCACTGTAGCTGTTTAGCCCATAATAGTGACTGATTAGAATACCAGAGGCGAGAACTGAACCCAAAGCAGTTGTTGACAAGGGATATTAAGCAAAGTGGGGAGTCCAGCCGCGGGGATTTGATGATGCCACCAGGGAAACATGTGCTGGCCCACACTGTGGCTCTCTTTAACACCATAACATCCAAACAGCTGATCACTCTATCCAAGAGACCAGAGGAGGGTGAGACTGCGTCACCCCTCAGCGCTGCAGGAAGACACAACAACCCTGAAGACAGAGGACTTGTGTTACAACACATCCATGGTTTTTTTTTTTTTTTTTTTATAGTTTTCACCACGAGGAGCCGAACCAAACACACTTTATGTGCTGTAACTGCAGCTTAATTATCCTCAATCATATCTTATCAATCGAGTTCTCAACGTTAAAGGGAGGAAACGCTTAAAACCACGTTTGTTTTCATTGTCTCCAGGCTCTCAGTAACCCTTCTTTGCCAAATTAGCTTTGGGTTTAAAACTGGTTCTATCCAAGATTCTTTGAAGAGTGGTGCCATCTAGCAAACCAGGTTGGATTCCATCATTTTTGGGCAGTACCACAATGTCCATAACTGAGGCTGTGCCATCAATGGAGGGCGTTGCACAATCCGGCTGGGGAACAGCTTTTAAAGTTCCAAGCCAATTACATTTTACAGTTAACAGTTAACAGTAAAGTAAGCGAACACAACAGAACCTGTTTCATGTTGTTGGATATGAATCGACAGGACATGTTCACTTCCACTGACCCTCTGAGACCTGATAGAAACTGATATGATGAATAAGAATACAGCACTTCTTTATTAAATCACGTCAATTATGTTGATACACAACACATATTAATCCTCATCAAACTACACAGTATAGTTTGTGTAATTAGGCTTGTTTATACTGTATATTGATATTAATTGTTGGGGTGATTTGCAGTGACTCTAATCTGACCACTTTTTTCAGTAACAAGTAATCTGATGTATTAATATTTCCAAACCAGTCATCAGATTAAAGTTACTTGTTCAAGTCACTGTGCGTTACTATTATTTTTGTCAATTCCCTCAGTAAAAATATATGTTTTTGCTTTCTTCTTGCGTCTCGGGGAGTGATGTCACTTATGCGACAAGTCACGTTTTCAGCATGAGGATTACTCATGCGTAACACCACACAGCAACACAAACAACAATGGAGGGAGGAGGAGATAGAAGAGCGTTTTCCTAGCTGGAAATACAGTCATTATTTTAAGTTCGTGTCAGCTAAAGATGAAAATATTGAGGTTTGTTGTAGCTTCAAAAGCACAATGTCAAATTTGAAGAAACATTTAGAGTCACAGCACAGTTAAGTTTACAGAGCAAGTCTGCAGGGGGTCCCCCACCACCCAAACAACAAAAGCTGGACTTCGGTGTAAAACAATGAAGTGGGGGAGAGTTGAAGAAGTTGGTCGGGCGGTATGTTGTAAAGGAAATGCTGCACATAAACATGGCTGACTCGCCCTCATTTGGTGCCACAATAAACAAGATCCCCACTACTATTAATGCCGTGCTTGGTTACTGTTATCAGATTAAAGGATTTCTGATTCTGATTCTGTTAAATATGCACTTCCAATAAAAAGAATATTGGCAAAACTGGTTGTTATTTTTATGTTGAGGCGGCGGGGGTGTTGTTGGCGGCTGCTTAATGTAACTAATAAAGTAACTTGTAATCCAACTTAGTTACTTTTAAAAACAAGTAATCAGTAAAGTAACTAAGTGACTTTTTAAAGGAGTAATCACTAATCAGATGACTTTTTCTAGGTAACTGTGGCAACACTGGTGGTTTGAGACTATATATTAGATTTGGGATGTTATGTTATCAGTGTTGTCTCTTCCTGGTTTTAAAAGCAGCATTACAGTAAAGTGATATCAACTTACATACCAGACTGTTCTAACATCTGCTTTTACCTCAACAGTCACAAATAATGTTAATATTTTGTAGTGAGTTATTTTTTTTTTGGAAGTAATATTCATCCCCACAATATTGTTGGAATATTAATGTCGAGGTATTTGGTAAAAAGAATATTGTGATATCTGACTTTGTCACCCCGCCCTTTTATGAAGCGTTCATGAAGAGATTTCCAAACATGGAGGTTCATACTTCTTATTCCAATAATTCTAAAAATATCACTGTACTATTTTGAAGCCACATCTCTCAGCCCTGTAGTGCACCAAAGCGTTTTAAAGGACCAGTGTAGTTTGACATTTCTATACGTATTTGCTTCCTTGTTGAGCGTTAGCTGAAAAGATCATTACCACTTTCATGCATGAGGTTAACAAAACGACTGGTAAAAGGTTGCATTTGCATACTGATACATGTGCGAGCTCATTAGACCTGTCAGTTAAATGAAAGACAAAGAATCATTTCACTCGCCGTGTTGCATCAGCAAGGTTGTTCAGCAGCACCAGAGCAGCTGTTATCAGCCACCAGGTTCATATCAACCTGTCAACCATCGCAGTCATATCTCAGTCTTCATAATCAAATGTCAGAATAATGATCAGCGATTGTTAACAGGGTGTCATGGTTTGGGTTTTTGGTTTGTCACTTCCTGTTTTATTTTGTAGATTGTATCCTCATGTGTCATGTGTTCATTTCTACTTCCTGTCTTTGTCGTGTTCCCTGTTAGTTGATCACCCCTGTTCATTTAAGTATTTGTTTTTGTTCTTCACTCTTCATTTGCTGCATCTGTTCCCTGATCCTTGTGTGTTCTCGATTTGTTCTCTGTTTTTGTCGTAGTCTGTAGTTTTCTTAGTCGCCTTCCTTTTTGGTGCTTGTATTTTGTATTTTGGATCAGTGGACTTCAGCTTTATTTATTAAAGCTTGCGTATCATTTTATGTTCTGCCTGCCTGTGTGTGTCTCTCATTTGTGTCTTTTTTTTATAAACATAACACAGAAAAGTAACTGCACCAAAGTAAATAAAAATGACAAAATTCATCTTTCATAAATCATTTAAAATGTTTATAAATGCACCTTTGATTAAATCTTTACAGAAAGAACTTTGTGGGCGGGAGAGAACATCGCCAGTGTACATATTGTAGGCTATAATTAGCTGTATAGTGGTACTGTATGTACTGCAACTGAACACTTTAGGAGATAATGTTTGACTCCCTCTGTCTCTTCTGTCACTCTCTGTATTTTTTGAGTTTGTCTAAAGTTGTGAAGTACTGAATCCAACAGAGCAGAAATACCATAAAAACTAATCCTGAAACGTGAAATGCACTAAAGTATTAATGAGGTTTTGGTCTTTGGGGAAATTTAATGTAATTCATTTTGTCATTGACAGAGAGCTATTAGCACCTTCCAACACTCCCCCAGAGATCCATCCTCCATGTTTGATTGTGTTTCTCTGCTCTACAAAGTGCCACCTCAGTGTAATGAGTTGTTCATAATTTGTCACCACTCTGCCTCTTTCAACAAAATAACCTTTTGTTCGGCTTTGCCGTCCACCTCACTGCACTCTCGCAGGAAGTGCTTTTAGGGACATCTACTTCAGAGAGGAAGAGCTGCACAATGCGTGGCAAGAGAAACGTGGAAGAAGAAGCCACGTCTCTCTTACATTATTCATGCAGAAAAGTGCATTTAGCTCCGGTCTTTCCAGACCTAATATTATGTTAATAAGGAGAAGGAATCGTGTGCGATATAGTGCACTTCTTTCAAGGCCAACAAACATTAAAGAGATGACTGTTAATGCACCTTGCTGCCTTTTTGCTCCTGGATGCATTGGGTTGATGGTAATGGTCCGTCCGGGTTGATGTTTAGTCCAGCGTGATGAACCACGCTGAACAGCAATACTAATGGCGGAACAGCTTTCATGTACAATGACTGGATTTCCTACAATAGAGACCTTAATCCAAAAATACTGGTGCAACAATATAAAGTAATTCTTTGATGGTCTTGTATGTGATGTGGAGCCGGCAGTGACTCGCATCCCACTGGTTAATGGGTAATTTGTAAGATGTGGCCAGAATATTACTTGAAAACATCATGATTGTAATAACATAATCACCACAATATGAATAAACAACAGTGTTAACATTGCGTCAAAAATGTCAGAGTACAGTGTTACAGAGATGAAGTTAGCGTGCTAACCAGCTAGCCCCAGTCCATCCTGTCTCATATTGCATCAGGCAATAGTGTGGTAGCTCCTGTAGTTTCAGCTAGAAGATGTTAAAGCATTCAGATCCCAAAAGAGTCTAAATATCAAACAGAGTAAACAAACAAAAAGTCAAGAAAATAGATAGTTTTATGTATTCTTATCCGGTAAAGCCTCTAAATTTAAGCTTCTCTCTTTACCAAACAATTTAAATGACTTTGTTTACTAATCTTAAAACCCACATGAGTCAAACTCGCAGGAACAGTCTTGGTTTATCATTCCAACTTTAAAATGTATAAGATTTTCAGATGGATTTTGTAAACTGGGAACATTTTCTTTACCAGCTCAGCCACTGAGCTGAGAGCCCCTATAAATATAACTAGAAATTCTGAGACAAGGAAATTGACACTGGTAGGTTTCTATAATTAAGTGGTAAACAAAAGCTTTCCTCAATGGACACATAGACTAAATGCACATTAGTAACATGTAGTCTGACAAATAGAAGATGTGCACAGCAGCTTATTATTGGGATATAAATAGTCAAGCAGGTTATATATATATAAATGTTCCTGAGGACTAATCAGATCTGACTAACATGCAGCTTCACATTGATGTCACTGTCGTCTGTATGAATGTGTTTGCCGTCAGCACATTCGTTCTAATTATAACCGTGGAAGCATGTTGAGATGATACATAATGGCTCCCTGCCTACAAATACACGACTGCATTGCCTGCACACATCCTCTCCGTGGACATATGTTCCCCCACTTTACTGTATTCACTTGTAACTACATGAATATGCAAAAGAGGGCTTTCAGTTCAATCAGGAGCACAGAGCTGTCAAGTAGAGAAGATTGTTGCCAGAGGGGCCTCGCCAAAATTACAATTAAGCTGTCACAGCCGGAGTCAAGAACACCCTCTTAAAGCCTTTCTCTCATTAATTGGGATTTGGGGAGTACCTGGGTCTCCTTGGTAGCAAGGTTCAAGTGGTTGTTAGTGAATGACAGAGCTACTTCTTGAGCCACTCAGTCTTCCCTGCCTGAGCAGATGAGATTGTCACGAAACGTGATCAACAGCCTCTCAGGGGTCACGATGTGGAGCTTTCGCAGCTACAGAAGTATGTACTTTAGTTCTTGCTCTTTGTAGCATCACTCACAAATATGTTTTAGACACTGACTGAAGAGCCTCTCAAACAGAGGACAGTTCCCTCATACAAAGAGCCACGCACAC
The DNA here is from genome assembly GCF_904848185.1 of Acanthopagrus latus. Lineage (NCBI taxonomy): Eukaryota > Metazoa > Chordata > Actinopteri > Spariformes > Sparidae > Acanthopagrus > Acanthopagrus latus. The sequence continues at coordinate 5,194,287 of NC_051042.1, read as the reverse complement.
GGAGCAGCACCTCATCCACAGCCGGCCTGTTTTTAAGTGGCTGTGGCAGCTGATATCTTTATAATGTGCAGACAGCCGATGGCTCCAAGATTTACAGATGAATGCTGTACAAGTGTAAAAGTCTCTTGATAAATACTGAGTAACAGAACTGAGAGTCTGCAGCTCCAGGAGGCTGTGTTTTGGATTTAGGCACAGCAGCAGCATGGTGGCATGCTTCGGGCTGAAACTAACGATTGGTTTCGTTATTGATTACTGTGCGGGGTATTTTCCAGGCTAATCAATTAATCATTTTTGAAAATAAGAGGACACTGGTATCCTGGTATCAGAAAACAGTGAAAAATAGTGAAATATTTATGTATCATACAGCCCAATGTGATGTCTTTAAATGTCTTGTTTTATCAGAACACAAAGATGTGTTTTAATATGATATGAAACGGAGAAAAATAACTTAATACAATAGTTGGCAATTACTTTTCAGTTGACTGATTGTCGCAGCTCTAGACATGCTCACAATAACAATGTATACTGATGTTTAGCAGGTAACATGTTACAATGTTAACCAACTCAGTTTAGCATGTTTAACGTAGCATTTACAAATTAACATTGTTATTGTTGTAGGTATGTGATCATAAACCAAAGTACTCTGACTGAAAAGTCAGATGTTCACCAAAATTAGTTCCTCCTGAGTAGAACATGAGTCTCTCTACCAAATGTGATGGCAATACACTCAAAACTGATCAATAGTTTGTCCTTCAAGCCAAAATGTTGATCTATAAGCTTGTTCGATACCATGGGGCAGAGTGTACACAACACGTAGGGAATAAAAATCAGTATTTTCTATCAAAAGATAAATACAACACTTTGGGTTAAAAACATTAGCATCAAAGCTACTATGGTATTGACGGGACCATACTACTTGGTATTGAAAGTGTTTTAAATATGCACAATGGTTATAAATCCATATTTAAATATATTTGACAGTACTCTGGATTTGTAATACCATAGTATTCAGGTATAAGGTAAAAGTAACATTGTTATCATCTCCATGTTGATGGAATAATGGTGTGTTCAACTGCAAGTTGGAAGTTGGAATTTCTGAGTCTGGATTTCAGCGTCCAGTCTAAAAGTGTCCCAGTGCATTTGGTCCGAAAAATGTGACCACTTGGAATTCCGAGTTGGATGATTTATGAAGTTGTCTGGTTATAAATGATCAGATGTGCGATAAACTACAGGGACACAACGCAAAAAAACGTATTTCACCACCTCAAGCATAAACATCCTGTTGAGGAGAGCTCTATTGTGAATAACCAAAAATATTTACTCAAAAACATCATTATGGCAGAAATACCCTGAAATAATGTGATTGTATTTTAGGACCATATCACCCACGAGGATCCATCCTCTGGGGACCAGGATCAAGATAATCCATTTCATAGTTCTTGAGACATTTAAATCTGGATCAGAGTGGTGGTCGACAGTCTGAGATGCTGCTACAATGGCTAGAAGTGTCACATAAAGCGCCACATAATAACACATTAATGTATGCAGAGACACACACCAAAGGTCACAGACTGAATGAAGACATGGCGATTAGACGTGGAAGGTTTGGGTCCCTGCCAAGCTTTTTTAAGCAGTAAGACAGCAGTTATAATAGTCTGGGTCAGAGCGGTAGCAACAATTAAATCTGTACTAAACTACATCATCTGCCTAAAAGTCATTTAGATGTGCTCCCAGAGATAGCAGTTAATGAGATTAAAGAAGTGCAATCACACTGTGATGGCTGTCTGAAGTAGGCGGGTGGAGCTGGAGACAAGCTGTACTGGCTCAGACCGGCGAGAGCATGAGCAGAACCAGCACACCACAAGCACATCACAGATCTGCATCAGTCAAATTATGTTACGATCACTCACACATTTTCATTTAAAGGTGCATTATATAAGGCAATGTGTCTGAACATGGGGAGGATTACTGGGTTCAGAACCCTGTACAGTTTACTGTTCACGGAAACATGGATACACTGGCTCATCATCAGGATACCGGTGTCCTGTTATGGTTACAGGGTGAGAGAAGGCTTAAGACTGAGAGGTAAATCACCAAAGTTTTAACTCAATGAAGACAATAGCTTCAGTCGTCTCAGTAAATGTGCCAAAACACCACATGGTTACTTTCAAGGGACAAAGAGGCCAATAACAAAAGACAATTGTGATAAATTTAAAGGGACAGAACAAGTTTCTGACACGTTTGTTGTTGAAATGAAAATGCATTGACTACATTTAATTCTTAGTAATTTCTTTGATGCTTTAGTTACACACAGGTTTGTTCAGTGTGTATAATTATGGTGTCAAACGCAATAAAATGTATTTATAAATTGTTAGTCTAATTTGGTGAATTAATGATACAGAAACAGATCATAAGATTGACCAGGTAGCTAGCATGCTACCAATGTTAGCTAAATGAGCCTTGAATGTATAGGTAGAGATGCGTTACATGTTACCTACTTCCTGTGGCACACAGTGTTTACGGACTGTCCACATGTTTTGTGAAAGTAAAAAAAACTGTAAGATGCTCGAGGGATGTTCTGGACAGACGCAGATAACAGTGGTTCCTGTGGAGTTCCAGTTGCACACAAAGCTATGTGTAAATGAGCTGTAACAAAACAGCTGAAGAGAAGAGCTGGAACATACCAGGAACCACAGATATCTATTCTGCTGAGCTGTTGTTGAGCTGTTGTCAAGGGCCCCAAACTCCTCATGACACCTCTGTGACTAAAGCTCCAGCAGCAGCAGCAGCAGCGTGCCTGTGCTGATACATCCCACATCTGCCTATAGTGCAAAAAACAAAAGGCTATCTGTCTCTGGAGGCACTCCTGTGATACATTTCTAAGTGTCAGGTCCACAACCTTGCTGGGGAAGGAAAAAAAAAAAAAATCAAACCCCCTTGGCTCCTCTGCTGTTCCTCTGCTTGTTTTTGCCACACAGAGATACAAGCAAAAGCCCCTCCAGGCACAAGACTTCACACAGGCTCTTCAATGCTTGGCAACTGACACTGGGGGCCTAGTTAAAAATACCCTGGCTTCTTTAGCGGCACACAGTGTAAGAACAGCATCTCATTCCAGCCACTACATTGAAAAAAATATGAGCGGGAAGAGCAGACTGATGAGTCGAGAGAATACATTAACATCCAGAAGAGAAATACATTCCATTCAAAGCAAATGGGCTCCTGTGTCTCAGCCTGGTGAGGAAGAGGAGGAAGACACTCATACAATTCAACAACATGATGGTAAGTCATGCATTAGTCCTGGTCGATATGACTATGATCAAATATTTTTAGGATATATTATGATAAATTACATTACCGATTGACTGATTATCAGCAAGACGGATTATTGGGGCTGCGAGTCAGCATTTATCTGATTTTGGGCATCTCATTGACATTAAATTATCAAAAAATTAGAGAGCTTTACCAATATACTGGTCAGCAGATGTTGGCATATCACACAAATCAGCTGTTATCGGCCTGTATGTAATTGATATCGGCTGATATGAAAACTTTTTGGTTTTCAGGAAACGTTGAGCAATAATGATGCTTGGGGTGATTTATAATCATAACCTTTTGAGTGAAGTGAACTGTTTCAGTTCACTGACATTGAAGTTTATTGATCCACTGTAAATATCCCGCATCTTGGTTTGATAACCACATTTGAAGATGATCACTGCAAAACATGTGTGTGTATATTGCACGATATATAGCTATATGGGCTCTATTAGAAATCTATTGTTTTTGCTCTGATGGAGTATTCTGTCTCTGTCTGTAGTCACCCCTCTGTGGTCTCACTCAATGTCCTGCCCACAACACTCTCTGATTGGTTACACCTCACAGGTAATAGTCTATCAACCCCCAATAATCTAAATATCTAAATGAGATGAATTCTGGAGCAAGATCCTGGTTAATGTTTACAGAGGAGCGCTAGAAAGCATCCTGACTGGAAACATCACAAACTGACACGGTTCATCGGGACCCAGGACAGGAAGGCTCTACAGCGGGTGATTAAAACCACCAGAACATCACTGGCACCATCTACAGAGCATCAGTGACATCAGTGACGTGAGATGTCTGCACAGAGCCCAAAGATACTAAAAGACAACACCCACCCAACCACAGTCTGTTAACTCTGCTGCCATCTGACAGCATGTACAGAAGTATCTGCTGCCGTACCACCAGACTACACAGCAGCTTCACTCCTCAGACTCTGAGACTCCTGAACTCATCCTCAACACTCCCTTGTCTAGAATGGAAGAAGCAGGATTCAATCATTATTTCATTTTTTTTAATCCCTTGTTAAAAGAATGACAATAAATCGACCTTGTACCTTGAAAATCTGTATAGTAACTAGAAGTTAACTGCTGTGACTAGTAAGTTAGAAAAAAAAGTAAAAGTAGTGGAGACGGAAGTTTAAAGTATTGGAGAGTGGAAATACTGAAGTAAAGTATTTCAAATTGTCAGAAGAGTAAATAGTACTTTCCTTCATGTAAATTTTTATATATATATAAATATCTGTGATCAGCCTCCAGTACCAATATCGGGTCCTAAAAAAAAGATATTGGTTGATTGCTACACAACATACATCTTGATATTTTTGAAAATCACCTCAAAAGCCTTTCATAATTGCTCGGACTGGGAAACAAAAATAGAAAAAAAATACTATATATTTGACCAGAAATCACAATAATGATACTGCAAGAATAACTTGGATATACTGACTAAGTGAAGAACATCACATCACTTTACTGTAATGCAGCAGGTAAAGACAACACATATATCATATCTCGAGCTGACGATATCTTGAAGCGAACAAGACGATTTATAGTCTCGTGTAACGATATAACGCTTGGCTCTACTCGGCACGGATCAACACAAAATGCACTCGAATTCCTGACTGATAGAATATTGATTGCAGCGCTTCCTCGCTTCCAATTTAACCCCATTACACATCCAGCACTCCAGTTTAATTATCTGACTTCAGTATTATAACACCTCGCTTTGCTGAGTGCCGGGGCTGTAAACATCTTGATGTGATCTGGGGCTGACACACTCTGAGAGTGATTAAGCAAATCAACATAAATTAATGAAACTAATAAATCACTGCATGTGATGGCAATTTTCTCGCTTGTCTATGCTGATGAAGATCTCAAATACACTTCCCCTACAATGCTTTAATTACGTGCTTGTGCCATGAGATTTCTGTAAAACAACCCCAGAACGCCGCCGCCACACACACTACAAACACAAGCAATTATGATGAAAAGAAAGCGGGAAACAGAACTCAGATTTAGTCCTCTGGCTAATGAGATTAATTTACTGTATATGAAGATTCACTCGACAGACATCCTGCTGTGTTCAAACACGTGTTCGTTTATTCGTCCAACTTCTCGCATTTCAATTAAACTTCTGGACCGTCATCAGCATTAAAAAGAACTACAAGAACCTTTCAAACCTGGGCCCCGGCCAACACTGACCATCTGTGCTCCACATTTTCGAGTAAAGGTTGAAAAAGCCGGGAGTATCAAGGAGATTTTCCTCGTGCGCCTCAAGCAGCCAACACATAAAAGGATTGGATGAAGAAGTGCAGGCGCAATCTGGATATTATTCAGAAGATAGTTCCATTAAAAGCAGCAGCTGACAAGGCGAACAAGCCAAGAGTCTCCTCACTGTCTCCGTTAACCGCAGCCCTGCTTTTCAAAACAGCACTGACAGGCTGGGTTTGAACATAATTGGACGAGCAACTGATTACATTTACAGCTGAGTGACAACGCACCGGGAGAGGAAATGAAGTCACGAAAGTTTACCCTGTGCAATTTTGTAAATCATTACTCTGAAACGGGACTAAGATCACATTCGCTGGCACAGCGCTGAGTGGGCCAGGCCAAACATCACATTTGGGAAATATAAACTTAAATCTACAAAACAAGGAATTCATATTAGCGATTGCGGCTGGATTTTGTCAAATGATGGTGCAGTTTATGGACAATTTATGAGACAGAAAGTCCCGAGCAATGATGAGAAAACAATCTCGGCATGGCAGAGATGGTGAGGTTTTATGCTCCTGGGAGCTGGAGCGGTGCAGGTTGCTAACTTCCCCTCAGATGTCCCCACCAACATTATAATGTGGTTTCCTTTGAGAGCTAGAGTACTTAGCTCTGTTGCCAAGGCTGAGTGAGCAGCTTCCCCGCTGGACACCTTAATGAGATCTGCACAGGTGTCACCATAGTTTCACAGCTGTCTAGAGGCTCCAACATACGAAGACAACGTACAGAAGATAATAGACGCACAAATATTTCAGCAGACAACAGATCGAACCAAGGCTTACCTCCCTGTTTCACATGTACTGTACATCATGATAATGAGAACAAGGATCACCTCTAACAGGCCGGCTACACTGAACACGTATCGTATGTTGACCATTTGTGGAATGGCTGCTGCAACTCGCTTCCCTGTAATCTGTCTGTTAGTTAAATTAATCTACCTGTATGCAGAAAATGAGTCTAGCTGGCTTCCACTTCGGGGTCTTGATCCTCCTGGAGGCTTTGAACAAACAGCTGGTGGTTGTTCAGTCACCGTCTGCAGATCTGCAGATTATCCAAACTCTGACTCTGAAAAGTATACATTTCTCAGTGCTGTACCATTTCCAAAACCTGAAGACCCAATCCCAGAACTGAAAATTATCTCACACAGTCCTTCATGCGCTGCGTCTACCACCAACAACACAAGTATAATGCATGCCGTGTTTATCATCTTAGCTTGGCATGTTTAGCATAGCATGCTAAAATTGCTATTTAGTTAGCAGTAAACAGAAAGAACAGCTGAAGCTAGAGCCTCACGAAAAACAATTACACTGTGATTATATTTGGTCAGATTGCAGTTGTGATATGATTTACAGTTAGTGAGAAAGATTATTTTCACATCACAGTTTTCATTTTCACAATAAAAAATATTAAAATTATAATTATATGATATTTGCTGGGGTCTGTACCAAACAACACCTGGAGAACAGGGTTTGTAGACCAGAACACCTCTGCAGCACTTCATTATAATCCTGTTTACCTATATCAAAAAATAGCAGCTTCTAGCAATTTGGATATTGCACTCCATCCTTCTATTTTGATTACAGTTACAGTTAATTGTGCAACTCTCGCTGAGGCTGATGAGACTGTCATTTGTTGTGCAGGTATTTTATTCTAAACTTAAGCGGCTGACAAAGCAAACGTTATGGCCAGATGGTGTGGACAGATTAAAAAGGGGATCACCAAAGTTACTACGAGTCCTAAAGAGAACAAAAACGTCTGCACAAAAGTTCACTGCAAAGCGTCTAGTAGTTGTCAAAACATTTCTCAGTGAGTTACATCCTTTGCAGACCAAGAATACCTGCACAATATTACAGTGCCCATCCATCTAATAGCAGTGGAGATACTTTAGTGTCGATCAAAGTGGAGGAGCGAGCCAACAAACAATGAAATCCTTGAAACCTGTCGCCACTGGACTAAAAAGCATTAAAAAGCAGAGAGAACACCAGAGACCGTCTTTAAAGAAAAGATGTTTTTAAATCACCATCAGACCATTTTTTCTACGCTGGGAAATTGGACTTCTATACGTATTCATCGCTGTTAAAAAGAAAATAATCCATTACTCATAAATACTCATCATGATTGACACTCATAGACCAAACTGTACGACTCTAGAGACAATCTTTTCATTGCAGAGAGTCGAAGCCTCTCTATCAAATGAGAATATAGCTTGATGTGGCAGCAAAAGGCTTCAATCAGAGAATCATACTATTTCTCGTGGCCACAAATTGAGTATTCAGCTCGATGGCGGCCTGCTCACTGAGCGTGTTTTACATGAATGAATTCTTTAAGGGCTGACTAATTTCATATTCCTCTGGCATACTGCCATGTGTCTCTTATTGAATCTCAAGGTCAGTCGCTGATATTTTCTCTCATCTCTCATCTGTCATCTGTCTCCAGCTTTCACCTTTTACTCATCTATCACAGAAATCAGCATGATCAGTATCAAATCATTTGTACCACATTAACATGGGTATGCAAGGGATGAAGTGTTAAAGGTGTTTCTGGTACTGTATGGCCAGAATTCAAAGGAAGGTCCAAAAACATTGAGTAGTTAGCCACTGTTAGCGAATTAGCCCCTGACTCAGTTAGAGAAGGATCCAGTGGCCCTACAGTTCATCTGGTCTGGGACCTTGGATCACAGGGGGAGTTCAGCAGGGGCGATGAGGCCCACTTCAAATGGATATGGCAGCCACAGGGTGAACAGAGCCTCCAGGACCAATGGAGGACGGTTTGACGTAGTGATACGGAACAGAGGCGATTTACAGAGGCACTGATCAGGACGACGACTCTGGGGACGAGAGTTTATCAAAGTTTATGATACCTGCACATTTTGTTCAGCAGAGTAGACTTTACAGACGGCCAACACTTTGGTGATCATTAAAGCATTAATGAAAGAGGCTAACGTGAGAGTATTTCTATTTTCTGCTTCTTTATGCTTGAAACTACATTTATTTATTACATTTAGTTCCAAGTTACTTTGCAGATCCAGATTAGTCAGCGTCCATAGGGTATTAGCTTGACTCGTTACCCATCAGACATTTTTATGGGCAAGACGTTGTGTAAGAGGATGTGGTATCAGAGACAAAAATTAAATTTGTGTATTCTATCTGCAATCTGACAGATAAATCACTGATACCGATAATCGAAAAGATGCTTAATATCAGCCACAGCAGATAAATCGTCCACCCCTGCTCCGCCCACCGGTCTGTTCTTGAGCTGTGGTGCCGAATAACAGGCATAACATTTTCAGTGGAATATTATGATGTCACATTGAAGTTGACCTTTGACCTTTCGGATACATCATGTCAAAAAATGTTTCAGAGTCTTTTGACTGATGGTTAATCGACCTGCATTTCTACAGCGTGCTCCAGTCTACTGACCACTCAAAGTGCTTTACACACATTCATACACTGATAATGGAGGCTGCCGTGCGGAGGTCACCTGGAGCACTGTGGGGTTTGATATCTTGCTCAAGGATACTTTGATGCATCCAGGGTAGTCAGGGAATCAAACCAGTGACCTTCCGATCACTGAATGACCCACTTTACTTTGTGAGGTCACAGCGGTCTTGACCTTTAACTATTCAAATCTAATGAGCTCATCCTTTAATGAGCAGTCCTTCAGCTCAAGTTACATTCATGCCAAATTTGAAGAAAGTCCCTGAAATTTGTGGGAAATAAAATAGTTTTGAATTCTGTAACCAGTGAATGGTAGAGAACATATCAGGATGTGGGAGGAGGCAGATTCTCCTTCGCTAAAGGGTCAGAAAGTCACATGTGGTGCAGCTCTCTGCTCAGAGCTGTTTACAGGACAGTAGATAGGAAGACGCTTACTGTCCATTAAAACATCAGAGGGTCACTGTCCTGGGGAAGGCACGATCAACACAGACATCAGGAGGTCACTGTTTTGGGAAGACATGAAATGATAACAACCGCTGTAAACGTATGTAACCCCGTCTCTGTTGTATTTAAGTCGGACTACAGAGAACACTGTGGGTCTTTTCTCTATGCTGCAGGTCTTAAAGAGATCTGATTCATCACGCTCTCCCTACCTCAACATGGAGACTTTCGCTTACAGATTCTTCTGAGATATCCCTGTACAAGAATGGGATACCGTGAGGTCACAGTGACCTTCATCTTTGATGGGCAAAATCGAATCAGTCCATCCTTGAGTAAGAGTGGACAGTTGTTCCAAATTTGTTTGAATTCCATAAAGGCATTCTTGAGATATCACGCTTGCAACAAAGAGACGGATAGATGGACAGAAGGACAACCTGAAAATAAATCTTCTGTCCACGGCTACCTCTGGCATGGAGACAAGATCCATTGACTTCAAGATGAGGGAGCCTGAAGTGCAAAAATGTGAACTTTCCAGGTTTTCGGACTAATTCCTGCAGCACTCTGTACCTTTAGCCTGATGCTAACTCTCCAGTCAGCCAGAATAACTGTAAAAATCACAACTGCACTGTTGTATAAACTGTTCCTGGTGATGCCAGATGACATGTAGCATAAAGGATATATAACGTTTGCAGAAGAAGGAGAGGCTCACTTCACTTCATGCACAAGTTCATCTTGTGTCAGCTGGGAAATAGAAGCTGCAAGCTGTTTACCTCTGAGGAAATCAAATGAGCGGAGACTTCCAATTAAGCCAATATCCATGGATCAGAGGGAAGTTGACTCGGTTTGTTTTGTTTGGCTTCGCCGGGCACGCTCAGACCGGCTCTCTTCGTGCAGAAGAGTGTGTGTCACAGCACTTTTTCCTGATGAGTCCAATGTGATCTGTCATTCTTTCTGTCATTCACTCTCTCTCTCTCTCTCTCTCTCTCTCTCCTCCTCTCTCCCTCTGGACTCCTTCCATCACTCGTCCAACGGAGAGGGTGGCGTGACAGTGATGTGATGGGGCTACACAGACTGTCAAGACCGATTGCTACACTGGGAGATTCTCAAACACACACACACACACGCACAAACACACACACACACACACACACACACACACACACACACACACACTGGATGCGTGCCACACAAACATACAGACACAGTCACACATGCGTGCATTCACCCATATTTAATACACACAATCGCACACATGCATGACCATACAATCACAGACTGGGCGGCATGCACACACACACGGTCCAGTGAACTTCTGGGCCTGTCAGCCGAAGGTCGCTCAATCTGACAAAGTGTTCCAGTTGGAAACGGGCCGAGGGAAGAACATGGCTCCACCGCCTGCAAACACACACCTGAAACATTTTCCTCTGCAGCATAAAAACACACGTTTTTCACACAGTGTGTAACCTCAACATTATAAACGCACACAGATGACATACGCCGCTCACACATGACCCATGATCACTGAGCTCAGATTTGTAGCAGGTCTTTGTAAAACTGTCACACATTAGAGTAGCTTCCTCCCTCCAAACACACCTCCATGCCCTTTAAACCACACACACACACACACACATACACACACACACACACACACACACACACACACAAAAATCCACTTTACACACCCCAGTCAAGGATGATCAGTGGGAATTTCTGCCAAACAGTGCTTCCTCTCCTCCCTGACGTGCACACACACACGACCAAACACACACGCAGAGGCCTAACCCCACAGGACAGCATGTCAGGCAAAGATCTGAGAACACATTTTCGACTTGGCTGAGCAATCGAGCGGCCCGGGGGTCCACTCGGGTGCTGGTCCCTGCCCACCCTCCGTCTGCCCCTCCTTCTGCATCGCCAGTCAACGGCGACTAGCCGATGAGGCCAGCCAGACAGAGATGAATCCGTATTCTGCTGCCACAGCTGCCTGTAAGACTCAATTCCAGTGTTTCATTCTGTGCCTGTGGACCAAACACTGAGTCCTGCTCTCTTATCCAGAGAGCGGGACTCTGGCAGCTGATGTTCACTTGATGGATACTTAAGAGTTGATGTGGTGCTTTTAAGGACACTGTTGTGTAAAGCTGCAGCACTACCACCATACTGTGCGGTGAACAGACCACAAATAATACGAAAAAGTCATGAGTCTGAGGCATTTAAAGGGACAGTCAATCCTGAATAACTGCGTCATGCATTTCTAGAAGAATATTTTCAAAAAGAACATTTCAAGTACCAGCTAGTTCTGTTATATTCAAGAGAAGGCAGATATCTCTACAGCCAATATCTGCAAAACTTGGCAAGTCACACCAAAAAGACCTAGACAGATAAAGAGTGCTTTACTGAAGGTAAGAAGAGAAATACTTACATTGATTCTAGGGTGATTTAGCACCAGTGAACCATCTCACCTCTATGCACAGAAGTGTCACCTGCTATCATCATTAGACTAATTGAGAGATTTGTTAAAACTAAAACTGGATTCATAGTTAAATGTTTCTCCGTAGCAAAGGAACTGCATACAGCCACCAAAGCTCAATTGTAGCTAACATGCACCTCCACAAATCAACCACTTTAGTTTTTAATGTTCCTGATGTTGCTGGTTTAGTTTCATTTACACGAGTACACGTTTTTACAAATGATGCAGGACAAATGATAAATCCTTGTTTTTAATCGTCTATGTTTCAGAAGCAGGCACATGAATATAAACATTATTTTCAGGGTATTATTTCAGGAAGATGCAGTTTAAGAATTTAACTGAGCAAATTGAACTAAACCTACCATTTGAAGCAAACTTAAAAAATGCTGGTGCCGGTGAACCAACCGAAATCCATCAGATCACTAAAAACAGCCAGCGATCGTCACTTAGTGTTACCACAACAGTGTTAGCTCGTCATTAATACCACATGAATGAAACAGTAATCAGGACACATCCTTTACTGTGCTGCGTGCAGGTCAGAAAACATGCATCAGACAAATGAGAAAAGCATTCTTCACCGAAAACATAAACATCAAAGTTTCCTCAGCATTTGTGAGTGATTAGCACCACATTAGCTGAAGAGCCAATTAGGCCTGGAGAGTGAGGAGCCTGTTATTAGCACACACTTGTCACTGTAGCACCGAGGAGAGCTCACTTCCGTCCCGCTGCTAGGAGCCAGGTGGCCTTTGTTTGTGAGCTGCAGACGCTCTCAACAGTAATCTTTCCTCTGAAGACCTGTCTGCTCCTCTGTGCTCCACTTAGACCTCGAGTCTGACAACCGCAGGAGAGATGAAACACACACAGACACAGAGGAAGTGGTGGGGGAGGTCACTCTAGTACAGAGGCAGTTTATGGTGCAACACACACTGCGTCACAGACGAGGCCGTGTCAAAACACAGACTCGGAATACCTCAGCCACCGCCAGCGCTGCTTTTGTGAATTTGTGTGTTTGATAGTGTGATTGTGCGTGCAGATGTGTGCATTAGTACCGTGAGAGAGGGAGGCAGCAGCTCACAGTTCCTTGTCGTTATTTTTAACCAGAACTGTGGTGGTTGAATGAGGAAGTGTGTCTGTCTGGTTTTGTCTCTTGCTTTAGGCACACCAATCGTCTCTTTCTTTCTCAAACTACCTCTGTGAGAGAGAAAGACAGACAGACAGAGGGGGAGGAAATCAACTATATCTTAAAATAAAATGTATATGCAAAGCTAAGCTGCTGCTACCTTGATGTGGAACCGAACACCGCGCCGTGTTTAACAGTGTTTTGTACGAGGCCGAGTGTGTTTCTGTGTCGAGCAGCGAGCGAAAGGAGGGGAAAAGAGAAAGTCTGCTAATGAGCAGTGTGTGTGATCTTTGTGCTGACAGTAGCGAACCCACCACTCCCAGACACACTCACACATGCACACACACACGCACACATGTCCTGGGAGGCAAGTGTGGAGAAAGTAGTCCCAGCGTGAGAGTAGTAATTAGACTCCCATCCATTAACACAAGGGGCTGTGGAGGAGGAGGACGCGCAGCAGGTGTGTAGGCGTATGGGTGTTTCTGCCAGTGTGTATTTGTGTGTGTCTGTGTTTTTCCTTTGTGTACACGCACATAATGATCGTGTGCGAACACACTGTTAATTGCGGGCGCTGTCTGTGTGTGTCTTTACAGTGAGCCTGCGAATGCGAATGGCTGTGCGCTCACAACAGTGTGCAGGAGTGAGCGCGGTGACCCTAAAGTATGGATGCATCTGTTACAGGAACTCAGCAGCAGGTGTGAAAACAGTACAAAGACGGAGAGAGCGCGTTCAAAGACGAGTGTGTTTACACATTCAAAGTCAGCGAGGCACAAAGGAGGAGAAGCTCAAACTGCAGTGTTTCCTCAGAACAGCCCGGCTGAGCTGTTCTCACCAGCTTCACACAAATGAACCAGAAATTTAAATCCAAGGTTTGTAGTCTATATTCTCAAAGTCTGCCTCAGATCTGCTGCCTAATGACCTCATTTACTAGAAATATATGAGGATACATGAAGACTGAAGTGCACAGTGAAGTCAGAGTGCACCATATGTTCCATCAGTACAACCTCCCTAAACTGTCCTCATGAAAATCAAGAGCAGAATCAGTGCTGTTAGCAGGCGTCACACTTTCAGATGTCCTCAGGCTCCTTTATACTGTGATCTGTGAGTTGTTGTTTTAAGCACCTTTATGATGTTGCTTCATCAGAGAAACAAAATGTTAACAATAATAATTATGATAATAATAACTGAATACAAAAAAATTATAAACGTGTTAGTACATATTAAAACTTTTGTCAGTGGCCTTGGTGAAACATATTTCAGTAGAAAACACAAACATTAGCATAATGAACAGTGTCCACAATAAAAAGTGCAGCAGGCCGTAACCACCGAGTGCATCAGTCTATTACTCACAACATGTGATTACACAGACCATCTGCCGTCATGAGACAACGACTGTAACCCTACAATCAGCATCCATCAGGGTTTATCTCACTGCTCCAAACAGGGTGTCAGTCTAAGAGGAAATCTAGCTGAACTGAGCTCTGATTAGCCCCTCGGGCCCGACTGGATGGGAATAGAGAATGATGCAACGGGTAAATGTCACCTGATGGGATTCTTTTTATGCTCGGTATAATGAGATCCCATTAGCTTAGATTCTCTCACAGGATTTGGAACCAATAATTTAAGAGATTACTGGTCTCCTGATGAGGTCAGTGGGTTTGTGGGTTGCAAGTTTTGCCAGAAGCGATGTTGATTGTTGGCCTCGCTGTGCCGACACCTGTGGGGAAGGGATGGGCCCACCCAAGCGACTGCATGTGTGTGTCTAACCTGAAGACGTTTGTCCGATAGTCAGAAAGGAGAGGAGCGTAGAGAGAGCCTGAGTGTGTGTGAGAGAGTGAAAGGAAAAGCGAGTGAGTGTGTGAGTATGCTGTATACAAACCACAGGTTTGCTCCATGCTGTAATTTACCCTGCCGCCAAAACCGCCACTGCTTCTGCTGTTGCTGCCTAGCGCTGCGGCAGAGTTTAGCGTCTCTGGCTGTCTCGCTGGCTGGGGTTGGCTAGCGCTCGCAGACGGAGGTTATGCTAACCCTATGACTGTTTGTTTATCTTGCAGCCAGAACCGACCATTAAAAGTGGGCCCTCAGTCAAAAGCACAAAAACAGACGCTTGTCATGTTCGAGGGCTGTAATTGTAGCTCTCGCGTGATGTTTTTATTTTCCCTCTGACCTCGCTGGATAAACTCAAGAAGCCACTTAACATCGGGCTTGGCTTGCCAGAGCCCAGAGAGAGAGAGAGAGAGTTAAGCAACATGCAGTCAAAGGAGACACATTTTTTTTCCCCTCCCTTTTTAATTCATAGCTGGGAGCACTTGTTGCTTTCCACTTTACCCTGGCCTCCTGACCATATAAAAGATTCAGTACCTGTTGCCTGATTATAACCTCTCCATGCACTCCCTTTAAATCTTACGCATTATCACTGGCACTGAGATCAACCCCACTGCAAACTTGTTGAATGTTACCACACAAGCTGTAAATGCTTTGTTTACTATGGGAACAAGAGTCTTTAAATTAGCCTCCTGCAGATTACTACGTGCATAAAACAGTCCTGCACCACGGCTGCAGGGATTTGGACAAAACATAGCTTCTACTTTAACATCATCCCGACGCAAGTGAGCGCATGTTGCCTCCCTTCCTTGAAATGTTGACAGGAGAGAGCTCAGAGGTTCCAAACTTCACTTTTGGTCGTCATCAATTAAGCTGGAAACACTGGGTACTCTGGGGACACCATCTCCTCTTCTCTAGCTCTCCCTCTTATCTGTATCTGTGTCTATGTCTGCAGAGTGTCATTATGAACTGTGCAAATCTAGTCAGAGAGCAGGAAGACAAAGAGACTCCAGAGAAGAAAGAGAAAAAGAGAGGAAATAGGCCTGGTTTCCATTTTTTTTTTTTTACATGACAGGCATAATTGACAATCTTGATCCAGGCCAGGGGAGACTCATCTGGTGGGATGGAGGAACTTAGCGAGATTAAAGGTTAAGATGGGCTAATTACTTCAATAAGAAGTGCAGGCATGTTGTTACATCGACCTACAATCCAGCAGTGTAGAAGAATCCGTGAAAAGCGAAGGAAATGTTCCACAGACGTGACTTGTTGACAGTGAAACACCACTGAGTTTAAACAGAAACAGCCTGAAGGATGAGCTCCGGGTGAAATTGTTCACCCTCAATTTATATCCCATGCACCCCTATTCTGATGGAACTGTCATTGTTTGTTTGGTTTTTTTGCAGAGGTGTGGTCAGTAATTAAAAGTAAATTAAAAGTCTTACCTGATGATGAATAACAGTCATGTCTTCCTGACGGTAGAATGAATGGTTCGACCAGATTTCAAGGACGTCCATCCAGCAGTCATTGAGAAATTTACATAAAAACAAAAATGTGACCTTGTGTGTGTGAGGTGGAACAAAATACTGATACCGTAATGTATCGTGATTCTTCCTCTTCAGACTCCATGGATACACTGGCGCCAAACAGTATATATATATTTTTTTTATAACATGCGACACACGTGTCACCACAACACAGTTAATATCATAAGCATGTTCAATGTATCGTGAATTGTATTGTGAGCTGCTCTTTGATTGGTACCACTGCTCATGGTGGTGCTGGCGGTGAGGTCAGAGGCCTTCATCCTCTGTGGACAATGACTGTCTGTACAAAACTTCATGGCAATCTGTTTAATAGACAAACAGTCTGGACCAAAGCCATAGAGCCATCCAGCTAATGTTGCTACCCCTGGTTTTTTAATTGGACAAACCTTCAAGGCCCTCATCTGTCATCAGTTGCTATTGTTAGCGTTTATGTAAACCGATCGACCCAATATGCCAAGTTCAACTGTGCCAACTTCTCTGACATTACTGTGGCAGTCCTGGTATTATCACAATGACATTTATCTGATGGAGACGCTACCAATCAAGTTATCAAATAAAAAACAACACATGATCGATTGCCTGGCCACGAGCTGGACTAATAATGCTAACATTTGCAACACATGCTCCTGTCCTGTCAGTCTGCTCTGGTATTAAAGGAACAGTCAAAGGGGAATGAAACATTAAGATTTACTGAAAATGCAGCAATGTGGCACTAGCTAGCTAGTTAGCCACTGAGACATGGAATAAAACTAGTGATTGTTTTATGCTGGTTATAAAGAACATAAGGCCATAACACGTCGAAACAAGACATCCCATAACCCTCAATTTAAAGGTGCATTATGTAGTTTTGGGGAAGAAATTTTAATCAGTAGTGAAAGATCAACATCGACTTATTTTTTATGCTTTAACAAGCTAAATAATTAAATTCTCTTTGTTTTCATGATTGAATAAACAAAGTGACCTTAAAGGATGACACAGTTTATTCTGTTTTTTCTGTTTTCTGTTTTTCTGTTTATTTGTGGCACAAAATGGCGGCGAAGGGCTGAGTGGCAGAGATGAGGGCTGTGTTGGGATCATGCCAAATTGACAATCAACACCAGCGAAGCATATTTCTAATTAACGTAAAACAACCGTTCAAGCCAACTGTGCCGAATCAACAGTTCCTGCTCCACGAAGAGGCTCGAGCCAATCAAATACATTTCAAAAACCTCCACATACAAACATGTCGACTATCACTGTGACCTCGAAACACCTTTGACTCAGTCTCTGGCTGCGCTCCAGGATCTTATTTGCCATTCATGCCACTGTGTGACAGGGAGGACAGACAGATGGACGGACAGATGGACGGACAGACAGGGAGTGGTGCCCCTGCAACGCCACAGTGGCATAAACGATGAGTTGTCAAAGCCCAAGGGTAAATTGCTGTGGAGTAAATATACACTCCAGCATGGTGTGGGCCTCGCCAGGTCATTGTGGTGGGTGTATTGTGTGTGTGGAGGAAGCCACAGTGGTACAGTGAGCCTCTGTGTGTGTGTTTGTGTATTTGTGAGGATGTGTGGCGTGCCAGCGGAAAGTGAGAGGGATCCACATCTGTTAATAGTCTGAGCTCCACTTTGAAACATTCTCCGAGTGTTTGCTGTTCTGGAAGTGACGGGTAAACACAGGATTTGTAACGTTTCCGTCACAGACTTGGGTTTGCACAGTGTCTTGTCTGTGGTGAGCTTCACTCATCAGCAAGTCAAGGGACCGGGCTTAAAGACAGGAAGCGCCGCCTTTGCCCTTCTGTGGCACCAAATAAGTGACGGTCCTCCTTGGTGTCCCACACTGGCCACATCTAGAGGGGTCCACCTCAACCTCCACCCTCTGCTTTGCCGGATTAGATCTTCGAGCCATCCCACCCAGTGACTGAACACTGCGGCCTGGGTAGCTGGCGAAGGCGAGGTGGTTGTCTGAATGAGACCGCAGGCCGACTTGGCTGACTCCTCCAGCCTCCTTGGTAGACCTTCACCAAGGCTTCATTACAGACTCGGGAGCCAAGGGCCGGACCACACTGTGTGCATGTGAACGTGTGTGTATGTGGGCACATATAACTGTTTGCTTATGTGTTTACTTGTGTGTTGTCTCAATTCCTCTTTCATACACATGTGTCTGTGCCTTCACATTACATGTTGAACGTGAACATGTGTGTCTGTGTACACTGGTTGGCGCACACTCCCCACACTTAAAAGCAAATTAGGAGGAAAAAAAAGAAAGTCCCAAGATTGTTGAGTCGCCACAACTAACAGACTTGTTCAGACCCCAAGCTTCAGAAATAGAAGAATTATCTTTAAATAACCACCAGCAGGAGATGGTCCTGTGTCTTTCATGGACCAGAAAAAGACAGAGCTCTCTGCAGGCTGGAGTGAGTGGCAGTTCTGGGTTATGCTTCAGTTCAAGGAACGTTCATGATGCATCACCCGACTGCTTCCTCCTCTAAAAACAACAGCACATGCAGATGATTTCTTAGCTCAACCAGGAGGTCAGACGTTGACTGAGATGACACCAAGTCTTGACCTGATGTAACTCAAAGTCAATATGAATATATAATAATGAAACATTATATTATTCACAAGTAAAATACACACAAATACATGTACATACATACATGTAAAATGC
Organism: Acanthopagrus latus; assembly: GCF_904848185.1. Taxonomy (NCBI): domain Eukaryota; kingdom Metazoa; phylum Chordata; class Actinopteri; order Spariformes; family Sparidae; genus Acanthopagrus; species Acanthopagrus latus. Next base: position 5,175,217 of record NC_051042.1, on the reverse strand, counting down.
ATGCAAATAGCAGGCGAGTGACGAGTAACTTGTCAAGAGTGACCTCCGAATGTGGGGTGATCGTGAGTGTGTGTGTGTGTGCGTGTGTGTGTGTAGCCTCCCTGGATGTACCCTGGATGTCACACAGTGCTGTCACTCAGTGTAAATGAGTTCGCTGAGGGGCTCTGCTGGGTCAGAGGAGTCATAGAAGCCTGTCCAAGCCTCCACACACACACAGACACACACACACACACACACACACACACACACACACACACACACACACACACACACACACACAGTATCTTTTTCCTCCCTGTCTTCCTCGTCCCTCTCTCCAGAGGTGCTAACTGCAGTATAAACTCAAGTTCTGCACTTAAATGGGAACTTTGCCAGTTCTCATTCGGCTTCGTATCGCCACTCATTGGTGGTTTATGCAGAACTACTCTAGAAAAATCCCCAAATGGTGCAAAACGTGTCTTCTGGCAGATTGTAGGGATGCTGAACTGACTGCAGACGTACCTCTGCATTTCAGTATGAACGTATCCATGGACGCAAAAGACGATGGAGCGACTGAGAGAGCAAGCCGCCCCTCTGCAAACCCTGAAGAACGGAACGTAATGAGTGATGGTTGATAGCTTGTCTACCACATTAGCACCGTAGGTATTACAATTCTCAGTTTGTCTCTCTCCTCCAAAACTACATAGTGCCCCTTTAATGTGAACCTCTGCAGTCTGCAGCAAGTCTGTTTGTTAATGTGAGAGAACAAGGCACATTTCGTCTTAATGTGAATTTTTTTTGTCTGTATTTTAGTTTCACAGAACTTCTGATAAACATCCTGAACTACCTTCTCTCTCCTTGGTATTTACTGAGGAACCTGTTAGCTTCTGCGAGGCTAGAAATCATGTTCATGTTCCAGTACGAGCAGGATGAGTGTTACGGGAGGTCAGTGCTCGGCCGCTGGTACGCTTTTTAAAACCTGGCACCTACTGAACGATCTGAGTAATTCTTCCACCACTGCCTCTCTTCACATCTCTGCTTTTATGCTCATACTCCACCTGCATCGGTACTCCATTACATCTGTAGTTTCCCCTTCCTCCTTAATATCTCTCTCATGTCCTCCTCCTCCTTTCTCTCTTTATTGTCGTCGCCCATCTCCTGAATCCCGTCTCCGCACTGAGCCCTCTCCATCACTTTCATCCCCAGACCAGAATCTCTTTATCTTTTATTTCTCTCATCCCTCCGCCTCCCCTCCCTCTGTCTCTCTTTCCATCCCGGGGGAGTAGTAATAGGATGATGGGTGGGTGGGCGGTCATCAGGAGTTCTGCGATGCAGCAGAGGCCTCGCTCACCTCCCACCACCTCCTGCAGCCATCTATCTCCATAAGAACACACCGACGGGAGAGCAGCAGCCCACCTCAGCGTTTCAGACCGACATGCACTTGCTTACACTGAGCAGTGTGTACGAAACCTAAAACAATTGTAAAAAAGGAGGTGGAAGAGCAGAACCCAGGTGAGGAGACTGGCTAGAGTGAAATGAACTTTTCTGATGTGGTATCAGAAGACAGCAAAAATAAAAAAGAGCACAGCGCTACAAACACATTGACCCGTATCAGTGCAGCCATGACATGCTTTTATAACTTCACCTACTTCACCTCAGCAGACACACACACTTGTACTGGGATGATCTCCTCCTCCTCTTTCTCAATGTCACTCTCTCTATCGCCCTCAATCTCTCTCCTTAGACAAACCCAGAAGCAATTTGTCTCTGCAAAGCCCGTCTAATAGCAGCCTGAAATCGATGTCTGAAAGGCAAAGGCCTCTTGCCTCAGAGAGCCTTCAGCCCAGCTCCTCACCAAGGCTTTAAATCACTAGATTATTGGTTTTATGAGTGTGACCCATGTGGAAATAATTGCTAATGTTCCAAGAGTAACCAGTGGAAAGGTGGGTAATGGGGCAATTTATAAATTCTGATTGTAATACATGGAAAGCATCCAGGCCATCTCCTCACTGTTATTTTATGGCTGCTCATAAAAGCAGGCCAAGCAGCACAACAGTTGCAGCGACCACAGCTATTAAAATCAATACTGCCGTCGCACAACACTGTTGTTGCTGCACATTTGTTGTTTGAGGAGAGCGAAGCCTTCAGGACAAAGAGCAGCAAATCAAATTGTGACAATCTGTGATCTGCTGTGTACCGAGAGAACAGAAGTTGGTTATGAATAATTTATAAGTAGAATAACTTCAGAAATGATTAAATAGTCAACACATTTGTCTGCAGAAGAGCCTACATGGCTCGCAAAGTGAAGCTCCAAGTATCTGAGACCTTACTCAGATTCCAAATTCCTAATGATATTTAAGATAATCAGGACGGGCAGAATCCTCGTGTGTAATACCTGAGTGGATAAGAGCCGCCTCACTATCAGTTCTGATCAGCAGTCCGTCACAACCAGCACTGGAGAAAAATGTTTTTTTTCTGAGGCAGCTTGTTACAGCTGTGATTTATGCTTCCTGCTGGCATCTTTGCCATAGCAACAGTTGTTGTGGCCGATGGGAGGGTAGAATTTAGAGACATCTACTAGAGTTAGGCCGATGGACCATTGCACATCACAGAAGGCTGACAGTCATCAACTTCTGAGCCCTGTAACATTGTAATACCATGATTTAAAAAGAACAAAAAAACAGGGTGTCCCCTCAAAGTCCCTGTGAGCTTGATACACTGTTACATCTCCGGGTCCTGTTGATTTTTTTCCAGTTAGGCAAACCCAAGACGCTCAGTTGGATCGATGGCAGCGTTGTTTCTCTTCTGCGTGCTGCTGTTCATGTGTTTCGCTCAATCATGCCATTGTAATTTGCAATTTCTTGGCTTAGCTAGTCGGCTAACTTTGTTTGCTAGCTGTTGAGACTGAACACAGCTAAGGTACATGGGACATGTGGTGCAGAGAAAAAGACCCTTTCAAAACCGTGTCATATGTCGATTCGGGGGACATTGCTCAACCCGACCGAGAGAAAAGAAAATATAAATTCAAACTTGAACGTTCATTTTTTTTGGTGTGCCTCTCCATTCTTTCCACGAAAACGTGCATTTGTCCAATAAAATGTATCAGCATTCATGAAAGGAATTGATACAGCTGGAGGCATACCGTTCAGATGGATCCAACAATCTGGATCCAGTTCCTGATTCACATCTCAACAGCTAACATTAGCTGTACCGTCTGTTTACCTCGTCTTGTCCGAGACCGTAGCATGTTGTCCAAGCCCACAAACAAACATTTACCCAGGAAAAGTTCACTGCTATCCTGCTTGTCAGTTTGCAGACTAGTTATCCAAACAGCTGTTTAGCTCCAGGGCATTAAAAAGAATACGAAAATACCTGCACATGTCCAATAATATGCTGGTATGCCCCTTACTCATAAATATTGCTGCAAACAACACACTTTCTGCCCAGGACGTGGAAGCTAGTTTGCTTACTTTGTCTCTTACTCCCCTGCTGGAGCTCAGCCTGCCAGCTGCTGTCACTCAAACATGCTATACCTTCCTTAAATTATTCAATTATATACTTTGCAATTATTGTAATTATTGCAATTATGAGTGTAGTCAGAGACAGAATGGGAAGACATAAACCAATGTCCCTGCCTCCAAAGTAAAAAAAAACAACTTGAAGGTGAAGTGATTGTTGGACCACTGAATGTGCGCAGAGAGTTTGAGCATGCGTTTGTAAAGCCTTGTTCTTAGAGGAGTATAATTGTACAAATGGCGTAGAAATGTTCACATGTTAAAACCCGTACAGAAGTGCTCACTTTCTATCTGTCCTTTAGCTCCTTTTCATTGAAGAGATGCAGCGTTTGAATACAGATATGGACATCGATTTTCACAGAAACATAGAAGCGTTTGGGTCAGCCCTACAGATTCCCACGGTGACCTTTTTGCATCCTCTCTGCAAGACTAAATATGATTTATGACCAGATCACAATCCCGGAGTATTATTAAATTATCTGGGACACTCCCTGTCCCTGCACTGATGGTTCCAATAAAACAAAACATTCAAACACAGAATTCTGACACTGCCCCACTCCCTCCAGTCCCCCCTGTTTAACGTTCTTTACCATTTCTGTCGTTAACGTCTGTGATCTGAGGTGAGGTGCAGCTCCAGAGCTAAGTGTGTGTTCACCTGCTGTGTGGCTCTACAGCCGACCAGAGAGACACAGAGCAGAGCGTAAATGGAGGTCTCTGGCCTCGAGCCTAATGACACCCCGCTCTTTACTCTTTCAAGCCTCACCGCAGCTTCGGTCTGCGCTCCTTTGGTCCAGTCAGCAGGACACCACAAATAGTCCATTCCCTCTCTCCATGGCTCCCATAACCATACAGGCGTGCATGAGAGCCCCGTAATTTTCCACTACAGCTAGAAAGTGTGTTTGTGTGGGATGTGTGTTTGTGTGTGTGTGTGTGTGTGTGTGTGTGTGTGTGTGTGTGTGTGTGTGTGTGTGTGTGCTTGCATGCTCTTGCCTAAAAGAGCAGAGAGTATATGTTTACCCTATTAATATTTGTCCACATGTGTCGTTCATGTTTGTAAACAAACATTTGTACTGCACATAATTACATGCAAATGGGATCACAAAAGTAAAGTGGATTTGAGTGTGTGTGTGTGTGTGTGTGTGTTTGTGTGTGTGTGTGTGTGTGTGTGTGTGTGTAGTCCAGATGGGTTCTAGTTGCTTTACCGCCGTCCTTGTTGTGAGTGTGTGTGAATACTAGAGGCATGGACACACACAGCTCACCCCCAACTTCAAAATTGTTGTGTGCCTGTTTTTATCATTAACACACACACTCACACACACACACCTACATGGCCTAAACACATCCATTCGAACACCACATATGCAGTAAGCTGTCTAGTAAGCTGTGTGAGTGCAGGAGTGTCTCCGTGTGGCCACACTGTATGTGTCACACAACTCCACCCTAAACAGACAAACAGGTCGACCTCGGGCCACGTCAACTCACTCAGATGAATCTGCATCTAAACACACACAATGTGTTGCTCAAACTCTCTTTTTTTTTTTTTTAAACCTGAAGTTTGAACACACAACTTCCTCAATATTGGAAACACACGCTTGATAGAGTCAAAAGGAGAAGTCAGCACAGGCCGCAGATGCATTTGGTTCTGGTGTGGTTAATAAAAGCTCTCGGGTAACGGTTTGAGGCAGCGTCTAATTCAGTCCACATTCAGTTAGAGGGAAGCCACAATGCTTGTGGGTGGTCCCGGGCCTGTCAGCACTGCCATTTTGTCTTCTGATGTCACATGTTTAGATTTAAGGCTCAATTTGCTCTCCTCTTCCCGCACTGCAGCAATGAAATGTGCTCAAGAGTGAAGCATAAGTGAAAGGAATCCACTGGCAGAGAGAGGGGAAGTCCAAATGCAAAGTTTCTTTTCAGGAATATAAAACAGATGAGCCGACTGAGGCTTTGGGGATGTTTGTGCTTCAGGCCTCTGTATGGATATAAATGTTGCCTAAAAGCTGTGAGAATGCTTTTCTGCTTTTACAAGACAAATAACACAAACAGAGAAATGAGGCGAGGCGAGAGCCTACAGCTCTTTCAGTACATTGACAGAAAAAGTAATTTGATCCACCCCTGAGAAATTCAATAAGGCACGGAGATCTCAATCTAAAATCTCTCAGCCTCACTATTCCATCAAATGCATCGACGTGATTTCATATCTCCAAACCTAAGCCTCCGCGAGCTCCTGATGAAGAGTAATCCATCTTGATCAGAAAACAATATGATGAACAATCCCTCTAATGTATTGATGTTGACAACTTAGCCATGAGATTGTCATTGCGGGTTTGTGGGCGAGCAGCGCAGCAAAAAAACAATGTGCTGCCATCAACGCGCTCTATGAGGCACCGCTTGCAAAAAGACGGAAACCAATACATCTAAATCTTGCAGGTGTGTGTGCTTTACGTGTGCGCACATTCACACACACCTCCACTGCTCTATTTTACACATTTGAAATACAGTGTGTCATCTTGCACATCGATGCACATTTACACACCCACAGACGAGTGTGTGCTCACAGTCACACACACTCACATTCAAACAGTTTCCATCCCACTTTTGTTCTCTGTCTTGGTTGCGGTGTATTATAGGTCACAGTTATGCAATTGTGTAGGGGTAGCCTATTTTCACCGAACCTCTCTCTAACTTTTCTTTCCTTCCTGTTAAAATGTTTCGCTTTTTTTTGTTTAGCAAAAAAGACATAAAGCAGCAACAATTAGTTGCTTTACAGATCATCCATTGACACATTTTATAACAACTGATAAATTGTTTAAATCTTTCATATATATATATGTATATATATATATATATATATATATATATATATATATATATATACATATATATATATCCATCCCTGCCCACTTCATCCAGTCAGGACAGATCTTCCTGTTTATGAGCAATGGTGAAACAGGGTAGGCTAACAATTCCAGCATTTCCAGTGATGGCTTACACCACCAAACAGAAAAACTTTTTCTCGGAAAAAGAAAAAACCTGTGGAGGCGTGGTGACCTAGAGGAGAGAGAGGGTGGCTGACTGCACAACGGACAGCAATGTTGCTAAAATGATGACAATGCTAACAGCAGCTTTAAAGCTGAAATTCAAAATGATGATTCTCATATTAAAAATCCCACCTACACAAAATGACCTAATGCATGTCTGATATGGTCTCTTCAGGACTACTAGAATTGCCACCGTGCCTCCACACACCAGTCAAGACACTGTACCTGAACTATAACAATAATGGCCCGAACATGTTCAGCAGAATATCATGACATCACAGTGAAGCTGACCTTTAACCTTTTGAATATGAAATGTCATCACTTTTGTCACTATCATAGTATGAAATAAGTCATGTGCTCTGTGAGGTCACCGTTCTTGTGTCCAAGCGGAGGTGGCAAATCTAAAACTCCCTACGAGTGTTCTTGAGACATCACATACATGAGAATGTGGCTGACGGAGGGAGGGATGGACAACACAAAAACATAACGCCTCCAGCCAAGACTCTCACCAGTGTGGAGGCAGACGACATTTAACTTCCCCTTTTCTCAACATTTCTGACTTTGTTTTATAAGTTAGTGTTTAACACTTGGACTGATTAGAACACTGTTCTGATGAATCTCCTGACTCATCAGCTCAAACTCTTCAGGCTCGTGAAATGCTCAATGCTGGTTTCTAACCAACTCGTCACCGTAAAGACGGCTGCTTGTCGTCGATTACATTCTGACTGTTTTTGCTAATTCTGCACCTTGTTTTGTAGCTTTCTCTTGCAGCTCTGCCGTGTGGTCGACAGCGGCTTCCAACCACGTCAGCCAGACAAGAAGAGCACGTCTGCTCTCTGCACTCATCAGTGACCACACACACGAACACACACACAAAGACCTGATCAGATATCAAAGATTTAAGCGCTGTGTGTGAACCAACTTGTATGTTTCTCGACGGATGCATGAATGTGTGAATGTGCTCTGACACTTTGCACAAAGACTGCAGCACCTACTGTAGCAGCGGGATGATGAGACAGAACCCTGGTTATCGGTTAGATTACTTTGATAGTGTACATAATGGACAGTTCAAGCCAAAGGAGGGGAAACATGAAGACGACACGTGTTAATGCCAGACAAAAATGAGAAAAAAAAATGAGAGGAAAGTCTGTGAGAAAGAGAGTTTGTTGTGGAGGATGAAATATTAATAACCTGAACATACATCCAGATATAAATGGAAACGTATTGGTTCACTGTGAGGTCATTTGTGGACTCGGTTGTCAAGAAGTTCTGATATAATAACAGCACGCAAATTAACAGAACAACAGATGATGTTCTCTGTGAAGGTTTCGCTTGTTATGTTTCCGCGGGAGTCTGCGGCTGTTTGGGAGAACAACACACGACTGTACTTTCTCTCCCATTTGCAACTAGTTCCAGTTCCATTCATCTGATTTGGTTCGGCTGGCGGGGGGAGACGATTTGCATCCTGCTTCTCTCTTTATCAAGAAAAAAAAAAAAAAAAGAGGAAAAAGAATCATAGCGAAACAACGTCTCGCCAGTTGCCATGACAACCCACCATACCCAATAACCCGTGGAAAAAAAAATTTGTGTGTAGCCGTCACACACACAGGAGCACTCTGTCGGCCATGGTTTGAGGGCAGAGGCAAATCTTGTTTACAGCGCAGAGACTCACTCACACACACACTCACACACACACACACACACACACACACACACACACACACACACACACACACACACACACACACACACACACACACACACCACACACGTACACACACACACACTCGCACAAACAAACTGCACGGAAACAATCTATCCACTTCACTACAAAAAAAAAAAAAAAAACCTTCAAGCAGCTCTGTCGGCACATCCTGTGTAGATGTGAGCCGCCAGAGAATACAGTAACCCACAACTGCATGTGGTGTTACAGTTCCTACGTCAGACATCCGGATTGAAACAAGCACTTTAACACAACTAGAATCTACCAGAAAGATAAAAACAACATTTAACATTTGTTTAAAAAGCTGTTACAAGCTGTTGGGACAGCGGTGCAAAGTGCAGACTGCTTTTTAAAAGGATTCCAGTAGGCCTGTGTCTGAAGCGTAAACCGTTTTAGTGCAGCAGGAGGCGGAGTGCTCCGGCTTTAGAGAGGCTGCTACTTGTGGCTTTTGGGTTTGCGGGCTTTTGTATAAGATATAACGGTTCAGTTTCCCTGTCAGCATATTTAGGCCATGTAAGCCACCACTGGGGTTGTGAGACAACAGAGATGCTGAGAACAAAAAGATGGGCCTTAAAAATAGTCACGATGGTGTCTAGCTACACATGTCAGTGCATCTGCATGTATAAGATAAGATCTGACAAGATTTTAATTCATCAGTCCAGATCTTGTCTGCACCGTGCTGAGTATGACGGGTGGAACAAACAATGCAAGAACTTACAGCATGTTTTTCAGCAGTTAAGTTGAAACTAAGGGTCGCGCCAGGCCAACTGTAATTAGTTTAAGACTGCAGGAAGAAACTTTTATTACACAGAAAAACTTTGAACATATTAACTCTTTCTTTTAATAAAGTATAGAATTGATTATTGTTGAGTGTCCTGTTGTCTTTGTAAGAATATTCTGCCTATGCTTTTGTCCTGATACCCTGAGTCCTATAAATATCTTAGTCTATGAATGTGTCATTTTTATGTGCTGTTACAGCAAATACAGGAAGTGGATACAGATACAGTGATACACCGGTGATGACTGTCAAGCTCTGATGCGATGACACATCTGAAAGTACCTAGAGTTTGCATCAGCATCACCTCCTGAGCAGCGGTGACATGCAGTTCCAGGAACTCGCACCCACAGCAGGTGAAGAGTGGAAACAAAAGTGCAACCTGTAAAATTGCTTTTGTGTTACATTTGGTTTAACTCTCACGTTGTCTGACGGTACGACACACTGATCATTAAATGGACCAGTGGACACCTGAGCATCACACCTGTGTGAGTCATGGACTCGATTTTGTTGCGCTTGTGTGTTTGCAGAGGTGACCCTGTACAGGCCGGGTGTGGTTTCCTGACTGGCTGGAGCTGCTGACTCTCACGCGCCTGCAGCACATCTGGTTCATCAGCTAAAATGAAGCTGCTTCGCTGGATCTAAAGGGCCCAAACCCTCACAAAAGATGGCGTTCCTAAAGATGGGACCGTCCTGGCATCCGCCCAACCCAGATTCATCCATCAAAAGTGCCAAAGCAAAGGATGATTCATCACTCCAAAGCTGCTCAGCCAGGAAAGCCATTTCATGAACTTAACACACACTGTCTGTGTGCTGATGTTGCTTCCAGACGCAGTTAGAACTCAGCAGTGACATGCAACAGATGGTTTTTACATGCTATCCACTTCAGCACTCCCTGGTCTCGCTCTTGGTTTGCATGGTCTGCAACTTTGTGACTGAGCTGTTGTTGCTTTGAGGTTCCTTTACTTCAAGTAATAACACTTAGAGCCGACTGCAGCAGATCTAGCAGAGCAGAAGTGTTGTAAACTCACTGGAGGCTAAGCCGGTTCTTTATCACAGTACCACCTTAAAGGTCAAGTTCAGCAAAAGTCATTATCTTTTCGGAGACTGGGATATTTCTGGATTGGCTCTAAGGATCCGATTTGTTATATATTTTTTTGGTATCTTCTTTTATGTCGTTGCTGGACTATGAAACTTTCCCTGACTTTCGATCAGCAATGACTGATTTTAATTTTTGTATCCTTTAAAGAGCTCAACGATTTATACTTAACCATACATTTTTATCTGGAGATGTTTGATGGCTGTGTGCTGGATTTTAAACACCTGTTTGGACAGACAGAAACACCTGAACTCAGTGATTATTAGGAGTGTCCACTGACTTTCGGCCTTAAACTGTAGACAGCTCAGAAAACAATGTGCACCATGTGGTCTCACATGAACTTAATTGCTGCCTCTCAGACGGGGACCCAACTGGAGCCGTCAGTCATTAGTTCTGCTCGGCTCGGCGCAGCTCTTGTGACCGGTGCGCCACATATCTTCAACAATGCAGTGCTTTCACACTCAGCCCACTCCAAATTGGCCAAAGAAAACTACACCACAGAACACAGCACAAGACAGACACACACCACCATAAGGCATTTGTGACAACTCACTCTGAAGAAGCAAACAGCTCCTCTCTGTCCTCTGCGGCTGTTTCAGGGAACGCCGTCCCCGGCGGCTGGACATTCAAAGATCTGATTCACATCAGGGGTTTCACGCTTTAGACCGAGGTTTACTATAAATACTTTCCAGCCTTGAGTTGAGACATAACTTCATTCATCATGAAGAGAAAACTGAATGAATGTGGACATAAAATCTTGTCTCATGAGTCTTGTGGTACACAACAACAACGTCTGAATATTTGGGCTGTTTCACACTGTACTGCTTCTCCAGTCCAATCCTATTCTGAATGTGTACAACATGCAGTCACAGGAGATTAAGTTGCTTTGCACATGAATGTCGCCAAACAATTACTATTTGCAGAGCTGCAGACATTAAGTTGACAGTGGCACAAAGTGTGGCCCAGAATCATCTTCCCTCTGATTAGAAATGCACAAACAGTAGATGCCGCACTGTATACAGCCTCCAGTAGAGACTAAAAACTGCCAGCGCAATCCGCAAATTAAAATGTAAAGCTGGTCTAAGCACCACCTTGATGAAATCCCATATTAAGCCGAGCAGGGAGTCAATGTGCACTGGAGGGAATGAGAGTGAAGCCAAGCCAACAGGGAGTTCTGCCTCCTATCTCGTCCCCCTTCCCTCTTTTTCTCCACTATCATTACCATGTCTGTCACTCCCCACGCAATTTCCTCCCATTTCTCTCCCTCGTCTTCAATTTCTCCCCCCCCTTTTTACCGGCTATCTTTATAACCTCTCCCTGCTTCCCTTCTTTCGTCTCCTGCTCCCCCCATCCCCCCATTTTTTTTTCCTTTTACCCCCATTTCCCTCCCCCTCCCTCCTTCCCTCAGGTTGTTTCCTCCTCTATCTGTAGGTGCCACATCTGGCAGCTTTCAGACTCCAGACTCAGCCTGCCTGGCTGGGAGAGAGAGAGACAGAGAGAGAGAGAGAGAGAGAGAGAGAGAGAGAGAGAGAGAGAGAGAGAGAGAGAGAGAGAGTGAGATAATCGGGCTAATCCCTCCGTCATCCCAGAGGCTATCACGCTACTCTATAACCCCCTAATCCCTCTAATTCCCTCACACTCTGCAGTCATCCTCGCTGTCAGACACATTGGGATCCTTATCGCCAGGCAAGAGCTGCAGGCGGTGTGTGTGTGTGTGTGTGTGTGTGTGTGTGCACGTTGGTGTTCGTGTGTGTGTCTCGGTTGCTTCCTTTTAATCAGTGAGGGATGTCTGTGGCCTTGCAGCCGGACTGACCTGACCCGAGCTTTGAGGAACTTTGGCAAATGGATAAACAAACCATCTCCATGCAAAATGAGGAATACATCCAGAAGATAAACACTCGCCCTCCCTCTTTGCGCTTTTGATGCTTCCAATTAAAGCACTGTATGACAATGTTATCCCCCCTCCTCCTCCTCCTCCTCCTCCTCCTCCTCCTCTCTTTCTTTCTTTTCTGTCTGAGCGAGGGCGGGTGCAGATGCGAAGGAGTGCAGTAACAAAGAGCTGAGTATCTGAGAGCACACCGTGATCAATACACACATTTTGCAGGTTGATCTGCAGGTGATGGAAGGAGGGATTTGGGGGGTGAGGGGGGCAGCAACAGCTCCAGAAGCTGGACCTGGGATTGCCAGCAGTTGATCACATCATCACAGATATATTGATCGATGTATCAAAGGCGCAGAGGCAGGAGGGCAGGCAGCGCTTCCAGCCGAGCAGCAGAGCCGGGATGAATCGGCTCTTGTTATCTGCTGTAAGGAGGAAGCTGAACAGGCCGGACGACCACGAACGCTCCGCTCGTGTTTATCAGCCACGTCACTGCCTCTGCTCTCTGAACTCTGAGAGAAGTAGTCCCACAAGGAAGGGCTGCTGGGTGGGCGAGGGGTTAGCAGGTTAGATTCTCCTATAGTGACTGTGTGTGTGTGTGTGTGTGTGTGTGTGTGTGTGTGTGTGTGTGTGTGTGTGTGTTTGTGTTATTGATCGATGCTTCTATTTAACAGCATGTTGTTTATCATGCTGGCTGCTCTACGGATGCCTGCAGATTGTATTATTGGAATTTGGCCATGTGCCTGCGATTATCTGTCTGTCTGTCTGTCTGTCCGTCCGTTCTCAGGGCTGGCAAAAAATGTTATAATGATATTGTTTTTTTTTCATATTTGATATCAATATATATCATAATATGGATTATGTGTCTGCTGAGCATTTTGTTTAGAGTTATCTATGAACAGAGTCTTAGGTGCTTCCTCAGGGGTGGAACTTAATTTGTAATATTTTCCCTCCTTGATGGGACACGTTTTGGCAGAATTAATGGAAACGTTCACCCAAAAATGATCATTATCTACTCACCCCCGTGCTGATGGAAAGTCAGACGAAGTCTCATAGTCCACAAAACTTTTCTGGAGCTTCACAGTGAAACAAAAGTAGATAGTAGATAGTTTTAAAAAGTGAAAAAACAAGTGATTACAAATATAAAATGGCTCCATATAGCTCGTCCCCAGAAGCCTCGTGATCCCAAGTTGATTTATTTAGATGCCTTTTAAAGCCTAAATCTTCAGTGTAGTTGCTAAGCTAAAAGTGTTAGCATGCAAGCAGATCTACAGCACATCGAAGGTATATTAACATCATTTGAAATTTAATTCAGGAGGTCAGGGCTTCCCAAGACTTCCAGATTAGGCCAGAGGAGCAATGCTGCTGGGCCCAAGTAGCATCACCTCATGTGAAGCTGTTCCTTCCATCGTGTCAATATAGGGATTTAAGAAGGATGTAAGCTGCTGTGAATAAATCATTCTCATTGTGGATTAGTCGGGCAAATATTTTCTTGATTTATAAATGGATCCTTGCCTAATGACAATATCAGTATCACTTTGATAATGAAATGATTATCAAACAGTTGCCTATTATTTTCCTGGTGACTGATTAACGGATTATTTAAGTGATAGTTTCATCTTTGGACCCCTGCCACACCACCGCTGTCTCATTCATCCACAAAGACTATACAAAGACTAAGGTTGGTATTGTGGTCATAAAAAGGTTTCTTCTTCTGTCTAACTCTTAATCTTTTCTGAACTTTTATTCACAGAATAACAGTATATGGTGTGTTCAGCTGACTCAATCAACACTACTAAGTCCAGTTTGGGCTCTCCGGGCCTAAAGAACCCCCATAAATTGTATTGATAGTATCTGAGAGCATGTTTATGTCCTATATATCAGCCAGTCCTTCATTCTATTATCCTCTTTATCAACCTACTTGTCCGTGAGTTTTGTATGTACGTATCTTTCTTTACATGCGCCAATTTATTCCTCCTGCACTCTGATGAGAGATGAGAAGATGCACAGCTCACATGTTGTATCTCTTGCCTCTTACATCCTCCTTTTTATTCAGTGTCACCAGTGAAATGTGGCATCTGATGACACTTCCACCCACTCTCTGACGACTCTGTGGGGCTGTGGCAGTGATGTGCGCGCTGGCATTGTGGCTAATGCTAGAGACTGAGCGGGGCTCCTGCAAGAGAGACAGCTCATCAGGCTGGGGAGCCAGCCAAGTGGAGTGTGACAAATCTCCATTTACCATCGGCGCACGGGGGCAAGGGTAAAATTAGAAACTCCGCCGCTTCTAACTCCCCGCTGCTAATTCCATTTCGTGCAAATTAATAAGTGTTTTTGTCCTCCTCCCCTCACTCCACCCCCGCCCGTCGTTCTCTCACTCTCTCACTCCCTCCCTCATCTGTTCTCCTTGACGAATTGCATTATCTCAAGGAAAAAAAGAAGCTCATACACTAGTAATGAGACATTGTTAGGCAAATCCCAAGTCAGTTCCAGCTTTGTTTATGGAATAAATGCCTGATTATCAGCTTGCGAAGTGTGTCTGCGTGTATGAGAGGGAAAAAAGCTGCACTGCTGTTGGCTGCAGGGCAAGACACAACTTGTTTTATGCCGTTGTTGTTCTTTTGTCATCATCATTACCATTTCCTATTTGACAAGAAAACACTCGTGATAATTTGGCAATTCATTACAAGAAATGACCCACTGTGAATTGGAGCAAGGCATGGGATGTGTGTTAATGGTCCTCTGGTGAAATGTTCTCGTGTGGATAAATGGATGTATTTTCCTGTGAAATGGATGTTAATTTACATATTTTGTTCACTGAGAGTACAATTTGTTCTGATGCTGATATGTTCTCAAACATGGCAACTTAAAGATAAGCTGCAAAAGTAAAACCTTCAGTGTCTGATTCATATTTAGCCGAGAATATACAGTCGCTCCATCCACCATGTTCTGTACTGCTGATGGTAATGTGTGGTACTGCAGGTCAACAATATTCATTTTATAAAGTAAGCATGTACATGCTAAACCACTGTAAACCAGCTAAAATCCAGCTGCCAGTGACCACTGACTAGTGACAATGTTCTGTGGTTCCTGTTTGTGATCTCTTTTACAACAGTCTCTCCTTGTGCGAGCAGTGCTTGAATGGAGACGGATGGAAGATAAGTGGCAAATATAAATTTGCCCACCAGGTATCGTGTCCATCACAGCTGATGACAGCTGGAGATATCAGTGGGTTTTTTGTCCAGTGTGAAAAGAAAAAACAGGAAGCTCAAGTGAAACCAGGAGGTAAAAATACAAAAGAATTGCATCCTGATGACCTTGTGATTAAGAGGGATTCTATACACATGCAATGTAATCTGTTTGATTTCTGCCACACATCTTTTGCATGTTGCATCATCCTCTCGCCCCACATGTTTTCCTGTCTGTAGCTCCACTGTCTCTAAAACAGTGACAGCATGTAGAAGCAAAATTCAAAAGTAGTGGTAATATCTACACACACTAGTCAGCGGCTCATAGAAATGATTCACCACTGCGACAAATAAGCGTGGGTTCAACTAACTGAGCTAGTTTAACAAGAAGGACTGAGACGTAACATTGGTGCAGAATCCTTAATTTCTGGACAGGGCTTTTATTGTGAAACAATGGCAGGAGCATGTGTGTGAACATGAGCTGTCGCTTCTGTCACTTTTTTTCCAGATTCACTCAGATGAAATCTTATTTCATTATTATGATATTAAACGTAAGAGTAAGAGAAGTTAGTTTGAATAGAGTGTTGAAGGGATGATGTGTGACACACTTTTGTTAGCCAACCAGAAGTTAGCATCGTCCCGACTCTCTAGATAAAAACCCTTTGAGATTTTTGCATTTCATTTTGGATTTTCATCGATAATAAGCTCAAATAAACAGATGCCATCATAGTCACGTGACTTAAACGTCACCACCACTGAGTGTCTTACTTTACAGGTTTTCTATAAACGGATCAATGTACAAGTTGTAAAGTCAGAGTTAGAATTGTTTGAAAGACAAAAAACCCACTGACTTTGAGACAAGGGATCCAAACTACAGCACTTGTATTGTATTGTATTATATTGTAATTGTTGTGAGAAATGAAAACACAATGTGTCACAGTTGACATGATGGACTGTAGTGCTGATGTCTTTGTGTTCCTCATGTGCAACAGCTAGTGGTGAAACTCGATATAACCAGTCCGGTCCGGTCTCAGGTCTCCTATCAAATTGGTTTGAAAATGTCGATAGTGACCCAAATCTAACCAAGTGAGACTAATATATGAACTAATATGTGACCTATAAGTGAACAATACAATCAAAATGAATGATTTTCAGCCTGTGATTGGTTCAGTTTTGTCTCGTTCCTTTCCTTTACATGCTAGCTTTATGCTGAATGCTTCCCACAGAAAGAAAAGAGTCTGGGCCATCCAATTAAATGTTCAGGAACAGGTAATGATCAATCATCGCAGCTAAGCACCTACTCATATCTCGGTGGTGCCCAGAGATTTACAACGGTGCTTGAACCCATCTCCCTAATAAGCCAGCGATTAGCAGGCTGCAGCGGAAGGGAAAACATAGCGGATCAATAGAGCACCAGAGACAATCAATGGACTGCTCCGTAGAGGGTCTCTATGGCTGCTGCCTCCCATCAGGGCCCTTTATAGCTTTGTTAGTCTACCATTAAATATCATCATAAAACATGCATTTCTGCCCTGTCACAACGTGACGTGTTAATGTTGGGTTGCTAATGAATTTGAATGCTCCAGCCATGGATGTGGTTCTGTGTCATTACGCTGTTCTTTACATCAATTCAGGAAAAGGTTACATTACTGATGTGATGCAAATCGGCAGGTCTGAACGTGCAGCTTGATTTAATGTTTTTCCACTCGCATGCCACTGGTCTGGATAATAGGATATGTCACGGTGTGTGACAGCAGAAATGTTGAAACAAGCACTTCATTCCTATTTGAGTGTTTCCAGTTTGTTAGTCAAACTATGAAATATGACACAAGGTTTAGTTGTTGCTATCAATATCAATAACTTGCCCACATTTCACAGTTCAGTCATTCAGCACCGTTTGTTTTTGGCGACCTTTAACCGACTCATTCAGTCATTCAGACAGTTTAAGATGGGGAACGAGTTTTGATTTGAGCAACCACTTCACAACAGCAGGAAGTGAAAAAGACAAGGTAATGTCAGCACGACAGGTCACTGCAGCCAGCGATGGTTACCACTGATGAGCAGCAACATTTCCTGTACGAAGACGAGCAGGCACTCAAGCATATATCTGACAACAAACACCTCCATGTTGCACGCACAGACAGTACAATATGTCTTTCCATTCAGCTCATGCAGAAACCTGTTATTTTGAGGATGTTCATTTGACACTGCTAGCCACAAACTACCGAAAGTCTTCGCACAGTTTGTTTTTTAATAACACAAATGAGTCACACAGAATCAAACAGACACACATGCTGCTGCAGTTTTGTCATGTGGGAAGCTCAGGAAGCACCACAGGAAAAGACTAACGGTATTTTATTCTTTTAACTTTGAGTCCTTCTGTAAAAAATAAAATGTTGCCCGGTAAACATAACGCAACATTGCATGAAACATGACCTAGGTTAATGTTAGGTCATATTCACTGACCTGCACATCTGTTGTTGGCTGACAAGTGTTATAATCTGCACTGATCAGCAGAGGAAGTCAAACCTCACACGGCCCTGACACATTATCACTCAATGAGCTGATGTTCTTAACTGTTAGCAAACAAATGCCAACTTAAACATCTAACAGCCACTGAGCATCATTATACCCAGACTGGAGTCATAGTTCTGGCACCCTGACTATATTATTCTCTCTCCTGTTCAGTTCTGCTTTGGTCTCCACCAAGTCCTAGGAAAATTATCTGGGTTTTGAAGTGCTAGATGTTTGAATTTCTTTCTTTAATAGCTGGTCACTAACTTTAACAGCTGTTCCAAGTGTTTAAACCACTCAGACGAACAGTACAGTTCCTGCACATACCATGAAAACATGCTCACCAGGCTAATATCTTGGCAGGACTGTTAACTAACTGCTAACTGATTTGCAATGTTGCTTGCAATGTCAAAAATGACAACCATCTCTATTGTTTCATGATATGAATCATCACAACCTGTATTTTTAGCCAAACAGAAGAAATGTCAACAGTCCCCTTTGATGATGAGAGAGATGATGGGAAATGATGGTGGAGAGACATGACATACCAGTTGCACCAAACTGGCACCTCTGCACTTCATGGCTACTGCTTCAACCTCTTGGCCACCATGACAGTCAAACTTTAATTACATTTAGGTCGGGCTGTGACCAACAACGATCTCCAGCAACCACTGTCCATCCTTATATACATTTCGAAAAAAGTCAGATAATAGCAAAACAGATAATGATATTAACATAAGATTGGTGCTTTTTCACTCCGTCCACCACACAGAATTAACTTCTTGTTGAACGTGAACTACAGACTAGCCAATATAACTTTATTGGAATTCTTTTAACTAAAATAAAAAATAAAAGCGGCCTTCAATTTGAACTCAAGCATTTTTTTTGAACTGATCTTCACTTCCCTGCTGTTGAGCAGAAACCAGCAGTTTTCTGTGTGACCTCGGCTGTGAGACAGGTGTTAGCGGACAGCTGAGCTGATCACCTGACGAGACAGATACCCGTCTGCAGGTGCCTTAATAATTCAGCAGGGGTTCTTCTCGCAATCACAATATCAGTGCTCGCTGAGCCGTTTGTAGACTATCCCTCGGGCCTCAATAGTTATTAAAGACAGAAATTATATATTCATAACACAGGATATTGCTGCTTGTTTATTTATAGCTTGCTTCCATTTTTCAGTGGTATTTTGTCAGCCGACTTCCAAAGCTATCCACCTTGCTTTGCCTCGGGCCATATATACCTCTCCTTCCCCGACTCCCCCCAAAACGGGGGGAGAAAACCACAGGAATGGCTAAATTGAAAGTGCGCTTTTTCCATTATTTTCAGGTTCGACCACAGCCAAGCTATTTCCTTGTTTGCTTGTGCCCAGACTTTGCAATGAGGATGTTTCTTTCTTGCGCTGCCGTACAGACGGCTTGTTTAGTTCAGCTGCTGTCAGGGGACTGCAGAGGATGCTGGAGAGTGTGGCTCCAACATTGTTCGCTGTAGTCGGGGGCTCCCAAGGACAAGATATTATCACACTCAGACAGATGTGTATTTGTGTGAGTGCGTGCAAGCAACAGCAACTTTTTTTTTTCTATTATGCTGTTAAAAGGAAAATTCGTAACATATTCCTTATTGTGGCAGCAAAGATTTGACACACAATACATGAAAAATGAATACAAATGAAGGAAAACAATCTTGTGGTTCTGAAAAAGATGGCAATTCTGGTTTCATTTGGTGATAAAATTCACTTTGCATCGGTGTTTACCCCTCTGCGACACAGGCATCCTGCTGGACATGCAGTAAGTCTCACATCCCAAACTGTTGGTGCCGATGAGCTGTGGTAATAAGCTTTACGCAAGCCAACAACCAGAATCCCCAATGAGCCAAAAAGCGACTTTCACACATTTAACAGAGCCCCCCCACATCAGAGATATTCTATCCCCCTTCCCTTTCCAAAGAGCTGTTGTCACAGCACATTTGCTCCCACTTAGCACTCAACATTCACATCGAGACAGTGAAATCCTTGTTGTTCAGAGTGATTAACAGGAGGAGAAGGGGAAAAAAAAACATTTCCCAGAAAATGGCTGCCTTCCAGAAGACATTTGTCTTCATTTGTCAAAGGTGAGCCACTCTGTTCTGCTGCGCGGGGTAGTTTGACTGCAAAAGCAGCAAGTTGGCTCGGTATTGACGAGTCAATCAGCAAAGGTCAGCAGGTTTCATGGAAGCGGGACACCTGAGTGGGACTTAATCTCCTTCGTCCTCTAAGTGAAGGATTTTGGATGAATAAGCAGGTGCTGGAAAGCTATTACCTACCAACCTCCCTGGTTTGTCATCAGCCAAGGGCAGAAGGGCCTGGAGACATGCCAACTGCGTCTACAAACACACACACACACACACACGCACGCACTCACACACACATTTGCAGGACAGCCAGAAGTTGGCACCTGCCATTTTGACTCTCTGATAGGCATCTAATGTAACCTCCCTCTGCTCCCTCACCTCCTCTCCTCGTCACACCCTCTCCCCAGAGACAGGAGCAAATCAAAGTAATGGGTGTACAGCTGCAGTCTGTGTCCTCTGCTGGATGGTTGACATAATTGCCCCCCCCCACCCCCGCATCCCCGACACTCTGCTGTTTAATGGAGACAGTGTGTGCATCTGACATCCACATAAGTGCACCAATTCCCTAAGTGACATGACAGTGTTTACGACTCCACGGGCCTCAAGAGTGTTGAAATTTGTAGTCAATTGAACAGTAGTTTACAGATGATCGCACTGTGTCCAGCAACATGAGAGGTCTGAATTTATGAGGAGAGGCAAAAAGGCTTGAATGTCTCAAAGAGGGGTACAAGAGAACAGCAAGATGTGGACTTTATAAATTGGAGTAATCAATTACAGAGATGTTGAAACATGACGGGCCAAGATTTAACAACATCCACAACGGGGAGCATGGAAGAACAGAAGAGAATGACGTGTGTTTGTTTAAAGCAAAATGTTCCAAGTAAAATGTGACGGCGGGAGGGATCTCATCAAGTGTCTCCATCATGGCTGCCAGTGGTACAAAGTTAATGAAAACAAGTCTTTGTGACTGACGCTGCTAACTTGAGCTGCTAGACAGATTGGTTCCACACACACACACTTCTCTTGGCCGTCACAGATGTGGAGGTCAGGAGAGCCAGGGTCAGAATCTGGGTCTGCAGGGAGGGCTTGTTTTCCACTTGTCAAGCCTTACATCGGTGATGTCAGTTAATTCCCAGCGGATAAAACTGACACTTAACTATCAAAAGTCCCAAGAATAACAATAACAGATCGCACCATGGAAGGGCAAACACCAGGGTGATGAGGCGTTTCATAATCCTGGCAATCAACCTTTAAAAATAGACCTTTTTCTGATCTCGTCTGTGGCCCAGTAACTCCAAATACTCAGGTTTCTTGTTGAACTTGACTTCAGAAACCTTCCTATGGTCGTTACACAAGAGAAAATCACTCACTTTCCACAGCTCCACTGCAAGCTCAGTGTTGCTCTGAGTTTAAATGCTAACAATACATTCTGATATTTATAGTGTTGTCACTGGCAATCATTCTGAGAAGCTAGCAACCAGTTTTTGGTCTTCAGTTTCCATTAGCTGCAACCAATTTTTAATACATTAAAAACTGGGGCAGCAAAAAGAAAAATCTTTGCACCCCAAAATAGATTTGACCACGATTGCAACTCCCGAAAATCACTGGACGATTCTGGTCTGGGCTCTTGGTCGGCCCAGATTATCCTGTAATGTGAGGAGTGTACAGATCAAGTATAAACCTTCCGCACTGATCAGGGCTGTAAATATCAGATTTATATCTATAATTCAAAACCTGGACAACCACAATTGTCATCATGTCAGTACTTTCACAACAGCCGATGAGAGAGATGTCCCGAGATAAACAACTTAAGTCGTTCAGGCTATCACTAGCTAGGTTTACCACAAATCTTAGCTTAGCATGTTAATATGCTAATGTTGGCTACTTACCACTAAACACAAAGTTCAGCTGAAGTTGACAGGATGTCATTAGTTTGACACACTAGACCTCAAGCCTGATGACAAATTACCACATTTCATCCTCGGGGAGGTTTGGACGACTCTGCTATGTTTCAAGCTATTCCATCCAGCAGCTGTGGAGACATTTCATCATGAACGCTAACCTCAAAGTCAGTAATTCTCTGGTCACAAACTAGACATCTGTACAAAACTTCATTACAATTCAACCAGTAGCTAAAATACTTCCTACCTGAAAACACACACAACCCTTTGCAGAAGCTTCTTAGAGCAAGCGCTCATCAGATAACAGAATGAAAATGAAAAATGAATTAGCGGTGTTGCCAAACCAATATCTATAATTAGGACGAGCCGGTGGAGAATAAACCCTGAGCTTGGCTCCTTCTGGCAACCAATTAGGACGGAGGCAGACAAATCACCTTGTCAGAGGTTTGACTGAAGACGGGGCCAAATGCACAGCTGACGATGTTATGAGTGCGTTTTACTGTGCTGACTAAATAGTTTTGTCAAACGCTTTTGTTTGTTTTACAGATTTAGCCGTTTAGTATCACTTAGCATGCTCCTCTGGCAGATGTTTGCCATTAGGAGGCAAATTTATGTGGAATTTTGTGTTATGTGAACATGAGCAGTCGTGAGGCAGGAAACGAGGTTCGGAACGAGGACGGTAAGAGAGCTGATGTGATGGTCTTCACACTGGTCTGTGTCTGCTGTCTGTCTTTACTTACAGATGACACTAACTTTGGAGGGACTGTTAATGACTTTAGCTCCTTCTCAAAAAAAACAATATAGTACTAAAGGCATCCAAAGTCTGTTCACAATCATTCCATTTATTTAGACTGTAACGGAGAAGCTGTGATGGAGGAATCGATGCTTGTTCATTTTCACGTTCATGTTCATTTTTGTCAGATTGCAAGATTATCTTATAACTCTGTTGGTGGAGATTTTTAGAAACCTTGTTTTTACTTGGGGCCGTTTGTAAAAACCTCTACAGCATTGAACGGATTATTTGAAGTCTTCACACGCTTGAAGTCTTCCAGCACAGGCGCTTTCACTTATTGTCTGATTAGACCTCATCTCAGGACTGTGTGGTCACGGGCAGATGGTGTTTAAGTGATTCCAACTGATTTGATTGATTAATCTCCGGCAAGATTTGTTGCACTTCACCAGGCAGCACACTTAGCGAGTCACACCAAGGTCGGTCAAATCAATCCATTCCGATGGAATCGTCCCAATCAGCAGCTGCAAATGTTCCTTGCAGAGTTCAACCAACAGTAAGACATCCTGACCATGCTGAAGTATGATGAGTCTAAAACAGGGGAAGTTAACTTAGCTTTACCGGCTGTGTTACAAATACATACCGACTGTGTGATAACTTTACTATCACCTTTTCAATAACTTTTTTATTGAATGAAATGATCTCAGCATTCAAGGTGACGTAAACAGAAAAGAAGAGAGAGAACAGAGAAACTCCAGGAGCTTGAGGCTGACTGCATCGAACTGGCCAGGTCGATCAGTTTGCCAGCTACTTCAGTTTGAAACTCACCCTTTCTGAAGTCACTACGTCACCAAGCTTCTTGCCTCTTCTTCACGTGGGCAAGTACATCATTTTGTGGTTTCACTGCTACTTAACAGACCCTTCACAAGACAAGTACTTTGACCAGTCTGAGCAGGAAAAGCATCGGTATAAATGATAACACAACTGTGATCATCGTCACATCATGACCAGTTTCTTCTGATCCTCGAATGTTGATCATAAAAACAAAGGCAATCTTACAAATTGTGAGTGTTTCACTGCTTTCTGATTGATGAATGGGACACTGAGTCATACCGTAATCACCGATCAGTGCAGCCTCTGAACGGGGTCCAGAGAAGAAGCAAAATAAACCACCTAAAACAAGGCTCACCTGAAAAAAAATCTACAACAGTTCAAGTGTACGTTGTGTAGAGAAAATTCGCACCGCTTTATATCGCCATCAGACCTGCCTTTCTTTTGGCACTACGTTTTCTCAACCGTAGAACCCCCGTATCCCTACGCATTAGTGCAACTGGGTGTCCGTGTTCTGCGAGCAGCGAAATACAGTGCGAGGCCCAGTTAATGGATGAAAGGTTTACTTTTGATAAAAACGAAACTTAACAGACCCTCGAACCCCTGTATCCTTATGCATTAGCGCAACTGCGTAGGGATGCAGAGATTCTCCCTTTACATAACTGTTGTGGTCAAACAAAGGGGAACCTGACGCAAGGTAACATACGATGTTCCCTTAAATTCACAGGTAACACAGCAGTACAGACAGAAATAAGAGGTAAAGAAGAAAATAACTATTTGCATAACAATCTAATACAAATTATCTGAATAAAGATACACACACTATATGCAGTATGTGTGCACATGATGTGTGCAATATATAATAGATATGAAATAGAATGTGCAGAGTTCTGAGATAATAAATAACAACAGAACATAAAACAATCAGTCTTTAAATGACAGTGAAGTGTATAGTTAAGTCCTTAATCAGGTAGCATGAGGTAAAAAGTGAGCTTTAATAACATAGAGCAAATAATCCCAAAACAGGAGCAACAAAAGTCAGATGACTAAACAGTTGAAACCAAGAGCAAAAGTAAACAAAGAACAAACCAGAAATAACACAAAAAAGAGGAAGAAAAAATAAACAAATTCAGATTCACTATGTCTACACAACAGGCAACATGGAAAATAGCACCACAACATTATCTGATGCCATGTGAACTTGTAACTGGTAGGACATGCTGGGTAAAATCAAACAGAGTAGAAAAAATGATTGATGTAATTAGTTACAAGTTTAATGATTCAGCTCCAAACCAGAGTGCCCAGTGCTAAATGCTGAAAAGCACTGCACTCAGACTGTGATCACAGCAGCAGCATGACTACAAATAGTGAAAGAATGACCAGAATAGTGAAAAAAGT
This sequence comes from Acanthopagrus latus, assembly GCF_904848185.1. Taxonomy (NCBI): domain Eukaryota; kingdom Metazoa; phylum Chordata; class Actinopteri; order Spariformes; family Sparidae; genus Acanthopagrus; species Acanthopagrus latus. Next base: position 5,150,541 of record NC_051042.1, on the reverse strand, counting down.
CTCACACCGTCATCATGGAGCACAGATACAAACACCGAGCAGCCTCTCTGTTAGCAGGTAGATCCATTCTTTTTCTTTCTTAAGAACAAATAAACAATGCTGGAGGTTTGTTTGGGAAGTCTCTGGAAAAGGGATTTAGCTGCCTGACTGAGGCCGTCTCTGGTGGTTTTCCTTCCTGCTGTTTACTTGACCTCGTCAAACACTGAAGAAGAATACCAGCGGTGGTTCTCAGGTCTGGATACACATGAAGACTATGAACACTAATCAGTGCACAAGCCCACCTCCTCCGGGGGGAAATAAAGTGGCTAATAATAAACATAATGGCCATAACAGTGTAACAAGCTCAAGAGGGTTCCATTTAGTGCCTTTTCCGTTTATCGTATATTTACAGAAACATAGGAAGTATAAATTGAAGATAGACGATCGTTTATAAAAGGTGACAATTCTAATAGGATTAGCTCGACTAAAATAAGAGGCTATTTTAAACTCTCTGTTTGCAAGCAGCTGTGCTTGAATCTCCCTGAAAATAAATAGCAGATAAGATCAAACAGGACCAAATATATCATTAGCATATAAGCTATTAATAGTGGTGGACACACACCATCCGGTAATCAAGCGCTGCTTCCTTCGGAACATCCTTTAAAGAAAAGGATTACAAACTACTTAAATTACATTTAGGTATGATCAGTGAAACAGTGGGCGGGCTGCACACATTCTTTAATGGAGAAACAAGCTCAGACGAATAAGAAGCTGCTTGAATAAATAAATGAATAATGCACAAGTTAAAAAGCGCACAGAGACAAATGCAGTATGTGCTCATACAAGCGAGGGAACACGTCTTAAAGGTCAACTCGTGTGACTGCGTGTGTGCGTGTTTGTATCATACATGCAGCTATTGATATCAAATTTAATAAGGAATTTACATTTCAGATAGGAGAGCACGTCTTCAGTAAACGTGTTGGTCCACAAAGCACAATTTCCTCTGTAAGTGTTAGACATGTAAGAAATGTAAACCTCGGAGTAAACTGTAAAAATCTTCAGGCGTTCTGCCTAATTGGTCCCTCTACGATATTTCCTTACAGATCCCTTGAAGAGTTGTTGATATTAATATTTTATGAGCGAGATTTTGTAGACTCCGGCCAACTTTTGGAAATAAATGAGCTCAGATGAGGCTCCGCAAGATCCCCTGCCAGCATTCAAAGCTAATGCACTGCAGCATGCATCACTGGTCTGACCTGTATATTGTGTGTGTGTGTGTGTGTGGTGTTTGGACGAGCATCACCTCCGTATGCGTGTGTGTCGACTTCCAAGTAGTCCTTGAATAAACTCACTCAGATGTTCTTTTAACTGCACATTGCACGGAGAGGAAAAGATTTAAACTCAGATAGTTTCAGAAGATCAATGAAAGGTGAGTTCATGCTCCCCTGGTGACAGAAATAGGGGATTAAGATTACGTATGCACAGCCGGTCCTCTCTCAAAACTCCTGCGGTGGAAAAGTCCACGCAGCTTCACTGGCTTCAACGGTGGCAACCGCACGGAGACCAGAAACAAGTTTAATCACTGAAATCATTAAACCTTATAACACATGATGAGAAAGATCCGTTTTAGCCATTGTCAGAAGTAGGTGTGTAACGGTCCAAAGGCCCAGACCGATATTTCATGATTAATGATCTGATATCATTGATGCAACGTGAAACATCGGCCTATATCATCGTTAAGATAAACATTCAAACGGTGCTAGCGCCAGGCAGGTGAAGGCAAGCAGCCAAGAAAAAGACAACAAGGATATTTACGGCCCTCTCTGGAATGAATCGGGGGTGTGGAAACATTTTTGGACTTTGGATCAGAGAGAAGTCAGCGTACATACAGAGCATCTCACTCAGCAGCCCACTAACTAGTTGTTCTCGCCACGGCAACATCAGCTGCTTCAACAGAGTTAAGCCAAAATAAATAAACCAGGCACGCTGTCTGAATGCGGTCGTGCTGTTCTGTGTGACTAGTCTCATTAGTACACGTTATTTTCTTAGAGGTAAGAACAATAAACTAAAACGGTTGTGAAGTTAGAACAGTTTTGATGTTATGTCGAAAACGTCTTCTGTGTTGCAAAGATATCTACTGAAGTTAGCATGCTAACCAGTTAGCCTGAATACCTCCTGATGTAAACACCAAGACTCCTTCAAGTATACTAACTAGCTGTAGGGCTAACTGAGCTAACAAGCTAATGGCAGTGGCAGTCAGAACAGAATACAGTTAGCAGTAGTTACCTAGGTGAGTTGCCAATTCTTACATTTTAAGTTTAACTTGAAGCTATGAGTAGAAGAAAAGTCAACTAGCCACAAGTTTAACTTGTAAAATGGCATAAGCTTAAGTTAATAATGGTAACAAAGTTTATAGTTCTGTTGAGTAAAACCATGTTTTGAGTGGAGTCAATTTAAAGTAAACCTTCCTGCACTTAACAATCATTTACAGTTGTTTATGTCCACCTTCTACTTTTATGGCCGTCGGCAGAACAGAATGAGGTTGGGAGCTTTGTGGTATCGTCCTATATCAATAACAGGCCCCTGAATTAATCGTATCGTGGGAGGCTGGTCAAATATCATACTGTTGTCCAAAGAATCAATATGATATTGTACCAGATGAAACTGGTGAGTCAAAGGTAGATTTGTTCCATGTATCCACAAAAATATTAACTTTGAAGTGTTGAATTTGTCCAAAGCGAGGATGTAAAATGAAATCCCAGACAAAACAGATGAGTGCCACCACGGAGCCTGAATGTGAAATTAATGACATTATTATTATCACATTCCGGCTCTATGATGACTTAATTTACCCCAATGCAGGCAGCTATTCTCACAGTGTATACCACTTTACAGTGATCAATAGCAGTTTTTTCCTCTGAAGACACACAATGAGGGAACCATCATTCCCAGTTTTCAGGTTTCTTTGATCAAAACTCTGTGAGAAACAAAAGGTGAAGGTTTGCCTGTTGGTGCACATCGCTGTCGTCAGACGTGTGGTAACTCAACTTCGGCCACTTCTGGTAACAATAAAGCCATTCAGAGTTGCCTCTCAAATTACCAACAGCATGAGGCAATTATCAATTTCCTGACGACCGCGGATGAAACAAATGCGTCATCCAGAGAGGACTTATGACTGGTGATAAAAACACTTGAAAAAAAAAAACACTGTCTCAGGTTAGGTTACACGCAGTGATTGTTTCATGACAATCTAAGAGGTTGATTCGACCAAGATAAACAATGGGCGATAAAAAAAACCTGAGGAACAACGCTGACAACACTGATGGGAAATCCAAACCTAAATCTAGCTTAATGTGACTGTTGTGAGAGCAGAGTGTTAAAGCAATATAAAACTCAAAATGTTGTGACAAGAAAGGCCTCACATATGTTTGACAACAAATAACAGTGTAGTTTCCAAAGTAACTGATGATATCTTGAAACCTTGTAACTGAAATGAAAATAGTTCGACTGATTAAACAGGTCAGATGATCACACAGGATATATCAGGTCAGTCCAGCTTCTAGTTTAGAAGAGAAACAGCAGATACATGACAGAATTTCAACCAAACTGTCTGTTGTGAGCGTGCATCATCTTCCTGGTTTAACATCAACCTGTAATTCCCTCAGGGATCAGCTGATCAGCTTATCTCAGCATTCAAACAGTTATTGGTTTTAGTGCTTTTTGTATCTGAATTCTTATTAAAAGAAATATTATATTTTCACTGTTAGAGACGTGCATCGACGTTTGGGCTCCTTTTATGTCCTTGTGTGTTAAACCATGTCCTGTCTCTATGTAATTGTGTTGTTTTTAATAGACACATTTCTGCATTGTGCATACAAAAGGTCGACAGTAATGTGTTCACTATTTCTATTTCTAATGCGAACATGAAAGACTTGGGCTCTGATGCAACATCCTTCCTCTGTGTGCAGTCACCGCTCTGTCGGTCTGACTAAACGTCCCGCCTACAACACTTTCTGACTGGTTCCACGTCACAAGTAAAAACCAATGGACACTGAGTAATGAGAATATGCAAAGTAACTAGTATATATAATAACCAAATAAATGTGGGGGAGTTAAAGTATGAAGTAGGAGGAAAGAGAAGCACTAAAGGGTTAGGAAAAGATGTTCAAAGATTTGTAAGAAAGTTGATTTTTGAGTCTCATTCCCAACTTGACAAATTCTGTTGCTTTGGGATGGCAAGCCGACCCGACCGGCTGTACGGGTCCAAAGTGTCAGGATTTGTCATATCGGTTCCAAATATCAGTGATTAGTCTCCTTGATTGCTAATAATCTGTATCTACTCATCTCAGGGTTGTTTTGCAGACAGACATAATTAGCTACATTATGTGTGCGCTCATGTTTGGCTGCTACCTGATCTGCTGGAAAATCTGGTTGAACTGTCTCCTTGTTGTTTCAGCCTGTTTTATCAAAGACTGATGTCGCAATGTCACAGTTCTGGGAAATTACCTCGGTGACTACATTGACATCGTTAACGTTAAAATGTCATTTGGTATGAAGATAACAGAGAATGAATCACGCCCCTGCTGTTTACACCTGATATTAAACGTTCATGCAGTCTTCTCACAGCAGGATGGATTTTTTTGTTTTCCACAGGAAGAAAAGAGATGATTCGAGTCTCACATGTAGGTGACATCATGAGGTGACTTTCAGAGGTTACGAAGCTCAGAGGTTACTGGAGAACATGTACTTTTCATTTTCTACACAAGGGGTCAACTCTCCGGTGGGAGGTGCAGGGATTTAAACAGCCACGGTGACATTTCTACCCCGAGGGCTGGCACCGTCTGAAAAATGCAAACAGTGTGCGGACTGCCGCTACATATGGCCGACATTATCTGAGTCAGACTGGAGGTCGTTTGGCTGCTCTGACCAATTTCTGATCGCAGCGGGAGTTTCGTGAGATTTACACTCCTGAGGTCTTTCCAGATCAGATAACCAGCTACATGGAGTCGAATGTTTCCTCACTGCTGCAACGACACAGAAAGCTTCCCTGTTTTCATGAGCGACTTAACAATGTTGTAATGGCAAACACCAAAAGTAATAATTACGAGTGATCATGGAGGTGAAAGGGGAACAAATGTGGGAGACGGAGGAGAGGAATCTGCATTAGGAATGGAGGAAAGCCAGGAGGGAAAAAATAGCAACTCAGGGGGCAAAGAAAGCATAAACACAGGAAATTATTCATAGACTGAAAGTTATGTTATTCGCAGGCTTGGCACAAACGCTGAGCGAACACGACTGAACACGCGCGTTCAGCACACACTTGCTTGGCTTTGTGCACCGTGTCTCAGAGACACATCTCTAGAGAGCGGTGCAGTCTTCCACTCGGCTCAATATTGCATGAGCCTCCACTAAAGTTGAACCCTGCCTTTTGTTTTAGTTAAGCAGCAAAATAAATAGAGCATAGCCGCGGCATCATAGGGACAATTAAATAAACAGCAGCGCAGGGTTTTAGTAGACATTGTCGTGCTAATCACTCGCTGCACTGAGAGCAGTGTGCTGTGGTACAATTAAATCACAGCCATTTATTAAACTGTAAACTAAAGCCTGGGAAAAAGGGGGGGGGGGGGGAATGGGGATTAGGGAAATATTTCCTCTCTAAATGTGTAACATGGGCACTGAGCATGCATCACTGTAAAATGGAGAGGAGATATGTGTGTGTGTGTGTGTGTGTGTGTGTGTGTGTGTGTGTGTGTGTCTGTGTCTGTGTGATAGACACACTTCTTGAGCTCAAGACTTTAAAACAGCACAAGGGATACTTGAAATAATAACTGATGCAAAACAGCAGATTTGAAAAGGGATTTATACGGTTCTGCATCACAACTGGTGAGTCAGCCTTTATTCCATAAACCGAAGCTTATCTGTCTGTTAGGATGGGTTCGATAATACCACACCAAAAAGAAAAAGAGACCAGATTGGAGAGAGGGTGAATTCACACACGTACAGTGCGTGGGTGTGCCGTGTTTCTCTGCAGGCATTCATACACTGCGAGCAGCGAACAAGGAGCTAGCATGATAGAATGGGACGCGTCTTATCGTTTGTGATATGATTAAGGCTTGATGGTCTGTTTTGAGCGGAGCTTAATGTTCACAGTGCTTCAAAATTATATTACAGCCCGAGAAAATGGATGAAAGACACCGCCAGCCATTAGCTACCAACCCACTCATCTGGCCACGTACTGTAAAGTGATGGAGGACCAATATGTAAAATGCTGAAAGTGCTTAGAGCTAAACGCTAAAGTCAGCATCCATGGATGCAACAATTAAAATCTGGATTCAGCTTCGGAGGCGAAGCGTCTTTCAATCTTTTGCTACTCAGTGACGCATGAAGCATAAAAAGCTGGATGTCAAGCCTGTAGTGCCTTTTAACTGCACAGAACGTAGATTTTGTGTATGCAAGAATTATTACATTACGTCTCTCCAGACCATAAGACTCGAGTTTGATCTGCAGGTTCCGACACTGTATCAGCACTAACTTCAGAAATCAACTGTGTTATTTTCTAAGGTAGGCAGTTTTACGAAAATGTTTTGCCAAATCGAAAATGTGCTTCAAGTCATGAGTGTTGAGTAGCTCCACAAGTTCTTGCAGGAGTAGCTTGTTAGCCAGCTGGCAAACTGCCTGGCTGGTCGACTCTTGGCCTCAGTAACAGAAACTACTACAACCAACACAGTGGGCTACTTCGGAAACACGTCTATCTACTATATTGCTTTTATTTGGTTTATTTAGCATGATTAAAGTTCAGTGATGCATTAGGTAATTTTAAAGACAATGTACATAGCCAGAGACAAATTCACAGCTCAACAGCCTGCAATTTCTGCTTCTCTAAAAAACAGAGACATAGCTGCCAACATCGCTCGGTCCATCTTTGATGTCAATAGTTATTATATCTTAACTTTTTATTATTACCTCAAACTTGAACCACAAACACTAGTCGTTACAAGGTGTCTCCCTTGTTGCTCTACTTTGCAGGAAAATAAAGCATAAACCTCAGCTCACGTACCAGTTGTTAGCTTTGACTCCAGCTCAACAAATACCATCAGCTCGCAAAAGCATTCTTCTTCTTCTCCTTCTTCTTCTTCTGCTTCTTCTTCTTCTTCTTCTTCTTCCACAAAGCTTGTTGTCTGCATGATTGGCATCACAACGTTGCATGCTAATAAAAACATAGAATTCTATCAAGATCTATAATTTTTTATACCAATCTGCCCAGATATTCACAGATCATCACTGCCTTCCCTCCAGAAGATGAAACTTTTACTATAGAACAGGGTGAATTTACTTTCATACCTGTGATCATAAAAAAATGTGATTATCATCCTCACTACATATTAAGAGGTGAAGCTGAGTTCTTGTAAACAGAAAACAATAGTGTCTCTCTCCATGAACACTCCCGGTCTTCAGAGAGCGTCCTCAATTAAAGTGATGTCATGTGTCTGTGGTTTATTACTGCGACAAGTGACAACACTCCACCACAATTAGTCAACCGTTCACTCAGATATATATCGTTTCCATTATTTGATTGTATTTGCTTCAAATCAGATGCAACAAGTACATAATTATGGCTGTAATTAAGCTGCAAAAAAAAACAAAAAAAAAAAAACACAAGCCCTGCCACATGAGCACCTTTGAAACAATGAGTGCTCGATTCATTAGCATCTGCTGTAAGCTTATTAATCATCTAACAGGCAATTAGCAAGCTGTTACCATTGGCGGCTGGTATGTAAATATATTCCTGGGTTAATTTCTTCCTCAGATAATAAAGGAAACATTATGAAAATGAGCTCTGCCACTATGTAAATGATCTATGCTGTTAATTGCTCTGCACTGTTTTTGACTTGGATCAGCAAATGGCAGCGTGATGGGCTGGCACTGAGGTTATATGCCAGGCTGCCGGGGGAATGAAAGTGGTAGGCATCGCACTGCAGCCTGCATGACAATTTATGGGGTGTTCAAATGCCGTCCGCCAGCCCTTCTGTCAAATAGATAATAAACCTTGGCGAGCAGAGGTGGGCCCAGAGGGACTGGCCATGTGTGAAAGAGTGGGGGAGTAAAAGCAATATATGGAAAAAAAAAAAAAAAAAACTGTGTGTGTTTCCATTCCTCGTACACACCGTATCCACTCCACATACTCACAACAGCAGCATATATTACACCCGAGATAGTTATTGGGAAAATGACAAAAATACCCAACCGTGGTAACTCACACAAATACGGCCTATTTTCCATTAGCAAATTAGTCTTCACTGCACATGTGCACATGTCCCATGCCATGGCTACACTAACAGGATATCAAGCCATGCTGAGAGGATTTTCTGGCAATCTACTGCTGAATTCACAGCACAACAGCACTAATGACACTCGGGCCCGACATCCATCATGGCAATGTTCATAAAGCTCGTGCCAACATGTAGCTTCCCTTCGGCCCTTGGTGCTAATCTATGCGGTGCAGGCGCGGAGAAGCCATTACAGCTCTGAATACATGATGAGGCTCACAGCTAATACTCCTCTCCACACCGGGGGGAGGTTGGAGGACGAGAGGCAATATAATTGAGGCCAGGAGGCAGATTGTGATCTATTGACATTAAGCTAGGGCTCTTAATCTGACAGTTGTCCCCTCGGAGATGTTGACAGACAGCTGGGTGGGCAGCCGCAGCCTTGTGCATGGATGCACGCCACGTAGCCAAGACTGTAACATTCACAGCCTCACCCCCCACCCCCAGTGTGAGTTGTCTCTTCGTTTAACATGAATATATCAGAGACTGTTGACTGTGCATCAGAGAACTAAAGACAAACTGATGAGCGAAAACATTTATGTATGTCATGTCACTCCCAGCTAGGGATGGATATTGTTAGGATTTTATCGATACCGATACTTATCGATACTCTAATCGATACTACAACATATAGTTTGAGTTAAAGAACTAAAGACTTTATCAGATGTCAAAAGATTCAACCTTCTTTTTATTACCACAAGGTAATAATAAAGCTTCAACAGAACAGAAACTACGCAATTACAAATACTCCTGAGTACATAACCAGGACCAGGACCAGATATAAAAATCTGGCGGATGCCGGAGCACGATGCAGCGTGTCAGCTGAATTTAGCACCGAGCAGACAGGAAGTCAAGCACAGAAATCACCATATAACATCCGGTTACATTTCAAAATAAAACACCAGACACCAGCACACAAGTCTGAAAAAAGAGACAAACACAAGTTCCTTCCTCCTCTAATGTCCTTCGGTTGGGAACATTTCCTGTTTAAAACACATACCTATAACTGTGGTCACGAGTGATTATGTGATTATCGCGGAAACTCCGCGGCCTCGACAGCAGCTGTCTGCCGTAACGTTACTGCCATATCAAAACCAACCTGTGGGGTTTAGCAGACTGCAGGCGGCAGAGCAAAGCCGGATCGGAGCCGTAATGTAATGACAGTATCCAGTGGAAATTCCGGGTAAGCAACATGACCAAACACTTGGAGCGCATGCATAGCATGAAGCTAAAGGAGTGCGGTGTGTTTGATTGCTGTAACAAGGCCAGTAAAGTTAACAGCCCGGCTAAAGCTAAAGACTGCAGAGCCGAAGCAGCGGCACCTGGTTTCATACCGATAACAGTACCATTTGTCCAGAATGTTAACAGTACCCTGGTACCGACCCACTTTAGTCCACGGTATACATCCCTACTCCCAGCACCACACAGTTAAACACGTTTTTAAGATAAAAAAAGAAAAAGAAGAAAAAAAAGCACAGAACGTTCCTACGTGGGGTTACTGGGTTGTTTTTCATATTGGGGTGCTGTAAAGATGACTTGAGCTTATTTGCTAGTTTCTTACATTATTCTTATAAATTTCCAAGAAATCCCGGATGATTATGGCCCAGTAAGAAGAAGTAAGGATGTCACTTTTATTAAAAAATTCAAGCTTTTGTAAGAACATGGCACAATCTAAAATATCCAAACTCTAATGATAAAGTCTATCAGCACATCACACAGTTTGTTCGCAACAACAACATTTTTTTATTACAATGTTAGACTTTCAAATAATGAATGATTTTTTCCCCACATTTGTGCATGTAGTTTGTCTGCAGGAATGTAAAGAAAACATCCCTGTCATTGACTGACGTGTGCTGCCGTCCCAAATCCATGAAGAGTTAGTGACAACGACATGACGGCTTTCAGTCGGCAGAAAGGAAGATCTTTGACCTGCTTAATTTATAATTCAAAAAAGGATAATACAGCAAAGGATAAAGCATAGGATAGGATAATAATAACTATAATGTGACTAAAACTGAGCATTTTCAACCCACAATTGTTTTCGAAATTAATATTAGTCCCTGGGGAATTCTGTTGGCCATGTTAGAGACAGAATTAGAACACTACCCGGTAGAGCACATACCTGCTTGTTTCCATCAAGAGCGATACATTATTTCCCTCATTAATTGAAAATACGTCCTATCACCAATTAATCAATTATTTCTTTAGTCTATAAGATGTCAAAGAAATTATGAAAAAGATGCTCATCACAATTTTCACAAAGATTCTTCATTTACTGTCAAAAATAACAAAGAAAAGCAGCAAGTCCTAACATTCAAAAAGCTGGAACCAGCAAATGTTTCACAGTTTTGCTTGAAAAATGACTATTATCAAAATAAATGGCAAGTTATTTACTTGCATCGATCATCAGACTAATCATTGCAGCCCTAGTTTCAGCCCTACACATTTAAAAGAAGGTCTTATTATTATAAAATGACTGTCTCATACTGTACACACACACACACACACACACACACACACACACACACACACCCCACTGTCCTGTCTGTCGTGTGAAGCCAATTACATTGCGCCGGTGAGTCACATGCTAAATGGCTGCACCGCTTAAGTGTTCCCAAACGGCAGCCATTTCTTCCACCGTCTTGGGTGCGCCGGGCAGTGATGTGTGGCCCAATCACCAGCGACACGGAGCCCTTGTATATTTAAATATGCGTGACTACAGGGCATGTTATTCTCCCCACATGTTCCCCGGTCTGCGTGTAGAGCGTACTGATTTATTGACGCTCAGTGACATGGGGAGGAGATAGCAGATAGCGTAGCGGGAATCCAATGCACCACAACTGATGTGAAAAGCAGCCCAGCATCTGAAATCATTTGCAGTTGCACTCCCAAGGCCCCAGTGATTTAAAGAGACACACTTCAGAGGGCCTCGGTGCCTGCCCGGGAAATGTAGTCACATCACATTAGAACCAAAGACATGCAAATAAATGCTGGGCCAGTGGAATCAATCCAGGCACATCACTGTTTCAAGGTTTTATTTCGAGTCCAAGATACTTCATAGTGGGCGATTGAGTTTCATTTTGTGCAGCCGTCGCGCCGACATCTCCGTGTGTTTGAACATTATTTAGTGGCACAAGTACCTTGAACTGTCAGGCTGAACCAATCCACAGGAAAAATCCCCCATGTATCTAAAAACAGGCTCATTTGTGACAGCCACATCGACGGAAACTTCGACCTCTCCTTTTAAAATCCTCTACCGTGCAATCAATGTGGAGTTTGAGTAATGCCAGGCCCATTAGAGCCAACCAAATTGCTGCGGGAGGCAGGGAAAGAGTGTCATCTATTGTGGGAAACGATTGCTTAATATAGCAGCAGGGGCTTGAAGGAGTGCTTACCAGAGCACAATCCACTAAAATCAATAGCAACAGTCAGGCTATATTGTTTCAAACGAGGAAAAAGTGCGGCTACGATAAAAAGCACTCAATATTGGTGTCTGGGCTGGTGAGACGCTGAGTCAGGAGTCAGGAGTAAGTAATGTAGTGCTGGAGGGAGGGAGGAGAGGAGGGAGGGATGACGGGACAAAGAGGGAGAAACAGCGTGAGCGAGCTCCATCCATCCTGAAGGTCAGTAAACTTTTCAGGGTCCAGACAGCACAGATTTCATCCCTCCCACTCATCTGCTTTCTATTATAAAACTAATGAGCTTTTCAGATTTATTCTTTATTTTATTTATGTATTTTCAATTTGGATGACGCGACAAGAACAGTCCAGACATGGAGGGAGCATCACGGACACAAACACGCCATTTCTCTCGTGCTGCTTTCAGAAAACACTTCCAACAGCGAATTCTGTTACCAGCTGAGATCCAGCCTCAGACAGCAGATCCCGCCTGCAGTCCCTCCAAACGTGACGGTTTTTCTGTTATTTTAAAGTAGTACTCATCCCGTGCCTTCAGGTTGTGTTGGGATTTTGTAAGTACAGCGTGAGACCGGAGCAATTAGCCTCGACTCATCTCTACAGAAATCATCTCCCAGCGCAGAAGATTACTCCAAAAAAAAAAAAACAAGCCCAGAAAATATGATTAACTGTTTCTCACCAGTCTGCAGGACTGGCTCAGTCTGTAAGAGCCTCTCTGTTTGAAAATCAAATTTGGAGACACAAAAAAATCACAGCAGTTTCAAAAATGTCTCATATTTAAAAAGACAAAATAGGATGTCTAGGAGTTCCTTTTAAAACAACGCTAAAACCTGCATTGATTTTTTGGCCACTTGGGGGCAGCACAACAAGCTTTAAGCACAACGCTGTCATATTGTTGCCTCATAAAGTTATTATAGCAAACATGTTCACAAACAGTTGGTGCTGATGGACTGGGAAAACCTGGAGCCAAAGTCAAAGTCATTTTATTTCGTCTCCCCAGAGATAAATTTGTCTTGGGTACAGGGAAAATTCCTGCATCAATAACAACAGTAAAACATACAACATACCACATACAACAAACAGAGGCATCCAGCCTCCTATAAAAAAAAGACAGTAAAAATACAGAGATATAAAAAAATGCACTAAACATTAGGGCTACTGTGCAAATTGCCATCCATGTGCTTGTGCAAGAGAGCTATCCAACATTCATCCTGGTTTACCTTGCATGTCTTACAACCACCTCTTCATGCTTACAAAATCATCCATGCATCCAGTCCATTCTGTATACATTCCTTTATCCATTCATCACTTCCCATGCGTTCAATCCTAAAAATATACATTCATTGCTCCATTTCTATACCCACATACATTTAATCTTAAGAAGTTCATTACTTTCTAGTCTACAGTCAGTCACATGTAAATACTCCATTTCTCCATTCAGCCCTGACCATGCATTTCAATCCTACAAAAATATACATTTGTTGTTCCATTTATACCCATACATTCAGCCATGTGGATACATCACTTCCTATAAGCTGCCATGACTGTGTTGGTGTGAGTCTGTCTTCAGTGTCACACAAACACAGCACTTCCAACAGTTTATTTAGTTTTTAGTTTACAGTTTATTTAAGGCCATTATAAGTCTGCGACAGGAGTGGTTCTCCACCGGCCTCACAATTCTACTTGATTACAATTCAGCTGTTAATGAGTCAAATGCATGATTCTCTGTGTATGACATATTTTAAATCTAAATTCCATTTTTATTCAGAAAGTCCTTAACATGAATCAGACAGCCTACGGTGCAAAAACTTTTCAATACAAAAGTTGCTGTTATCTGCTTCCCTTTGACATGTCTGCTGACATACGTAACGTGAGCCTACTGTACGTAACTATACAGTTCCCTGTCTGCATCACAGTGCATCTTATAATCGAGACATGACTAAAACTGACTATGAACCACATGGAGATGGATATTTGCTGCTGCTATTTTATTATCATATAACTCCAGCATTTCTACATCACAATGTATGTCACTGGAAAGTCACTAATTTTTCTCCCAGCATCCTGCAGCTTAGCATCTAGCATCAAGTCTAAACATCAGGCAGCTACTTCAGGGCACCGCCGATCAAAAGAGAACTGAGAAAAACTCTGCCGCAAAAAACGTTTTAAACAAGGCCAAACAAACATGCTGTCCCTGCTTTTTAATGGCAGCTTTTCACACCTGCTCTTATTCATTTGCAGAATGTTCATATTTCAGTGCAGTTCTATCTTTGTACGTTTGCTGAAACTTGAATCCTCGCATATTGTCCACATTCCACAGTTTCATTGTGCATCCCTCGTCCCGGGCTCCCTCAGCCTGGTTTGTGTGTTTTCACTGAAGGCGGATGTCTCTTTGAGCTCCAGCCTTGAGTCCACCTCACCTCATCAGTATGTATGTGCCCTCTTCATCCCCCCCCCCACAACAACAGAGGCAGCAGGGACAGGATCCCTCAATAAAACAGAGCTGGATGGGGCCTTGTGAAGCCACATTCCCTTCATTCTGGACCTGATATTTGCTGAGCGCAGACAGCGGGCTCTTCAAAGGCAGCCAACATTCCTGCAGGCCTCCACAGATCTGAGACAAGGCTGCCCTCGCTGCACCCACCACACACACCCACACACACTCACACACATGCAGTATACATCAGGGCAAACACACCTTCAGCCCCTCGTGTTATAACACATACCTTGACACCGTGAAACCGTGATCATTTCTTAGATAGTACCATGAACATCTCACACCGTTGCAACTCTTTGCTTAGAATAACCTCAAACCTTCAGATTCTTTCCAGGTTTGTGTGACAATGTTGGAGATAAATCAGCAACCGTGTGCATGTCCAAGTGCAAAGACTGGGACAGGAAACAACAGAAACTAGACTTACAACAAAAATACTTTAAAATGCGCACTAGACATGAATTCCCTCCAGTAGACACGTGTCTTACAAAGTAATCTGTCAGACAATACGCGTTGTACCTCTTTCTGTTTTCAAGGAAGGATTTCCTTACCGGAGGTGCAAACAGCCTGCGGCTCTGCAGCTTCACAGTAACTACATTCATCCCTGCTGAGCAAGACAACATTCTTGAATGTCATCTGAGTCATTTTCCACTTTTCATCATCACATCCACTTCAGTCATCACTGAGTAATTAATATTACCCAGATACTGTAGTTGTACTGTTAAAAGTGACAGATGTGCATTCATTTTCAGAGGAAAAAAAAAAAGTCTGTGCGTAGCCTGAAGGTGCGTGACTGCGTGCTGCTCACTGTAAGCAGATTAGCAGTAGTTCTGCTGGTGCATGGAGACGGCACTAACAGCATATTAGCCCTGTTGCTTTGTTTACCTCAGGGCTCAGCTTTCCTGGAGGCTACTAAATTAGCATTAGCCAGTGCAGCACTACGCAATTAAGCCTAGTCTGCTCCGTGTCACAGGCAGATCAACACCATGCAAAGTCATGCTAATTGGTTTAGCACTAAGCCTGTTTGAAGTGTGCTAGGTAGTGGCGCTGGCTCATGACTGATACGCAAATCTGGCCTCATCAAAGGGATGCCCAGGCAGCCTAACCTTGGCTTTAGCTGTACATCAGTGGTTGATTCATTCAGGAGCAACTCCACAGTAGATGACTGAGGTTTTTCAATGAGGCAGCAGGGTTGTAGTGAAGGTCTGTGGGTTCAAAATCACAGCTGAAGAAATCTGTGAGGAAGGGAGGCGAATGAGAAGCACCGTTCCCCGTAAGCAGAGGTGTGAATCTTCACCGGCCTCATGATCCGTTACAGTTCATCCATAAATCATTCTTGATGCATCCTAATGCATGTCAATGGCCACCTTTAATCAATTAATGGATTACAGTTATAGTGAGTATAGATTAAAGAAAATTAATGCTCCCAGTGCATTCATGAAGTCCTTCCCAAAATCAGACTACAGGAGTCTTAAGTATTAGTATCTGTGTGAGCTTCCTCAGTGCAATAACAAAACCTAAATCCATCTGCCGTGCTTTGCAAGTGTGCTACAATCTCTATAATATCGATTTCACTTGTGCAGCATGATTCACAATTAGTTGAAATAATATTTTTCATCCTAATTTTGACAGAAAATAAAAGACAGGGCACTCCTGCTGTGCGCACATCTCTCAGAGACGGGCACCAAAATGACAGCGTCTCCTTCGTTCTCGGTTTACAAGCTCAGCTCGCTGTTTTCTTTGTTGTAGCGATGTTAGCTCAAGGTGAAAAGGCTCGCGTGGTTCGTAATTGTTGTGAGGCAGATTTTACACACAGCATGTGTCTTATCCAGTTTGTGCTTCCCAGGAGAATCAACTAATCTGAAATGTGCCCTGTTGTCTGGGTGGGCTTTCTATACCCATCTGTTGATAGCTGCCTCCCTTAATGCCAGAGAGCTCATCTCAACAGAACACTACAACTTCACAGCTGAGGCTGAAAATCAACAATCGAAATTAGAAGACTGTAATTTAAATCGAAAACTCTCAATTATGTTCTGTCACTGTATCTTGATACATCTTAGAATCTATGAAATGTTTATCTGTACGACACAAAACCTTTGATCACTGGTGAGTACTGATGGAGAACAGGTATTACTGTTTTCTGAGCAGAAATTAAATGATCAACCAATCTGTTATTTTATTTTATTGGCACACCTTCCAGCGATCTACAGGACGTAATGCAGCATGAAATAAGCGCACCGCACTGTTTCATTTCACTCAGCTTGCTGGGCATTTCAAACTTTCCCCCTCCTCACCCTGTCATGATATTTCAAAGAAGACTTTCAAGGACATGAATTTGTATCAGCTTCCATACGAGTGCCTCTCCGCATTCTTCACCTGCCAAATGTGGGGATTACATTCAGCATTTTTCAGGGATGGCAATAAATCAGAATGTATTTGAAAGGGACGATGTGTACAGGTGTGAATATGGAGAGAAGAAACTCCTGCTTGATCTCCTCTCGTCTGCCAACACGCTGACAGCGCCTCCCTTTCCAGGAACATATTAGCATTCCTGCAGCGCACACCAATCCCAATACTCCATGTTGGGTCAGAGAAATCAAAGCGGAGCACATCTGAGGAATATCGCAGAGGGGACGCATAGATTAGTGCCCACGGGTTGTATCGCTAATTAAAGAATAAGAGGGAAAATGGTGCTTGGCTGCTCTCTAAGGATATGCTGCTGTCAAGTGATTGGCTTCAGGTAATCAATATGCTCACTGGGTGGGAGAGGCGGCGGGATCAGACCCCCACTTAAATTTGCTTCACAGCGAAGGAAATGAATTACTGTGAGTGTTTGATCTTCTTCTCTGTAAAGACCAATCAGATGAGGGGAGGAGATGCCAAACGACAAACAAAGTCAGCAACTAGCTGGTGAACATAGTGCAGCTTTTAGCAGCTCAGGGGTTGTTTCCATTAGGAGCTGGTGGAGACCAAAATAGAGCTAAAAGGAGCATAAACATTGGGAATACATTCATCATGTGGTCAGTAATGTTTTCAGTCTGTTCTGCCTCGACCAATAGAGAGGTGGAGTCACGCCCCTTCCGATGGAGGTAGACAAATCATTTTTTGACCTTGTTTGAATTGTGCCATGAACTACACATATGATGTCTGTCAATACAAAAGATCATTTTAAAGGTCAAGAAAGTCTCAGTCTGTCTTAAAGATGTTCAAATATCATCTAATTCTGTGTAACTACTCAGTGAACTACACATCTCAACACCAATATGACCGTCATGTTGAGTGTTTAGAAAAGTCCAGCTGAATCATATTGACAACTGCAGTTATGTGAAAAGAGACTGAGTCAGATCTGTGAGCTGCTAACACACAAGACCAGCTCTACAGTGTTTCAGACACAGCTTCCTATTTTTTTAGTCTTGCATTTTGTTAGTTTTATTAAATATCAACCTTCTGAAGTACAAAATATTGCTTTTAAATATCTCGCCATTCACTACGATACATATTATTTCCCAAATAAGGTCCCATGGTGGTCCAACGGAAGGTCCTTGACTTTGGCTCTCAAACTGCTCCTCGGCTGAAAGTCAAGTGAGGCTGAGCGTCTGACTGACGTCTCCAGAAGGCTCTGTAGTTCACCAAAACAAGATAATTACAGTGCTTATGCTCTTCAAAATTAGACACCTCATAACAATTGTGCCATTATTTGACATATTTTCAAAATCTATTCATCAGCCTAAAAATCCGGCCTGCAGACAGTCTAACAGCTGTGAGATGGATGCAGATAGTTGTGGCAGCCTGAGCTGTGGATGATGTCTGGATTGTTACAGACCACCTACTGCAACCTCGCATGTAAGAAATGTCTGAATCCTGTCTGCAGGCATAACAAAGCCCTTCAGACACACAAGCCAGCGCCAGGGTAATACGATGGGAGCAGAAAAAGGTCTGCTCACAACCTCTCCCCTCTCCTATTTATTCTGCAAAACCCCTGCTGTGATCAGTGAATGTGTCCTCGGGGACGCCGGCGAACAACAGAGCAGGTAATTCTCCCTCAACCTCCCCTGAGTCCATCATGTCCACAGTGCAAAACAAGCCAGAGTCCCAACAGAACTGACCCCGATTTAAACCCACCACTTCAACCTCTCCCACTCTCTGAAGAAAGCCACTGTTTATTAGCTAACGTGCACTGACGGTTCTGCATGAATGAGGAATTATTATGCAAGGCGAGACAGGAGACGAAGGTAAAGGATTAGAGTGTGGGCACAGATCGGAGGCAGCCTTATTTACAACTCACAATGTTTGTCTGTGGAGGAGCCAGCCTTAATTTGCTGCTTAATAACTGACTTCCACCACCATGTTCAAATCCCCCCGAGAGGCTTTTGTGGTTTGTTCGCAAGATGTCTCCGCTGGCTGCACTGCAAATTAGCCTTTCAGAAAGGCACCTCACCTTCCGGCCACAGCTTGCAACACACAAGGTCTTCTTTTTTTTCTTCTTCTTCTTCTCCTCACCCGGTGCCTTTCTACTTCTATCTGCCAGTTATAACCTTCAACTAACCTTTAAACCACTGTGAATAATTTAAATCCTATTTTCATATCAATGGAGGAGTCAAGCCAGGCAATTATCTTTTATCTGTGTACTTTGCTGTCGGAGCAAAGCATAATAAAGTCTTCCCAAGAGAGAAAAGAGAAAGAGAGAGGGAGGGAGAGAGAAGAAGACGAGGCACAGATAGTGTGGAGAAGCCAGAGGCCGCGAGGGCTTAGAGAGAAAGTTGATGAGAAAGAAAGACAGCGAGAGAATAACAGAAAGAGTCGGAACAGAGTGTGGATGGTTGTGATGCTATCTGGAAGACTCTAATGAAAAGAATGAATAATTCACTAATGAGCAGCAGATCTGTCATGGAAAGAAACACTGCTTACATCTGTGCTGGTTTCCGGGAAGAGGATGTGGCGGGTGCCGCATGTGTGGTTTTGGTGGCTGGTGGAAGACAGTAAAGATAAACATGACAAATTGGCAGTTCAATTAGGACTTTCGGTTCGCTGTTTTCTCGGTGCGTAGCCGATAGCTCCGTTCTGTGACACGCTGCTGTCGAGGCCAAAGCCAGACTGTGTTAAAGCTCATTTGTGTGACAGTGATTTAGAGCCATGTAGAAGATGGGTGCGTCCCAGGAAAAGAAGAAAAAAAAAAGAAAAAAAAGTGGAAAGGGAGCAAGGAAAAAAATGTGAGGAAGAAATTCCCCCTGGTACTCATTAAAATTCAGCAGTACAGCAACACCCCCCACTCCTTCCCCCTCCCTCTCTCGTTCTCTCTTTCCTCCGTCTGTTCCAACAGCCATCGTCTCGCCTTGTTGCCTCCCTGCATGCCTCCCCGGACTGTCCATGATCATCCTGATGAATTCATAAAACTTGCTGCATTCCTGATTGAGATGGAGCAGTGGAGAAAACAAGAGGGATGGAGAGAAGAAAAAGCAATATCCACCAGCGGAGAGGAGGTGAAGAGAAAGGCTGTGGGGTAGGTGAAGAAGTGAATGTGTTCAGGAGAGATGGGATGCAGAGATAACAAGAGACAGAGGAGAGAGGATGAGGGAAGCAGCTATAGGCTCTGCAATATTAATCTATGGTGCAGAGATAAAAGACAGGTGAGCGCTGCGAGTGAAGGCAGGATTTCCTTTTGTGGAGAGTGAATGCAGGGCACGTTATTGAAAGAGCAGCCATGTTTGAACTAATGCCAAACTTCCCTTGACTTGCATCTGCCTGCTTCCCGGAGATCCTTCAGGAGGAGGCCAGAGGCAGAGCTCATAACCCCCGTGATCAGATCAGACGAGGGTCTGCAGCTCCTCACTGAAGCCACATGGCAGAGAAACGCAATATTAAACAGCTTAAAATCATTTGAAGTTAGTCAGTGTATTTACATGCATGCTGACAATTCAATTATAACCAGATTAAGGCAACATTCCCACTACAAAACAACTCGACTGGGTTGTTCAGTGTAATATAAATTAATCTCAAGCATAGCACAATTAATCAACCTAAATTTCCTTTGGGGAGACAAAGAAACTGAAGCTGCTCTCCAAACTCCTCCGACAGTGGAGTGCTTCCATCGCTCTCCCTCTGAGGTCGCACCATCTCGCCCGAGATAAAGGCCACCGCTACTGCCGCTTACTGTGGCCAAGTACACGTTTTGTTGCACTCAAGTCCTAAATCAAGACTGAGAAAGTCCCAATTTCTAAACACTGACTTTCGAGGCCTTGAACAAGTCAAAACGCGTCTCAGTCTCATATTTATTTTTGATCCCCTGGTTTTGCACTCTTTGACAACCAATGCAAAGTTTTTGGAAATAATCTAAATGATCTTTGGGATAATTTTATTCAGTCTGTTCGCACCGACTCAACATTTTTGCAGGTCTCAAGTCTCAAATCTTAAGAGTCCTTAACACGTGAGAATGTCCTTTTCATCAAACACCAAACCATTTCATCAGCGGGGCCTTGGTTCACCTATCTCTGCGTAACTTTAAATGTCAAACAAAGAACAAAGTCATTTTCAGCCTATTTTTTTCTCATTACAATCAATGTTTTGTCAACCAGCACTTGTTATTGAGTGGCAGCGAACTTGTCTTCGGTATCATTTTTCCTCGACTGGAGCTCAGTAATGTAGCTTTAACTCTTCATGGTTCTCTCCTGCAATTTGACTAGTTCAAAGTGGATCTGGGGATGAGTGTGGCGCCTTGCCTGATGTCGATCAGTGTTAACGCTGGTTGAGTCAGGAGATGAATTGGTTTGCGGCAAATAACTTGTATATCTTTGTGTTTTGGAGAAGGTATGGAGTATTTTCAAGAGTGGACTTGCAGGCCTAATTTTCTTTGTTTTGTCGAGTGTATTGTCATCAAACTTGAGCCCAAACCTGCTGCGAGTATCCAGATTAATTATAACACTTTCGTGAGATATAAAATCTCTGAAGAAATGAGCAGAACTCCACATTTAAAATGAGCGTATGATTCATTAAACCCTCATCTAATAATGACATTTATAACGAGGCAAGATGCGTCACAAACGTTCTAATTCAGTTCAGGTGACACTGATTTATTGAGCACACGGTACGTTTGCACTGCAGGGATTATTGATGGGGCATGTGTGAGGTTCAATCTCACTGCTCTGTTTCTGCGTCAATAAATTTGATCAGACGGAGAGTTATTCTAAAGAGGATTTCTGCCTCCTTCTGTGGCGGAAATCCACAATTTTCTAGACACATAAAAAACGTTTTTCCAGCTGAACTTGGATTGACAGCTTGATGGATCCACCCACAGGCAGTGAAGTGAAGTGGGAGAGGTGTCATCGGTTGCTGGCATCTTTGCCGTGTTCTGTGTGTTAATACGCTCATTTTGTGGCACTTAAGATATTTTCTGAAACCACACATACCTCCAGCTATTGTACCACTTATCATACACACACACACACACACACACACACTCTTGTTAGAGCTGGTTCTTACAAGCCATGTAAACACTTTAATCATAATTTAACCGTAATCTTGATATTTACGATAATGTACAGTGTTTATTAAACATGCTGAGTGCAGGACGAGCCACATCTGATCCGTCCAGCCCATTTCCTCTCCGTTACATCAAGCAGCTGCCATGAGACCAGAGCCATGGCAAGCTCTTCCTCCATCGCATCCATCTGTTTGCATCTTTTCCGCGTGTAGGTGCATGAATAATCAGTTCGTGTGTGGTACATGCTGTGCTGTGTGACATATGTATAATCATATTCATAGCTCTACATGTTCATGAGGAGATGAAGGACGTATGGGGGAAATCATGTAATCATGCAACAAGTGAAGGTCAAGTAAATCCATAAGAGGACTGTTCTCTTTCCCAGTGTATTCCTGTGTGTAGAGATTTGTGTCTACAGCTGACATTAAAGGTTTACTGCAGGTCTGTGTATCCAGAGAGTGTACCTGATTACCATCTGACCCCTAGCATGTAACAACTGTTACAGAATATGTGCGCTTCCAGGTGTCTGTTACAGTATTAAGATGTAATGTGACGTAACACGCTAACTACAAACAATGTCACGTAATACCAATATTGCTATATATGTCTTAAAAACTAATGTATTAAACCCGCAGGCATTTTCTGCCATGCGGCAGTCAAGTCTTTGCACACAGCTTAGGACAGTAATGCTGAGCTAGCCTGAATCAATGAGAGTTACACCTGGCTAACATGCTACCAGCTTAGCTTTTGTCGAATTGCGCTGACTTGGCTTATATGATCAAAAACTAGCAAGTCAATGAGTTTAACGCCACACGACAACTTCACGAGCCAGCTGATATTACTCACTGGTTCAACAGCAACAAGTCCTGCTCAGCGTCTGTCTGCAGCTTTTTATTTAATGAAACTGTTGCCAGCGACTGAAAGCCAGTCTGAGATCCACTCTTGTCTCTTGCCTCTCGCCCAGTCACTGTCTTCTTGGCTTCCTCTGTCAGATTCCTCTTCAGTCTCTCCACCGCTGTCGTCATTTCAATAGAAGCTGTTGAGTGTCGCGTGCCCGTTAACCCTGTTCCGGGCTTACAGGCTAAGAACCAAAAGCCTCCACCTCCTGTCAACTCGAAGCTGCTGTGATAGCCGTGCAACGCTCCAAGCAGATTCAGGTAGCAGAAGTACAGGTGGTGTTCATGAAAATCTGTAAATTCCAGAAATTCCATCACAATATAGCAGTTTGAATAATTCAAGCAAAAACAAGACGTTTAAAAATGTCAAAAATACAAATTTATCAACTGTCAATTTAGTCGTGTATAATATACTGTTCTACATATACAGGATATTCTCTAACTGATATGTAGTCGTTGGTCATCAGGTTATTCAGTTTGAGAATGTTTAAAGATCCAAAGTTGGAGAAAGTTCTATTTTCATTATAAAGTAGGTCTAAAATACTGTCAAACTATCAGAACGCTCTATCCACAGAGAAATGATACAGGATGTATTCAGAAAATATGCTTTTATACAACCCGTCAGGACTTCTGTATGTCTATGCGATCGCACTACTACACAGCCACGCCCCCAGCCACGCCCCCCGGCACGGCCGTGGATGCCAAAACAGCAACAGAGCCGAGGTGGTGACGCGGTGGGCGGTGCAGGCTTCATCCTGTGAGAGCTGTACAAGAACAGCAGACTGGACTGTTCAGGAGAAGGGCCTTAAAGACACAGAGGCTGAATAGAGGTGCTGCAGACAGCATTAGAAAAAATATGTTTTTTTTCTAGCTGACACCAAAAATAGCAGTACGACCCTGAAAATGATGATTACATGGGACCGTGAAATATTCTGTTCTTGTCATGTTACACATGTTGAAGGAGCTTCACAAAACTCCTTCAGTCATTTGGATATGGTCACTTCCATGAACATCCACAGTGGTGTTGCTATGCGGCATAAATGACTGGACTGGACTGGACTTTAATACATGTTATTTTTGTTATTTATGTTATATATTGTGTTATATATATAAATATCATTATAATTGTTATTTATGTTGTATATTGTGTTATATATATCATTATATTTGTTATTTATGTTGTATTGGTACAGATGATATGTGTGTGTTATTAATGTTCTATGAAAAAAAAATAATGTTCCTTTAAGTCTTCTTATATTTTTTGACAACTTTTTAGAAAATGTTTTTATTTCAATGAGTACCCGATAAAGGGTTAAAAAGACGTGACGTGTTACCTCGAGGCCAGGTGTCCATTAAACCCTACCTTTTGTCTATGTTTTCAGTTTGCTGCCCCCTCACACAAACACATAAGCCGAGCAGAAAAACACATACTTTCCTTTTCCCTCCGGTCGTTTCTCAGCCTTTGAATTACACACACTGACTAATTGACCAACAGCCTGGTGCAGAATCTATCCCCAGAGAGACAGCAGCGAGATGGAGAGAGGAGGCTGGTTAGGCACAATCACAATGGGAGCAGACTTAATGATGTGCTGAACATCAAAAAAATTCCTTAATAAGCTGAGAAATTCTCTCCCTTGCAAACAACTTGTCTTCTAAAACATACTGTATATGTTTCTTTAGAAAAGCACAATTAGACGATTACACTAAAAAGTATAAATATCATTAAGACATATTCAGAGCTAATTAATTTAGAGGCTGTAGTGTTCTCATGTGGGGCGAGAGATGGAAAATACAGGAATAATAGACGCGGCAAATGTTGCATTCCATTTTCTTTTTGTTAAT
This sequence comes from Acanthopagrus latus, assembly GCF_904848185.1. NCBI lineage: Eukaryota > Metazoa > Chordata > Actinopteri > Spariformes > Sparidae > Acanthopagrus > Acanthopagrus latus. Next base: position 5,126,110 of record NC_051042.1, on the reverse strand, counting down.
TTGCAGATTTCCTGCTGGGAGAGGTAAAATAACCCCCAGCAAGACTTTTTTCTTTTGCTGTTAATAATAATAGAGTTGCTTTTTCAAGCTACGCAAACACGGAGCCTAATTTGCATAGCTTAGGCGGCACGGCTCTGCAGAAAAAAAGGGCCAAAATGTCCTTAAAAGCTGCAGCAGCCTCGCTGTGTTTTTGTTTTGGTGTTGATCCCCCTGTTTTTTTTTTTCACTTTAATGTGCTAATAAGTTGTCAGAGGCAGCTCTCTGGATTCTGGCACAGGCACACACAAACACTTTCTCATTATTCCTTTATCAGCACTCCCTTTTCACTACTCGTCTCTCTCTGTGCCATTCTCACCTGTCTCTCACCCGCAGCCACTCTCCCCCTCTCGTCTCCCAGGGGGGGAAGATGCCCAGACTTCTCTCATGACAGATCTGTTCCCTGCAGATTTGAGCTGCACACCCTGCCTCCCTTCAAGGTGACAGACTGTTGTATGCCCAATTCGCCCCTATAGCACGCCTCAATGCCTTCCTCACACTCTCTTCAGTACAAAGCACACACGCTCCCCACAGATCAGACGCCATCTTATCCCTATAAACTTTATCAAAGAATAGCTGGGAACAAGTACAAGAGAACTGGAGCTGCCGCGGGGAACTGTATGAATTATCATGTAGATATGCAGATGCATCTTGGTACTCTATTTGTATTTGTCAGAGCCGAACAGATTTTTTTGGAGAGAAATGTGAACTTCTGTTAAATGAAAGGACATGTTGAGGTAACTTTATATTGACTTTGAAATTAATTGTGGCGATGCACTCGTATCTAGAGACGGAATTGACTTGAATATATACAAATTTCTGTACAGCTATTAGCAGCTGTACTCTTAGTGCTTAACAAGCTCAGGGTGACACTGCTAACGTGCTGATCACCTTCTTACTTTAGCACGTTGACATGCTCACAGCTGTTGATTAACGATAAACATAAGTTGGTAAGCAACTTAAAAAGGCGATCGATCCAGTGATGTAGACAACAAGATAGCACAGCTGATGGATTAATTACTTCATGTTGCTCCTCTTTGGGTGAAACACTGTATTTAATGCAACATGAGTTATAGCTATCAACATGGTGGATGAAGAGCTTGTGCCGAAACTGAACTTTCTTTAATGCAATATAGTGTTTTATGATGTAAAAGGAGAAATTCATACAAGTCTGTCTGTAATCTACAGGGTATTTCAGAATTGATAAAAACAGATTGCAGTCTAGATAGTGCAATGTGATTGCAATCAAAAAGATTGTGATATTATAATTATCCAGATCACCCCCACTTAAGTAAAGCTGGGGCTCATGGGAATTGTCATACTGCATACGTTTATTAAGTATTTTATCATAAACCAAATTACACAAATCAAATGTGTGACCTGATTAGAGGATTAGATGAAAAGGGTTCTGTTCCTCTTCATGGCAATCTAATGGAGTGACACCGACATCCCGAGGGTGGCAGGACTATGAAATGAGTTTGAGAGATAACAGTTTTTTATATTTTAAAAAAATTTGTTTGGGAACTTTTTACACATTAGTAGAATAAATGTCTGATACTAGCAGATGTACACAGAATATTTGCATCAATCCTGTGGTTATCAAACACTTGGGACTAAGATACAAAATAGAGGCAGGATATTTTACAGCAAGTCAACAAAATTTAATGTCTGTAAAGCTAATAGGAAGAACAATATCCAGCATCTTTTCCACATTACACTCTCTAAAAATTAGTTTTCATATGGCCACATATTGGACAGCATATATTAAGATGGCCAATATGAAATGATAAAATAAACAACATATTGATCGAGCTCTAACTGATATGTTAAGACAAAAAAAAATGTATTTCTTTTTTGGTCTATTTTTGCAAGATGATGGTAAAGTTTGTATCTTTAGTATCTATACTTATTCATAAGTCACCTGCCTGTTAAAATGGACTGTATGAAAGAGAACATGAACACCTCAAACGAGAAGAAAACTTAGATTTATAAAAATGCAGGATTATAATTTATAATGACAAAGCAAAACAATAAGTTTGATGCTAACAGAGAGCAACATAAATAAATCGTCTCAGAATCATAATATCGGTGAGAGAGGCCACAGAGGAGAGGAGACGGTGTCCATCATTTCCACTCGCATGCATGCACAAGTACAAACTTCCAGCTGAATGTCAGTGAAGAAAAACTCCAATTCACCTGCAAATCAGACACATTGATGTGTTAAATAAGGCGTGGTGATGGAGCACAGTCCCCAGGCAGTGACACCACCCTTCAGGTTGCAGAGGGCTTTAATAAGACCCATGAAAGTATCCAAGACGTCCACCATCGCTCTCATCCATCGCATCCAAGAACAGGTGAAGCAGCAGAAGCTCAGAGACGTATTTTCCTGCCTTTTTCTCTCTCTCTCTCCATCTCAAGCTAGTCAGAGAGAGTTTGCATCGCGGCCCAATGTGTTCATAATTCAAACGGCAACACTATCTGTTGCAGCGACGGGCCATGCATTATTCAGCACAACGCTTTCCTCCTGCAAACAGACAAACAGAGCGCTATCGTGGTGGCACTAAGGCAAAAAGCACACAATCAAAACGGCAGACATTAATTGCTTAATTAAGAGACAAAACAAATGGGAGTCGACGATGAGGACTCAGTCATTTCACATTGGAAGCTGTATGCATGAAACTGTCCCAGCTTCAACAGGTGCACGTCAGAGTTTACTGCTTGTGTTTGTGTGCCTGACGCTAACTCTGACTCATGAATTATGTTTGGCTTCAAAACAGAGAGTGCAGAGAATTCATAACGATCTGACCGAGGGGAAACAACCTCTGATTATCATTTCAAACATTTCAGAACAACTAGAAAGAACTGGGAAAGCAGAAAATCTTCATATTTGAGAGAGAGTAGTGAGAGAATTAATCTATTTATCTATAATTTTTTCACATAAATAAAACTATTCATGTCTTATTACTCGTGTGAGTGTTAAATCTTGGATGGCGCATTTGTCCACTCGCTGTCACTGGAAACTGGAGGAACACTGTGGATCAAAATAAAGTGATATGTGGGGTAAAATTTGTTTTTTAACAGTGAAAACCATGAATGTCAACAAATAAATCATTTGCTGTTTATTGATCATTCTAGAGAAAAGGTCGCGGCAGATGAAAATCCTACGCAAGCCTGGCTACTTTAGTTTAAACTCAATACATTGATTCAATCTGACTTTCTGCTTAGAGGTCCAGCATGGATCAAAGAGTGTAATGGCCCGGGTGTATGCATGGACCTGCTGTTTGATGATCTGTGTCAATACAGCTGATATAATCATGGGTAGAGGTGTGAGGTGAGGCAGCAGGACGTGGCCTCTGCTCCCGGCTGATTAAAGGCTATATAATCCAGACAGACTCTGAAAGTCTCGGTGGACAAACACAACAGAATCGTCGCGACTTTTATCAGGTGCCCACTTTGCTCCACAGCGTTCAATACAGTGACGATCAAAGAGAAAACAGAAAGCCCCCGTGTTTTTCAGTGGCAGTGAAATGTGATGTTAACTCTTGATCAGCCGCGAGCTGCTGGAGCCTCCTCCTGTTCACAAGCAGCCACTGAGACCATGACACGTTTTCCTAAATCTCGCACTGCAAAGCGGTTGACTAAGAGCTTCCTGTCTGATGAGCTGGTAGCGTGTCGGGGGGGGGGGATGTTGTTCCACCTGCCACGTCTCCTCCACCCACCTGACAAAACACTAATTTGGGGAGTGGCTGTTCCTTTGTGTCTCTGAGAAACAGAGCCACCAGGTGGCCGCTGAACCTTTCTGCTGATGTCTCATCGCACAAAACAGCATGGACGCATTAGAGCAACACACACACACACACACACACACACACCTACCAATGCACTTAATGCTTCCAGCATCACGGATACGTTGCTGTACACACATGCGGGGACAAAAACAAACACATGCACACACACAGATGGAGTGAAAAAAGGAAAGAGGAGGAGACACTTGTTCTAAAAAGACACTGATTTATATTCCAAAGTGCTTGTGTCAGATCCCGCCATGTAAAAAGGGCCCTATTACTAATAAATGAACACACGATAAAAAAGAAGAGATTCTCTTCAAATCCGCCTGTGTAACTTGAATCTTTTATGCAAATGGAATTTCAAATGAGGTGGAGCTATCTTCAGAGACCTTGACTGTTTTTCCACAGCCCTCTATTAAAATTTATGCCACCGCTGATTTCTAAATTTTATTAATAGCTCGCTGCTGAGGAAAGGGAAGCAGAAGTGATGAAACAGCTTCACTTCTGTCTTTCTTCTCCGCGGTCCCTCTTTCCCATCGCTGGTCCGGCAGGTCCCTTGTCACTCTCTCTCACTCTTTTATGCTCCCTCCCATCTTCAGCTTCCCTCTCTCTCGTACTCCTCTGTGGTATCTCATAGTGATTTTATAATTGGGCTCTGCTCATTGTTATTCAAAACCCTGTAGAACCAATTAGTGGCAGACCTCCCGACCTTCAGTTGCTATGTAATGGTGGTAACTAAAGACTCTAAGTGAGGCAGCTGAGAGCAAAGGTCTGAATTTTCTTTAGTTGCTGATTAATAATTCTGTCAACCCTATCACATGCAGGCATTAAACAGAATAGCTAGTTTAAGGCTCCCTTCTTTTTTGTGCTTTCCTTTTTTCTTTTTTACTGCCTTTTATTAATCTTTCAAGATGCCCTGGATGCTCCCTCACTGCTCTCTTGTCAGATAAATGTTGAGATAAAAGGATAATGAGACATTGCAGGGAGCCTGCCGCAGTCAGAGGAGTCTGGTTTGTGACCTCTGCCAACAAGTGGACCATCACAAACTGAGCTGATTACCATCCAGAAATGATTATTGCTGATACTGTTTATACTCCTCCACCCTCCATCAGTCTTTTGTCTCCGATGTTGACTTTGTTTCAACCTATAATATCACACAACTATTGGCAGTGATTAATCTTTCTGTTTTTATTGTCCGACAGCTGCAAGACCATGAAAATGAGACATGGCCGATTTTTGTATAATATCAAGTCCATCATGGTTACAAGATTATATTTATTCATCATGTAACAACACCAGGGTTGACTTTTCATGGAGTCTCACTCACTGACACAGACTGAGTCTCAAATCAGGAATGAATATGAATGATTCTGGTTATGGGAACTAAACCAGGTTATTACAGTGGACATATGTAACCAATTGTCAACATGTTCACCACAACAGCTTCGTCATTCCTTAGTATCTCTTTGTTCATGTGTGTCGACACAATGAGCTGTGTTATGTCTGACCCATGATGCAAGCTGTATTACAGCGCCTTTGTATCTTCAGCTTAGCTTAAGACCCCCTGAGACTAATAACTTGCTAAATCAGCCGAGAAAGCGAACTTCCACAGTTATGAAATAGATAAGACAGTGTTTCAGAGTCAGGTTGCGGTGACAGATTCTTATCTGTAAGCAACTTCCTCAAGACAAGCTCACCTAGCTGGTATTAAATGTTAGTTCCTGTTCCAAAGCAGAAAAAAGAAAGCAGAGGTATGACAGAGGAGGAAATGAGAAAGACAGGAGAGGAGAGCATAAAAATTCTACTTCACCTGAACATATCAGAGAAGTTGTCCTTTGACACCACAGGAAAGTGTCTGGATCAGCCCGGCCTGAACAAAGACAAGCTGCCACAGTCGCTCCGTGTCTGACTGGACCCTGGTCATGCTCCCAACAAACACAAGGTGAACTTTCTGCAACCTTGTCAACACTGAGTCACAGTAGGGTAGACAAGAAGTCTTTGTTCACCTACAACAGTAAATACTGACAAATGTCATCAGACAGTCCACAGTCACAACAGATAAATCAGATATAATATTAGGCTCAGCCAGATGTCACCCAGTAACACTTACGCAGCACCAGACAGCACTCGACAACATCGGAAAGAAACATCCAACGTGCAGGAAGAAGCCTCAGGAAACCCCTATAAATATATGAGCAGAGAGGCCGACTCACTCGCAGATGTAATGTTGACTTATTGATGGACACGCAGACAGACAGAGGCCGACAGACTTGGGGGCAGATGAAGGTGTGTGTAGTCCCAGTGTTTCTGCAGGAGTAATGATGTCAGGTATCGTGCTATCAGCATATAAGGATGCATGGGGTAATACAATTTTACGTTCCCAGTGAAGTTTACTGTTGCAGTGCACTGATGCCACTAAAGACAATAAAGCTTATCGATAACTGTAAAGTATCATGACTCCTTTACATTCCTATTGTCGTCACAATAATTTTACCAAATTTGAGGAATAACTGTAAAAATGAAATATATATCAGAATCAGAATCAGAATACCTTATTAATCCCAGGGAGAAATTGTATTTGTTCCAATGCTCTGTGCAAAGTAAAACAATATATATAGATATATACAGATACATTGGCTGATATCTGTCAGCAGCTGCATCAAGCGTCACTGAAGCCAGACAGGAAGCGGACGGCAGAATGGCATCGTGCACCCTGTCAGTTTTCAAAATAAAACCCTGTGCAGTTGGAAAAAATGTAACTACATGGCCTACTCACCTTAAACCAAGATAATCTGAGCAAAACAACAACTTCATACACACTTCTGAAACACAGGTGACAGCGACGTGCCGAGATGTAAGACTTCTTGATCATCTGTGCTGTGCCAACATAAGATCTTCACACAGTCAGACAAAGTGAAAGTTGGCCTCCGTTCTGTTATAAAATCACCTCTCCTGTCAGGCAGCTGACAGCACTCTTATGGGTTCTAGACAGCAGTAGATGAGGTTGTACCAGTGTCTGACTCGGACATAGTTTGGTAGATTGTCAGTCAGCAATTCATTCATTTCAATACATTTTTCAATTAACTGTTGCAAATGCATGCAAACAAAATTCACAGTATGAACAAAATTGAAAAACTGAAAATAATCAGCACTATTTTTGAGAAACCCCAAATATATTTTTTTTTCCACATTTCCTGAGGTCCTTGGTGTTAATGAGGTGCTACGAGCTTGACATACAAATACACAGAAATAAGTGAGTGTTTCTCTGGGAGAAATGCATATCATGGTAGAGGCAGATCTGAAAGTAGTAGTCTTATCAGTGTGAGATACCTGTCAAACTCCTGCGACTCTTAATTGACATCTCATATTAAATTCTGATAGACAGCCCAACATGTTGTTGACCAGCCCGGTCAGACAACCTGCATTCCGGCGCCGTGTGTGCTGTAAAATGCAGGAGTAATTGGACCTGAAGCCAGATGGAAAATAAATGCTTTTATCTCCGATGGCATAATGCGTGATGATTGACATCGAAAAGCAAGGACTGCCATTTCAATAATCTCACTTTAATAAGAATTCATGAGGGCGGTTTGCCTGATTTTCCCCTCTATGGTTGCATGTGTGTGTGTGTGTGTGCGTGTGTGTGTCTGTGTCTGTGTGTCTGTGTATGTGTTTGAGAAAGAAAGAGTGTGTGGGTGCACATTTGTATATGTGCATGATTGAGATACCACAGAGCGTGAAAAAAGTGACGGAGGAGTGGGTGCAGGGAAGACAGACAGCAAAACAACATCAAATATCTTATTTTCACTCGTGGGCTGCCAGACGAGGAGAGAAAAAGCAGAGTGGGCCTACTTTCAGTACTCCTGCGTACACACTCCAAGGGCTTGTGTGAGAGGAACTAATGACACAGATGAGAAAACAGCCCTCCAGATAGTCCCATTAGCTTTACTAATAATGAACTTTGAGACCTTTCACACAGCGGTGTAAAATCCCTTTAGCTCACAGTGCTAAGGGCCATTTTGCTGTGCATAATGCTAACCCATTAAGGGTCTCCAGTACGCCTTAATCAGCACTGTTTCCCTCTCTGGTGTAATAAATACTGGATTATTTAAAACTAATGCTCCCTTTTACCAAATTGGCAGTTTGCAAACAAATCAAAGCCCACATTCAAGTGGATTAATAGAGCCGAGCCACAAATGCACAAGCGCAAACACTAACAAACATGCTAACAACACACGTGCACACAAATCATGTATGAGCTGCTGCTCCAGCAGGAAAGGATTTATTGAAAATTGGTGGAGGAAGTGTTGTTAATAGTCTAACACCAATGCATCTTCAGAGGTCTCCACCAAGACATCCTCACCTGACATTCCCCAAATTCTCCCTTAACAGAGAAAAATGTCTGGAGCAGCTCAGGCCGGTCGCATTCATAAATATTTTAGTCTTGGTGCATTTTTGTTGATATCGAGTCACTCGATCTACTTTAGCCCAGCCTTTGCTGTAACCTCATCTATTACAGAGAGACAGACATCAGCAATCCCACTTTTACATATTGCAAAAATGCAGCTGGATTCTTCACATGACAGCCTTGTTTACTCTCCTGTAGCATCGTCCTTGTTTCAGTGCCTCGTTTTATCTAAATCTGAGTGCTTGTGAAGATAGGAGGGGGGGGGACGGTTGAGCAATTTGTTGGCAGGAGAGGAAATGAAGCTTCCTGCTTGTTACTGGGATGCTGGTGGGATCACATGACACTGCCAGAGATGTGTGGCTTGTGGGAAGAAGTTCACCCCTGTGGTTTGCTCACACAGCTCATACATGTTTTCTGAAGTCTGAACAAAGCAGTTCATTGATATGTTAATTGGAACATAATAAGTGTAGTTCATCCAAAAATACTTGTATGATTATAATGGTGTTAACTAATATATGTATTCGCCTCAACTGCATGACACATCAATGTTCATATGGCGCTAGAGCATCAGGTATAGTACAACGAAAAGGCTGCTGCACTCTAGCTTCACCAGTAAACCTTATTCATCTGTGAGCATTTGACTCAAAATCATAATCAAATGTCCTATTATGATTTTTCGTTATGACTCAGATTTAATTCTCCTGAGGTTGATTTGCCGTTACTAGCCAGCGATGTCTGTTTCATTTTTTTAGTCATAAAAATCATATAAATACAAAGGTTTTCCTCTGCTTTTCCTCACTTCAATTAACATTTTACTACAACAAAACTAAACAACTCAAGTCAAACGACCAACAATAAAAAAAAAACAGATTGCAGAAAAGCAACATCAGGCTGCCGAAATGAAATAACTGCCACGTCAACAACAGAACAAAACGCCACTAAAACAGACAAGACAGACGTACAAACTGACAAAAGAGCTGCAGACCTGAAGCCACAACACACAAGCACAGAGTGTAGCGCACGCACACACACACACACACACAAACACACACACACACACACACACACATTACATTGCTAGGTAACACGGTGGTTGTTGATGTCTTTCTGATCATTCTCTGAGTGTCATAATACGCAAAATTCTGAGCAGACTGCTCTTGGTTCAACTTCTTTGTTCGATGGTTCTCAGTGCACGTATTGTAACCACTCGGCCTCTCTGTCCCACTATAACCAGTCTAATCAGGTTTTGGATACTCCAATCGAAACAGTTGTGCAGGACCACTACCGTATTCCCTGAGGCGGAGGGGCAGCTGGTGTTAGCATCTTTATCTGCATGAGGGCTCACCTGTGCAGGTAGCTCAGCTTGGCTGATCTACTAAAGGTTTCATGTCATTGTGTCTCGTCCGTGACTGCAGTAGGTTTTTGCAGCCAGCTTCAGCTTTTTGCGCACAGGTGAAGAAAAAGATGCTCCGACTATTATTAGGGCAGACATTCAGCATCAGATCAATTGTCAGCATCTGATTTACTACTGTTAACACATCTGATTAATAGCTAATAAACAATAAAATAGTATGACTCTGCAAAGTAGCTAGCAATTAAATTAATCCAATAAATATAGTGGAGAGGAGAAAAGAAAGATACTCAAGTAAAATACCTCAAAATTGTAGTAAAATTGTAGTACAACACTTGAGTAAATTGTCCTTATATTACTGGTTGTTCTAAATTGTGTCACAGAGATTTTCATTTTTACTGCAAGTGAATATTAGTTCCAGATATCAGTTATCGGTCCTTTTGATTTTGAATAATCTGTATTGGCCCTGAAAAAGTCATATCAATTGAACCCAAGTTACCATGTAGAATTATTCAAATACATAAACAATATGTTATGATTAGCAGTGAGTTTTAATATTTGTTCTAGCTATTAAAAATCAGGCTGAAATGTAGATAGACATTATTTTATGTCTGACATGAGCTTTATGGTACACACAGTACTTATAGTGACTACAGCCTGAAGGAAGAGGCTCAGATCAGATCTTGTTGTCCAGAGGCAGCCGGGTCATTCAAAAGCCTTCCTCAGTGTATCGAGGAGAGTTCATTAACCAGATTGAGATGTAAATACCTAGTAGTAGTAAAATCATACACACTAAAATCATCAGGCAGCATTCAGCCACTGCAAAATTGTTCCCTGAAAACATCCAGAACAGAGGAATGTTTTGGAGAGTAAAGCGTCACGGAGACCTTTGCCATGATGTTGGTGTGGTGCGGAGACACAAATGAAACAGGTTTCTGACAGGAAATGCGGTGTGGCAATAAAGCTTGGTTATGTGACCTTGAGTTGGACTGGAGTGACGCAGCAGAAGAGGGAATGAAAGAAAAGTTTAAAAAAAAAAAAAAAAAAAAAAAAAGGGAAGCTGAGGTTGCGTAGAGAGCTCTGGAAATAACTGACAGTTCAGCATAAGAGAACGACGCGATGGAGTAAGAAGAGAGAGAGATGAACTGAAGGAGGCTGATGAGGGAGACAAACAGAGACATGAGAAAGGGGAAGTTGAAAGATGAGGGGAAAAAAAAAAAACTAGGTGTGAAATGCAACATGAAGCAGTCATTATGTTGGGTGTTGGTTTTAGCATCATGTGGTTGTGGTGAGCGCAGACAGGCATCCGTCCAGCGAACAGAAAGCAGGTTGTGAAAGACAAATATGCTGACCCAAACCCATGATGTTCCGCAAAAGTTAAGAGCGGTTTCGCGTTCACACAAAACAAACATACAGAAGCAAGAGGTGAAAATTCAAGTTGACTCACTCAGACATGTCAGGTTCCTCTTTTTTGTTACCTCGTACAAAAAATATGTTTGCAATAACATGCTGCAGTCAGTGTCTGCATTCAGCTGGGTTTGTTCACACATGTAGTTTTCATGATGCTCCTACTGATCATCGTGTTAATAAAGGCCGATCAGACAACTTTGGTATCCTGACAGGAACTTTGGAGCAACTGGCTATTGCTTAGTTACTCTGAACTGATTTCATTTCTCTTAATTCTATTTTTATACAGTTAACAGATGACCTCGCATTTTGTTTTACCTTATTTCTTTGGGTAGATCAGAAAAAATGTAATTAATCATCTCCCCAATATTTGAATGGTGTTTTTACTTTGCCACTGATAAATAACAACTATGGAAGGAAAGTAAAGAGAAGTCATTTTGATTGATGTTCGGCATCAATCCGTCAATCTACTGATAACTTTAACTCACTGTCACGGTCATTGTAAAGTCTTGTGTTGCTTGATTTGAAGTAAGCACATGTTCCATCATGAGGCCCAGACACATCAGTTTAATGCAGCTGAACAGGCGTGACTTCCCATTGTCCTGACGTTTCCCTCCAACCTCTTTAAACCACTAACCAGATGGCGGTCCACGGGATTGTTTTACTCACGAGACAGAAAGCAACGCAGCACGGTGACACCATGACACAACAACTCCAGAGGAATGTTAAACCCTCCAAACGACACCGAACTTAATTAGTTTCACACTTGTGGGGTGCGATGTTTGCATCACTGAATCTCAACGCTTGTTTCCGTTTCACAACACCAGCACCGGCCCTCCGAGGATTCTGGAGTATGACCCCTCCCTCGAGTAGGGTTCATAAGGCCCCCCCTTCTCCATGACCACTTCTGCAGCCCACCATAAATCCTTAACGACAAACTCTATAAACTTCTCTGGGCTGGAATATTTATGGATGCCTGTGGTTCCCCAGAGTGCTGTTTTCTGTCTGGAGCTCAACACACGACAGAAACTTCTCCAGCCGGTTACAACTCTCATGGTGAAGAGTGCTTGCGAATACAGTCGTGGTGGTCTGCTGAGCTCGGGTCATAAACAAAACGGCCCCCTGCGGCAGGAGAGGAGTAACATATCAGAGTTTATACAAATCCATAACACGAGTATAAACCAACCTCTCCAGCTGCCTGCGGCTCAGACTCCCCTGGCTCGGCGCTGCGCAGGCTTCCTGACTTTAATCAAGCTTAAGTCTTTTAATCAAACGAGGAGGTGACAGGTAGTAAAAATCACCTCAGGCTGTTTTATCTCTTCATCATCAGATCTTATTGGGAAGTCCAACTTCCTGCTTGGTTCAGCGCCAAAACAGCCATTTAATTCAAATTACTACTATGAAAACTTGACTGCATCCGTCCACAGCGACTCATCAAGTTTAAATGTAAACACTTCAATATGTTTCTAGTTTTTTAGATACTGTTCAACTTGAGTCCATCAGCAGAGCACAACCTTAAAGTTTAATGCTGAAATGTAAAGCTGCTGTTGCCAATACGTAATCCTTCCTTTGTAATTGTTGCTGCAACATCAGCGATGACGGAAGGAGAAACGCTGCACATCTTCCGCCTCGTGTTACTTTGCGCACTGGGAATCCATGCAAGGAATGAGTGTGCACGGAAAATCTGTTGTCTTTGGTCACATCTGGATGAGGTTTGGATTTCAGTTTCGTGAGAGAAAATGCTCAACAGAAAATTTACACCAAAGGCGAAATGACTGGTAGGCCGTAACAATTATGCGAACGGGCAGACTGCAAGACGATAGATATATTCACACTGTGTACAACTAACATCTTTATTGTCTTTATTTATCGTATGTTATTTGGTATATATTGTTAAAAAAGTTAGGGTTTTCCATGGCCTTAGAAAAAGTCCTCAAATGTCTTGTTTTGTCTGAACGTAGAGAGGAGGAAAGACACTATTACGAGAAAATTTTCATTTATTTATTGAACTCTAACCAATATACAATAAAATCCACTTTAAAGACACTTGTTTGCACTGAGCTGATTAGAAATGCACTTTCTAGTAGCAGTAAATTACACTTATATCACCAGAGTAGCTTCCCTCATCACTGAGAGGATGTTTTGAGAAGAACCAGCTATTCCATGTCTTTTATTTATTCCTTTTTTTCCCTTGTTGTTTTTGCCAGAAATAGTTTTGCATCTGTATTTTACTTGTGGGTCACCACAGGGGTCGGGTCAGGTTTAGTCAGGGCCGTCCTCAGGCTATACTTGGCATGCTAACTCACTGCACACACAAACAGAGAGACAGTGAGGGAGATGAAGTATTACAGCCAATAGGACATGTCATGTCGACAGTTGCAGACGAGCGAGAGAGGATGTTGTGTAGCTTTGTGTGTTTATGGCATCTCTGATGACTAATCCCCTGGGATTTTCCAACCCATTTTACTGTTAACGCGCTCAACATACAGACATGCACTGGCATTAAACATGCAGTTTTAGGGAGCGACGTTAAAGGGCTGCCACACAGGCACAGTGTTCCGGGCGGCCTCAGAGGTCTGCAGCGCCATTAGATAATTTTCAGCACAGGAAGCAGAAACCTCGCCACACCTCATGAAACTCTGACACGAGTCAGAACCTACACAGAGATTTCATTGTGTTTGCAGAGGTGTTAACATGTAGTATAGTGGAGGTGGCAGAGCCCGAGCTACTGTCCAAGTTCTGCACTTTGAAACCTCTGACCTCGGTGAACAGTTTTTATAAGTCTCTTAGCACCCCTTCACAGCGATACCGTTTCACTTTTACTTTTTCTAATAACTTTCGCTCTTTCTAATAACAGTGATTCCCCCCTTTTTTTCCCCCCTCTGATTCATAAGTAATACGTCTTTAAGGGGAAAACACTATTCATGGAGGTCTGCCAACACCCAGCTGAAGAAAAATAGCTTGCAAGTAATTTCCCCCCGGAGTTGGTGGATGTATTAAGCCAGTCTGACTGGGCTGGAAGTGAATGTTTGTTAGATTATGAGAGGAGGGTGGAGGGTGCAGGTGGTGGGAGTGTGTGTGTGTGTGTGTGTGTGTGTGTGTGTGTGTGTGTAGGGAGTGTTAATGTGCTGACATGATTACAATAACAATCAACCAGATGCCTACAATACTTTGCATTCCCTCCAAATATGATGCAGTTTTTTTTTTCCCTAATATGAGATGAAGTGTTGAATGGCTGAGCTAAACTGTATTCATTTCCATTTTTCCACCGTTTCCTATTTAAAATCTTGTGGTAAGCACTCCAAGAGTTCATCAACAGGCAGTGCGTCAGTGTCAGCGGGCAATTATAAAGACCTGCTTCACTAAGCATGTGGTTTCCACTGACGAATCCATTCACAGCCCACGGCAACCTGCTATTTTTGAATCGTGGCCCACAGTGACATTAACCTTGTAAATTTAACATTGAAATGTGAAAGGTTGATTCAGTCGTTCCCACATTGAGAGCTGCAGCAGTGTCGAGAACAGAGGGACATCATTTCAGAGGGAGCGGTACAATGTTATCGCAGACTTAGAAAAACACCGTCAGTAAAATAAGTTCTGTATATTTCAGCTCGCTCACATGGAAAGGATTATTATGTTAATGCAGGATATGTGGCGTTGACGCTGGGAGTCTAGACTCTGACCTCCACATTCAGCACAAGCAACTGCTCAGCACACCAGAGACTTGGGATCAATTACTGTATAAAGAATTTATAAGGAACATTAATTATAAGGAATACTTTTATGTTTCACAAGGAACGGAAGCATTCTAAATCTACAACAAAAGTCTCTGAAATGTTTTGCTTGATAAATGACCCTTATGATTACGAGATTATCTAAATAGTTGCTGATTGAATCTTTGCAGTCATAATATTTATTCACTTCGGCATGTTGAGCAACAAGGAAGAGTGAGCTGACACAAACCCAATGACGGCAGTGTGATGTGAGGTGAACATGTGAATGTACCTGCCAATCCAGTTCGTGGAAAGAAAAAAAAAAACACTCAGCGTATTAATATTTCAGTATAGAAAAATCAAAAGCATGGAAGCATCATAACAAACACAAAATTTCATCAACACCTCTGCGTAAAGAGCAGTACAACAAACTACAACCTTCAAAATGATCATTATGTTCAATCAACACCTCATTTAAATGGTTTAGATTTAAAAAAAAAAAAAAAAAAAAAAAAAGCTGTATAGCATAATCAAGGAAGTAAAAGAGAAAAATAAAAAGACAGCATCAACTAAACTAACAAACAAAGCCGTGAAAACAGGAGTACAGGACAGAGAGAAACACAAAAGAACTCTAGGACAGTCAGGACGGTTCGGTCTGTGGAAGAAAGATCTCCTTCTCCTCCATCCTCCTTAAATACAGAGCCGGGCCTCAGAACATCTGAGAGAGGAGAGAAAACACTGGAGGGGGCAGCACATGACACCCAACAGCCGCCTTTAATTCAGTCAAGCATCACTCATGATCAGTAAAGCATATTTCAATCCACAAGATCCAGATCCATCAAAATATTCTCCCTCATAGATACCAGGCACAAGGGCTTCTTTTTTTATTCCCAGAGAAATGAACAAAAATGTCTCATTAGCCCTTTAAAAAGATAAATAAACAAACAGAACAGACGTCAACGTACAGCACTGCCTCCCTTCTGTTGTCTTTCTATCCATCATTGTTGTAATAATGAGTCAGGCACTTTATTCAGAAACCTGCAAAAAACTGGAAATCAGTATTCATATACACACACGTCATCAAACCTATATACATATAACATCACAGAGCTGAACTCGTTCTTATATGTGAAGCTTTTAATAACTTTTCAACAAACCAAACATGTAGCTGTTGCCCATCACGACATCAACAAACAGACAGAAAATGAAGCAGCTCCTTTGAAAAACATCTCAGTCACAATCAACTATTTTGAGCACGAAGGTACCGAAGAGATCAAACATCGCAGGAGTTTATTAGCATCCAGTGTATCTCTGCTAACAACCAATGGATAAATAATTTATAGCTTTTACCCAACTGCTGCCGCGCCAGGAACAAGAATGCAAAACAACCCGGCTGGTCTCTGCCAGGCTCTGTAACAGAGAGCTGTTTACAGACGACGAGAGCGAGAAAACAAATCTGTAGGAGCACAGAGACAATTTTCAGCTTCTAATAGTCGGTGAGGGAGAGACTGAGCATCATTAACACATCTTTTTTTTTTTTTTTTTTAAATCCTGTGTTTAAAATGCTTCCTGATGGTCATCTCAGGAACTTCCAAGGACAGCAGCAGCTCGCTAACAGTGTTTACTTCCATCTCGGTCGACATATGGACGCTCGAATCCAAGAGGCACTGCGCTGAGTGTTTTTCACAATCATTCGAGCAGATGTTGTGGGACAGGAAGCGGAGGCATTGTGGGCTGATTTTATGAACATGACACCCTTCTTTGCCAAGACTGATGCAGTGCTGCGCTGGTGAATCATCTGTCACATGAAGCCCAAAACAATGATTAGTATGTGACAGGAAACTCTTCAACAACCACATGGAGATAAGGTGTGTACCAGTAAGCCAGGTGAGAGGAGTTTACCAGAACCGACAAACTTTACAATCAGCTGAACAAACAGTGCCGATCAACTTTTCCAGAAACACTCACAGTAGATGTGATGAAGGAAATAAACATTAGTCATGGTTTAAAATGTGGTAGTTTAAGTATCTTCTGTTTTCAAGGCTCAGAATAATTTAAAGCAGACGCATGGTGGACATTTACAAGCACACAAAAGGAAGTCAAAAAAACTAAAAATATAATGCTTCTCTTTCAATACTCAACTCACTTCTAACAAAAATACACCAACTCACTTCTAACAAAAATACACCAACTCACTTTCTTGAGAGCAAATTCTTTATGATGTCTTCCTCAAAATATAATTGTCAAGTCACATTCATTACTGCAAGTGTCACAATAAAGTGGACATAAAGTGTTATAACAGTGACAGGTGTTTCTTTAAATAATCAGATGATGATTAAAAAGTCAACATCAAGAGGCAACAGAAACCACAATACCACTGTACAAAACTCTAAACATACATCTTTACATAAAATAATATGATACAAAAAATATGTATCAGAGAACAAAGTCTCTACAATTATACAAAGGACATTTACAAAGGATCTCATAGATATTGAACAAAGAACATAATTTATCTCATAAGATACTCATCAAACATTTGTTAGAAGAGGGAATGTAAAGAATTTACTCAGTTGTTACTGTACTTAAAGATCCAGTGTGTCGGATTTAGGGAAAACATAGAAACGGCAACTAACATTCATAATTATGTTTTCATAATTTAGTGACCTGAAAATAAGAATCCTTGTGTTCTTACCTAGAAAAGTGGTCTAAAAACGGTTGGGGACACTAAGCTGCTCATCTTCCACAGAGTCCGCCATGTTTCTACAGTGGACCAGAACAGACAAACCAAAGAGCGACTCTGGAGAGAGACTGTCACGTTTTGAGCGTCAATAACAGGTGAAGGCGAGGGAGGTTCAGTTGGTTGCAATCTGCAAATTCACCACTAGATGCCACTAATCCTACTCACTTGACCTTTAAAGCTTCAATAATATGTATTTTGGCTCTTCATCTGGCGCTGCAAACACGACACTGATGCATCAGCTTTTAGGTTCATCTGAGGAACTTGTTAGCAAACGTTCCCCTGCTTTCATATCAGTCAGCTGTGGAGCATCATTAGCATCCACTTCATGTTTCTGTCCACCTGATTGATGTGAGTCTCTACCAGCTACTGAGGCAAACATTTAAACACGACCTCAATGTGCAGCAGTGTGGTGTTCGTGCAGATATCTCACAGTGGATTCATCAGAGCTTTTCACAGCCCCGAGCCGCTTTAGGGTAGTGAAACTGAACAAAAACACTGACATTGTGGGCTGTAAAACCAAAACAATGAGGTGAAAGATGTTGAGATATTTACGCTGAGGGGAATTCAGAGTCTGGTGATAATTCTCTGTGGGTTACTGGTCACATTCAGTCATGTGACCCATTAGAATACAGAGCTAATGAGAATTTAAAAAAGTAAAATGTGCAGAGTACAGATGGTTTTAATGATACAAAAGCAGAAATAAAACCCAGACATTTAAAATATGCAAGAAAAAGCATCACTCCTCTTGAAGCTCAGTCCAGGGACTACAGTGGTTTTACAGTAATTAGCTGCTTTCCTGCTCCGCACAGAAGTCACTGAACACTGAGGTATAGCGTCAACAGTGAGAGTTAGAACACAAATGAGGGCTTAAAGAGGCTCAGAAACAATGGAGGTGAAAAACGAGAGCCAATCTAATTAAGATCTCAATCACTCAAT
This sequence comes from Acanthopagrus latus, assembly GCF_904848185.1. Classification (NCBI taxonomy): domain Eukaryota; kingdom Metazoa; phylum Chordata; class Actinopteri; order Spariformes; family Sparidae; genus Acanthopagrus; species Acanthopagrus latus. The sequence continues at coordinate 5,107,731 of NC_051042.1, read as the reverse complement.
TAGACTTGAGCTGGGGAAACAAATGGCAAATAAATTCTTTCATCATAACAACCGGTTTAATTGCTCCAAGACGAAGCACTGACATCTGGCATGCCCCCTCCAGACTGCTGACTGTGTGTGTGAGAATGAAACACACACACACACACACACACACACACACACACACACACAGAGCAAGAGAGGGAATACAACAACATGAAGGGATTGGAAGGGCGGGAGTTCAACGATGAGTGTGCTTTTACTGAGCCCTGACTGCGTTTATGAGCGTGAAACTGCCCGAGTGCAATGGAGCAGCAGCCTGGTTTATCCATCCGCACTTCACCCACATGGTCAGCGGAGAGTGGTTGAATTAATGGGATTGGGGAGGCCGTTTTTCTCACGAGAGCACAGTTCTCAGACAGAGAATGAGGCCACTCTCTCTCGCTCTTTGAGACAGAGGATATGTGCGGTTTAGGCCGACACACAAACATGCGGCCTGGTCGTCGGTGGACAACCTGAGTGAGTTTGTGCGGCGGTGGCCTGAGGTGCCAAACACAAAGACGAGCTCAAAGGGAACATTCACTTCTCTCCCCTCAGCCTCTGTTTCTCAGTACTCAGCTGCAGCACGTCTTGTTATGAGTCTGTCTAACCACTTCCTCATGCTGCTGGCAGAGGTCAGGGTTCAGTCAGGTCCTCTGACAGCCAGAACAGGCTGCAATAACAAGAGCGCTTCAAATGAGAACTCTCTTTTCATTTTCTCTCTGCAGCTTTTTTTTTTCCTCTCCTACCTACAGCCCTTCTCCTCTCCTTCCTGTATCCACACATCATAACTTTCGGTGTATTTGTCTCAGAGGTGGCCTCCTTCTGAACGCCCTCCCTGCATGTCAGCATCATCCTGACGCTGTCGGATTTTTATCTAAAGGTCAAAAACAACTCTTATCTGAGAGAATTCTGAAGTCAAAGGTTTTGAAACAGCGTTCGTGCAAGAAGACGGATAAGTTGCACAAAAATGATGAAATCTATGAAAAATGTGATAAATAAATAAATAAGAGGGCTGAGCGGCTGCAGCAGCTCTGATGGATGCTGGAGAACTGATCTCAGCTCACATCAAAATACAATCTTCTCTTTGGGGAGTGGCTCTGCTGGTGGAGCCGGTCCACTCATTATGAGGCAAGTGCAGATCAGATGGGGATAGGCTGCCCTCTGCTGGTAAAGACAGAGGCTGCAGCTATAATACAATATATACTGACAACCTCAGTAAAGTCACGTTTGTTGAGTAAAACTACTGAAATGTTTCATCAGTTTTCGGTGTAAAACTTGTTGCCCATTGTTACCTGATGCGGGTCAACTCTACAATCAATGGTCTAATTCAGTGCAATTCATCTAAATGCACCATCTTTAAAATCTTACACACATTTTGAGTCCATCTCCTTCAACATAAAGCATTTGAAAGTCTAAATTCTTTCATATTTTCAATCCTGTATTGTTATCATTTACATTTTAGGGAATATATCTGATGCTTTTGTCCAAAGCAACTTACAGTAGTTCACACATACAGTGATGGTGGTGGCTGCCATGCAAGGTGCCAACCAGGACACTTCAACATGCAGAAGAGGGGAATCAAACCAGTGACCTTCAGATAAGAAGACGCTGGGTCTACCCCTGTGCCACAGCTGCGCAATGTATTGTTCTCACCCATGATTAGCTGCTAGCAGTCGTCTTCTTCGTACCCGATCACCATGATAAATGTTAGGACCTTTCTGCAAAACCACAGATAAGTTCAAACTGAGTTTTGTCTTTCTGTTGCTACTTTCTGTTTGTTTAGGTTGAATTATCTTTTCATCTCTCGCCACAAGGCTACGCATATGCTCTGTTTAGGTTTAGGCACAAAAGGTTGAGGGTGAGGACAACATCATGGTTTGACTTAAGATGCCTTTGGTCAGCACAACTCCACAGGTTGTCTTCAAACTGAAGCAGAAATCAACACTTTCTTCTCACTGTCAATGTTCTGCCCGGTCGTCAGGATAAAACTTTAGCAGTTAATGTTGCTGCAAACCACAGTTACGTCCAAGGTTGACGTGTCTACCAAATTTGACAGATCACGTTCAGATTAAATGGTTATTTGCTGGAGGTGGAGTTGTTATAGGCAACATGGCTGCTAAACATCCGACTAACATTCAAGTCACACCGCTGGATATTTTTGAGGACATCTGGGGAGATTACCGGCAATTTTGAGCCATGAAAAGCCGATGTTTTTTAAGGAGACCTGCAGACTTTTCCACCCGACCTTGTGGCGACCAAAACCAGCTATTTTTCAGGGAAGCCTGAGCGTCACCAGCGTAAACCTTAGCAGAGCATAAGCACAGTGTTGTGATGAGAGAGAAACAGAAAATTCAGTCCGAACACAAAAAGTATTGACATAAAGAAGTGTTCAGTTTTAACGTATCTGTGGTTTTGCAGTAAACGTACTTAGCTAACATTTATTCTGGCGATGGGGTCGCGCTGTCGGTTTGGAATCCAGTCAGGACGCAAAAACCACCTGTTCTCATATTCAGAGGCTGCATTGCAAATAAACATAAATGCAATTCAAACATAGCTGAACACTAAAAAGTCTTCCTATCAGCCTTCTACCCTAAATATTACAGATGGTATATATCACATATAGTATATTATACTCAGATGACAGTTTTATGTCTGTGAAATATTGAGCACCAAATGATGTTTCGCTTCACCTCTTCAAAGCCCCTTCAGTGTTGCTTAAGCACTTTCAAAGTTTAGCATCACTTTTGTTTCTGTTTGCATCTTCCAGCTCCGGACCTCATTCACTATTCATGCTGATATTTATGGCTTCTCTTTATGACACAACTTGACATTTTAAGTATCTTTCAAATCTTTGTGATCAGGGTAAGAAGTTAAAGCAGACTGTGTAATAAATGGTTGTTTGTTTTCACATAAGCCTTTAAAAATACAAGACTCGCTGACACGTTTATTCACCAGTTGGTTTTAACAGGCAACAGTCCTCGAGCCACTTGCGAAGATGTGTGACGAAGACAAACTGCAGAGGCTGTGGCTGCCATATTTCACACCGTGTGGGCTCATCATCCTTGTCTCTGAACATGTGCTGTAGACGGGCGAGCTGGAGTTTGTTGACCCACATATTGTAGCCATGATTTACTCCTGGAACACTGTTTCGATTATGTTGCGCTGAATTATCACGCAGATAGTCCACACAGACAGCCACACACCCACAAGTGCAGAGCAGTTCCTCCCACAGATGTCCAGCAGCCATGTTCATGTTGCAAACACACAGTTTGTGAAACATTATGTTCCTATAAATCAGCAGCGTGCAGGGAGTGCTGGCGTAGTCTTCCTCAGTACACTAACCCAAGTGTTCATCCGCTGGTGTCTGAGGTTGTTTCCTGTTTCGTTAATTACAGTCTATCCATCGGCAATCTGGACTAAAGATCGCTGTTGATGCCAAGCGTACAGAACATTGTCTAGCAGTTTTTAACAAATGGATACAGTGATTTAAAAGAGATTATCAGATGTGTTAACATAACAAGCCTCTTTTCAGAATATTCTCCAGTACAGAGGTGTTAACTTTGTCCCTTAATGGCCCAGAACTAAAACTTAAAGGTGAGCTACAGGCAAAAACACCTATTGTGTTGTTCAGATGAGGATCTGAACAACACAAAGTGTCCTTAATTTACAGGCTTTCACTTGAAACATCTGGTGGACCAAATCAAACTTTTTGGCAGGTATTTCCCAAACACAGTGCACAGCACACACATCTCCAGCGTGTACGATTTAGTGGCATCTAGCAGTGAGGCAGCAGACGCAACCAACTGAACACCCCTCGCCTCACCCTCCCCTATATGGTGGCCACTATAAACAAAAGGCCCTATCTACAGCGAGTCCCTGGCTACTTCAGCTGTTCAGGACAATTCTGCCGTTTTGCAGCAGAAATGTTTTGTGGACTATCAAACTTCAGCTGACTTTAGATCAACATGAGGGTGAGGAGATGATGACACAATTTTAATTCATACACTAAGATCTTTTGATAATCTACTAAATTCAATGCCAATCTGTAGCTGACTTTACATATTCCCTGGCAAGATTTCCAATAGTACAAAGTTAATCCAGTGGACAAAATTGGCTTCAATTTTGATATAATCTTTCTTAGTCTGAGGTAACCAGAATGGTTCCTTCTTAAGGAGGAACTTCTGTGGAGAAAAATCATGATAACATGCCCACTAGGGTTCATCCCCACGGAGAAAACTGGAGCAGGTGCCCTCTTTCTTTTTTGGCCCACCACTGGTAAGCAACAGAATACATCTTAAAATTGTATTACTGTCAGTTTAGCAAACACTTGAACGTGCTACTGGTATGTCCGTCATCGTGATGATCTGTCACACTTTATCACCCATAATCATTTCCCAAGTAACCTCCAGAGGACACTTGTGGATATTTGGAAAAAAAAGAAAGAAAGAAAAGAGATGTTATCATCAGCGTTGGGCCGTCACGTCACAGCAGGTTTAGGAGAAGATAAAGTCATCATGTTATTTCATACAGTGTTAGTCAAATCAAATGGGTCAGACAACACAACAGCAGATGCAGCAGCTGAAGACAGACTGCTGAGATTTGATGCTGGAAGTCGTCTCATCGCTGAAGCACCAGATGTTTACATTTGATCCTCCAGCAGCAGCAGCAGCAGCAGCAGCTCACAGGCCCGCAGGGAGCGTGTCGGTATTAATAGGTCAGAACAGTGTGTGTGATATATAAGACAGCTAAGAGGGTTGGAGATGTGGTTCCAGGGATGCTCTGATGGGTCAGCGGGCAGACTCGGAGGTGTGTTTGCACATTTCTGCAGAGAGAGGCTGTCCATCGGACGGTTCTGACCTCTCGGGCTGAGTTCAATATTTGTTGTGCGGATGATTTATAAATATTTCCCTTTGGTCTCACCAAGGGCAGCAGAGCCTGCCAAGGGAAGGCTCTCTGAAGTGAGGCCATGAAAGTCAGGCCTGTGAGACGCCTGCATACTAACACACACACACACACACACACACACACACACACACACACACACACACACACACACACACACACACACAGTCTACTGTAAACTCGCAGCTCATCACAGACAAATAACTCTGATCAGACGAACGGGAGCACTTACACTGGAAACCTCCAATCAGTGTGAGTTTGCATCAAAGACACGGAGAGGCAGCGAGATCACAGAGGAGAACACTTTGACCTGATCACTGGATCTGAGGACAACGCTCTCCAGTTATGTTTAATTGGAAGGAAAAAAAAGTGCAGTTAAATGAGGTTACAGCGCAGCAGGGAGGACATTAAGGTGAGAGCGAGTGATCAGAAGAGGAGCGGGAACATCATAACAGCCAATCAGGAGTTCTGTATTTCTTTATATGTGTAGTTCTGTCAGGACATCACAGAGAAGGAGAACGCTCACCATCCTGAATCATATTTGGACGACTACGTACATTTTCTTCACTTATTATACATCAACAAATACAATGATGGTGACGCATATCATGAGCCTATATCTGACTCATCATCTGATCAATTTCAGCCTTTTGAACAGTTTGATTATCGCACCTCTCGGCTGCTGCAATCACAGTTTGAGCTGATGGTAAATGGACTGTGTCAGCATGCCCACGTACAGTAGTGGCAAAGGCTACCACATCACCTTTTATATTCCACACGGTCTTCCTCCTTTTCAAAACCTGCCGCCTACATTACCCACACTGCAACTTAGCCACTGAACATATTGTTTTATAAAATCATTATTTGGTTTGTATGCACAGTCTTAATCTATACCAACTAACTTCAGCGGTGAAGTACAAAGTACAATATTTCTCTCCGTGTAGAGTCAAGTATAAAGTCTTGGAAGTGTTTCAATGACAGACCAGTGCCTTAAAGGTGCACTATGTTGTTTTGGAGAAGAAATTCAAAGACAGAATTTGAATATTTAGAATATTAATCAGGTAATAATACAAACTCAGAAATACTGAAACATAAACATGCTGAATACAGTTTCTATAACTGAGAATATCACTTAAAGAACATGTACTTTAGTCGAGAGCGTGAGCAGAGATGCAGAAACACTTACAGCCGAAGGAAGTCAGATGTCTGCGCCGTGCTGACTAATGATTGTAACTGTGGAATAAAATAAAAAGTGAATACAGATGTCTCTGTTTTACAGCCTGTTTACATCTGAACTCCTGCTCAAAGACGAGAGTTTCCTTTTATGTGTATAATTCAGTGGTGTGACAACACACACAGCCTCGTGACTCGCTCAGCTCCGTCCTGTAAAGCTGATCCGAAGTGAGACTGAGTTAATGCCTCCGATCCAACATGACATAACTCAGCAACCGAAACCCCGGAGGAGACAGCGCAGAGACTTTGAGCGTTTGACCTGTTGACCTCCTCGCTACTGAGCTCCAGCTCCGTGGAGGAAATGAACCCCCTGAACCACTTCATCATCATCAGCCCACTACAAAGCAGAACTAAGAGCTAATTCATGGTCAGCACGGGGAGGCAAACGAAGCAACAAGTCGCTCCGAGTTAGTCTCAGTCTGGTCTCAATCAGGGGCCGTTCAAGAACGCCGAGCTCTGCACGGTTTCTTCATTCCTCAGACACCAGTCGTCGAAGAGCCCACTGATCCATGACTCTGTTTTTATAATATTAATCATTTGAAACGTTGGTAAATATACTCATTTACTTTTATCCCCAAAGTTAGATGAGAGCTTTCGTTCACCAAGAATCAGTCCAGCACACGTAAGTCCTGTCAGAAAAAACTGGGGCAGGGAGGTGATTAGCTGTATGTAGCTTACAGACTGGAAGCCGAGTCACACAGCTAGTTGGACTCAGTTAGGATGTCTAAGGCCACAATCACACTGCGACTCGTTGCTACGGGCACAGCCTTCAAAAATGCCTGGAAAAGCTCATCAGGCGGCAGCGAGGTGCACCAGTGGAGCAGGGCTGCTAATTACATCGCTGCAGCGAAGCAGAGACACTGTCTTTACTTTGGTCGCCGTTTGTGCTAATTACTGGACTGTTAACGACGAGCTGAGAGGAGGTCAAAACAGACTCTATATGATACTTTATGCTGTTTGCAAGGTTAATTAAAAGAAGATACTATATACCCTCTGCTCCCAGCAGAGACACTCATCAACCAAACTCCATTCACAGAGCAGGTGTTTTATATTAGGGCCTTATTTATTCACAGCAAACTCTGTAGTTACACCATCAATTAGACTTCTCTGATTCACTCCGATCTACAGACACAATCAGCACATGTCATTTACTCAGCACAAGTGAGATGTGATGAATTAATTGGGGCGGCAATAGCTCAGTCTGTAGGGACTTGGCCAAGTGGAACTTGAAACGGTGACCTTCAAGTCCCACTTGGACTGAAAAAAAAAAAAAAGTATGATGTGGACTAGTTGTTGGAGAATGCTAGTTCATATGCTGGGCATCCCCTAACACTGCTCGTTGGGTGCAGTAGTAGTCATCTCCTCTACACTGCGTGTGTGTGCGCCTGTGTGTGTAATGTGAGTGGGAAAAAAAAGAATTTTCCCTTGCGGGATTATAAATAGTATAAAAGAAAGAAGAAAAAAAGACTGAAGTGTTTGATACAGATTGACACATATTGACCAGCCAGAAAGTAAAGAAAATTGTAACCTGTGGGATTTTTCTTTTTTTTTTTTTGCTTTGGCCCCTTTCATAAGGGGGCTATAGCCGTTCTGGCAACAGGAACGTGATGCCTGCTCTCATCTATGCCGTACATGTTGTATCTTGTTTGATTTATTCATACTCAAACAGAAATGCGGTCCTGCTTGAGTGATACATGCTTGAAGTCCACATCACTCAGCACTATATCTCCATCTTAAACCTGAGTAATATGTAACAGTTATCCCACTCACATGCAATAAGTCTGTAGCACTGAGGCACCGTTCGTGTCAGCGGTCTGTTTCGGCTGAACTGGCTCCCCGACCAGCATGCCATCCCGAGATCCCACAATTGAAAATGGAGCGTCTCCCAAACGCCAACATCAAATCCGAGCCAGTCCTCCAGACTCGTAGCTTTTCATCCAGTCCTCATCACTGAATCAAACACAGCCTTTTCCAACCGCACTAACAAGGTCGAGCTAACACCCTCAGGCCTGACCCGACGTCTTTAAGACGACTGGAGCAGCCAGAGGTGGCCTCAGCCGTGTTTCCGAGCACCGAGCAGCCCCCAAAGCCTTATCCTATTAAACCACATACGGCGGCTCATGTGTTGCGCCACGAGCAGACATGCAAAACCGGGGCGATTTTCCGTTTGAGAGCGAGAGATTATTGTGAAAGAAGTGGTGGGAAGGATGACAGTTAGACGGCAGAGGGAGATGTGGCGGTTTGGGCCCATCTGGTTCTTGCTAAGTCAATGAAGGGAGGAAGAAAAGCTGAGCAGATACACTGAGCATTAGTGGTTAACCAACTACTAATGAGGGAAAAAGAAAAACACTGAACTCAGATGAAACCGTTTAGCGTACAGCGGTGTACAATGTCCTTACTGGGTTTCACGGAAAGATGGCCAACACTCACGTAAGCCTCATGTGTAATAACCAAAGGAATAAAGAGGAGTGGGCCTGCTTCTAATCCGTGTGTGCTTGGGTGTTTTAACCATGGATCTGTTTTAACGCATGTACACTACACCTTTGATACAGCGATCGTCCAGGGTACGCGGCTCCGGTGTAGCCTTGGCATGTAAGGCTTGATCCTCCCGCCAGGGCTTGAGGCTTGAGGGTTTTCATTCCTCTGATCGCCTCTCTTCCCTCATATACCCCCACAACCTTCCCCCCTCAAAGCTCTGGAATAAATCCTGGGAAATGAGAGGGCCTCCTGCCCTCTCGCTGCTACTCATTCCCAGGTGCGCAAATCCCAGGTCAGCCCAGGATCAGACAGTTACACTGCCAAAGTGTTGGATGGAAGAATAATAAATGACGGCAGATGAGGAGTGGAGGGGGGAGTGAGGAGAGAAAGGTGAGAAGTGGGGCGAAAGAAAAAGAAACAAGATGAAATAAAAGAAAGAGATGGGAGAGACGGAGCGGGGAATGTGAGCCATGCTGAAACCATTCAACTCAAATCAGCACCATGTGTCCTCCAGAGCCTTATTATCCCATAAATGAACTTTATTGAGGCAACAAAGTGCTTTGGAGCTCTGCAAAAACATTAAAGGGGCCTCGCCTGTCTCGGCCCGGAGCCAGGAGTAGTCCGATTCCTCAGGGGACTAATGAAAGAAGAGGGGCCCCCGGCCTCGTGCTCGCTGCCCCCGGTGCAGCCTCACAAGCTGGCCGACCGGCAGTGCCCGAGTAATGGCCTATTAGAGACAGAGAAATAGTTAGCCATTACACCAGGGAGACAAATGTGGCACAGACCTCTTGACTGAGCTGACCTGTGGAATTAACCAGGAAGGAAGGATGACAGACGAAAGATAAAACAGCAGGAAGGAAGGAAGGAAGGAAGCAGAGGCAACAGGGAGGAAGTGAACATATGATATGATAGGACAGGACATGCACATGATGCATTTTCCCAAACAAAGTTGTGTAAATTACCACAAACTAACTGACGCACACATCATTTGCCAGGTACCATTAGAATTAGACTACTGGTTGGTTTCTGGTCGCAAAATATTATAGTATCATATTTATTGAAATTAAAGGGGAATTCCACAGATTTGTCAGAGTCTGTTGACATTTCTTGGGAAGTTCCATTATCATAATCAATACAATATGGACAGAGATTTCCACGTCTGAGAAGTGAAACCAAGTGAACCTGCATTCTTTCTCATAACCAGCAGGGGGCAACTCCACTGGATGCAAGCTTAGGGTGTGAAAGCAGATTATTACGTCTCATATTGACCATTGCTGTTAGATGGCGACCTCTTGTGGACGAAACTGTTAATGTGGCAAAGGAGGAATTCAGGTGAATTTGTATAGAGCGACAGAAGCCACACAGGGAGGAGGTCGGGGTGGATGGATGTGATTAACACCCACAGAGCTTCCATCCAGGAGACCGTTGATGTCCCAGGTGGAACCAGGTGGTGAGTTCTCTTAACCCAAACCATGTTTGAATCAAACCAACCTTGACTATACAATGGCAGTCCACTACACTAGCGTTGGACCTATTCAGTTGTTTTGGTGCGAGGTTATGTCGCTTTTTCAGATCCAATCAGGAAAATCCTCCCCAGCTCGATCGTCTCCTCAAAAATAATGTCACTGCTGGCATCAAAAGAACCAGGATGGTGACAACAGCCAAACTCAAAGTTTCAAAATGGTTGTCCACAAAGTGACACACGCAACGTCACAGCCGTATGAAATGAAGACTTTTGCCGCTCCAGAGAAAGCAATGTGAAGTCTGATTAATTGTTTCAAGTGATGTCACGGGCGTCTGTGTCAGCTGGGCCGAAGACTCCAAGTCTGAAAATGAAACAAATCTGTCTGCCTACCAGCTCGCTCCTCGTCTCTGCTTCAGGCTTCAGGTTTCGAGGTTACATTAGCCGCTACTAGCATAACGAATCGGAGTCTCTGACAGAAAAGTGGTTGAGTTGCATTGTGGGTAATGAAGGCTCCAGGTTTTGCAGTTAAAGAAGAAAGTGTGGCGTGAAAATGACTCTTGTTCCGCTGCGTTCTTTTCTGCAAGTGGTGACGTTAGAGGAGTGAACTGTCAAACAGGTTGAGTACAAGAGATCTGTGGCTGCAGCTGATGATTAATGATGATTAAGTAATTAATTAAATCCCAAAATTGATATTTAAATGTCCTGTTTTGTCAACAGAAACCAGAAAATAAAACGCGGAAATCAGAATTTGGACATTTGTTGAAGAAGAAATCACTCAACAGATTCATCGGTTACTACAAAAGTTGACCTCTAACCACACAGGTCATAGAGGAGGGAGAGGGCAGAGGAAAAGGAAGAGGTTGAGAAAGTCATTTCAGGTGTCAGGTAGTCATAACAGTATGCTGTCACAAACACGAGCAGACTCCTCCAGGCACAGGCGGCTCAGAGGTGGCGCTCTGCTGTGTGAGATGACAAACGTTCGTGACAGCTCAGAGCACTGGAAGCAAAGATGTGGGCGTGTATCTGATGTGTATATAACCACCCGCCTGCTTCCTCAGCCAGTTTACCACTCATGAGGCATGTGGTGGACGGCCGGGGCTTACTCCAACATAAATAAAGTCTCTGATCCTTCTCGGGATGACGAATTTTATAAAGATGGGATTCTTTTGCGGCCGGGAACGGGGTCACCATGGTAAACCAAATGGCCGCAAGTAGATGTATGGGACTGATTAGGAGCCTGGAAATGAGATTAAAGAGCGATCTACCAACAGATTGAATTGTATTTGCCATAATTGCTGAGAACAGCTTATTCAGCGCAGACCGCAAAAAAGAGAATCATAAAACCGAGGAAGGAGGAGGAGGGGGAGGAGGAGGAGGAGGAGAGAGGGACAGCTGCCACTTGAAACCTACAAGATTTTCTCAGAGGAATCAAACCCAGGACAAGTCTTGTATCAATTAGAGGTTGTGTGTGTGTGTGTATATGTGTGGACAGAGGATGGGATATGGAATGAATTAGCTCTTGCTCATAAACTTCTTGAAGCTTGTATTAATGATTTTTTTTTTCTGTCTTTATAAGTAATCTTGATGATTTCAAGAGCAGAAGGCCTATTTAAGCACACCGTGCTCTTTAAATGGAAAATTCCGCGGCACTCGTCGGCTGCGTTCCATGAATTTATCTGAAATGAGATAAGTGAAACAGCCGCGACCTCTGTTCTCAGCATCCCACTGAAAAGAGCTTTAATGAAAAATAAATCTTGTGAAGAGAGAAAATACCAACAGACAAATCAATAGAGGCACGGGCTCAGAGATAAAAGTGAGCGCTGTGTGCCAAAGAGCTACTCGCCCTCATTCCTGGGTTGATTGTACTTAAAGTGAAACCACATGAACTGAGCTGTTCCCACAAGGGAAGTACGAGTGTGTGGAGCTGGAAGCACACCCACAGTAAACCGCTCGAGGAAGCCTCTGAATGCTCTGGCATTTCTCTGCATAATTAAATATTCAGGAGTTAATGAGAACAAAACAAAATGAGCTGAGCTGCTTCATCAGATCAGTTTGGTTTCTTCTTATGTTTCCAGATCAAATCAAACGATTAAAATATAGTTACATTCAGTAAATGAATGTAACTATATTGACTCAAGTGAGGCACTTAAGTTCAGGTTGAGGCAGTTAAAGTTCAAGTACCTCAAAGTTGGATTTGGGCATTTCCATTTTCTGCTACTAAAGACTTCCCTTCCACTACATTACTGCAGCAAATATTTTAATTTTCACACCACTATATTTATTTTATGATAACTTTAGTTACTCGTTACCTTGCAGATCACACGTGCCATCAGAGCCAAAAAAAACACTAAATAACCAGATTCTGGTGATTGGAAAATGCTCAATATCTCATCCAATAATCACCCAACCATTTTAATGTGTATACATGTAAACATATGTGCAGTTTACTTTTACTTGTTGATACTTAAGTTAATTTAATATCAGATTCTATGACTTCCATTTTTACCAGAGTGATATTCTAACATGACATCTTTACTTCAACTGTTTGAATCCTGAACGGTTCACAGAAGTTTGTGAAGGATTTCCATCTGGAACAAACTGCACAGAATTCCTCACTGCGGCAAAAACAAAACACACTGAACACAGGTGTAGTTTTCTATGTTAGGCACTTTTATTGATTTCTTATTACTGATCCACAAACACAAATATTAATGCCAAAAGAAAACCACTGATTCAAACAGATTGGTATTACAGTATTACATATTTAACTGGATTTTATTTATAGTTTGTGTTAACGGTCGAGGGAAGACAGAGAGAAATATTCAAAGCAATTAGTGTTAATCCCAAACATCTGCTACTTGTTTTATAAACCATGTAAAATAGTTTTTGGCCAGAATATAAAAACAGAGAGGTGTGTCAGCTGACAGGTAGCGACTCATCGCCAGGCGGTTCTTCTATCCACAGTGATGAAGGAATCTGTTCCTTCCTACGTTAAAATGTTACCCGGGACGAGTTTTGTGCCGTTCTACTTCCAGACCTGCTGAATATCAGAATTGTCACACTGTAGTACAGTAATTAAAGTCGTACAAAGCTATGAAAAATATATCAGTGTAAAGGCATGAGAGACTCGCTCAACAATCACAACAGCACTACACTACACCATCAAGAGTCACCAGCAGCTGGCTCAGGGTGCGCAGAGGCTGTTATAGGAGGCTGCAACCTTCACAGCTGCATACATCAGGTTTTATATGAAGTCAGGCTTCATTTGCCGTCACTGAAGACGGTTGAGCTCATTAATTTATTTAGTTTGACATTTCATATTTTCTCATTTGTCTGTGAGACTGATAATAAATGTCACTGGTGCAGGTCTACAGCCTCCAGAAACAACTGCTGCGCACCCCTGGGCCACACTGATAATTACAATTTCTATCAACTTGGCCTGCCAAGTCTCACCACTAGAGGACACTCTGGTTTCAACAAAAAGGACGACGTGCCACTGCAAACTGTAGGACACAGCAAGAGATCTCCGCTCCGCCTCCACCACGACTCAAATCCAGCACAGACGAGACTGTGTGTGACACGACTGTCAAATCTGTCACATAACCGTCAAACCGCATGACAACATGGCAAGCAGCTCCAGATCCTGATGATTTCCACATCTTCAGGTCTTGGGACTGTTCTGAAAACACATGTGCTAGTTTGGACCTGCAGAAGGTGAAAACTGTGCCACAAAATGAGTCTGGAGAAAGACGCTGAAGTGTTACAACCGACATGAACAAGGTTAAAAGAGAGATTCAAGTCTGTGTTAAAACAATACGCATATACCCACATGTACACTGACACTGTTACTGGATACTGTGATCCTTCCCTTCTCTTCATAATGGACGTGAACGGATCTTCTTCTTGTGCTTTTCAAATGTAAGGGATGGAGTCGAGTCACTCCACAGAGCAACTCCACTTTAAATCATGTCAGGAAGGGATCTCTTCACTGCCAGCTTCAGACTGGAGATCAGTAACTCCTTCAATGCACAGGTGATATTTGAGTATTGTATTAAAGGATGGGTTTACAATTTTTTGAAGTCTGTGAAAACAGGTTTTGTTTGCTGTAATCATCAATGAATATTCACATTGTGTGAAATGAATGGATTCCAAAGTCCAAAATTCACTCTGTTAATAATTTCACTGCAACAGGAAGGAACTGTCCGTGAAAATGGAAAATGGAAAAGTTACTCTAACTTTATACGATATCCACTCTTGTGATTAAAAGCAGCCTAGTTGCTACAGTAGATAAATCTCTCTCCACAGCTCTGTCAGCGCTACAGAAACATCCGGCGGCACCAATTATCATCATGGCGTGGAGCTAGAAACACTCTGGATCGCTGTATTTCTTTAAACCGATCACATTCATCTTGGCTGAGGTCAAACTCTGGCTGCAAGAAGTGACATTAAAATAGCCAAGTCTCCACAAAAGAGAAGGTAAAAGCTATTAGCTTGTCTACGTTCATAACATTAGTGGCTACTGTACGTTAGTGTTAGAGTAACTTGGCTTTTTCAGCGTGTAAGTTTCAAGCTCAGAGTCTGTTGTGGTTTCCTTTTGGTGTCCCAGTTGAAGGTTTATACCAGCAGTCCTACAACCGCTGACTCACATTAACATAAATCCTGTGAAAGCATCAAAATGCTCAATCTACAGACTAATCCTCAAAGCAAGTATTCAGAAACTATGCCTTCACACAAGCCGCCAGGACTTCTGTAAGGTTGTGATGTCACTGCCAGGCGGGGCTTTTCAGGAGGGGGGGTCTTAAAGGGACAGGCACTAAAAATGTAGTGTTCAGACAAAGAGTGAACAGAGGGACTGCAGCATTGGGCAGAAGGAGAAAAGTCAACATTTAAAGACAGACTTGAAAAAATTATGAACCTGTCCTTTAAATTCTGGAAAACATTGCTGTTAAAAACCAGAGCTGACTGTCAGGTGGGAATGTGAAAAGTGGTCTTTTTGTTCATGTCTGTTTTACATTTCAGCTGAGCATTTCAAGAGTGAGTCATCTAAAGAAGAGATCTACATGTTACACAACTCCCATTACACTAAATATAATCCGATAAAGCTGCATGAAAATACAGAGACTTGCATTCATAAGAGATTCAACAGTAATGTATGGAATCGCCTTTTTTTCCACATGTTGAACGAGTGAAAAATGTTCCTGCATATATGAAGATCATTATATCAAAATCAGTCCACAGATCAGTTTGATACAATATCATTTTTTAAATAAATTCAGTTTTCATTGGCTGCGTTTCTATTGAGGGTGAAACAACACATCTGTATTTTAAAATATACAGTTATTCACTTTGACTCATAACACGTGGACTGAGATATTTGAGAACCAAAGTGCAGCCGTACAACAAAAACATGGATTTCAGCGCAGCCACACTCACACACACACACACACACACACACACACACACACACACACTGGGCACCCACAGGGGCCACAGCGGGGGACTCTGCAGTGGGAGATGTGATAATTTGAGTCAGCAGACAGCATTTTGTTTTGGAGGAACCTTTAACACACAAACTCTTGTCTCATGCGGATGATCTGTAGAAGAGCGGCCTGGACGTCTTCGTCCATGTGCCCCTAGAAAAGAAAACACATGATGGGCTTCAGTCAATCCATCTGTACCACATCCATCTCAGCCCAGATTATTTACAGTGTAACGATTTCCAACCATTAAACTTCTCCTCGAACACTTGTCGGGCTTTCAGACAATATTAACGACACATTTCACTGAAGTGTAAACGCATGAATTCCCTTTTGCTTTTGGATGGTGACAAAGTGCCCAAAGTCGGTTTTAAAATGTGGCTTAACTTGCATTTTGTCAAAAGCACAGCCATGATTTGATAGAACAAGCGTGATTTCCTGAAAATGTTTTGCTCCTCTCTACATATTATTTACTGCTTACAATAGTGTGAAAATATTTTGCTTTAATTTGCAGCACCAGTGTGTCAGTCAGCCATTCAGAAATCTATTTCACCTCTCAGCAACAGTGAAACCTTGCTGCAGCTGTTGTGACAGACCCACCGTTGGGTCCGTTGGGTTGCAGCGGTTCTGGTTCTGTTTGCATTTTTCTCTGCTGAGAATTACTTTCTGTTGCCATAATGACTGTACAACTTGACCAACTAAGACCATCAGTTAAGTTTTAAACAAGCTCTGAAGGGATTTGACACAGTGCATGTTAAGAGCTAAGTGCTCAATGATAAAAATATATAGATTTCTGACTCAAGACAGATTTTATCAAATAATTGTACCATTTTTCAGGTTTTAATGAAATAATTCATCCTTTTGCCAAAACAACTTATATTTAAGAGCATCTGTGTCAGTTTGATTCATTTTTAATGAACTCCGCTCTAAAATCCAATCACTGAATCTCTTTGAGGCCGACCTCCGTATTGTTTTCGTTCTTAAAATACTCATCAAAAAGACTTTCTGAACAAGAGAACCTAATTATCTTTATGAAAACCGATAAAGAGAACCAAGCAAACATTCTTTAACAACAATGTGAGCTCAACAATGAGTTTAAGAAAGAAAATAAAGAGATAAACTCACCTGTGCTGCACTGAGTAGATGAGTTCTATAAATTGAAACCACCTCTCTGTGTTGCCTCTCAGCATCCTTATTGAGCAGAAGAGAGAGAAAAAGACACAAAGATGAACAGTGGTTAACTTCGATGTTTCAGCTGGCCAGCATCATAAATACTGACTCTAGTTCCACGATATAATACATCTCCTACCTATACCTAAATATTAGGATTAGAATAGCACCCAGTTGTTCTTCTAAAGTTGGATTTGGAGAATTTAAAGTTATGATTACTAGCAAGAGCCGACCGTATTCTTATTTTCACCCCATTCACCAAGTAAAAGACCTGTAACCCAGCGTGATGAAGAATACGATATTATCACCCCCCCAATAAGGCTTCATAAATATGGTCTATTCTTGTGTGACAGACTGAAAACAATTAAGTGTTTATAGCATCAAAAGAACTTCTCATATTTAGTTCTCTCAGAATGTGTTCCCCATTGCAAAGTGAGGCTTAACTAAGCTAACTAACTCATAGTTGAGGTGGCATATGGCATTAATAAGCACTTTATACTGACTAATAAGAGCTAATATGGTACAAAAGAAAGAAAGAAAATGTTTAATATGTGTTTTTGGTATAAAATGTTTATTCTCCGAGCTACACCATAAGCCAAAAAACTAAAATACCTTACACATAACATAACTTAAGTCCCAGCATTCATCTTTTAAGTAACAAGTGTTGCCACATGAACTCTGCTAAGAAAACTCTATAAATATCAATGTTTAAAATGTATAATTGTATAAAAATAAAGAAATTAGGCTCCACCAGTTTTTCAGAAAGACTTAATAAAAGTGTGCATTAATGTGCAGTAAATTGTATTACATAAGAAGCAGTGCATGCATACATTAACTTAATTTTCCCTAACACATGTTTCAGTATGTGACGCGTGTCCACTCACAGCCAGCTGCTGCTGTAGGCTCTTGATCTGGGCTTGGAGTGTGTCGATGTGCTGCGTCTGTCTCTTATTGGGTGCGTTGCTTGTGTACGCAAGCTGGGACAGTCCGTTCAGTGCCTGCTTCAATCGCTCAACGTCCGTCAACAACTCTGTGATCTGACACACAAACACAAATATTAACGTGGTTATTCGTACATTTTTAATTATCTTTCCAATCACACTGCAAAACTGAAAGAAGATCACCGGAAACAGAAAAAAAACCTGATTTTCTCTCCAAATCTGCTTGGACAAATTATTTTCAATGGTGGATCATTTCATTTTCACAAGATAGAAGTGTCATTTAGCTATAGTTAAATACATCATAACTTTCATTTTAACTGACAAAACTGTTAAAACCATGATGATGTGACATTTGTTGGGGTCTGGACCAAACAAAGAAAGATCTATAGGCAGGGACATCTCTGCAGTGCTACAGCACATCATTGTAACTTGAAGTGGTGTAGTGGCTAGTTAAGTAGTTGTTAGTCAAATATTGCAGCTTGTGTATTTGGATATAGTGATATTGTATTTGACCGTAAACCATAATAAAGCATCAGTGAATATGTTTTTACTACCTTCTTGTCTTTGGCTTCAGTCTGCTGAGCGGATGTCTGAATCCTCCTCTGCAGGTCACCGATGGTGCTGAGCGACTCGTCATATCGCTCCTTCAGCTCCCTGATTTCTCTCTCGATGGCTCGTCCCTTCTCCTGGACGGCCTCCATCTCCGTCCTCGCTCTGCTCTCAGCATCCTTGGCCTGCGTCGTCTCCTCATGGGCTTTCTCACATTCCTTTGCTAAGCTCAACAGCTTGTTGCTCAGGTTGGCAGCCTCCTCCTCCAGCTGCTGCTTCTCTTTGTTCAGCTGGTTCATCTGGTCTTCTCTGGAGCGATATTCCTCGAGGGCCTGTGTGGCCTGAAGGAGCTCGGACTGCAGCGCGGACACGTCTTCAGCCCTCTGGGCGTTGTTCTCCTCCTCTTCACGGAGAGCCAGCTGAAGCTTGGCGACTTCAGCTTCCAGGGCCTCCTGAGACTTGGCCTGTTGTTGCAGCTGAGAAGCCTGATCCATGTGGTATTCCTGCAGTTCTTTCTGTAAGGCACAAACCCTCTGGACCTCCTCCTGTTGAGCCTCTTTTGCTTTCTTGCAGTCGGTCTGAGCTTGCTGCATGGCATCGTGGAGGGCTTTGAGCTCCGTGTCGTAGGTTGAAATCCGAGTCAGCTCTGATTTCAGACGCTCCTGGAGGTTCTGGATCTGAGTGTTGCAGAGGGCGTTCTGCTCTTGAAGATCGGCGTTCTGAGACATCACCTCCTTGTGCTGCTGTTCTAAGTCGGCAAACTTCTGAGTCAATTCCACAAATTTGCCATTGAACTCTTCCTCCACATCCTTGTGCTTTTCACTGCTAACTAGAGCAGAGTTTAGTCTCTGCTGAACAGATTCCATCTCAACTTTAAGCTTCTCTTTCTCCTGTTTGATGTTCTGTCCGGCAGACCTTTCTTTGTTATACTTCTCCTCCATTTCCACCAGTTGGGCCGTCAGATCCTTCACCTGTGAATTGTATGCGTGCTCTTTCTCCTCAGCCGTGGTCACTGGGATAAATTTGGACTGAATAGCCTCCTGAATGGTATCAAGTTCTTTCTTCTGAGCCTCCAGTTCTTGGGTAAGCTTCACGGTTTCCTCCTGAGCTGACACATACATCGCTGACACTTCGTTTGCTCTCTTCTCTGCCTCGACCACAGCAGCAGTGAACTTGTCTGTGGCAGCTTTGTGATCTTTCACGTGTATAAAGTCTTTCTTCATCTCCAACAGGACTTTTTCCAACTCTTCTTTCAACTTATCATTTCCTTCTTTCACCTTCTTCATCTCTTCTCCACTTTCTTTTTCCCTGGTCTCCAACTTCAACATCTCAGCTTTCACACTCTCTAGGGCGGAACTTAGCTCCATCTTCACTTGCTCATGCTGCTGTCTGGGAACATACTCTCCATCCACGCTCTGCGTCAGAGTCTGGATGTGTGTGTTCAGCTGCACACACTCTTTATCTTTGTCTTCACATCTAGTCTGCAAAAGTTCAAGTTTCTTCATTAGATCAGTGTTCTGAGACCTCAGACTGTCCATTTCACTCTGTTTGGAACTCTGAATGTTGCTGATGTTCTCCTGCAGCGTGGCTCTCTCACTTTGAAGCTGATGAACTTGTGCTTCTGCTTTTCCGTAACGCTCACTGGCTTCCACCAGTTTGTCCTCCAGCTCCTCCAGAGCTGTCACCATGTTCCTCCGAGCCTCCTCGTGGTCCTTCATGGGTACAAAGTCCATCTCAATCCTGCTGTTGAACTCATCCAGCTGCTCCCGCAGAATATCTCTCTCCTCCTCACTCTCCTCGACCTCACGGATTAGCGCCTGGCTTTTGGCGGTCAAATCCACCAGTTTTCTTTTCAGTGAAGCGTTCTGCTCCTCTAAAGCAGCCTGTATCTTCTGTTGCTCCTCAGAAGCTCCTGATGCTCCGTGAGACGGCGGACTGTCCAGCTTTCGGTGGAGCTCGGCCACCTCCTCCAGCACACGGTCATAGTCTTCCCTCAGCTCAGCCAGCTGACGCTCCTTCTCGTCAACTGCATTGGTCAGCAGGTTTTTCATGTTGTCGAACTTCTCAGCAGGTACCGTGTTGCCATGTTTAGTCTGAGCCTGTTTCAGCTGGGTTTCCATCTCTAAAAGAGTTTCTGTGAGTTCATCTCTCTCTGCAGTCAGAACGTCCAGGTCTTGGTTCAACCTCTCTGCCTCAGCTGCCAGCTGGCTCTCGCTGCTCTTGTACTCCTCCAGCGCCTTCTCGCTCTGCTTGAGGCGATTACGAACTCGACCCACTTCAGCTGAAGCACCTTCATACTTGGCCTTGATATCCTGGAGCTGAGCACGCAGTTCTTCTGTCGCCTGACCTCCCAAGTGTTCCTTCACAGCGACCACATGGGCCTGCAGCTGTTTGACTTTACACTCAGAATCCAGCATCCGCTTCTGGACGTCCCCCAAGGCGTCTTCCAGTTCTTGAATCTGCTGGTCGGCCTGTTTCTGGATGGCGTCTTTGCTCTGAACCAGCTCTTGGTACTCTCGGTTTCTACGGTTCAGGACGGTGTTAAGCCGCGCAGCCTCCTCCTCCGCCGACTGTTGTCTTCTCTTTACTGCTTCGTGTTCAAGTCGGAGGGCATCCAGTTCAGCGGAGAGGTCCCAGCCTGCAGAGGGCGGACTCTTCTCTAAGGGTCTGGACAGTGAATGTGACATGGGGGGGTTCTGGAGCACCTGCAGAGGAGGAGGGAAAACACATTGATACAGATACACAACAAATGTGACCAAATTATTATAACTAGACACTTTTACTCTTATATGACGGCAAGTCAGAAAACTGAAACTGTGTTTGCAATTACAGGTCCTGCTATAAACTAATGATTGTTGACAGACCACTTAGGCTTTGTTCACACAGCAGGCAAATCCGATTTTTTGTGTCCACACTGTTATTTGGAAGAGATCAGATTGGATTTTTATGTCCAGACAACACCAACTTATTTACAGGGGTTGCTGTGGTAACACTACATTAGTCAGTTTGTACACTGGTGACGCAGCTTGCAGACACAAATTATATCAAATATATACCCATCATCCTCCTTTCCCAACAATCATGCTATCAAGATGCAGAGCAGACAAATCATTTCACTGTGAATGTTTATAAACTGTTGTTCTCTGTGGCTGCTTGAGCCAGAGCATCTGGATTGAGACAATTTGTATCGCAGTTTAAACCAGCGCAAAATGTGTTTTAGATCCACAAGTATCGCATTTAATGTTGTTTTTGTTGCCGAGATTTCCTAAAATCAATCTGGATATAATGTGGATATGCCCAAAAACAGATCTGTACTAGTAGTCTGAACATCGATAAATGACTGAGTAAATAGATAATGAATCTAATCTAATAATCTAATAGATGGCAAGTCACAAGAAACTGTTCCAACTTACGTGGTCAGAATCCAGACTGTGAGCTTGTTTGACCAAAATGTTTTCTTTACCTGCAAGACAAACATAACACTGTTATATTCTGCTGGTCAAGTCTGAAATAATGATGTAAAAATGTCTTTAAGATTCAAGGCATGAAAGGAAGCTAACCTTTGATAACAGACTGCCCAGAGTAGTCGCCCTGTGAATACAAAGAGACACACACTCGTTACATGGCTGCAATGAGACATTTAAGACCTGATTTAAAAAACTGTATTTATCTTAATACCATAGAAACATTTAGCTGAATCAATTTAGTTCAAAAACTTACTGTAATGGTCACATGTATTATGGATTTTCTTAAAGTAGATCCTGAAATAAATGGTGGGTGCTTTTCTTGATCAGCCTACTCTCATTGATATAAATGGGTTGACAAAATAATACACCACACATGTTATGATGCTATACAGTGGGAACAGCACAATAAACTACATCCTCTAACAGGCACGTCCACACACATAGGGCCCGAGGGGTGCTGAGCCCCTGCCCTTTTTGCCTCGTATTAACAAGTGCCCTTTTTGTGTGTTTTTTTAATGAATAAATAAATTCCTGTTGTGCAGAGGGATGTAAAAAAAAAACAAACAGCAGTATAAAAACACCACGGTTATCTACTGTACGCATAGAGAGAGCGAGAGAGAGCGAGAGAGAGAGAGAGAGAGAGAGAGAGCGAGAGAGAGAGCGAGAGAGAGAGCGAGAGAGAGAGCGCGAGAGAGAGAGAGAGAGAGAGAGAGAGAGAGAGAGAGAGAGAGAGCGCGAGCGAGAGAGAGAAGCTGCTGCCTCATGGAGAACTCTACCACACATGTAGATGAGACGTTGCAGTGGACTTGAACCTTTGTGAGTTATAAATCCATTAACATAACGAACTCATAACATAACTTCCTTGTGTCGCCTTCCACTAATTCAACGTGCTTAAATATGAGTCATATTTCAGAAGAGTGCCCATTTGTACTTGTTAAGCTAACTGCTTGTTAATGAGAGTCAAGAATAATCTAATAATATGAAAGCTGTCTGTGTAAGCTGTTTATCTTACCACAAATCTTCAGCTTCTTCCAGATATTGAGTTAACTGTGACTTTGCTGTTCCTTCTAACATTGACAGTCGCCGTCTCAGTGGTCATTTCTTGGTTTTGTCACATTTTTAGATGTGTAGCCTGTATTTCTAGTTAGCACTTGGCCTCCAATAAATAACCTAATAATAAATCAGTGTTTTATTGCTTTTTAAGAATTGCAACTGAATTGCATGTCTTCCAAACCTCAGTATTATGATTATGTGAATAAACTCATGCTGAGAATAATTTGTTGGCACAAAAGAAATAGCAATTGCATATCACTCACAGCTACACAGGATACACAGCTAAGTAGTTTCTATAAGTACTTTGTTTATTAATTTTACATTTTGTAAGTACTTTGTTTATTAATTTTACATTAATTAATCTACATATTGTGTTATTAAGGCCTGAAAAAAAAATTCTGCCCTTTTCTGACTTTGAGCCCCTGCCCCTCTATAATCATGTGTAAATCTCTAAAAATGAACAGACGATTCAATCAACGCCTCTGAAAAACAGCTTCAACAAAAACTATAACCCTATAACCTTCACAGATGTAGGATTTATTGCAGGACTGCAACAACTTGAGCCAAGTTTACATCCTAAGTTAGAAAGTAAACTAACGAAGAACTTCACTTAAAAACTTTCAGACTCCAGATATGCAACCTGGACTCTCAGAGCAACAAAAATAGACATCAAAGCTCAAGAATCACTTTATACCAAATGCGCTTATTGCTGCAAGTCAGTATACACATCAAAGCATCTCTGATTAAAGATGATAAAAAAAAAAAAAAAAGTATATTCAGGTATGCATACTGTCACTGACCATAGTGCTCCGGAGCTGGACCTTGACAGTCTCCAGGCCTCGAGCACCGTCGTCTCTCTCTTTGGTACCAAGTGTCGACTTCAGCTGCTCCTTCTGATTCAACAGACAGAAAAGCAAAGGCGTGAGTAACAAGACAACTTTCAAGAAGGAGGCAACTGACTGAAGTACGTTGTTTATTGATATGTTGCAGAGAATACATGCAATTTAATTGAAATGATTCCACCTATTCAAGACTGTGTTTAGACTTTACACAAATCAATATGTGCACCTCTTTGAGTAATGCGCAGAACATGCAGCCACACACCAGGGACTTCGACATAGATTGACTGTTGTGGTCTTCTACCAGACTCTGTGTTACCTACTAAATTATTCACAGGCTAAATTGTGTGTTTGTGTCACAACTGCAGGTGCTTCCAGTTCAATACAAGTAGTACCAGCATCATAGACGCTTTCTGAAGATGTTTGGAGTAAATTAAGCTCCTCAGGCAGCAGAGTAGAGGATCCCCAGAGAATTCTCACAAAGCAAAGTTTTTACATTCAAAGTACGCCGAGGCAGTTCCTCATATCTGCTCTGTAGGACAGTTTGTGCTAAGCTGTGCCCACAATATTAAACCATATGGACGATTATTGATCCACTGAAGTTCATGAAAGTATTACAACTTGACAGCAGCTTTAACGGGAGAGAAGAATTTGAATTTTTCTATTTTGTTGGTCTTTCTTTCACAACTAAAATAAAACTCTGGAACCAACTAAAAACTCTGGAACAAACTTCTTTTCTTATTTCATGAAGTCACAAAATAAATTGCCACAACACTTGACCTGTATTCCTGAACAACCTGACAGGATGTCATCAAGTGCTATTAAGAACCATTCAAGTGGCGTTTCAGACTGTGCTGCCTTCCTTTTTCCTCCCCTTCACTTCCTCACGCACATTTCTATATTGACACAACACTGGCAACATTCTCCAATCCGCCTACTTCCTCAGCTCTTATGCTGTGTTCCAGACAACTTGGAAGTTGAACGTTACACCTCATACTAGAAAAAGGACAATGGAATGCCACTCTAGTACTTGTAAAATCGCGGCACATCCATCTACACTGACTTCACGAGGGAGCAGTTGTCTGGCACCATAAAACAATGGCAGCACCCATGGGAAGTAAGAAGGGTGCATTTATTGACTACATTATTTGTATTAAGTGAGTGAATGGATAATTCAAACACCTTTTGAGGAATAAAAATGCTGAAAAACTAAAAATATGATGGTGTCTTCTACCTCGTGTCATTTTCGCTGCTCTGTTTCATGGGCATATGCAAGATGGCTGCATGGCTGAGACAAATCATTCTGTTACAGTCAGCAAAGTCTTTTGTTAACATTTGGCGTCGTGCACATGGAACGCCTGGAGGTCAGAAGTTGGGAATTTCAACGAAGCAATTCCGACCTCCAAAGCTGATTGGAATGCAGCATTTATTTTTAGATTTCAGAGGTCAGGAAGTACGTTAAGACTGCACCCATGACTTCTACTTGTTCATTATAATGGTTTTGTTTAATTCAATAATTTTATCCTTACAACCAGAGATAGAACACAATTGAGCTGTCATAATGTCAGAGCAATCATGAGTTTCATACCTCTCTCTGAGTGTCTTCCACAGTTATCTTTTCCTGCAGATGGAAGAGGATAATATGTAGTCAGTTCACCTATGACTTATGCCTCTACAATGTATTTAACTGAATGCCCTTATTGTGAAAACATATTGTTCTTTCAGCCAATTTCAGAAATCATTTTCACTAAATTAAGCATTTAAGTCACTCGCCTTTAACATAGGCAATCTGGACCAAAGCCTGCTCTACCCTATGAAAAAAGAAATATTAACAATGTCCTAAGACACACTTTGCCTTGATTTATCGTACCAGACCTAGGATACAAGGTCAAGAGAACACAACTCAGCTCAGTAATTATCACAAAGGTTGCAAAGTCCTCAGACCAACAGAAAACTATGAGCACTGAAAAAAAAAAGCTAGTGCTGGAGGACAATATGCTACGAGGTCTTTACTGAACTGCACTTTCTTTCTAGCTCAGCTGTCAGCTGTATTGTTGTATTGTTTACCTGTGTGAGCTGTTGCTGCAGCATGTTGACCTTATCTAACAGGGCTCTCTGCTCCTGGTGGTACTTCATGAGACTTTCTTGCAAGGTCTCGTTCTGCCTCTCCAAGTCCTAAGACACACATGAAAACATAAAACTTAAATGTTAAATCTTAACTTAAATGTGAGTAAAATGAGGCAGGTGGAGGCTATACAGTAACATTCTCTACCTTACCTGCTAGATATCTGATACTTTGATTTCTTTTCATTTTTCTCACAGGTATTCACTAAAGACCCTATACCCTGCTGAACTGCTAATCCACTGACAATCTCCAATGCCTAGCAACTATCTTCTTTGTATTACTCCTGCCATGAGGTCAGGGTCTCACTTGAGTCTACTTTGTTGGTTTGTTTGTCAGCAGGATTACTACACAAATATCACTGCACTGATTTCCACAAAATGCGGATGGCGGATGGGTGTCGGCCCAGAAATGACCCCATTTACTTTTGGTGCTGATCCAGTTAAAGGGAGATATCCAGGACTTAATTGTATTTTGTGTTAACGTTTTTTTTTTTAACATTATGAGATAGGATGCAGGCATCTTGATGAAAAACACTTGAGGCATTTAGGTGACTAATATCTATGAGTGAGTACAATTTGATCCAGATCAGAATAAAAATAAAAACAAATATGTTTTATTTGATACTGGATTAGACTTGATTGAATTTAAGGTGACTGTTACACCTTGGCGGAGGTACACACACGAGCTAAATAACAAAACCATAAAGCTTATAAATATAAAACTGATCAAGACATCCACATCCGTAAAGTACTGATGAGTTAATTTCTATTTATCATTCAGTAACTTCACCTTGACAAATTTTAGTTTCACTTGTGTTGCAGAGCTAACTACTGCAGTCAGCTTGTTGCAGCCCATCTTGCTTCTGGCTACCACTCTGGACTGCTAGCTGCAGGGCTAACTGAGCTAAATAGCTATCCGCAGCTACGGTTAGCAGCAGTTAGGGTGCAGCATATCATCTGAATAACCACTATTTGTTTTGAATGGAAATTTTACAGGATTTTCAATTCTGACATACAGTACCTTTAATGAAACAAAGTGAATATGTGTGGAGAAGTAACAGCACTTACATGTATGATCTGATCCCTTCTGTTCACCTCAGCCGCCTCTGATCGCTCCACTGAATGCTGCAGATAACACAGGGCATGTTTCTTACAAATAGCATTACCACAGGGTGGACATGTTCATGGCACAACTCCCTCTAATAAACACTAGATGGCAGTCATGTACATCTGAGTATGTCACAGGTTTGGAAATGGCTAAATTGAACAGCAGCAAGTCAAAGAAAGTAACAGGCAACAACAGGCAAAAAATGCAGAATCTTGAGGCGTCTGAGTACTAATGGCAGAGGGGAAGGTCTATAAACAATGGCTTTGAAGAGCGAGCAGCCTTAACCTTTATCATCTTGTAACAAAAGGGATGAAATGGCTGCACAAATGTCAGTTCATTGCTATTCCTATCACGCTACATTTTGACATGAAGCTCCTCTAAAATATGTAAAGAAGTGTGGAGAATAACAGCTGCTCCTCATTACTGGTCAGGCGGAATGGACAATGTGTGCCTTTGAACTGAATGCTGCAAGATTACCTGTCGCTTCCACTGCTCAATCTTTGCAGCCTCTTTATCTGTAGCAGAAATGGAAAACATGTTCATATTATAATTTTCCCACTGTATGTGTTCATGATTGAAAAAAGAGGTATGTTTACAGAGCAGAATGTTACTTGAAAACACGTAAGAGGAAAGATGCATAAAAGAAAAGGGCTCATAAAAGATGTTGAAAAGACAATGAAATAAAGATTACAAAAGAAAATTAACACAGAATGTTGTGCAATGTTAAATATTCTACGTTATACAAATCTCCAAGCCTCAACTGTGATATTATGTTGACTAATCAATGGGAAAGACAAGCAAAACAGCATCAGGATATCACTTTTTCTCTGCGTGCATTATTGTTTTCACCTATTTTCCCAAGTGTAATGAAAAAGTGCCACATTTGATGTTGTCTGCAGGAGTAAGTGACGGTTAATTATGTTCATCTTGTATTTATTCCAGACAAACAGCTGCAGGACTCTTTTATTATCTGACCTCTGGTGGCTTTTTCGACGTAACTTTTGACCATCGCAAGAAGCTCTGGGTTCTTGCTGAGGCGAGCGTAGTGAAATGCATCGTGACCCAAGCCATCAACCGCCTTCACGTCAATGCCGCTCTTCAGCAACACTTCCACTGCATCCTTACAGCCATACTCACAGCCCAGAATCAGCGCTGTCCTGAGGGGGTCAAAAGAGAAAACCGTCTATGAGCAAGAAAATCTCACAAACTAGAGCTCCCAAATCCACACGAGGTTCACTTCACCTGGCAATTGTTCAACTACTGCTGAATAATGAAGCGCTGTGTTGGCTCAGCGAGGTTGATTTATCCTGTTTTTGTCACCACATCTGGCTGTTTTCTTTTAATATTAAAAGGACTGTTGGTGCTTTGAGCTATAATTGATGCTGAGACACAGCAATAAATTCTTCAGGCAGAACTGTGTTGAACTGTTAAGGTGACAAAACTTAAACCACACTGAAAATAGTTCTCTTGTTTTTGTGGTATTTAAACTTGAGAAATCATGACACTAATGCAACATCTAACACATATGGACTTAAGTTTTGTTAACTGATCCTTAAAAAACATCTAAGACTTCAGTATGCATCAACATTATTACTTATTTGCAAGGACTCCCTGACCAAAAATGATCCGTTTGCTTTAGTTTTTTACTTTCCCACGTAGTTATCACCTATCTTACACTTACCCTTACCCATACTTTGACAACGTGATGTGCAATGAGCACCTTGCTAACAGGGCGACATAACAGAAATACACCTGTAGTATCATGATGTTACACAGTACCAAAGAGAGAGGGTTTATCATTTTATTTGTATCTATTTTTTCCAAAACGTGAATTACCGCCTCACGGCTGTATGTGTCCGTACACCTGTTTAGTGGCTGTTCCTGAGTTATGGTGTTTAAAAATGATTATTTGAATTATTCAGCAATGGCCAAAAATGTGTTTTATGAAGTCGCAGTGACACTTTGACTACCAAAATCTAACCAGTTCACCTGCAAGTCAAAGTGGATGTTTGTGCCAAATCTGAAGACATTCTTAAGATTTCATGTTCACAAGAACTGGACAGACAACCTGAAAACACAATTCCTCTGGTCATGGCTAACACCTACGCAGAGGAATACAAAAACAGGCAAAAAGACTGTCACTTCAAGGAAATCAGCAGAAATGCAAATAGCATGACTTGTTTAACTTATCAACCAACAACATGTATCAAAAGCTGCCTCTTTTTGAGCAACAATGGTCTCCAATTATTGAAATTTGCCAATTCTACCGAAGACGGACACAATGAGGGCGGATATCTCTTACTTGTTTTGTTTGTCCCGGATAGTGATATCAGCCCCTCGCTCCAGCAGCAGCTGACAGATGCGTGGATGACACATCTGGGTTGCCAGCACCAGAGGTGTCCTGCCATCCTGAAGAGAAACCAGAGACATATTAATAAATATGATCTAGCACTTAGAAGTACAATTACCTGGATGCCTAAGAACCGTCATCAACACAAAGAAATAAAAAAGCTTGATTGACAACTAAAAATCATGTTTCATCTCAAAGCAAAAAACAATATAGAGAGTACTCATTCAAGTGAACTAAAGGAGGTTTTATTGAATATCGTCTTAGTGCTGCTCAGACTGATCGTACAAGCAGTTACTGACTGCTAGTGACATGGTCAAAGCCTTTAGCAGGCATACAATACACTTTTCTACAATGACAACTAAATACATGGAAAATGAAAAGAATATACCAGAAGAGACCATTACAGCACACTGTGTGAAATTAAGTGAAATATCAATTCTCACAAAATCACTGGCATTCACAGAAGCCCCGCTGTCACAGAGTAGTTTCACACTGGAGGGGCATCCAGCCATGACTGTGGAGAGAGAGCAAAAACAGCTGCAATCATTTCACCCCATTTAGCACTGAAACACATACGGACATCGACTCAGCTCAAACAGGAGCCTGGAACTGGCTTGACGTACAGAAAAAAAATCAACATCTAAGTAAAATCAGACATGACTTATTATCATACACAATTTTTGTTTAACTCCTATAATGTTGAAGACCTTAACATTCACGTGAGCATTTGGATGTTCGCAGTGCAATCTAAAGTGTACCAAAGGAGCCTTGAGTCGGTCATACCCGCATCATGTAGAGCTGTTCTTCCTTGTAGGTCCACGTTTCCAACTGGACTGTTGTGCTGTAAAATAACAAACACAAGTGAAAAAAA
Source organism: Acanthopagrus latus (assembly GCF_904848185.1). NCBI lineage: Eukaryota > Metazoa > Chordata > Actinopteri > Spariformes > Sparidae > Acanthopagrus > Acanthopagrus latus. The sequence goes on along the minus strand of NC_051042.1, from coordinate 5,077,683 downwards.
TATGTTACTTCTTGTATTGCTGGATTATCCATGGAACCCTTTAGGTTTGGTACCAAAACCGGGATTGAACATATGAGCTCCAACATCACTGGTTCTGCTAAAAGTATTGTAAAATGAAGGCACTTCACACACAGACACCCGGCTCCAAGTGGCAAAGACTGAGAGAAGCACATTTTCAAGAGTGTGGTTATACTTCATGAGAATCGATGCAAATGATGCTCATTGCCACATGTGCAACAAGTCTTTTGCATGTAAGGGTGGGAACATAAGCAATCTACAATCTGCAAAAATACATCACATATCAACAGCCTAGCTCAGACTTCCTGTCCTGTTTGTTATGCTATTGTAGCAGGACCCCACACAAGGTCGAAAAAATTATACAATCATGGGTTGAAAATTCATTGGTAACCATCAGTCAGCTGAAGGTCCAGTTATGTGATCACCTCTGTCTGACAGGGTGAAAGCTTCATCCAACTGTCCTTCAGAATCGCTCAGACTCAAGAATAATTACATCCAGCAATTAGGCTAATAATTTAGACATTTTCTGAATGACAGCTTAGATGATGATTTCAGGCTGAATTCAAGAGCGCATAGCTAAATATTCAACTTACTGATAGTAAAAGTTATTAACCTATGTGTGTATGTAAACACTGTAGTCATGCTGCAGTCTGCAGCATGCTCACACTTGTTACTCATGCTACCTGTGTCTTGACATTATTGTTCCCTGACATGTTAAAACATTTTCATCTGTTTGATTTATTGTCACATTACACTCTATAAATGTAATTTGTTCAAAATAGTGCTGGCTCAATATTCAAGAACGTTAATATAGAGTGCAAGAAAATAAAGCAGTTGTTCATTCTGTTTTCAAGTTGATCATTTTCTCTTAAAGAGGTAACAAAAAGAACCAATAAGAGTGCTGTTAATGTACTAGGTTGATAAGCAGTAACGGTAAGAGAAGTAACTAGTGATTAACTTCTTCATTGATTAATGTGCCCCTTAATTTCTGGATTATTCAGCTGTTTAGTTTATATAAATGCCAAAAAACATGTGAATCATCAAGCATCACAAGCATGCAACCCAGTGCCCAAGTCATGTCTTCATCACATCGTCTTCTTTTGTCCACCAACAGTCCAAAACCCAAAGAAGTGTTTACATTACTTCCCTATTAACCTCACTATCGCTATGCAATGATACAGCATGGCGAGCATGGTGTCACTTGTTTTTTGTTGTTCTTTTTGTACATCTGGAGAGCAAAATGTCTTTGTATGGCCATAGCATCTCTGTAGAACTACAGTACTTCATTATAAGGCTGTTTTGACACACATTTAACCATGTATCACAGCATTAAAGCTTCTGCAATTTGGATATTGCACTTGGCCATATAGCATTTTGAATAATTTGATTATAACTGAGCACTGTGCTTGATTTGATTGTTGAGTCTGGATTTTATTATTATTAAATAAATAAGTAAAAAGATGCAAATATAGTGAGAGGAGAGGACAAAATCATTTATTTCCATTGGCTGTCAGTGGAACATGAGTGTCAACAGCGGGCAGGTCACACTAGGCTAAGTGGCGCTGTGCTGATATGCCTGTGACATCTCTACACAGTCAGTCAGCTGGTTGGACAGCAGTGACTGCACCTCTGTGGTGATGAGGGCCTGCTATGACGCCTTGAGGACTCAATGCTAACAGGGGCTTGATGTTGCTGGGTAAGCTTGCCAGCCAGCTCTGGCCCGACTAAAAAAACCCAACTCTCTCTAGCAACAAGGGCCAAAAATTAGCAGCATGCTCAAATGACAAAGCTAAGAGGGGCGAGGGGGAGAGAGGCAATGGGAGCTGATGGTGGAGCAGTGGAGGGGGGATATCCTATACCTTGAGGGTTCGGCTGACGGAGGGGAGATAGTGGAGGTGGTGGGGGAGGTGGGTGTTGGCGTCCAGCTGCTATGTCTGGTGTGATGACGGCACCAAGAATGGACGGCAGGTTTGCAGGAGGGTTGGCTTGTCAACACCACTGACAACCCCCTGCCAACAGCCAAGACCTCCGTTAGATCACAGGGGGAGGGGCTACAACGCTATGAGAGCACAATATTGCAGCGATAGCCCCCTCATTGTAAATCCTCCAGTGGGTCATGGTGACTCAACGGGGCCTACTGTTGACCGATACGGAGCGGTCTCTGCTGCCAGAGCTGTTTGGCAATAATTATTTAAAGGAGCTGAAAGGGAAACTGCTCTGAGTGGCCAGAGACTAGGAGGCTGCTCAGTGGCAAATAAATACTGTACAGTAGAGTGTGTACATACACAGCGAGAAACTACAAGTGCAAAGAACCTCCTACTGTGAGACAATATCTTGTAATTTGGCACATTATCTCACAGGAGTATCATTCCCGTGCAAACCGTGTTAAGAGGATGACTGCACGTTACCTGCAGGAGTTTCTGCACACACAGAGAATGTCCATTTCTTGAAGACAGATGAAGAGCATTTTTACCTGAGAGGACAAAAGCAGCAATTAGAAAGTGAAGTGTAGTCACAATCTGGAGTTTGCATGCATGTTTCTTTCAAGCCAGATATGCAAGAAATTGCATATGTAAAGACTGAAATACACTGCTGAACAAGGATTGTTTTTAAACAGTGTTTTAAAAAGTAATCACAAGTCACATGAGTAAAAGTAAAGATATTGTGTTAAAAAGTCAATCTAGTACTTGAGCAAAAGTACAAGTATAAGTAAGTTATACATGAATATACATGTATCTATATATTGTATACAATGAGTCCACTGATGATCAGCCTGGTAGATCACTGGATCCAATATTCAGTATTTTTCTGATTATAGGAATCTTTTTTACTTTTTTTATCCAATACAATAAAAACGCTACTTTGGCTCTGATACAGTGTGTAATCTGTAAAGTAATAATTAACTAATCTAGTGGAGTAAAAAAGTAAAAAGTGCAATATATGTATCCAGATGTAGTGGAGTGCCTCAAAATTGTACTTAAGTATAGTACTTGAGCAAATGTACCACGCACATTCCATGACTGGATTCAGGCAACAACCTTAATTAAAGGACGAGTGTTTTGAAAACTAAAGAAGCCAGTTAGACCTGTTCCTTCATTTGTCACAGTTATCACTTTACTATACACAAGACTCTTGTATCACTTCATCATTACAGCTGCCATTAAATAATATCATTCTCTGTCAAACAGCCAGTATAAGTCACTATATCGACCAATCTGCTGATGCTTAACTAAAAAAAAATGAGTTTCCTGCAATTGATTGCAGAAGAGCAAAACAAGAACTGACACCATTAGATCAATTAGTGAACCACTCTGAGCTCATCTTAGCTGGAAGAACATGATCATTGGTCTTGAGTTAATAATAATAACACAACTGTGTCACAGCTTGACATAAATTATATTGTGTTTTGAATAGACGGGCTGTACAGTGAGTAATTTCATCAGTAGTAATGGATCAGCATGGAAAAAATATCAAATAAAATCGTGATGCTATACACAATACGATACATACTTTTTATATGTCGGGACACTTATTCGCTGTTTCCAAAGTCGTCTTAAGTAAGTTATTTCATTTACTGGTATTAAAACTGATCTCTTGTGTGACTTGTTCATCTTTTCTTGGCTGGCTGAATGTTAAAAATAATAAGAGAACTTCTGTTGACATATTTAGATATTCCAAACCAATACCATCAGCGGTCAGTTCGTCAAGCAAAAACCTGCAATATTTACATACCTGATCTGACATGCATGATATCTAAAACATGAAAATATAAAATATAAAAGCTTCTACTAGTCCAATCAGAGAAGGGAAGTATCTGCATTCTGCAACAAGACTTAATGTAATTTGTTGCCTCCATCTTTGCCTTGCTGCCATATTGCTTCAGAAATCCTGGATGGATCAGATCATGTCTCTTGCTCATTATTTAGCCAATTTCACATCCCAATTTATGCTCTCACACTGAGGCAAATTAACGTACCGCTGAGTAGCACTCTCTTTAGTAGGAAAAAAAAATGCTAATGAGACCAATTTTCTGCCTCACACATACTAATTTCCTTGCACAAAACATGCAACGTGTTCTGGCACTGAGTACTGTAACCTGCCTTAATTGATAATGTGATAATGTGGGAATCACACCTTCTCTATGTGAGAACAAGGTGCACAGTGTTGTTTATTTTTAATCATTGCATACAGTACAAAAACTTGCGACACGGACCTCCTGTGGAGAAACAGAGTTTCTCTGCTTGTATACAAAGTGAACTTTCAAATGTTTGTGGCCTTGAAATCCTATTATGTTATACTCTGAGGAGGTTTCAGTGCTGGGTCTACCCTCATGGATATACTTAATGTGGAGAAAATTTGGAAACACATCAAAGTATAGAAATAAAGCTCTGGGGTACTGCTTTAATCCAACCTGAACTCACCAGCGGCATCAGTCGCAGTGACATCAACACTGTGTCCCAGGATGAGATTGAGACACTCGAGGTGTCCTCGTGTGGCAGCCAGATGAAACCTGGAGACGAGAAGAGAGAAAAATAAGGAGAGGAAAACAGACGGTTTGTCATGGAGCGAGCTGGCAAAGAGAAGACAGGAAGCCAAGTGAAGAAGTGATATGGTGTAGAGAGACCGAAACTGAAGATGAGAGAGGGACTGTAAATGGACACTCGGTTACTTGCCATCGGCAAGATCTGCATTCTTAAACCAAATACCAAGAAAACCTCAGGGTCTGTTATGACTCCATGGTAACTAAGAAGACACAAACAACACTGTCCTTCTGGTTCAGCATCATTTTTGTATTCTTGAGCACCATCTTATAATACTACAGGTTCTCTTTTTCCATTTGCAGCTTTCAGCATCCCTCAATTTTTTGTCTGTAATGCACCATCGCTTGCCTTATTTATATCAGTGGAATTGTTATATCGTCATATGGCATGAGTGTTGTCTGTTCCTGATTTTAAAGGCTGCATTACAGTTAAGAAATTTTATTTCTTGAACTTACCATCCTTATCAAGGCTGATTATTTCTAAAAGGATTTCATTGTGTTTATAATTTGTGAAGTAGTAGTTTTTCCTACAATATTGTTGCAACATGGATATTGAGGTATTTGATCAATAAAAATTGTGATATTTGATTTTGTTGCCCACTCCTAGCATGTACAAAGTGCCTATGAGGAGATTTCAAAATATTGTGATATTATTACACAATCAAGAGCGAAAGGACACAAAATAACCTGCATGGTAATACAATTCAATCCACAGACCTCAATATCTTTGGAGTTTTTTCAGTTCATCCTTGAGCTTTTATGCCAACATTGACAGGAATCTATTAAAATGCTAATTTAGCTAATGCTAAAATTTGAATATCTGCATTTCTGTGAAAACTGGGTAGACAGGAGGACCATGTGGTTCATTTGAAAGCCAAGAAAAGCTAATCAACGAACCTTGAAGTGTGATTGTTTGTCAACATTTAATTCTTGTTTGATATCCACAGAGTTTGCACTCTCCTCTCATTACTTGCTCACTCAATGGAGCATCTATTTGCCAACATGTCTTTAATCATCACCTTTGACTGGAAACATTCCTGTTCCCCTTCTCTGATTTAACCCGCAGCAGCACTGCCGCCACTAGCCATGAAGGTCTGCAGAGCACTTGTGTGTAAACCAATCTCAGTCTGTCACCCATCAAGTCACATGAACCTGTTTATACACTAACCCCGAGGTATCTGCCAAGGAGACAGCTAGGCTGTCACCTCAACACTGGCGTGGGTATTAAAAGCCGTGTTGATGGCCAGGAGATGCTGGTTCCTCTTGGTAGCAGTGGAGGGTCCTGACCTTTCGGGGCAAACAGCAGACAGGAAGCAGACCGGAGCGAGCCAAGTTAGGGGGATAGGAGTGAGTGAGGAAGACTGACGTTCATGAGCTCCAGTATTTTTCAGAGGCTAACTTAAGGAATGCTTCTGTACAGAGTCAAAAATACATAACTGCACACTTGACCTGGGTGGAGGATTTCTTCATTCTTTTTGATCAATAAGTAATGACGAGTCAGCTGCAAAGACCTTTTAGACTAAAATTCACATAAAAGTAACACTAAAACAAATTTTGACTTAATACATATGGATAATGCACAACGATTAAGCTGGCTGTTCATATTTGATTTAAATTATATCAGTGTTTGCCACACACGGTCTGCCACAATATCAATACTGGCCGCCACATATTGATTTTCTATTTTTGGAGCTGCGCATTTCGTTCTCATTTGTGTCAGTAAAGAACTCACTTTAATGCAATATTGTATTATAATGGTGCAAATTGAGACATTTATGGGATATTTCAAGTCTGGCATTTCCAAAATAAGAAAAAAAAAAAACAATCTTTATCCTTCATAAAAAGTTAACCTGACAAGACTGAGACTGAACAAAATATGAGAAACCAACAAAACAACAAAATGTCTGACACGGATCCACCACGAAGAGTTGAATCTGTGGAGATACATACCACTCACCCAGCTGGAGAACCGGAGAGAACATATTGTGAGACTGATGGATCTGACTTTAAGACAACATATTAAGCAATTTCATTTCCTTTTCACACCTGCTCCTTGGGAAGCTTTCAGGTTGACAGCCTGCAGGATATGGCTGCTATTTTTTGAGAGTGGACCGGAAAGAGTAAACCAGAGTACATACTGGTAGCTTCTGAGCCATGTGTGATAATGTGTGCCTCTGAAGGTGGTCAACAAATAATATACCATAGCTGCTGCAGCTTCTTTTGATCCATAGATCAACAGCATGTTGTCTGGGTGGACTATCTGTTGGTTCGGAAAACACATTAAAAACACTAGTGTTCTATTAAAAAACAAAAACAACATATCCTCAGTCGGTTCTCTTCCAAGATCTGGCTCCACATCATGCAGATCCAGCTGTGAAAATCACAGCTTGCTATAGTTTTGCTTAAAAGACTCAAAACCCATTACAGCTAATCCTGACAGACAATGGGCACGCAGCAGTGTCTCCAGTCAGTGCCAGTTCTGTGCCGCAGGGCTGAGTGAGTGCTCATCTTGAGTGCTGTGCCCTCACGTGCACTTATATTGCTGCTAAGCCCTTGTCAGCCAGCTATCACAACTGCACAGAGTGAGCAGGTGTGATGGGTGGGCTTACCCACAAAGATCCAGCGAGTGCCATGGAAGAGATGTAAACTGTTTACTCAGCTGGAGGCTGCGACAGGACAGTTAGAGCTGAATTCATTAGTTGAACACAGCGAGGCTAATCCAGGGCACACCAAATGATATATCTGGGGTAACAGTTTGTAATTTGTTTCCCCACAGAGGTCCATGATTACACAGGATTGCCATCCGACATTCCCTTGTAGACCAGAAAGCCAAAGACACGTGTTGGTCTGTGTGTGGCCCACTGAACTATAAGCAGACTTGCTGAGTTGTGATTGTGGTTCACTTTTGTTTTGGGTATCCTTGGCAAAAGCATGACGTCTTTCCATAAATGTTCAGTAAAGGTGATGTGTTGATTTTATTTTTAACCACTTCTTGCCTGGCTGCCCGGCAGGGGGAACACTAAATAATGAGCCCAACTGTGTTTGTGTACAACAGTCTCTTCAATCTGTCACTGCAAAACTGTCAGCCACAGTTCTAGATTTAGTTCTGCCAAATTCTAGCACCTTATTGTGAGACCAGGCATTTATCAGGTTGTGTGTATAATTCTGTTTATTTACAAGCGTGCATGTATACAACAATTGGTCTTTGCAGTGGTGCCACAGGAGAATTTCACACACTGCTGAAAATACTCGACACCTTTGCTTCTGGGATCTGGTGCTCCATAACAAAGCCTTTATCAAAATAAACCTGAAGCACAGCCTGGTGACTTCTTCATATATCTGGGATTAAACTGAGGGCGCCCGGCCTCCCAGAAAGCTGCTGTTGGAATCTGATTACACTGAGGAGGAAAACAAAGTACTTGCTTTTTTTAAAACAGCCCAATGTATCATGATCATTAATAGGACCAAAGTAAAGGTCTGTATGAGATACCTGAAATAGTCATGGAGAGAAAATTCCCAGTACATATTTCGGTCAGGTTGACCTACTTTTTCCTCTCTTTCTTCCTGTCTTAGCTGTCTGTTCAACCACTGCCTCTTCAGCTCCCACTGAAAAATTGTACATATAAAACATGGTACTTCAAGATGTCAGATGATCCTCATAATAGCCTGCAGCTGGACCTAAATGTATTAGTTTGTGCTGCAAGTGGATCTGATCTGACTGTGCAGGGAGTCATTTCCTGTGGGGACCATCTAAACAGCCACTGGCCAGTGTGGTCAAGCCTTCAGTGGCCACAAACATTCTTTATACCAACTCCCACACTGACCTGCTCTCAGATGAATGCTAAAGGCAAATTTGTGGATCAAAAAATAGACATGTAATAATATAATAGTTTTTCATATGCAGGACAGCTGGATGAGGGTCTAAGGCTGAATTGTGCAACAATGTCACCTTACAGAAAGGAATTTTGGTGGGGGCTGGATTGTTTTGTTTATGTTTTAAAGGTCATGGAAGGAGAATGAGCAGCAATGTTTCTCAAAAAAATATTTTTGAGTGACTGACCTAATTGCAGGAATTTCCATCTATGTCTTATCTGGGAAACAAGGTCAGGAATGTGTGGTGGGGAGACCACGACAATGTTTGGAATGTGTGATGCTCAGCATTTGTAGGTTTTCAAATATTCAGAAAGGCACAGAAGAAAGCAATAATCGAGGTAAACAATGACAAACCATTTTTTTAGTGTAGGGCAGTGCAAGTTTTCCAAATGCATTATATACACGTTCAGCAAACAGTCCATGTCTGATTTTGATTAGTTTGTCGAAAGTGTGTTGTAGAAATTCACACCTCTTTAACTACGAATGTCAACATGTTGGACATGGATGTGTGTGGGTCTGTGTTTACTCACGCAGAGCGTCCTTCCACATCGAGCTTTGTGGGGATGATGCCCTTCTTGCTGAGAACAGCAGCCACCTTGTCCACCTCGCCGCGCTCCACAGCCTTCATCAGCCGATCATCATACTTGTTCCAGTCTGTGTTCTGATAATGTGAACAGTGAACAATTATACATGCAGCATGTTGGACAGTTAAATACCTTACTAAATACACGCTTAGTTCAACAGTAGTAAGAGGGACCTATAAATTGATTTCCTGTTTTTTTTTCCCAATGCAACAGTGACTCATGAATATGATTCACTTTCTGATGCAAAAACAACTACAGACATAATGGCAGGGTTTTTGTTACATTTGAAGCACAGTAATACACTTCAGTTGATGCGCAATGTGCCAGGAATGTGCCATACTGCACTTTCATTGCAGTACGACTTTGTTAAAAACACAGCTTTGAGGGAAAGCAACTCGTCGATAAAAGACTAAGACCTGAGGAAACAGTACCTATTAAACAGCTTTTCATGACAAACTGAAGTTTGTGACAATGAATACCTACAAAGTGCGTTGAGGTGCATTTCAGCCAGCGGCTCATCTTCGGTGAGTGGAGCTGGTCCTTACACCGAGCTACTGAAAAGGTTGCCAGTGTTCCGGTTTACAAAAGCAGAAATGAAGAAGAATATAAAAAAAAAAACTCCCCTCAGTCTCCCAATGCACTCAACCAGTGAGTGCAATAAAATGGATGAGAGACAGAAGGGTGACAGTCTGTAGGCTCAACCTCTAGAGTTTCCCACACTTGAAGCAGAGAAGTTCATTTGGCAGGATTTTCTTTGCATTCCTGTGTTGCTCAAGGGCTCTGCCTGTGAGTTCATCACTGCACAGCAGTTCAGTTGATGGTTAAAGGGAGGAGAAGGAGGAGTGAGAGGAGGAAGGAAAGGAGGTGGAGAAGCAGTCGGGCCAGCCCTGCCGGCCCTGGGACCTGCCCTGGCCAGCAACTGCAACTCCTCCTCTGGGGTAAAGTCAGCTCAGCCTGGCTGCCTCTCGCCTCCCCAGAATGTCTTCCCCTCTGTCCTCGCCTTTATCCTCAAACCTTCTGTTTGACTCAGTCTCAGACTCGATTCTCTTCCTCTTCTTATCTGCACTGTTTTTTTCTTTTTGTGAAAGCTGCAGGCTATTTGGTTATCAAGGAGTAACTATAGAGCTCCTCTCTTCTGTCCTCTATGAGTGGTCTCCAGTGTCTTCACCCCACCAAATGGCAAGTCAGGCAGGCTGAGTGGGGTAAATATGTGAGCTCTCCCAGGTTTAAAATATCACCCCCTCCCTGGTAAACAGTGGTGGCGCAGACAGCCCTGTAGACTGGTTACCTCTTTATTTTTTGACCCTCCAACCTTTCTGTAGTGACTGATAGGAAGACAGGGGCTAAGAATACATTCTGGACATGCCTGCACCATGAGTAATGGCTTTAGTGTCTAACACCACTGCCAGCATGAAACAAGGCTAGCCAGAAAGACCTTGCTTACATTGCTGCCCCCCACCTTGCTTGCCTCCATCTGAAAATACTAATGTCAAAGAGGGATTATGGTTTGCACATTTGAAGTGCTTTTGGCACTGACCATTACAGGACACTACTGGGCCAAGTGCTGCTGTTAACCAATCCATCTAAACAGAGTGGGGTGGCTCCAAAGCCCCTGATCCTGGCTGCACGGTAGCAAGGTGACATGTCACACTTTTTTACAACCGGCTGTCTGAGACTGCAGCCGCACCAAAAACTACACTACTAATACCCACATCGTAAACACTGTGAGAGCACAACTTTTACTTTTATCAGGTTAAAAATCACATGAAAAAGGTAAAAAGTGACACAGACAGCAATCCAAGGACACGTTTAATTTACACACTGCATCAGCTCCTTGTGGCTTCATGTTACTGTCCGCTGCCAGGGTGGCGTTAACAGAGCGGCACTGATATGCACAAACATGCAGAAAGACCTCGTCCACATGACATGTCATATGAAGGAGGAGGTGTCAACTTACGAAAGCTGCTCACCCTAGCATAGAGACAAAGGCGCCAAAATGGCACCTAGCCACGTAGCATACTGTACATTGGTCACGTAAAAGTCTGACACGGGTGTCCTGGTGTGGGTGTGTGTGTGTGTGTGTCTATTTGTTTGGGAATCTTTTAGTTAATGATAGGGTAGTAAAGAAGGAGAGCTGGTCGATACTGACACTAAATTATCATGACGGGTTTAAAAAGTATTTATTATTTTAACTATTGGTGACTTTGTAAGTTATTTGTTCTGAACTTTGTGTAGCTGATATAAAAAGTTTTCATATGATACCAACTGTTTTACTCAGAGCAGTGAGGCAAATGATCTGAACTTGAATCCCTTTCAAACACTAAAGCCTTTATGACCTGGAAGGATGATGCTGATAACATGTGACAATATCTAGTTTCATATCATGACGTTCATATGATGTCAATGTATATCCCTGCTTCACTTTCATGCACTGGAAGAGCACCCTGCTGAAAACATAACTACAAATTCAAGCACACGGATTTGTGTTTATCTTAAATTACAGAGCTGGACAACATAATATGGAGGTCTGTGTAGGGCAAAAAGAAACTAGAAAAAAACATATTGATAGAAATTTATTTTTTGAATACCGTGCTGACATTTTAAAGTTTACATTTTCACCAAATATTTGAAGCTCTTTATTTTTGCTACTTGTACAGACAGAAGTATGAGTTTGATCATGTTTATTGAAACCAAAATGTTATTCCTCTACCTTGCTGTATCTTTGATCAACATTTTTTTCTTTGATTGCTCTGCTTCTTGCTCATTTCAAAGTCAGGAGAAAATATTTACATTAGATGCAGTAAACAAATCAAACCCCACAAATGATCACAATTGGTCACTTGATGTGCATCTGATCGAACACAGAATCACTGGAAAACCAGGATGCCTTACAGATCAGCAGCAGGACTCTGAAACGAGACTAATGTTATGTTTGCGCTCTGAGTGAGCCACGATTGTTAGGTGTCTGTTTGTAGGACGACTTCTACTGAAATTACATGTGGCCTCTTGCTTTGTAACTGCAGTCACAAGGTTAGAATAACAGCTCTTGCTGATGTCTATCAGGGATAGCTTAATGTTTACAATGATCAACAATGTAGTTTAGAGTGTTAGCATGTACAGCTGACGACGATGGGAATGTCTTTGTTTTGGCAAGATGCTGATGGCGGCAATCGGTGCTCTATGAAAAGTTAATGGATTAACAATTTATTAGAATTCATTCAGAGTTGGAAATGATTGTTTATACTAAATTGTACACACAATCGTGTGTAGGGAAATCCATCCAATAACGAACCAGATAATCCACTTAAAAGAAAAAAAAATGTCATTCTCATAGCAGTCAGGTTTCATCTTCTCAGTTAATCTGGACCAATTTCCCTGGTATTGTATTGGAAAACTGCTTGTGACGGGCGCCCGGTAGCTCAGTTGGCAGAGCTCACGTAGAGTTTTTGTCCTCGATACAGTGGCCCAGGATTCAAGTGATCTGCACGTCAAATGATAATAAACTGTCTTTGACTGTCAGGGAGATGTTGACACCGAAACAATATGCATTGCTCATTGTGCAACTGAAACAAACACATTACCTATTTCTATTAACTATTCTAGTTTCTATTTTAACACCGTGACAAAATGTCACTCGGCACTGGGTGAGCCAGGTTAGGCTTCTACCTGTCCACACAGATTATTCTGGGTGTCTGGTGATACTTCAGTTAGACATTTTTGTCATCCTCAGTTCGGGTTCTCCATCACTGTCCGCAGACTGTAACTCCTTCTGACACCTCAGTTTCCTGCCTCTCTCAGCCCCTGGCCAGACTAACAAGTCTCTAATGTCTTCACAGATGAAATCATCAGCAGGAAATATCTAACTCCTCATCAGGTAACTGAGTGAAGTCAAGGCCAGAACATAAAGCTATATGCCAATATGTTAAGTGATAGTCCTCTCCAAGGCCAAATTGCTATATCTGATGTGGCTTCATGAGATTATGACTTTGGGGATGATCGTGATCATAGGAGACATCTGTGAAGAGACATTAAGTCATGAAATGTAAGCCTTTAACATTTAACGGCCAGAAATGGATAGGTAGGCTGAGCACTTTTACTGCATGCATACGTCTGTAAGCACGGCATCATAATATGTGTTCACGGTGCGAGATACTGATGTAGGCAATAAAAATATAGTTTTCTTGTTAAAGACATGCCTTAGAGTCTACAGCCAAGCTCTGTAGGCCACAGTTAGCTACAGTCGTGCTCTGAACTAAATGCTAACCTCAGCATGCTAACATTCTGATGTTTAGCAGGTCTAACGTTTACTGGGTCCATAAACTTTGTTTAGCCTGTTAGCATGCTAACATTAGCTAATTAGCACAAATTACAGAAAGTAAAGCTGAGTCTGATGGGAATGTCATTAATTTTAAGTGTTAGGTCCTTAAGCAAATTATTATACTTCTAGGTTAATTCAAATCTGATTTTAGCTTGAGTTTATTCTTAGTGTGGCGGAAATGTCTGCAGCAAATTTCAACAATTACTGAGACATTATGAGTATCTCATTTTCATCACCCAAAATGTTAACCTCATGGTTGCACAAAGGGAAAGTATTTCATGGTCAACCATTAAGTAGTAGCTAAAATTTCAAGACCAAATTCATAGCCATTGTGACATCACCCATAAAAGATCTACTGGTTTTGGGCCTTGCATTATGGAACAATGGATTTTTGGAGCCAGAAGTGACATATGTGGCTGAAAGGGTGTGGATGGGGACGCAGTGTTAGCTCAAACCTGACTGATGGTTGATACAGCTATAGTATACTATGCTTTATGGTCCATTTTACTCTAATGGGACCATCATTTACAAATTAACATCATCCCTGTTGGCTACTTGAAATAATACAGGTTTAAGCCAATGGTCTGAACCAAAGTGGTGGAAAAACAGTCAGGCCAATATTTCCATCCCTAGCCAGGTTTATCAAAGGTCACATTTATGCATAAGATAATTTCAAATAGACTTAAGTTTGTAACAAGTATTGGTACAGTGTTATCATAGGCCAGGTTGGGTCAGGATGCTTAAATCAAAAACAGAGTTGGGTGAGGCTCATGCAAGGTCATCATTTAATTGAAAAGTCACTACAATAAACATCACAACAAAACTCATCCAAAATATTGAAGTAGTGACATCCTGACCTCCATAGCTCGTCTTTGCAGCACAGTTTTATTTAATATCATGCTCGTACAGCTTGTTGCAAGGATAATTTTTCTTATTTTATCTGAAAAATGACATAAATATAAACATACCAATATCACACAAAATAATTAAGTGAAATCAGTTAATACACAAACTACAGGTGAAAAAACAACCTCATCAGTTTATGAACAGGTCCAAACACGACACCAATCATCTGTTTGTATTTTTATCATTTATCCCCAGAGATACCTGTTTGTGACATTAAAATAGCTGACGGCTGTGAGATTCTCCTAGTGACAAGTTGATTTATTGGAGCAGTATACCCTGGCAGTGACAAGCCAATACTCTAGCTGCATCAGCGTTAATGAGAACCTTAAGAGCAAGATCAAATACCAGAAACTGTGCCATAGAAATCTCAAGAAATTATGTCAGTCATGGCTGTTAACCAAGAAGGGGAATTGAATAACAAACCAAAGTGGTTGGGAAATAGTATCCTGTAAGTGACTGTCTATAAAAATAATCATATTGTCAGTTCCCCTCTAATCTGTGACCATGGACCTGTCGATGTAGTCGTGAATGGTGCAACTGTCTGGGCATGTAGAGCGTAAGCAAAACCCCTCAGGGGGGCAGAGCCAGAAAGGGTGGATGAGGAAAGAAAGAGAGAGAACATGTGAAGCAAACAAATGTGTAAAGGAACAAGGGGTGAGGTGAGAAAGTGACAAGTTGCAGCATGCATATGGTCCCCCTTTATAGGACAGGTAAGTTGATGCTTCAAAGTCCCTCTTGGATCTGGACAAGCGCACACTGATGATTCAGGCCAGGTGTCCAGAGGAGAGAGGCACTCTGCTTTTGGTATGTACATGAGGCACTCACTGCATATCTGGGTACATGCTAAACACAGGACCACTCCTGCTGGGCAGTGTGTGGACGAGATGCACAAGGACAGACAGACAGACAGAAACGCCCTCTGGTGGTAAAAAGAATCATAACACATCCAATTCATGTTGATTCTTTCCACACTGGAGAATCCCTTGTTCTCTGTCTATTGCCAATACTTCAGTCTACTATTACATGCTCTTGAGAGGGTTTGAAGTAAATGTATCTATTTGCATCTGTATCTGTACCTGTTTTGTAAGCAAAGCTTTAAAATTAAAAGAATCAATCGGGAGGTCAGCATGGGTCATGTGCCAAGTTATGGACTGCAATTTTATAACATTTTGAGCAGCAAACACTTGCTGAGGTAAGCAGAGTCTGGTATAAGGACAATACAGCAGCTTTAGGAGGGTCACAATATTTTTTTTTCCAATAATATGACTATGTCACTATGGGTGATTTGGTGCAATACTAACTCTAAATATTGGATGCAACCTGGATCAGTTGACTAGAATTCAGCCTTTTAGTCCAGTAGCTTTTTTCTTTCTAACAAAAATACAAGAACCAAAATTTTCACTGCAAACAGTATCCTTCATGTAAGTAGTGACATACACAAGTATGGACAGAAAGCATTAAAAGCCAGGGACATTTCATCATGTGCTGTTTCACAACTATGATTCTTACGTTCTGTATGCAACCGTGCTTTTGGAACACTGAAACCGTGGTCTTTTGAAACCGGGGTCCAGGGTGAGTTTTTCGGCTGATTCGGGTTTCAGCGGTTGCGTGTGGATATGACAACTGCAGATATTTTCGTTGCTTATGTCACAGCTGAGCGCGTGCCTTCGTAAATATTGCACGCGCAGCAATGTTACCACAGAGTAACGACAGTTAGAAGGTGGTTAGAGGTTGTTAACGATCTAGAACTAACACTAGTTAACCAGCTTGGTCCAGACAAACGATTCCCTCTTGCGAGTCGCCATTGTTGTTTATGTTTTGGTATTTGCCGCACTTTCCCGTTCCGATTTTAAACTATTTTGATTGGTTAAAACCTTCCCGTTTTAGGTTACATCGCCCCCTATTGCCGTGGCATATGTATTACATGTATATTGTATCACTTGGTGGCGGATTTACGGTTGCGTGTGTACGTTATTTTATTACACCCCTCGTGTGGACGCATTTTTTTTTATTTAACAAAACCTCGGTTGCAAAATTAACCGGGCTGGTGTGGACAAGGCCTCAGTAAATGTGCATTAACTAGGCTGCCAAAACAGAAAACTAATCTTAAATCAAGGGAAACTCTACAAACTGTCCTAAATCAAGTACAAAACTGGAACACAAATTTATCCTACATACTTATGACACACCTAAATCATCTCCAGAGCTGCCAATTGTTTTTGCAGTTGTGTAATTCAAGTTTGTTGATAAGTACCACTCAGAGAAGGACACAAGACATTTTCACAGCTCTGAAAGAGCCCTCAGTTACGTAACATAAAACAGAAAAATAAAGCTCTATAAACTAGCTGGCTGTCCTCAAAAACTGATAACATAGGTCTGTTTTACAACACTTGAGTTAAGCCAGAGCAGGGTGAACCCACACTAAAAACCCTGTGGTTAGGTGGTATAGTGGGATTTTTCCTGTGGACCCCCTTAAGACATCATCACTTGTGTTGCCTAAAGATCCAAAATCGGAGACTAGTCTGTCCAGCTGCTGGGTGACACTATTTTAGATGACTTATGACCCAGAGGGCAAAGCTGTTCCTTGCTCCCTCTGCCAGCCCAGCAGATCAGCTCTCCAGATGCCTAAACCATGTGAACTTTGCTCCTGCCAACTCCCCAGTAAAGAAAGCCTTTCCAGGATCATGAAAAACAGGAAGGCCATATGTAGTTTCTGAAAGAGAGTTCTAGAAAGACAATGGTGTCATTCATGACAGAAAAAAAAAAAAACTGACGTCTATTATTGAATCTGGACAAACCCTCTCTCAAAGAAATTCTTTCTTATCTTTACTGCCTTAATCCTAAATGGATTTGGAGGATTATACTGTACGCCTAATGTGTTTACCAGACCTTTAAAGCTTAGACGATTGTTGCTCAGAAGAAAAGTTTTATAGTTGTATGTCTTCAAAGGGGGCTTCAAGGAGAACGCTTGGCAATTGTTCTTGAAACATGGTGTTAATGCACTGCTTATTTCTGCAGTCAGAAAAATGTAGGTAAAAATACGAAATTACAAGATGGAATTCACTGTGATGATGTGAAATTAACATACAAAGTACAAACTCTGGCATTTCAGTGCAGGAAAATGAGCTGGCAATTACAGAACATCCATTTGAATGAAGCAAGCCTGTAATCTCCTGCTCTATGTAGTAGAAATAGAAGATACATGAGGACGCCGATTCAAAGAAAAACAGATAAGAGGCTGCTCACATTGAGAAACCAACATTTCCAGCTCAACTGTTACTTAGCCTTGCATTTTTATGTTTTTCCTGGGATGCTGTCAGACCGCCAGGTTGGTCCAGACTTAAATGTCATCGACAAATATCGACACACAACACAATACAACTCCTAAATGCTCTTTCAAAACGCGTTTTCGAAATTTATACAAAAAATGTTTCATAGAAAAGCATGAACATCAGAAATTGTGTTCGCTTTCAAAAATACATCTGAAAGTTTAAAGAGGTAATCTTAAAGTTACTATGATGGCAGCAGTTGTGTCTCTTTTGTATGAGGTTAAAAACACCCATTTCCTGTAAAATGTCAGCAGCTCTGCTGTCACATTTTAATAGCCATCATTGAAATAACAATGTCCCGAAGCAGGGGAATTAAAAACAAGCAGGGTTATGGGTTTTGGCTGTAGATGCCTGCTGGTATGGCTGATATTATTCCAGCTGGTCTTATGATGTGGAGATAAAAAAGAAAAAAGCAGGGCAGACAGGGAGCTGTGGGTATAAAATGATTTCCAATCAGCCAGGAAGGAACTACTTAGATCGCCAAAGGAGAAACGCTACAGTAAATTAACAAGGTAGTGATTTTCTTTAAGAGCGAAAAGAGTATCATTAAAATTAGCATATTCAGTGTCATGAGAAACAATAAGGCAATACAGAATAGAGAGAAGGAGAGTCTGAAGAGGTACTTTCATGTTTTGTGGCTGAAGGGAATATTGTAAAGCATGAAGGCTGTTCTTTTCTCCACATTAAGAAAAGGATGAGGCAATATTAGGGAAAATGCCACAGGAGTGTTTTGTCTCACATGCCCGTATTTGGTGAAATGAGGAATTCTGGGGGCATGCTGGTACTTGGGCACAAATACTGATGATGAGGTCTGTTTGGCCAGCACTCACAAGTCATCACACACACAAGCAGGGCAAAGAATGTGACTGGAGGGATGGTCAAATGGACTAGGCTTTATAAAAACAGACATGTACTAAAAAATATTTTTTCACATTCTTGTGGTATGGATGAAACAATGGTTGCTCTATGCCACAACACGACTTTCATTTGCTTTGTGGTAACAAATCACGTTAGTTGGAGGTTAGAGCATTTTCAACCGTTACGCAAAACACACTTCAGTCACATCTGCAAAATGTTAGATGCTAAGACATCCAATGAGCAAACTGAAATTGTGTAAAGAGCTAGATTTATTTAGTACAAATAAAAACCGAAGTGCAGAAAATGACATTTGAGCTGCTGTAGAGGATCTAGGGATCAATTAAATTCCTGAAACAACACTTGACTCCAAGATAATTATCAAGTACATACAGAGCAGGTAGTAACTTGCCCCTTTCACAAGTCAAATGCTCCACCCATTCTTTACTATGACCAAGTAGTGAGTAAGCAGGTTTTGCTGGAAACATCTCCCTGCACATCATTATCAATTATGCAAAAAAAAAAAAAAAAAAACACTTCTCAACACTTCTTAACAAAAAAAATGAAAGAAGGCCAAAACAACCATGAGAGAGATCTATTTCACACATATTTAAATGTAATATATAGTATACAACATGCACAAATTAAAACCGGAACCTTATATCTGTAGTAGCAGGGCTCCAGGGTGGGACTATTTTGGTTGCTCATACAGTTAAGTAAAAATTGAGGTCATGATATTTCTTTGTGTTGTGTGTTATTTGCACTTTTCCTTCCCATTTACAATTTTAGATAATGTGTTAAGAAATGTAATGTAATGTAAAATGTAATTAAATGCATGACGGTGTTCGACTTAATTATGCACTGAAGTGAAAAAGTAAGGAGCAACAGTGGAATCATTCTGAAAAATAAGGGGTATGGGTTTGACACAAATAATCAATTTGTTGACTAATCAACTATCAAAACTAATACTTGACACTGTGCATTGATGTAGGCTTATTGTTCATCTGAGACTTTAGCATGTTGCAGGAAAATTAAGTTGGTTGCAGTAGTTTTGAAAGCCCCAATCTGTGGTGAATAATCCGGTCGCTTGTATTCTGCTTTCCATTTGGCATCATGCAGTAGCAGTCAGGTCTATGCAAGACTTTTATAACTGGCTGCCAAAAAGATTCTCAAACAATGTAGGCTGTCAAAGTTAGAAAAAGGAGTGTACAGTATTACAAGAATGGAACCTTTGTGCTCTTGCTCAGTGTGCCTGAACTATGGGGATGGATTTTAATTATTCATGACTTAATTATTCTAGCTCACCTCAACTGATGCAACACAGCTAAAGGAGACCATTTACTTGTTAATAAGACCAAGAAATAGTTAAGAAAATGACTTAAAGAGTTAAAAGAATGAATAACTCCAAGTAATATTTGTTTGGTTGTACAGTTTAAAAAAAAAAAAAAAGAGCCTGCCGACTACACTGAAGCCAGAGGTGGCGTCGAAAAACAAAAACAGTTATTGGCTCCACCACCTTCTGTCTCAAAAGGCACAGTGACTTTGTAAAAGAAATTTACAACCACCCAGAAGTGTTAGAGTTCAAGTTTCTGTTAAGGCAGAGACACTTGTCTAATCTGCACAGAGACAGAAACATATAAACACACTCTCAGCACAGCATGATGAGGCTTAGTCTGAGCCATTTCACAGCAGTTTGTCCCTCATCAGCAGAATCTTTGTGCTCCTGTTGCTCAGCATGCTCGAGCTGTGTGTGACTGTGTGTGACTGGGTGTGTTTGTGTGTATGTGCGCATTTGTGCATGTTGAGGGTGCACATGGGCTGCAGCCCACCCAAAGTCAGTCAATAAGCTCACACCCTTCTCATATTCAGACCTCCCCCAGCAGTTGTAATCTCTCCATCACTAACCCAACTCACTCACACACAGTTCATATTACACATACAGTCAGAAACCCAAACAAACAGGATACAAACAAAGTCCACACACACACACACTCACACACTTGTGCTTTCTGCTCCTCACAGGCTGTTGCTGGCGCAGCATGGGAACACAGACGGGTAAGACTGCTGAGATGACCTCATGGCTGCCCCAATGGAGCCAGACATTAATCCTAAAAACACAGACCATCACGCTACCACCTACTCTGCAGCCAACACAACATCCAGCCTAAAACAAACTTCTGCTGATCCTGTCTGAGAGTTTTATGCCCCCTACAGTGAATATATGTTTATTGTCTATGTGAACATATGCAGTAAGGAGTTATTTTTCTGAAAAATACACTGAGAGAGACAACTGAGATCCTTGTTAGTCCTTGGGACAAAGCCAGAGATCAGCTGCTACTGACCAGACTCCCATGAAATTTAATAAGCGTTCATGGTCGACTAATGACTTTACTGACCTCCAGAGTTTTCTAAAGAGACACCATCTGAACAAACTTCCCATTTACACTCAAGAAACAATCAAAACCTACTGCAACATGCTGACTGAAATGAGCTAAAAGCTTTATTCAGTCTTGTGCTTTATAGGGTTATGCCATATCTAATGCCTTGGCCACACAAATTACTTTCAAATCCATTAGGCTGTTTAAACTACATAACCTTCTGTGTTGTACTATCTTGAAGTTGTTGTGGTTTACATGACTGATTAGCAACAGTGGGTCACAAATTACAAGTAGAGCCATTTGATTCATCTTCATGGGGTGTGTTCCAATGGTGATGCAGTGTTTTTCGAGGAGGCGTCTTTGGATTTTAGACAGTTGACTGGACAAAAGAAGCCATTTGAAGACATCACTTTAGGCATTGGAAAATTGAGGGAAAAAGAAAACTTATTTTTGACATTATAAACTAAACGATTAATCAATCAATAGTGAAAATAATAGGGGGATTAATCAGCACTGACAAGCCACTCTGCCTTGCTTTCAGTCTGCCCAGTGGCCACTGACGGTATTGCAGCTAAAAACACTCCTTCCTCCCGGAAAGATTTTCCCCTTGACCAACATTATAAAAGAGCTATCTGTAAAACTGGCCAGGACATCTCAAACTTCAAACAAGGTCGACTTTACTCTGCACAGGAAAAGTGATTTACAAACCTGTGCCGTCATCATAGTCTCATGTAAAGTCTATGGGCTGGCTCAATGAGGAACTCATAGATAGCAGCATATTCAGTGGGCTGCATAACCACAGAACCTAAAAATGAAGGCAGGGTCATTCCGTCGGCAAATCATGCTTCAGGGTCAGACTGTGGTGACAGCTGTTTTGAAATCAGTGGGAGATACCTGGAGAAATGCACTAAAACCAACATATTTATGTCATACTTCTAATGAAGAAATACTTCCAGAGAATTAAAGACCACACTTTTTGGGCAGGTTAAGGACGGTGTTGATCAGCATGTTGTTTGTTCCTCAAATCTGTGTAGGAAAGGCTCCTGTTTGCGGAATAAGTGCAGTCACATCAGTGGAAATCAGTCAGACATGCCCCGTTAATCATTATATACAACATTGTCAATGTCAATCATTTGGGTGAAATCATTTGGGTGCTCTTTTGTTTTCTTCGTCAAGTTGACGTTGACTGTTGGGTTGTACTGCACTCTCCATGCATCTCCTGTTGACTTCAATACAACTGGGACCGACTGTAATGACCTTTCCTCCCTTTTAAGTTCATTGCCCAGGAGGTAAACCCAGAAACTAGAAAAAAAAAGCAATTCTCAAATAAAATCTATAGCAGTTTTATTCATACAAAAACTATCTCAGCCCATTTCTCAAGCAAGCACTCTCACTTTACTTCAAGTGTTCGGTTCAATAGTTTTCAGAAAGTGACTGCTGCCATTCCATTCAAACATCTGTTTATTCTACAAAAGTATAATAAAGTTATTTTTTATCTCATATGATGGTAGAAAAAAGCCCACATGACTGGATAGGTTATTCTGGGTAATGGCATTTCATAAATGACAACTTTAGCTATTGTGCCATGAACGGACAAAGGAGCCATTTTGTAAAGCTCACTGTTGTGGATAAATGGATGAAGTTCAGAAGACAAAATTGGGTACTGTGACATCGCTTGTATTCATTTATGACAGCAGTCTTTCCTCCATTGTACTGCATGAGCATCCTTTGACAGGGCAGCCAACAGACCAGTAATTTCATCTGACAGATGTTCATCAGAGAATATTTAATTGCCTTGTTGTCTAACCTCAGATAAATTAAAATCAAACATTGAGCTGATACCAACTCAAGCCCACAGAGCAAATAAATGACATACTTTTTTACATTTTCAAATCCAGAACCCTCTCCCCTCACCAGCAGCAGAGGGGTAAGAATGCCTGCAGGGTTTATTTAAGTTGGAGCCTAAACCTGTTGAGGGAGGCTTCGACTTGATACAGCTCAGTAGGTACTCAAGGCCTTAAAGGCTGCTCAACAGCATGAGAGAGATTACTCAGGGGTTTGGGAGGCTGCAAACATAAAACTTCCCAATGTCTTTTTCATTATAAAACATTTCAGTTTAAAAAATAACGATTCTGCTTCAAAAGATACTGGGTCAAGATGCTATTTCTCTGATTATGTGAAAGTTCTGACAGACATTTGAAAGTTTCTCAATAATATAGTGAGGTTCAAATTGCAGCAGCAGTCCATTAAGAACCCTCCCACTATGACCCAAAGTGTCAAAGACTTTTTTAAATCCATACTATGTGACAGATGGCAGAGGGGAGATAGAACAGTGCATTTTGTTTTCATAATGGCTTCTGAGGACTCACAGAAAAACTGTGGGAGTTGAGATTGGGAATGAGTGGGACTCAACTCTGGTTCTCCTGGAATCCTGGTTTGGATTCCTGGCACACTGTTTTAGTAGATAAAATGGCTAAAAATGAAATGTTTTTGCATATCCTGGCTGAGGAGGAAGAACACATTGATTCTGGTGCATTAGGACTCAAAAATGCTAAAATCTGGTGTAGTATGTTCACTATTTAGGCCTGACAGTAGCAGTAAATACAAAGACTCTAAAACTACAGATAGTAATCACTGCCACAGGCTTGGAGCCATCGAGCTCCCCTCCCCCAGCCCCAACCTCCTCTTGTTAAAACAACACTGAAATCACAGTTGTTGGCTTCTCTATTTCACCATGCCGCCATCATCATCATCTCAGCTCTGTCCTTTATTTTGAAAAATAACACCAAGGGTGAGGCAGGTTCTTATGTTTCATCCGAAAGTGCATGTCTGCTGGGGGAGAGGACAGAAGAAAGCCAAGGTGTTCAGGAACACAAAGAAGCAGGAAGACATATAACACACTCTTTCAAATGAAAAGTTTTACATGGAAAACTCTGAGTCCTGAAACAATGCACATGGATGATATAACAGTTTTGATATGATGTGCATGATGTCCTCTGAGCAGCAGCAATACCAATATTTATTATCGTTAAGATTTAATAAGTTGCCTGGCTGAGTTGCGTTCAGGTCAGGGGGGAGATGCTGTGAGCTATCATCTATCGCTTTTCCACCAAAATTAGCAAGTCGACCCACTAAAAATCGCCTATAGAGTCCAGTAATTAAACATCCATGAAAAGGCGCATCCCAAATTCCTTCTTTATTTACGCGCCAAAACCAGATGTTGGTGATGCATCATCACTTTGCGTGTTCACCCAGGTCTTGCGTTTCGATCAAAGCCAAGCCGAGGTGATAAAAACCCGGGTCTACTGCAGAGGCTTTCCAAAGTAAATTGATGAAAAGCTTGGTTTGCTGTTAAAATTGTTTTCAAACTAGGCAACAGGGGTTTTGCAGAGTACTGAAAAGTATCAACGTCACCCTCTGTCCCTCCCACCAGTATCATGGGCACACAACACAACAGTTCAAAACTTTCACAGAAAAAAAAGGAGAGGGCAACCCAGGGCAACTAACAAACAAAGGTATCTGCTTACAAAACACACTTGCCTCCAACTCTGTGTCAAGGGCCACAACTGAAGCAATGAGCATCAATTATAGTCAGATTTAGCTCAATACTTTTCACGTCCAACCTCCTTAGCAGACAGACTTACCACAAAATGTACAAAACCATTCATTCAAAACCATTTCCAAGGTAATTATTTTCATATTATTACTGTTATCTTTTTTTTCTTCAAACAATCAATTATTGTTTAGTCTATAAAATGTCAGGAATTATTTAAAAACATGTCTTACTCCCAGCGTAACGATGTTCATAATGTTGATGATGTTTTTATGTTTTTTTTATAATGTCTTTAAAGACAGAGAAAAGCTACAAAACTGAAGGGTTTTGAATGTTTTGCTTTTAAAAGAGTTAAGTAGCAAATTGGATGTTGTTCCATGTCAGCTCTCGGCCTACCAGGAAATATAACAATAATGACAGTATTGTATTACGCTTAATATTTTACAGTAGAAATTGATCAAATATAAAAGCAATGTGACAATGTGAAAGGGGTCGCTCTTAGAGTACCCACAGAGTATCATAACCTGAATCTGAAGCTCCCTCAGCTTTATGGTGAGTTTCAGATCATATTTTAGATGCTTGTTTCAGAACATTCTCATTACTCATTTTCAGCCAGCTCCCCAGGAACTGGCAGAGATGAAAAACTGAGTAAAGAATAGAATGAATGTTGGGACTAACATCCATCAGGTGGCCACAAACAACTCCAAATGATTGTCAATGTTGCTCTCTAACTGCTGAATGTGTTGACAAATGTTGGCTAAGTAGGATACCATCAGCTTAAAAACTGATATGTCAGTGGTGTCTTTACTAATTTATAAAAATTACAATAAGCTGATACGTAAATATCAGCTTGCCGCCCTAAATTGCTATTTTAATCGTAAGAAATAATTGTAATTGAGTTAAGAGTTGGAAG
Organism: Acanthopagrus latus; assembly: GCF_904848185.1. NCBI lineage: Eukaryota > Metazoa > Chordata > Actinopteri > Spariformes > Sparidae > Acanthopagrus > Acanthopagrus latus. Next base: position 5,052,416 of record NC_051042.1, on the reverse strand, counting down.
GCTGATAGCAGAATATTACAAAACATGAACAAATGTATGAAACTGTACAATCGAGGGACTCCATGCCAACTCTCCTTCAGCTGAATGAACCAGGTGCAAACAACTCCTCTCTGTCAAAGCTCCCGAGGAAGAAATTAGATCCTGATTCACTTCAGAGGTAATGTTTCTAATGGTTACAGTAGAAGTGTTAATCCTCTATGCTAAACCAGATGCAACAAAAGAAATGGAACAATAAAAACTCCTGAATCTGATTCCTCCTCCTCGTAACATGCACTCTAATTAAGGCAATCATGACAACGTCAAAACAGGACTATGAATAGGTTGCAATCAAGGAAGAGAGAGAGAGAGAGAGAGAGAGAGAGAGAGAGAGAGAGAGAGAGAGAGAGAGAGAGAGAGAGAGAGAGAGATTGTATTCTTAATAAATGGAGGTATTGATCTTACAACGTTAAGAATGCTTTTCAAAATATTTGTGGATCCACATCTGGAGCCAGAACTACATGAACAATTGCAAACCTGTTCCTTAACATTGCCCAGCTCAAGGAAATAACTGTAATTTAATGAGATCTGACATACAATTACACCCCCATAATAGACAAACAGTGAATCAATACTGCATGGTGAATCAATCCTGAACATTTCATGACAGAATCGCTTGCTCATGTTCCAGCCAGCAGAGTGTAATGAAAGCTCTCGAGAGTTTGCTCTTGGGAAAAATATTGTAAGATGACAGAACACAAGCTGTGCAAGGCCAGACTACACTTTTGTTTCTCATTGTGGTCTGGCAAAGACTTGGATGAATCTGCCTCAGAGAGACCTCAGCTCATGTAAGCTGCAGAATGAATGATTTGAGTGCAGTACAGTGTCTCCTCACTACATTATCTCCAACTGTATGAACCAACTAATTTGTCTGATATAGTGAATTTAATGTATTTTGGCCCCGCACACAAACCACAGTGAAGTTCCCAACTGACAGAGCAGATGTTGGCTGTGACAACAAGCTGCGACTGCGTCTGACAGGCAGTTCAGACTAATCTCAAAACTAACCAGCAAATCCAGTTTCTTTGATTTTACTCCCACAGCTCCACTGACTCTGTAGATACAAACTCTGTAAAACTGTCAATTTCTGCTGAAACCTGAGTTGATGGTCAGCCTAGGTGTTAGTTGATAAACTGATAAGAATATGTGATTGCTATAAGCCAACTGATTGTTAAAGCAGAAATATATATCTCAACCACTTTGACAATAAACTAATCATCAAGGGTTATTTTCATAACAAAAAATCTCTGGTAAACATCAGATTAATCAATGATAAAAAATATTCCTCTGTTGCAGCTGCAGTTGTACTTCTTTCCCTGTCAAGCTTAACAATATCCCAGCTCCTTTTCTTTCCTTTGGAGGCGTACGCCAATTAAACAGAACAATGTCTGTCATGACAAGTCTAGTAATGAATCACTCTGAAAGAGCCCTTTACACAAAAGATTAACAAAAACTGGAGGTCTTACTGGTGCTAATCTGAGCCAAAACTACACAACTCAACCTGCCTTTAATCTACAGCTGGAATTGAGGGAATGGCTTTGTTTTTTGTAAGCCGGTCACTAAGGTTTCAGCTTTGTTTTTAAGATAGCTTTAACTGTCCTGTAGCTTAGTTGGCCTTCCTTTGCTACAGTTCCTGCAGGTACTTGAATGGCAAACCCTGACTGGACAATAACAAGTCTCACCTAAAAACAATATTTAGCAGAATCTTAATATCTTAAACAAAGAAGCCATCAACTTCCTTTGCAAATAAATCCATAAATTCTTTCTTGAGGAGATCAGATAAAGATAATACATTTGCAGTGTGTAAGGAATGGACGAGGATAAAGTTTCCTCAGCTGATTTGTTTCCTCTGGCCAGTTACTGTTTGTTCACATATTAAAAGCTTTGTTTCCTCTGAATTCCCCCTCGATGCTCCCACACGGAAAACGTTGATTTTTTTTTTTTTTCACTAACAGTCACACCGCCAGCAAAGAGTGAGTGAGTTCACCTCAAAGGCATTGTGCACTAATGTGGGAAGCATACGTATAAATATTCTTAAAATAAGTCTTGATGCTGTCAATTTAATGGTGTGTTGACTGATGTGATTTACTGATGCAAGAACATCAAAGGTTTCAGGACGGTTCTGAAACAGGAGGTGATGATCCGATATGCACATTTGGCAACATACAACTTAGAACTGAGATGCAACACATTTTAAAGGTTCAACAAGAAAAGAAAAATAACCCAATCGTCACCGATTATGCCAATGGATAGCTGGCTGATGTTTCTGTCAACATTCCTGGAGCATCTCAACAAAACAGCACCGCAAAATTCTCTAAAAATGTGAAATAACTGAGGACTTGTTTTAAAAAAGGTAAAAAAGAAATCCTAGATTGACTTGAAAAAGATGTTACTGATATCCTCAACATTTGGTGAAGCCTGTGCAGCCTCTTAGCTTAGCAGCTACAGTGACGATTTCAGTTTAAAAAATAGCTTATTAAATCAATTTGGGATCTGAGAGCTTCCAGAGACTTGAATTATGCAAGATAAGCTGTCGGAAGCCATTTTCTTTTTTCTGTCTTAAAAACAAGTCCCCAGCTACTTCAGTTGTTTAGGAGAATGCTGCAACATTGGCCCCATTCACACAGCCTTTTCCGGGCCAGAATCTTACCCCATTATTCCACCTCACCGTCTGTGTGAAAGTTAGAGAGGACAATGCGAGGACAGTTTTGTTCTGCCTCTGTTCTGCCAGCGGATATAGTAACAGTCTGTGTGAATGGATGTCGGCAGTGCGGGACAGGGGTGTGCTGATCTGATGGTGTTCACAGACTGACAAATAAACAGATCGTTCATTCATCAAATAAAAGAGAACTAACGAACACTTCAATCGACAAAGCAATGTTACAAGATTTGTGCCAGCTCTGCTTGGTTCAGTGTGAACAAACAAAGGAGGCATAAAGGCAGGCCTTCATTGCAGCAATAATGCAGAATCTCTCTGTAAAAGGACTATGAAACTTCATCTGACATTCCATCAGCACGAAGGTGAGTAGATAATGTCTACAGTGTCATATTTGGGGTGAAACATTGAACAGGACCTGTTTAAAAATGAACTTTGGACCAATTGTAGTGTCTGTAAAAAGGCAGAGCCATCTGTCAGTTTTTTCCTTTGGTATCTGCGTGCACAGAGGAACGCAAAGGCGTTGTAATGAAATCATCACTCAGACCTGAGTAAATGTCATGTCTGTTTCCTCAGCACAGCTCAGCCCGAGCATTTCCTGTGGTCGTTTTTAAAGCAATTGCACAAAAAAATACCGCAGGGCAAAAAACAGGCTTGAATTTTAAATGGTCGTCTCTGTTCTTGACTGAGGGGGTGAGACAACTATCAGTGCAGATACAATACCATTTAATTCCTGAAAAGATTTTTCCCCCTCTCTTAAAAAGGCCCTGATAGTTTACCACACACAGCTCCTCTGGCTTTGTGCCTTTCTCATGGTAATTTCTGGGGGCTGAAAACACAGTGCAGTGCCAAACAACCACTGCATGTTGAGCTGTGCAGAATTGTAATGACTATTAAGAGAACTTCAGAGAATGCTGCAGGATTGTGAGGAATTAATTTAACATCATGGCCATGATGGGGGTTTAGTAAACATAACTGAAAACCCTGGCAGTTTTTCTCTTCCTCCTCATTAAACTGTGTTATTTATTCAGTACTCTTGGCTATAATGCAGACTCGACCCGAGAACAAAATCACTGTAACATTCCTGGAGGGTATCCTTCTAATATTTATTGCGTCTCCACGGTGCCACAGTGGTTAACTGCAACTAATTCCACAGAAATGTAAGGTTTTCATGTATTTTTTCTCTCTCTATGCCTTCTGCATTTCGTTGCAACATTACTGCAGTTCTTTAGGAAACAATATCAACTTATTAGGTTTACAAAGTTAAAACCAATGTACATAACTGCCCTGCAATAAATCTGACCTTCATGAAGGTTATAATGAGGGCAGCAAGTTTGTTGTGGAAAGATTAGCTGATTAATGGACTAGTCAAGTATTTTGATATTTGTTTTATTGTTCATGTGGTTAAACCTCCTCAGTTGTTTTCTTTGCAAATGTCAATAAAGAGGTATGTAGAAAATACTTGATTTATTGCATATGTTAAATGTTTTTACTATTTCCACATTTTATGAGTCATAGGAATATTCCTGGATGTAATGAATCAGTTATGAAATCAATCACTAATTGTTTGTGGTCCAGTTGTAAATATTGAGAAAACATTTAATCCATCCAACACTACTCAGGATAACACTTTACACTCTACCAGCTCCACATATTACTAGGGCCGCAACTAATGATTAGTTTCATTGTCGATCAATCCATTGATAATTTACCTGATTACTCCATTAGATGTTTGGTCTGTAAAATGTGAAAAATTATGATAAATGAATATTCCCCAAAGTGTATTCAGGTTTTCTCTTACCCAATTATCAGAGCAGTCACCCTTCATTTTAATAGCTGACAAATTATCGACTAATCGTTGCAGCTCCACAAACTACGACCTCAAAATGGATCCTTACTTGATTCAACATTAATAACGCTCATTTGTTGCAGGACTGATGTGTCAGACTGCCTTACTCTTAACTCAATGTACTAAATGGACTAGGAACTGAATATATTTTTGATCTGAGCTCACATCTCACATCTGTTGCTTCGTGAACAAGTTGAAACCTCAGCTTCCAGAGGTCGAGGGGTTATCAGTCTCAGAAGACACGTCAGTCAGAAAGGCACCGCCGCAGCTCGACAAACCCTCCCGGTGACAACAGCCGGAGAACAGGCACTGTGGAGCACTGATTTTCAGAGGTTTCTCCCTGACCTCGCTTTATGAGCAATAATAACACAGTCAGATGCGGTAGATTTAGTTCAGATCATAAAACAGTGGACCTGAGAGCATGTGGAGTAATAAACTGTGTCAGGCCACATCCATGAGCAACAGTGCAGGTGCTTACAGGCGGTGAATGTTCCAACCGCCGCCGCCGCCGCCTCAGCCGGGGGAACACGACCGAGGTTAACGTGGTTGTTGAGGACAGGAGGTCAGGGCTACAACAACTACCACAACCGGTGTGAAGACTCAACTCCTAGCATTAGCATCGGTCATCAACACAAAGCTAATACAACTGGGAAACACGGGAATATTAGCTAAACTAAGCCAATACAGAAAAAAACAACTGCATTCAACTTACTGTGATGGTAACTTCGTGCTTTTTCAATCGATACTTGAGGCTCTTCATCTTGAAACGTGTCGCTTCGTGCTGTTAAAAGTTTCCTTTGGTGTTTATGGTCATAAGTAATATATAAACTTTCCAGAAAGTTCACACGAAGTAAGTTTAATCAGCCCCTTGTCCTCTCAGTACGAGTTTCACCTGACTCCTAACCGCAACTCTGCTCGCGCTGTGATGGACCACCATTCCAGCCAATCAAAGTGAACTATGCGCGGGCCGGTTTACTTTTCATCCAATCGGAATTCCGGAGGGCGGGACTTCCTTGTTACGAGTCGCTGGGAAAATGTTGGAGGTATCCTGGGACAGGGCAGGAAAACCTGGCGTGACGTCAGCCCTACCTGAGGACAGAAACACCTGGAAACGGTGCCAATTAATCTATGACAACCTCGTTTTAAACCTCTATTACCTATTATTTACAGTAAACACTATCTGCCTGCTACCTTGAAACAGCACCTACCCCTCGAAGTTATCCTAATAACAACCTAACCTGTCTGTTACCTAGTTACCTGTCCTGTTCTTTGTCACTGAACACCCAGCTCACTGTACTGTGGCAGGGGCTGCTATGTGATCTTGGAGAAGAATTTTAGAATTTTAGTACAATAATAGAAACTCAGATATAGTTATCCTTTCCATAAGGGAAAAAAGCCTAGCCTTCTTTACACACAAATCTTAGCCTATGAGCTCATAAAACATTATTTTAATTTGTGTGAACTGGCCAAGATGTTATAAGATAGTTAGACCTAGCATTACTATGACCACCTGCTGCTGTAGTTTCGGGAGACATTATCAGGACCCGAGCTTTTTTGAACTCTTACCAGGCGATTTCACCAATTTCCACGAAACTTTGCACACAGCATCTGTGAACCCTCCTGACAAAAAGTTATCAAAAGAATTATGATATTCCAAACAATACTCAAGTTAATAAATAACAACTTTCTGTACATTTTGCTCAAAACACAAAGTGTTTCATATCTCCAGATTGGTCTGTCCGAATGACATGAAACTCAGGTGATTGCTTCCCCATGAGCCACTAAGGCACTATGAAAAAATGATAAACCTACTTTTTCGAACTCCTCCTAGGCCTTTTGACTGATTTGCAACAAACTTTGCAAGTAGCATCTGTGGACAAAACTCATCAAAAGCTTTCACCTACGTCACACCTGGTGGCGCAGTCCATTTTGATGCTTCGCCATAAAACCATCAACTCATTACATCTTACACATACAATTTGCCATCTTCTATGGAAAGTTCCATAATCTTCTCCAATTTGCTTAAACATATAGAGGGTCTTGCCCTGAATTAATCTACGGGGCACATCCCGATGGCAGCATGCCCCAATGTGTGTGGACTGCGGGGGCCTGTACATCGCTGCTTGCAGCTTTAATTATTATTATTATCAAGACACATCTGCAGTGACAAAAAAAAACAGTTGTCAAGATAGAAAATTTGTTATTAGATAAACTAAGATTAATTGCAAACAAAGATCTTCATTTTTTATCATCATCCACTCGGGACATTGTTAAAATGATGTAAAAAGAATGAGATCCTCATCTAAAATAAAGCCTATTTTCCATCAAACGATAATTGATTTCCTCTTTACAACCTCAAATACACCCCAAGAATAAATGAATTGTCTTTTGAAAACTGTATTTATTACCTTATACTATAAACACATCTGTCTGTGTCCAATAATAAACACCAGGGGTGAAACATATTTACTAACAAACAGTATTATATGTCATCCATTACTCGGATGAATATAAGTTATTTATCTACATTTGTATCTTTGAATAAAAGTTGTATCCTGTTGATTTAGACTTCAACTTAGAGGATTTAGGCTTAGTTCAACTAATATATTGAACTCACACAGTCATAGGGAGGATGTGGCCTGCTCAGATACTGTACCTTAGACTGTAAAAATCCTGCATTGTCCTGCATTGAAATTGTTAAATCAACAGATGGACATGGAGTTTTTGGAGGCATCAATCTAAAGAAAAGTGGGAAATGCTGCGCCCTTGTGGGCTCTAATAGTCCCGGGTGAGCTAAAGCTCAAAGTTGCTACTGACCAACAGTCAAGAGATTTAACATCATCCTTCAGTCAGTATCAAAATTCTGGATCTAAAGAGCAAAGACTGGTATCGTCTTTTAGCTTCCCGCTGCCCTCATTCTTTTGTGTGACCTCCTCACTTTGAGGGAACATTTAACCTCATGCTATTGACTGTTCTCTCTCTTTGTCTCCGTCTCCACAGCAACAGCGTTACCATGGAGACGTCGCTGCCGTTCATCTCAGCTGGAGGCGTAATTTTACTCACTGACCTGGCTGGAGATACTCGTGGGACCGTGAATCAGAGGATTTACAAACCAGAGGTTTCCGTAGGGGTCGAAATAATCAGTGGTGAAGTACTCTGATCTGTTACTCAAATTAAAGTAGAACTACTATTATCCAGTGAAAGAAAGTAGATACAGTGGGGCAAATAAGTATTTAGTCAACCACTAATTGTGCAATTTCTCCCACTTGAAAAGATTAGAGAGGCCTGTAATTGTCAACATGGGTAAACCTCAACCATGAGAGAAAGAATGTGGAAAAAAAAAAAAAAAAAAAAAAAAAAAAAACAGAAAATCACATTGTTTGATTTTTAAAGAATTTATTTGCAAATCATGGTGGAAAATAAGTATTTGGTCAATACCAAAAGTTCATCTCAATACTTTGTTATGTACCCTTTGTTGGCAATAACGGAGGCCAAACGTTTTCTGTAACTCTTCAAGCTTTTCACACTCTGTTGCTGGTTTTTGGCCCATTCCTCCATGCAGATCTCCTCTAGAGCAGTGATGTTTTGGGGCTGTCGTTGGGCAACACGGACTTTCAACTCCCTCCGCAGATTTTCTATGGGGTTGAGATCTGGAGACTGGCTAGGCCACTCCAGGACCTTGAAATGCTTCTTACGAAGCCACTCCTTTGTTGCCCTGGCTGTGTGTTTGGGATCATTGTCATGCTGAAAGACCCAGCCACGTCTCATCTTCAATGCCCTTGCTGATGGAAGGAGATTTTCACTCAAAATCTCTCGATACATGGCCCCATTCATTCTTTCCTTTACACAGATCAGTTGTCCTGGTCCCTTTGCAGAAAAACAGCCCCAAAGCATGATGTTTCCACCCCCATGCTTCACAGTGGGTATGGTGTTCTTCGGATGCAATTCAGTATTCTTTCTCCTCCTCTCCAAACACGAGAACCTGTGTTTCTACCAAAAAGTTCTATTTTGGTTTCATCTGACCATAACACATTCTCCCAGTCCTCTTCTGGATCATCCAAATGCTCTCTAGCGAACCGCAGACGGGCCTGGACGTGTACTGGCTTCAGCAGGGGGACACGTCTGGCAGTGCAGGATTTGAGTCCCTGGCGGCGCCTTGTGTTACTGATAGTAGCCTTTGTTACTGTGGTCCCAGCTCTCTGTAGGTCATTCACTAGGTCCCCCCGTGTGGTTCTGGGATTTTTGCTCACCGTTCTTGTTATCATTTTGACGCCACGGGGTGAGATCTTGCATGGAGCCCCAGATCGAGGGAGATTATCAGTGGTCTTGTATGTCTTCCATTTTCTAATAATTGCTCCCACAGTTGATTTCTTTACACCAAGCGTTTTACCTATTGCAGATTCAGTCTTCCCAGCCTGGTGCAGGTCTACAATTTTGTCTCTGGTGTCCTTCGACAGCTCTTTGGTCTTGGCCATAGTGGAGTTTGAAGTGTGACTGACTGAGGTTGTGGACAGGTGTCTTTTATACCGATAATGAGTTAAAACAGGTGCCATTAATACAGGTAACGAGTGGAGCCTCGTTAGACCTCATTAGAAGAAGTTAGACCTCTTTGATAGCCAGAAATCTTGCTTCTTTGTAGCTGACCAAATACTTATTTTCCACTCTAATTTGGAAATAAATTCTTTAAAAATCAAACAATGTGATTTTCTGTTTTTTTTTCCACATTCTGTCTCTCATGGTTGAGGTTTACCCATGTTGACAATTACAGGCCTCTCTAATCTTTTCAAGTAGGAGAACTTGCACAATTGGTGGTTGACTAAATACTTATTTGCCCCACTGTACATATCAAATTAACATAGGCCCACTACAGTTGTGAGGTAAAACCTATTTGTACCATTTTCTGCTACATTATACTTCTTCTCCACCACATTTCAGGGCAAATATTGCACTTTTCACTCCACTACATGTATTGCATAACTGTTGTTACCAGTGGTGGAAGAAATGTTCAGCTCCTACTTATTTTGTGAATTTAAAACCTTTAAGTATGACCTATTATTGCCAAAACAAAGCATATGTAAAGTATCATCATCATTTCAATTTACCTAATTAAGTTAGATTTTTTTTTTCTGGCAGTGTAATGTGCAATATTCTACTATTGTTCAGGAATATAGCATTTATCTATACTGTAAATTACTGTTAATTAATACCTATTCAACGCTGCAGTTGTAGTGTGTACAAGGCATGTATCTCATATCTCATGTATATCATTTTTCTATTTCTGGTAGTATTTATAATCATATATATATATCAGCCACAAGATTAAAACCACCAACAGGTGATGTAAGTGACATAATCTTGTTACAACGGAATGTTCTGCGGGGAAACTCTGGGTCTTACTATTAACGTGGATGCCATTTGACGTGGACCATCCATCTAAATCTCATTGTCCATTGACTGACCCGAGGAATGTGAGAAAGGGCCAAATGTGTCGACCTGGCCCCAGCGTTACCCAGATCCAAATCTGACCCAGCATCTTTGGGACATGCTGAAACAAGTCTGATCCTTGGAAAACCCACCCCCAAACCCACAGGACCCAAAGGTTCCACTTCCAACATTCCAATGCCAGACACCACAGGAAACCTTCAGAGGTCTTGTGTCTATGTCTTGATTGCTCTGAGCTGTTCTGGTCAAGTTGACCTTGCAGAATATAAAGCAAGTGGTTTTAATGTTGTGGCTGATCGATGTTATATAGGAGCCATATATTACAGTTCAATGCACATCTTTTTTCCCATTTATTTATCTTTTACTTACTAATTTCCTTAGTCTATTCCATGTATTATATTCTTCTTTGTTCTCTTGATATCTCTATGGAGTCCCAGAAGGTGCAACTGTAATTTAACCCAATTCCTCCCTCATGGATCAGTAAAGTATTTGATTTATTTTAATTGTAACATAATTTATTGTAACATCTTGATTACTGCTCCTTGCGTTCTTGTTGCACTTGCAATTCCAATTGTTCATGAACAGAACACCTGCATACAGGTGGATGTCTTTGCACGCTCTCTTGTTGGATGAATATTAAGTCATATTCTACAGTGTGAGTCTTTGAAGTGTGATGTTGTGCCTTGAAGTCACTGTGAGCTTGTCCACTACCTTTCAGCCTGTTTCATCAGCGAGTGACACTTTTCTGAATACATCTTGCAGAATACATTTTCAATGAACGACGATAACCAAATAATATACACAGTAAACAATGTAGAGATTGTGTAGAAACTTTTTTTTTTTTTTTTTTTTTACAAATTGATACAAATACACAAGATATAGATACAAAAACATTAACTGCTGAGCGCTGACCGTGTGGTCCAGCATTCGATTGCACCTCATGTGGCAGAAGAAGCACTAATAAATACATACATGCAACAGTAACAAATATCTATCAGATGGAATGCACCAAAACACCAAAGAGCTGCTTGTGGAAACAGTAACTTGTCAACAAAAAAACAAATGTCCTCTTTTTAAAGAAGTGAGAGAAAAAAACAAAGGGAGAGATTCAGCTAAAAAAAAGGCTTGGTGATGTTTTTTCTTCTGAACGCTGACAAGCTCCTGAGACCTTTGTGAAGGAACTGAATCAATTGAAGTGAAAAATCTCATCCAAGTCTGCAAAATTTGTTATTTCACATGTGGTCTGGGAGATGTGAGTCTTGTGCGCTCAGAGCTCTCACACAGCCTTGCGGTGGTACTCTGGTGGGGCAACCTCATAGTCAGTGGCACTGAAGAGGGTGGATGAATTCTTTACCAGGTACCTGTAGAAAATGTACAATTGATGAGTGGAACAGAAATAGTTCTGCTGAAGGATGAAAAAAGAAATTGTCCTTTAACAGGTATCATGTCCTGCTTGCAATACCACACCATCAAGTATGTACAATACACAAAATGACAGTGGAGGATCACAACATCCTCTGTCCTGTTAAATTCCCAACAGAAGTCTTGTCCAGTTGAACATTAAAGGTCTCATATTATGCTAATTTTCAGAGTATTTTGGGTGTCTACTAGAAACTGCTGACATGCTTTGATGTCCAAAAAACCCACTATTCTTCTCACACTGTCCAATGCTGTAGCACCTCTGTTAACCCCACCCTACATGCTGTGTGCATGTTCCTGTGGATTGATTGATTTGACATGAGTCATTTAGAATAAAGTCATTATTTTTTGTACATCAGTTTAGGTTAGTAGTTTTTTGGTAGCATTCAAGTTGTTGCTTACTTTATTTGTCATTTCAACTCTGAATGTAGCCTACTCTGATTTTGTGTCAAACACAGAGAAAATAAAGTCAGTGGTTAAAATAGTTTTCAGTTTAAAAAAATGTCCAACATATTTCATCTATATTAGTAATGATTAGCCGATAATTGTTTGAAAAGGAGGCCGACTATCAATTACAGAAATTACTTAAATTTGATGACGGTCTCAGTCATCAGGTGCTATATCGTACGCAACTGGACTTGTTTCAGTTTTTTGAAGATGTGAGTAAAACAGTCCATCTATGTCAAACTAGAATCACCGTCTTTGAACAGAGGAGGTGGCCTACGACACTTTCTATCACCCATCTATAATGCAGCCCTGCCACCTTTGTAGCTTCAAACTGTGTCCTGAGAACAGCTTGTTTATTCAGTTATGGAAAAAACAGATATTTCTGAGTTTGTGTTATTACCTCATTAATTGTATTTATTATTACTGTAAATATCAAAATTCTGAGTTTGAATTTCCTCTCCAAAACTATAAAGTGCCCCTTTAAAATAAGCAGCCCTAGTTTGTTATGATTGAGAGGTCACATCATGTATCAGATTCCCTCGGGTCATCTGTAAAACCATTTACAATATGCACTTAAACCAAATTTTACACTTTATGATCTGTTGAGTGAAGACAATCTTAACAAATATATCTTTTTATATGTTTATTTTCCAGAGCAGAAAGTCAGTTGAGATTCTGCAACAAGCCTGGCTGCACTAATATGAAAACGATGTATGACATTTGAGAATCAACCAGACATGACAAGGAGTCTCTAGTGGTGTGTGGTGGGACTTGAACCTTACTTACTTGAGGAAATCTTGGAGGTAACTGAGCAGCAGAGCCAGACTCTTCTCGTCCAGTGGAGTGTAGGCCAGCATAGCTCCAATACGAACTGTCAGGGGAGGAGGCGACATATATGTGAGGGATGATGCACACTGAAACAGCAGGCTGAAGATGATCAGATCTGATGTCTTTTTAAAGAACAGAATTTAGATTTTCTACAGGACATAACTATTATTAACACAGTGACATTTCTGGTTAACAGTTATCAGTAATGTGGATTTAATGACTAAGTGAATAAAGAAGAACAGTCTGGTAAGTTCAGAAAATTAAATCACTTAATACAAAAAACAGCTAATAAGCAGTCGTTTTAATCAAGCCTACTTTTCAGTTCTTTACGTGCAAGTTTAAAGGTCAAATCTAATTATGTACTGTATGGATTACTGTTAAGTAATGCTCAACTACTGTTGGTACCTCATATGTTTGTTAAATCAGAGGTGTTCATTAAGGTCAGTAATCAAATCTGATTAGTTGTCTTAAGAAGCAGGCTGAGTCATCTGTGAATTCAATTTACGCTTATTAAAAAAAAGACTGAAATTATCAATAATTTCACCTGAATGTTAATATCAGAACACAATGTCACAATAAATGACTCACTGTCTAGATTACCACTCCAGGGACTTGGAATACTCAGATTACTTTTTTGCTGTCATGAGTAACAAAACACGTTAGTTTAGCAATGAAAGTAAACCATTATTTGGTTATTTAGTAAGTTTCCAATTCAGTACCTTAAGTTCCTTTTGTTTCTACAATAAACGACAAAAAACCCCAACAAAAAACAAAAACAGGAAATCACTTCTGTTTCTGTCCCACTTCTCTGCGGGCAGGACACAGCCACCGTCAGATTTGTAAGTATGATTTTGTTGTGTCACTGCATAGATTTACTAAAAGGAAATTGCAGGTTTAAAGTGAAACTCTCGCCAAAATTAAACTTAGGCTTATTTTGTGAATGTATATGATGCAAACCTTTGTGTAAAAGCATAATTACGATGAAAGAGGCTTTTAAGATTTTCGTTTTCGGCTCAAACTCATTTTCAATGGGAGTGCACGGGGCACTTTTACGCTAGCATCAAAATTGCTATTTTTAAAACACTAAGAAGGCTCGACACGACATGAAACTTTGCTCGTAGTATCACCAGGGTCTCTACACAAGGCTCAACTGAACCACATACACTCTACCCAGATGTGTCGATCCCCGAGTACGTTTGGCTGCTATGACAATGGCTAGAGGAGGAAGCTACTGCTAATGTGAGTTGTTCAAAAACGTTCTTTTTAGCAAACTCTGTGGACACAAACAATGTTCTCAATGCTCATGTTCATGTGTAGTTGTAGTTGTAGCCTGCAGTTACATATTCTGCATCATACATACTATTCAATGTAAGTAGAGTCGATACATTTAAAGGAAAATGTGCAGCCCCTGGACAATATAAGCAGTAACACGAGCAAGGAAGCGTAAAGGCCTTTTTCAAAAGTAACAATACTCAACACTGGTCTGTTCTCTAATAGCACAACAATACTGCAATAGCTTGGTCTCATTTTAATTTGCTGCAGGGGAATTAACCATGGAAAAAAATGGAGTAATGGACAAAATAGTGAAAACACTGAAGGCAGAAGCTTTAGTTCAGCAATGCCTCTCTTTAACAACATTTCACATGTCTTCAACCTAGCCTAGCAACTGGAACTAAAAAACTACAACATTCAGTTTTCTCCCACATCCTCCTTTATTTTCACTATTTTTTGTACAATGTTAAAACCCTCCATCCAGTCACTCACTTCTCAGTGTGTAATATATAAGTAATATGTGTGTATGTTTCAGGGTCCCTACCAAACAGGCGCAGCAGGTGTGGAGCTCCGTACACCTGAGACATCGCCATATCTGGGTGTTCAGACAGGATCTCAGCATACTGCGGCCTCTCAAACTTGTAAAGCAGCTGCGTGCCCAGCATGACGTTGAAGTACTCCCGAATCCCCGCCACCACTTCGTTGACTGCATACTCCCTGTGGAGGAAGAGAGAAAAGACGCATGTTTCTCTGGAGGGAAATTCAATGGAAACTTTAGAGGTCGCAATGTAAAAGAACCATGAGCTGTACAGGTTTAAAAACTTGACTGACGCAGGAAATACATCATGCTTGGAGTTTATTTATGTTAAAGTTAAGTTTACAGTGTGATGAGATGTAGTTTAGACAGTCTGGCGTGTTCCCCTACTCACAAAAAAGAAAATTAGAAATGTGAAACTTGAGACTCTGCTGTTGGAAAGCAGTAAAGTCACAAACTATGACGACAGAAATGAGACCAAGAAGAAGAAGAAGCAATCGGTGATCAATTAAAGTCCAATGGACCTTTTAACCTACAAAGAGTCCAAACTGTTTATCTTACACACCAGTATTTCTGGACAGATTGTGAAATTCTTGGCTGAAATTGATATTTAAAATAACCATATAGTTTGATATGGAATGTTTTTTCTTGTAGTTCAAGTTTGGTTCGATTTATTATCTGTCAGTCTCCTGAAAATGGGACCAACTCTTCTGGCTCAAAAACATAAAAGCTGAAACTTGAACAATTACTTTTGGTGCTCATAGAAAAGTTGTGGCCTCTTAACTTCCTGTTGATTCTGATTGATAACAGCTGATGACTTTTTTTCTGGGCCCGTTTCAATAGGGCCTGTTTGATGCACCAACTACACTCAGCCCCAAACAGTACAATGGGAAAGTCTAAGGAGCTCCGCATTGTCCTGAAAGGGCCCCTTATTGATTTAAACGGTAAGGAAAGTCACCTGGAGCCATTTCAAAGCAGTTACAGGTCCTCGAGATCAACTGTGCAAACAACTGTTTGTAAGTATAAAGGGCATGCATTGACTGGCCACAATGATGAGCAATATGCTGGAATCGAGAGGGAGAGGCCTCTGGACAGAATCACTCTCCTTTCTTTTGCATAAAATCCCAGTTTTTACCTCTACTAGCACATTGTTTTTAATTTTAATTATTTTTTTGTTAACTTTTATCTTGCTCTTTTAAATGTTCCACATTTAGTGAATGTAGTATTTAATGAGTTTTTACATTTTCTGTTCTGCCTTCTTGTTTTAACTCACTTCCACCAGATGTCCGTGTGTTTGGCTTGACTGTTGAGTGTTTATTCTTTGAGATTGTCTTCCTGAGTTTCCTGCATCGGCTTGACTGTCAAGGCACTTTGTAAACTCTGTTTTTAAAGGTGCTATATTAAATAACGTTTATTATGCTGTGAGGCTGTTTTGCTGCCAGTGCAACTGGTGCTTTAAAGAAAGCATATGGAATAATGAAGAGGGAGGATTATCTTTACATTCTTCAGAAAAACCTAAACCTGTCAGCCAGAAGATTTGTTCTTCAGGACAATGATCCCAGCCACGCATCAGAAGTGGTTAGATTCTGAATTGGTGACTCTAAACCAATTCAGAATCTAAACAAATGTGAAATATAGTAACAATCTCGTATTTCATATTTGCTCAGATTCTGAATTGGTGACTCTCAACCAATTCAGAATCTGAACAAATGTGAAATACTGTAACAATCTCCTCTTCTCTTCCTGAGTTATTGCAGTGAATAATGACTGGAAAAGATTATGATGTCACAGTGGAGATGACCTTTAAACTTTAACCTTGGATATACCATGTCATCACCCCCTTGTTCTATCGTACGTGCAGGCAGATGGACGAAGCCTCCGGAGGCATCAAAATGTTGCATGTATGGAAGGATGGCAAGCAGCATTTACAAGGAAACACATTGTTCATGCTCATTTGAATACATTTAAAAGGATTTCTACATGGTACATCATGTGCATAAATGGCACCATGGTGCGTAAATTACACACGATTGTGGTGAAACTGCCTGCAATTCATTTCATATAAGAAGGTAACAGACGCGGATATGGAGGATTGCATGAGCACAGTGTTTTTATTCTTACTTATTGTCCAAGTTTCCTTTCGATTTCTTATAGTTTGCATAGTCCTCCAAGACGGTCTCTACATTCTTCTTCGCAGGCAGATGAAACAACTGTAAGAAGCCAAATGCAAAAGAAGAAGCAGGACGACATGAATTTAAGATGTGGAGACTTTTTCACTATAGCTGAAGGAAATCTACAGCAAACACAGGAACTTGTCATGTTTCTTTCACCTGTTTCTGCCGGGTGATGAGGTCCCAGTCGTCCACCAGCCAGGGTTTCAGCTCCTCGGGGATCTTTACTTTCACCTCCACACGGTTGGTGAACATCTCCTCCTGAACACAAACACAAACATTTATAACTTGTTTTCCTTATTATTATTTCAATGTGTGTTTCATGAAGGACACTCTTCCTCTTTTTCTCCTCTAAAGTGTCGAGACCCAACACATCTTTCCTGTTGCTACAGGTACACTGTGCCCTTCACCATCAAAAGCTCAGGGTTCTAATGACTTAAGTGCTGTTATCCTCTGTTGACATGGTGCTATGTGTACAACATTTCCTGCAGCTTCTTGCTTTCTAAAGCTACCCAAACCCATTTTTCCCCCCGTGAGCACTCCAGAAAGAACTCAATCTGCGATCAAAGAGTCCCAACAATCACTTAATGTGGCCCACAGTGTAGTGGTCACATTCATGCATGAATAACTGATTCGACAAACAACTATGTGAGCCGGATGAAATCAGAAAGGACAGGGACTTTTTGTACTTTCACAGCCCTTAACCTAAATTTCACACAATAATTTGGAAACTTTAAGGTTATTTTTAGCTTGACATCTCCATATTTCCAGAAAGGAAGGTCAGTCTGCAGTTTGTATGGAAGACTCTCTCAGGTTAAATATTCAGTTATGGTTTCAATCGGTGACTGTACAGAAGACTTGGCTCCTTAAAGTATGTTTTTTTGTCTCAGCTTTTGACTGCAAGTAAAAATCTTTTGACTCTTTTCTCTATTAACTGATCAGTTGTTTTGTCAATCAAATGTCAGAAAATGGGGAGAAATGTCAATTTTTCCATCAGTGTTTCCCAAAGCCCAAGATTACAACTACAGCTACTACTGAAGTGTCTTGTTTTCAACAACCCAAAGATTTTCAAAAACCAGAAAATATCATATTTAAGCAGTTGGGATCAGAGAATTTTGACTTTGATTAATTGTTCATCAAAATACTTGTATAATAATGAGGTGGGAATGTTTTCATGTGAGACCATGGTGTGACCAATAATGACTGATACATACACTCTCCACAGTTGGATCAACCCGAGCCCTCTTCTTCCGGGGTCCCTGGGGTGTTTCTCCGCTGCTGGTGCCTTCACCCGGCCCTGGGGCTAAACACATTACACACATTTCAGCTTATAAATGATGTAGAAATGAAGGTTTGAGGTTTTTAGTAAAAACGTCTGGCAGGTTGTGAATGTCTTGTACTGAACAGACCCTTAAAAAGCTCCCCAAAGAGGACAGTGCTTTTAGGGTGTAATGGATGAGCAGGTAAACAACTTGTTATGTAGTCCATTTTTTTTCTCTGCCAAAAAGGCAAAAGGACACACAAGACCACTTAAGACAGTTCTATCTACAGCTGCCAACTCCTGACATCCTTTTTTCCTGACAGATTCAGTGGGCCTTCCAACATGGTGAATACGTTTGATACAAAGCTAAATACAAAAAAGTGGTTAAAAATACACATAATGTGACACACAAGTGACTAATTCATGAATACATTAAAGAATATTACCATGTGCAAAAGGATGGTACATTTTGTACATTTCTTTCAGATATGAACGAACCATCGTCAGTAAGAAGCGCCTCGTCTGCACTTACAGAAAAACAGTACTAATATTCACATGGCCCAAATGGCCAAAACAAGAAGCAAAAATCATATAATGATGGAACAAATTCCATTTCTCCGATATTTTCAAACTTACTGAAATGGTCCATGAACATTTCACTGTAATATTTAAAAGGGACAGTTCAGCCGGTATTTATCAATCTAGATTGTTTTGGTG
The DNA here is from genome assembly GCF_904848185.1 of Acanthopagrus latus. Lineage (NCBI taxonomy): Eukaryota > Metazoa > Chordata > Actinopteri > Spariformes > Sparidae > Acanthopagrus > Acanthopagrus latus. Next base: position 5,033,783 of record NC_051042.1, on the reverse strand, counting down.
AGAGCTGCAGAGTTTCGGAGATGTCTGCCTTCTCTCAAATATAATGGAACTGGATGGCACTCAGCTTGTGGTGTTCAGAAAACCCAAATAATGCGTTTGAAAGACACAACAGCAACGATTTCCAGGAATCGTGACCCGTTTACCCAAGACAATGCACTGACCTTGTTGTGAGCAGTTTAAATGTAGGCACTATTTGCTTTCTGTGTCACCGCACAGAAGGAAGTGCACATCTACTCATGGACAAGACGCTCAGGAACCTTGCCTGAAGTGTATGGTTAGCTCGCTTTATTCACTCGGCAACTCACACCAAAACAATCTACGAGGATAATTAGCACTACGGGTAAGAGGAAAAATATTTATTTTTGATTTGACGTTGAACTGTCTTAAATGTCCCAGTTCTTGTGATGAAACAAACTGCTCTTTGGACTAACGTCTTCAAGAAACTGAAAAGAGTCCAGTTGCCTACGATACAAATCAGAGCTACCATGACCTGGACAACTGAGAACCTTAATCAATCTTTCTATTTTAGGTTATAAATACTACATTTTCTTGAGTTAAAGCTACGACTAACATGTCATGTAGAAACATTTTACTTACTCTTCTGTTTTGCCTTTTTCACTTTCCTAGGATGCAAAAAAGAAAAGACATTGTAAGTGACAATATGATGTTACCTCATACATTTACCCTGTGAGGTCATCGAACACAGTGATACACATATCATCTGTTTACAGTATGTTTGATTATTAGAGGGGAGAAAACAAGGTAGACACTTACAGATCAACATTTTTCTGCTGCACAGCAGCAATCTTCTTGCTTGGTGCTAAACCCCTCATCTTTCCCTCAACATAATGGTCCCTGAAGAAGAAGAGAAAGAGTCATGGTCATTACATAAACCAACTTAAGAATCATTCATGCTCAATGTTAGATACACATACGGATATGGACGTAGCCTTCTGAGTTTATTACATCCGAATTTCTGCATGTGTTCTGAAAGCTTACAGATGCAGACCGACGGAGCAGTACCTCCATTGGTCATGGCAGACAGTGTAGCCATGTTGCCAATAATTCAAGCAAGACACTATAACAGAACATGAGGAAGAAGTTTTAAACATGGCAGAACTTTTAGAGGAGAGGTTATGTGCGTTGGTGAGGAGTTTCAAGATGTTACTTTGCACTGGAGCAGAGACAGACAGCTACTACAGAGCAGCTGGGAGAAGAAAAGTGTAAATCTGTGCAAGATCAATTTGAGTCCAACTGATGCCTTGTAATGGTTATAAGGCTGAACATCCATGACAATGTGAGGGATGAATGGAAGTATGTGGGCAGCGACGGCTAAATAGTTTGACCGTACCAAAAGGGTGCATAAATGAGTCTAAAAACACATAACAGAGGTTTACCCATGTACTGACGTGTCAGGAGCTCTGTGTTTCAACTCACAAGCAACTAATAATAAATTCATGGTAAAAATGTCATTGTATGTGTGAAAATTGTGTTACTTTTGTTCATGCTGGGAGCAGGGAGCTTTTCTTACTCAGCAACAAAGTACTTCCTTATCCTCTCTGATTCATCATCATCATCATCACAGCACAAAGGTACATAGGTGAAAACTCACTTGCATTTCCTGAACTCTGTAAATTTGCTGAGGTACTTGGATGCATAAAATCACCAGGAAACTCGAAGGCACTCTATTCTTAAACAATTAAAACGCCTTCATTGTGGCAGCATGGACATCTGGTGTGAATATGCATCAAGGCTTGGTCTGGGACAGTCTAAGGCAACTAAGGCAGTTTAATTGTGTATAAAGACAGTTCCTGGGAGTTTTGTTATGATTTTTAGAGGAACTTACTGATTGGCCTTTTGAAGCTCTTTTTGTTTCGCAAGGTTGCTGTCCACATATTTGAGAACTCTGCTTTCAGGAACCCATTCATCCCAGCTGAAGAAGAGAAAAACAGCCTCATAAAGATGCAGATACTAATTTGATTCAGATCAAACACAATTGATGACGAGCAAACTGTATCCATGCTGCTCACTTTTTGTTCCATCCGCTGTAATGAATGAAGTATTTAATCTGCTTTTCCTTTATGTTGATCTTTACGCACTGTAAAAAAACAGAAAACACACAGATGAATGTTGACAGTGTGCGCTGACATTTGCGCTGCAGTTAAAAATCAACTGATAGCGTGGGCTAATATTGAAACAAACCTTTGCCTCATAGAGCAATGGCCCATGGAAGCACAGGACTCTTTCACCTGCGAGGGGCAAAACAAATGTTAGCACTGAGGGAAAAACACACAACATCGCCACAATATATTTTAATTTAATAACTCGTCATGCTGCCATGAAGTTTTTGAGCTGGTAAAGCTTGGCCTGGTGGGGTTTCTGCAGCTCTTTGTGTGTCAGTGACTGTCTAGTAAATAAAGCTTTAGCTCAAACATAGCATACATCACAAGCTAGCTAGCTGTTAGCCTGACGTTAACGTCTGTTTCCCCACATTCAGCTCCATTTTAAGTTAGCAGCTTTAATATGTGTTGATTTCTGGCATGTTTCATCTGATTTCCTCACATACGTGGGCAGTAATAAAGGCTGTGTGGCTCTGTGTCCCTCCCTGGAGAACACTATTGTCGAGCAGGAGCAGCAGCATCAACAACAACAACAAACCCGCCCCCCTCCACTCGCGCTCTTTTTTCCCTACAAACCTTCTTGAAATTTAGGTTTAGGGTCCTGTTTTGGCGCCATTCACAGACTCAGCTGATCGGATCTCTGAGGGATCAAATTCGTGCATTGCCAGAGTCCATTTCTTCCAGGCGCAAACACCTCCGACATTGGAGCCAAAGCGAAGGAAGAAGCCGAGAATGGCCTGTCTGCCGCTGGGTCACCTGACCGCCGCCGAGAGCCGGAGCGGCGCTGCGTTCAGGGGCTCCTGCTGAAGCTCGGAAAAACAACGATTGATGTTGAGCAATGGAAGCCCAGGGATCTCGCAGACTCAGATGGCAGTTTTTCCAGCACGGTCAATATATTGATGCCGTCGGTGACGCTTTTTGAATAGGCACTTTTTAATTTCAGTTTACTCAGTTGTATTTATGTTATTGTTGCCTGCTCAGAGTGGTATCATGGTTCACACAGGATCAATTCAGGTAACCTGTGTGATGTGGGTCTAAACTCAAGGGTTTTTATTTTCTCTTCTAACAAAATGTAGTCAACAGGACTTTTACTGTAAATCAAGCTTGGGCGTCAAGTGCATGAAATCCCATGACATCACGGAGTTGATGTTACAGAGAGCGACATGGCACTTTGCAGTCACAAAGCATATACAATTATGTCTGTGATTTGTTCATGCAACAAAATATTCACTGAAATGTTGAAAATGTGTTTTTGTCTTTTGAATAAAAAACTGTTTTAGTTGTTCTACGCTATATCAAATGTGATTAAGACTGTAGGGACAGCCATTCTACCAGCATAGTTTATAAAAAGACTACCAGCTGCCCAAAGAATGAACTCTTTTGCTGTTTTGCCATTCAACATGACAGTTTTTCCTCACTTGAATTGCAGGGTCTAGGACAGAGGATGTCGTTCACTGTACAGATTGCAATGTGATGCAATGTGATTGTGATTTGGGGCTATATAAATAAAACTGATTTGAAGTAGTTTGATCAATAGGTCACAGAAGTATAAATTGCAAATAATGTCCCATATTAACCAAATTCACCCAATAAATAACACTTGCTTGCTGTTTTACATGATTCTGTTCACTTACCAGCACTGCTATTCTCGTAAACACCCTGATTACTTCTCGTTTGGACTACTGTAATTCTCTCTTCCATGGTCTTCTTCGAAAATCACTCCATAAACTCTAACTAATCCAGAACTCAGCTGCTCACATCATCACCAGAACTCCCTCTGCTGATCACATCACTCCAGCCCTGCAGCAACTCCATTGGCTCCCTATCAAATCCTGCACTGATTTCAAGATTCTGCTCCTCGCTTTCAAGATCCTTCATAACCTGGCACCACCATATCTCGCTGAACTGATTCCATATCCACACACCATCCCTCGCTCTCTGATCCTCTTCTACCATCCAGCTCTTCGCCCCATCTGCCAACCTAACCACCATGGGGTCACGAGCTTTCAGCAGATCTGCCCCCAGCCTCTGGAACTCTCTCACACCAGACGTTCGCACTTCTGACACTGTCTCCATTTTTAAATCTCGCCTGAAAACACACTTATTCTGAGTGGCTTACTCTGTATTAGACTAATCATATAAACTCGCTCTTGCCTATTCTTTATTCCACTCGATTGCACTATTCTCACCCCTGAAGTTCAACCCTGCCTAACTCAGCCCGGTTGACTTCCTGTATGGTGGTCTGTGGAGTATGAATTCTGCGCCGAGCTCCTGGCACTATGTAATTGCATCTTCTTATTATTTATTTATCCTCATGCGCACTAAATTGTCTCCTGTTTGTTGCACTGTTGTTATTATGTGCAGTGTCCTTAAGGGCTTTGAAAGGCACCTTTAAATAAAGTGCATTATTATTATTATTATTACTGCTACTATTATTATATGTCTTAAGGTCCCTATAATATGCTAATTTTTCACATTCATACCTCCTAGAAAATGTATACATCCAATATAAACCCCCCTACATGCAGCACTCCTATTCACCCTCTGGGTCTTTAAGTCCCTCCTCCCGGCAGTCCCACTCTACTCTGACTGGACAGCTTTCACAGGACTGAGAAGAAACCGCACACCATATTTCCACCTCAGCTCTGCCGGTGTTGTTGCAACCAGAGCTGTGCTGGGGGCGGTGATTGTAGAGTCATGTGAGAATCACGACCCCTGATCTGTCTTGGCAAAGAAGGAAGTGGTCTCATATGAAGTTGTGTGTGTGTGTGTGTGTGTGTGTATGAGCGTAAGATTAAAGGTTTCAGTGACTTCAGTAAACTTGGACCGGTTGCTGGGCAAAAGACTGAAAATGACATTCTTGCGGAGTCACCACACCAGTGTTTCTCAGCCCTGTCTGTTCTCTGACCTGATTGTTGGGTCACACATTTCTCATGCACTCTGAGTTGTCCCACTGACCTTGTGAATTTGAACATGACATTCATCAATCCAATGATTGTTATTCAGTAAGTTATATCTGTTTGTCCTCATGATGTCATCTGCCTGTCAGTGAAGTAGAGTCTCAGCTCTGTGTAGTGACACATTAAGATCCACGCATTAATGTCATTTTTCTTTTTTTCTGCATGTTTGGACAAACTTAGAAAACAGAGATATGTGAGTATCACTGCATTAACTAAGAGACAGACTTCAGGTTTAATCTCCTGTGATGGACTGAATGTTTTGCAGACACTGAAAGATCTACATCCTACATCATCCTAATTACCCTTTTAAGAGCAAACATCTTCTCAACCCTCATATAATGTTTATCTGATCCTGCGGAGGTCAAGTTAAAATGGAAAGATTGGACTTTATTGATGAGTGACTGCATGAGAAAAACACGAACGAATCATTAGACAATGTCAAACAGACAGGGAGGTGGAGCAAATATCTGCAAGGCATTTTTCTAACGGGAACAACTGTCAAATAAAGCCAAAGAGAAACCCACGACCCTATGTTAATAACCTTGAAACTCTTTCAAGCCCTTGTTGACTTGACAGTAGACTACAAATCCAGTGCATTTTTAAATCGTACCAACATTTCAATTAAGACAAAATTAACAGACAGACTTTTTTCTCACCAGCAAGATACACAGAAAACAGAATAAAATCAAACACCATACACATTTACACAAATGATAAGGGATTTTAAAGTTAAAAATATTTGTCAACAGTGCCAAAATATTAATCAAATAAAAGGTTACATTCTTTAAAATGATCTTCTTAGTCTTTTTTGTGAGTCTAATTCTGTGACTTTGTGACATCACACAATGTCACCATGTTACTCATTTGCTTTCAGTAGACGTCACTGGTGAGACTGACTTCATGAGTAGGGAACTGTAAAAAAAAAAGAAAAAAGAAATATATATATATATATATATAATAAAAAATATAAATGAATTGATCTACATGATTTACTGAGCCTACATGACTGACAACATGAGGTTTGATGTGCTGTAGCAGGTATTTTGTAAAATGCATTTTCATGGATATTCTCACTGTGATTACTTTCCTTAACTCCAGTTAAAAAAAAAAAGACAAAGAGTCGTTAAGCTTTCATCTATGTGTATCTGTAGAGGCACTGAGTTATGGAATAACATGCTCTAATTTTACATTTTAGAAAAAGAAGTCAATTTTCAGACATTTTGCCTTCACAAAAGTGTCTGTAGAATCACCCAAATGTAAGTAAATGGACTAGTATTTCTTTAGAGCTTCTTTAGGAGCTTCCAGTCTACTGGCTGCTCAAAGCTGCTTCATGCAATATGCCAACTGCTCCTCAGGGGCAATTTGGGGTTCAGTATCTTAATCAGGGACACTTCGACATGCAGCTTGAAGGAGCCGGTCTATGCTTTCCACCTCTGTTTGCCTGTATGACACCAAGGTAAGGTAAAGTGTTCCTTTCATGAATGTACAATCAGTAATGGTGACTGTTATGGATGTTCAGAGTTCACTTCTTTATGCACACTGCTGCCCATATGCCTTGTGTTTACATTATGGTAAATATATCCTCTATGTGCGCGTGAGAGAGGCTGTGAGATGTCCTAGACAGATTCTTAAAGAGGAATTATGTCGTTTTGGAGAAAAGATCAAAACACAGAATTGTGCTATTTATAATATTAATGGGGTAATGAACAAGTTGTTCTCAGAGGAAAATAAGGTCCCAGAACACTGATTGAAGCTAGGAAGGTGGCAGGGTCCGCCACATAAAAACACATTAAAACAGTATAAATTGCGTTTTCCTTTAAGATCAGAAAGACAGTTTGTTAATTTAGTTTGTCTAGGCGATGAAGATCTTTCTCTTCACATTTAAATGTATTCCCCAAAACTACACAATGCACCTTTAAATTTCTATATCAAATCAGTGCAACATCACCAAAATGACCACATCAGTAAACCTAAATTAAAGAAAACAGATTGACTCGTTCTTTAAATTCTTCTATCTGTAAAATAGAAATTGTTTGTCCTCCACTCTGTTCAATTCAGTCCACGTCTGCAGACCATTTCCTTTCTATCACATATTAATGAATCCTAGTTTCTCCTATGAATGTGCCCACACAACATCCGTCTGCGTGTTCATGTGTGCTGCAGCTTCCTAAACCCATTCAGTCAGACCTTAATGTGGTGTTTGTTCATGCATACAGCCACCGTTCTCTATCAGGCGGCTCTGCGGTGAGCATAAAATCCATTATGTCTGTTTTGTCCACCTCCCTCACATGTTGATGACTGCTGAGCCCATAAAGTTTATGTGCAGGTCAGTGAGACCCGAAGCAGCCAGATGACTCATATCTCAGAAGCTATCGTCAAATGTTATCACCTTTGAGGGTTGGACTCCTGGGCATCAATTGTTAAAGGTGCGATATGTATGAATGTTAGATTACGACAGAATGTGAAGAGAATAGAGTTTTGACGTCTATGTGTTGTGTTGAGACATCTATTTAAAGCAAAACTCGTGCCAAAATGCAACCTAGGCTTTTTTTGTGAATGTACCTGAGTCAAACCTTCATAAAAAAGCACAATTATGATCATATAGGCACTTTTAATATTTACCATATTTTCGTTTTTGGGTCAAACTCATTTTCAATGGGAATGCTAGGGGCACTTTTACGCTAGCATCAAAATTGCTATTTTTATAACACTAAGAAGGCTCGACACAACATGAAAATTTACTCGTAGTATCACCAGGGTCTCTACACATGAACACGAGGATTGAGAACATTGTTTGTGTACACAGAGTTTACTAAAAAGATGTTTTTGAACAACTCACGTTAGCATTAGCTTCTTCCCCTAGCCGCTTTTGATTTTAGCATTGTTTCTTATATGAGGCTCCTTTTTTAGCTTCAAGGTCAATATTGTTTTTCGCTAACGACAAAACAATGAATTATCCGTGCATTTATTTGGAACTAAGCTTTAGGAGCGTCCCACCTTAACTGTCCTCCATGTCACGTCGCATTCTGAGATTGATACTTCTCGACTGCCATGATGGCAGCTAGCGGAACAAGCAACTGGTAACATGAGTTGTTCAAACACTTTCTTTTTAGCAAACTCTGTGTACACAAACAATGTTCTCAATGCTCATGTTCATGTGTAGAGACCCTGGTGATACTACGAGCAAAGTTTCATGTTGTGTCGAGCCTTCTTAGTGTTTTAAAAGTAGCTATTTTGATGCTATCGTTAAGTTGCCCGTAGCACTCCCATTGAAAATGAATTTGACCCGAAAACGAAAATATGTTGAATCTTAAAAGTGCCTCTTTCATAGTAATTATGCTTTTACACAAAAATTTGACTCGGGTTCATTCACAAAAAAAGCCTAGGTTGCATTTTGGCAAGATTTTCGCTTTAAGTAAGCATGCTAATCAGCTAGCCAAGGGCTGTCCGCTTCATACTACCAGTCTGGTCCACCAGCGGCACAACTAACTGAGCAAACTAACTAAGCAGCAACAGTTACTCTGGTGACATGCTGCCCCCTCTGTATGAATTCAACAGGAGGCCAGTTCTACATATTGCACAATTAACTATGAGGAAAACTTAGCCATGTGACAGCTTGAGTATGTTTTTATTATGACACATTAAAGACACAGTTTTATTGCGTATTTACAGCGATCTTATGTCACACACTTTGTTGTTTTCTTTACCCCAACTCCTGATTTTGGCACACTGAGGTCAACATTCACGTCCTAGCAACGTGACCTTTAACTTCCCCTCCTTTACTCCAGTCGATGATGAGGTCCATGATTGTCTTATAATCACATTTATCAGACACTTTGTGCATTTTTAGCTTAGACATTTACAGCAGCGCTCTCAGCTCCAACGCCAGCACACCAACGCGCAGTTCATTGTAATGAGCAATTACGCACGCAATCACGGAGACTGTGGACTAGAGACACATCAATCCTAATAGTTATTTAACATGTAACGCCACAGTGGTCACAAGCGTCATAATGTTTCACAAAATAACCGATTCATTTGTGTAAATCCCTGAACTAGCTATAGTTTCTTTAAAGAACATTTGCCACTTTACGCACGCGTTTAAAGACAAAAAAGCGCAACTGAAAGTCACATTTTCCAAAAGTAAAATCGAGTAAACAGTCTTGACAAGATGTTGTTTGTCCGTATTTTGCTCTCTGAGTCGTTTCCTCTCTTGCCTGGTCGCTCATTTGTCGTGCGCACTCGGTGCGTCTTGGTTATAGTTTGTGCAAACATTACGCGCTCTGTCGGATCATCAATAAACTTCAAAAACACACACTATCCTCTGTGTATCAGATCCTTCAGTTTGCTCCTGAACTCCTTCCTCATGAGGCAGTAAATAATCGGGTTCAGGCAGCTGTTGGTGTGCGCCAGACACACGGTCAGCGGGAACACGTATGTGTGCACTATGTAGTACGCTTTGTCCCAGTTTACAGCGTTCAGTTTGACCAGCACGCTCCACAAAGTGATGGCGTGGTTCGGCATCCAGCACACGAAGAAGGACAGCACGACAATAGTGATGGATTTTGTAACTTGGGATCTCCGTTTGGGGTTGCTTGTTTTCATACTCCGGTTGCGGACGAACCGCAGCAGCATGATGTAGCTGATGGACACGATGGACATCGGCAACACGAAACCTACAACTATTTTCTGAATGTGATAAACTGCCAGCCAGTACTGACCCCCGGGAAACCGCAGCAGACAGAGTTTTTCTCCGGTTACGTTGCTGACAGTGGAGAAAATCGACGTGGGCGCAGTTGCCGCAGTCGCCAGTGTCCAAATAATCGCGCAGACCCACTTGGTGGAGCAGGAGTGGTGCACGGTTCTGTTCTTCAGGGCCGAGGCCACCGAGCAGTAGCGGGTCACACTCATGGCGGTGAGGAAAAACACGCTGGCGTACATGTTCATCACTGTGACCGACAGGACGATTTTGCACATGGCGTCTCCAAACGGCCAGCTGAAGTCCAGCGCGGTGTCCACAGCCCAGAAGGGCAGGGTGAGCACGAACTGCAGGTCTGTCACCGCCAAGTTGAGCACGTAGAAGTTCATCTTGGACTTCTTCCTCTCTTTTTTGACCCTGATGAAGAAGAGCACCAGCAGGTTGCCCACGAGTCCCGCAGCGCACACTACAGAGTAAACCAGGCAGATGAGGAATCTCAGGATCGGACTCCCGTCAGCTGACACGTCGATGTCCTCCAGGTTGCTGAAGCAGTCCATCAACGCCATTGACCTGTTAAAGCAGACACTTTCATTCTCCTCATCCATAATTCCAGCAGTTTCACGGATAGCTCAAGATAATCTGATCAGTGAAACATGTGTAAACGCAGCTGGATCTTGGAGTGCCACATTAGTGAGAAGCGCACGATGTCTCCAGCTCCTCCGTCTGAATCCACCCCACCCTCTTGCCATCTCCCCTCCTCCCTACTTATGATCGTCCAACCGCCACCACCACCACCGCTCTAAGCTGTGACAGGGTGAGAGGAACGGCGGGGTTGAGGTGTTCATTGGCTTATACTACGTTTGATGCGTCCATCCGTCTTGCGCGTAATGGAGGCTCCTTGGAGCGCGCGGATTCCCCATCTCCATCACCCCGAATCTAAAAATAACCCCCTAATCAATGATTTCAGATGATCAGTTAAGCAGAGTTTGTGTCAGTGCCAGGAAGGCACCGTGTGGAGCAGACAAGGCGTGCGTAATTGGTTTTGTGCCACCACAGTGAAGGATGGGCTGATCAGAACGTCCCTCTGCTGCCACCTGGTGTCAACATGTTAAACCTCATCTTTTTTTTTTTTTGAAAAAAAAAAAAAAGAAAACACAGAGATGTAACAGAATGCATTTTATTACATCTAAACTTTTCTACATAAACAGGTAACATTCAATAAGTAAACAATTTCTTCCAATGCAGGTAATAAATATTTTTTTTCACTTAGTATATTTGTACAAACTGACAGGGGTTTACTGTACACCGTCCTCTCCTCGCCCTCCTTGAAAAGCCTTTTTATGATTTTTCTCGGGTCGGAGCTGTGAAACAGAACCTGTGAATGTTTTAAGGCAGTGAGTGCACACGTCGACTTGAGTCTGACTTGGAGATTATTTCAGTTGTGTAAGACTCTTTATTGGCCACAGTCCTTTTTATATATTTTTTTAATAATAGTACAGCTTTCATTTTCTAAAAAATATATAAATTAATTTATTCTCTCGCTCTGAAGTGACACACAAAAAGCATACAAACGGACATCAAACACCCACGTTTGGATCTGAAGGTTCAGTCTTCCATACAGACATAATATACACACTGCTGACTTTTCCCTTTTGAGACATCATGACAACTGGTGATGATGTTAGATTTGTGTGCGAATCGTTCTTTTTGAACGAGTTAAATCGATTTGTGAGCAGCAGTGAATCCCAAATCCTGCTTCTGCACGGTGCAGTTGTGCATTAAGAGCCACGTTAACTTCTGGGTCAGCTTCTTCGTTTTGCAAACAGCCACCGGGCCGAAGAACGAGTCGTTCATGAGCACAAACCCACACAGAGCTGTGTTCAAAAAAAATACAGAACCAAATGAGTCATTCATGAGTTGGTTCGCTAGTGTCAATCTGAGCAAAACAAACCAGTTAAGCTAAAAAAGTTCAGACATTATCTGCTGACCACGTACTGATGGAAAGTCTGGTGAAGTTTCATAATCAACATAACATTTCTGGAGCGTCACAGGAAAAAAAAAAAAGTTGCAGTATTCTCCTAAAGAAGTGAAGGAGATGTGGACTCTAAATAAAAAATAAAAAACTGAGAAAAACATAAAATGGCTCCATTCAGCTCGTCCAGTGTGATCAAAGTCTGCAGGAGCCCTGAGATCCCAAACTGATTTAAAAGACTTTATTTAAACCTTGTCTCAGAGCTGCTAAGCTAAAAGTGTGCCCAATCTGAAGAGGGTGCACAAGTCTGACCAAATGTCCATGCCATTAAAAACTTATTTTTTAAATCAATTTGTGACCTTTATGGCTTCCAATGATTAGATTACTCTCATGAATCTAACAAAAAAAGCTGCTCAGTGGAGCACGAAGATGAGACTTTGGGTTTGGCTCGCGGCTAACTTGAATGAGGGTGAAATGATTTAACTGTGTGGCTCTTTTAAACTCTCCAAATGTTAATTTAAGCAAATTATCACAGTGACACGAGTCAGTTGGCAGAGCTTGTGACACTCATCATGTCGGCGTCTGGGGGAAAGGCTTTCTGATGTTGTAATTACACAGTTTGGCCACTAAAGCCTGGCGCTCACCCTGAGGGCTGGATGAGCTGAACGGAGCCACTTTGTGTTTTTTTTGTTTTTTTTACATTTTAGAACAACTCCTCATCACCTTCACTTGTTCAGGACAATGATCTAACACTGTTTTCCGATGAACCATCACCTGACTTTTCATCAGCATGAAGGTGAGTAGATAATGTCTGAATGTGTGTTTTGGGTGAACTGTTCCTTTCTCATCACTAACAGCCAAAGAGCTGAGCTGCTCAGTCCAGGTCGCCGGTGCAGATTTTGAAAACACAGCTAAGAGTAACTGCTGATCATAGTGGCCTTAGTTCAGCAAACACATAATCTGCTGCAGAAACGCTGTGAAAACACTGCGAGCCTGTTCACACCTGTGACTATAACTCGAGATGGAGTCAGAGGAGCTTCTCTCTCCCTGCATGGAATCTTGAGTTCTTACAAAAAAAGCAGCTGAACAACAACTGATTCTCCCTCAGAAAACTAACAATGTTGGACCACATGATGGAGCTGTGGGCATGAAACACGTTGAGGGGAACCCCCCCAAATCCCCTCATCATGTAGACCACTTCAACAGAAAACACATTCACGCCATCTGCTCTCTCACTTAATGTGTGAAATCGTAACCGGCTGCAACGTCTCGTGGCAAACATGAGGAAAGAAGAAGTCGTTCAAATCAATTAAATCTCCCAATTAAGTCTCTGAATATTGGTGATTAATATGCAAACTACACTTTGTACTGAAGGTGCAAGCACACATGCTTTTGAGTGATACATGAGCCACGATGTGTCATGTGTGGACATGATAAACTCACTATGGGTTTGTCTGATTAGTTATACTTTCATTCACTGGTCACCAGATATGTTATATGTGATCCCGGTTCTATGAAAATCATGCATGTCCAAAACCTCCACCCTTCACCAGCTAAGAAAACAACACTGATTTCCACTGTGACCAAGTATTTGCAGCTAACCCACAGAGTCCTTAAATGGTTTATTTAGCTAAAGAAGTAGGAGATTTCTCTCCACTCACAAAAGTATCTGGGAAATTCAAAACCACCAAATTTGGACACATGGTTTTCTTTAGAGAAATGCAGACTCATATATTTTATCAGCCTACGAAGCTGTTTTATCAGACTGAGTCGGATGTTAACATCTGCATGCTGCCGTGTGACGCCAGTGGTCTCTGTGTCCCATTTATAAGATAGAAGCTGAGCCTTTTGCATTGCAAACTACAACCAAAATCAAGGGTGCAAGTGGATAAACAGGGACAAATGATCCAAGAATCTTAAGCAAATGTCATTATTTCATATAGTAATGAAGTAAGACAGAACAAGAATAATGTCTACAGCCATGCTAGCAGCTGCGTAAGGCTGTACTAACCTCTAACACTAATTAGTACTGAGAGAGATGGGAACAGTTTTGCAGGTATGACGCCATAAGATATCAGACATGTTGAGGTCTGGAGGAAAAGTGAAGGCTTCGGGCACAACAACAAAACAAAACTCCGACGAAACACGACACTTCATGACCTGTCCAACAGTTGTTGAGATATTTTGGACCACAGTGGTGAACAGACTGAGCGAGCTGCTAACTCAGGGAGGATTCAAACTGCTAAAATCAAGACTAAATAAACGGCTCTACATAAATGAATGTGCCATTAAATGAACAAAGATAAAGTAGACTTTAATTTATCAAATGTGAGATACAGTGAAAAGATGCTTTACGTTTGTTTTAATTCCTATTTCTATTGTGAACTTTTTCCCCACTGTTCCTATTCATTTATTCTACTTTAAATTCATTGATTTATGTATTATATTCTGGTGAGTCTGAGACTCTCAGACAGCCACTGAATGTGAGAGCAGCAGTCGATCTACACACACTTGAAGTTAACCACTTTGAATGACAGCTCCGCGTCTGCTCGATGACAGAACTGTATCAAGAAAAGCCAAAAAGAAGACGAGATAATAAATACGATTGGGGAAATAAATAGGGGGGGAAATGCAAAGAAAAATAATACATCACGGAGAATTATTGCAAGGGTAAATAAATACAAAAGCAAGCAACTTATGTCACATCCTACAAATCAATTAATGTCTATATTTATTCTTAATATGACTTTTTAGTGCTTTTAATGGCATATAAATTAAATTATTGATAATTTTCTGAATTCCTAAGTTTTTACTCTGGCACATCCAGGCCTCCGTACTAACGCGGCTATAAGCTCAGCATTTATATTCAGCCAGGAATCTGATGGTGATCTGCCAACTCTCCCGTCGGTCGTGCTGCGACACGTTAGCATTTGCAAACGACTTCCAGTTTGATAGAAACAGCTTCGTACTTCCTCTTTCTGTGAGACTGGGGTCGGAGCTAATTTGGTGGCATCAAAATTCAAGCACGCCACCAAATTAGCTGCGAGTTAATCAATATTTAATGATCCATTAGGCGTTTCTTCATAGCAGGCAACAGGAATTCATAATACCTCCGTGATTAACTCGTACTCTAAATCATCGTGAGTCATTGTGCATTAATTAAGCATGTGTGTTGTGCCCTTTTTAAAAAGGGTGTGTCAGCTCCCAGGATACACACAGGTATCTCCACGACGAATAACTAAATGGTACCTTTTCGGAGATATAATAGAATCGAAAGAATAATAAAATGCACATTAAATAAAATCATAACACAACAGCTCCCGAGTGACAGTGACTCTCTCACACACACACACCCACGGAAATCAAACCTTTTGCAAAAATATAATATATAGAAATAAGAATACAAAATAAATAAAATACTGCACAACACAGGAAATACATTAGATTTGTTCCGGCTGTCAGAAAAAGGGGGGGGGGGGTCAATTTAGGACGTCTCCCAGTCACTTTCTGAAGAACAGGACGGGGATGTGAGGTGATGGGGCCGGCTGTCCCAAGTGATTATCTCATCGTGGTGGAACATCGGGGAGAGGCTGATCAGAGGGGACGCTGGGAAAGTTTGAAGGACACACAGGTTCCAGGTTCAGGTTCAAAAGTGTGTCCACTGTAAATTGTACGATACATTCATGAGCAAACGTCAGCTGAATGGCAACAACATCGAGATCCAGACCTCTGACTCGTTTTGACACTTCCACATCACACGCCGACTAACGCGAAGGGTTTTTAAGTCACAGACAGCTCATGTATTTTTAACCCAGCTGGCTCTGTGCCCGGCGTAAGTTGGCATTTTGACACCCCCTCATTCATGGTGGCACTAAGCTGTCTGCTTTCACTCTTCTACGCTTTTCCACAAGCAGTTCCCAAAAGAAAAAAGTTTATGTGTGACCATTTTAAGACATTCTTTTGAGTTTGACAACTCCGCCCCGAGCGCGCTGTGAAGCATGCTCACAAACAGGCACTAGTTTGAACGTGGTCACATGTCGAGGTCGCCTATCTCTTTAAAAGGCCCGATGCTGCTACAACAGCTTGACTTTTTTTTTTAACAATAATTCCTTGCCGACGGTCAAAAGCACAAATCTGAGAAGACAAGAGACAAAAGGACACAGTTTGAGTTTCAGACTGAGAACACTGTGGCACACAGATCCAACTGCACTCTGATTATTGGGATAATTCATAGGTACCATATATTATTTTTGGCATTGCGCGAAAAATAAAAACAAAACTCTTCCAGCTCCAAACTCTTAATTGGCAAATATAAATAGTCTAAAAGTCTCCTTTCCTAAATGCTGTATGCCGGCAGAGTCTTTGTAAGGAGTTGGAAATCAGAGAGTGAAAATTAAAAACTGGAAATGGCTAATTTCCACCCGCACACTCCCCACAGCATTAACCTGAAGGTCAAAAGGAATGCATATATATATATATATATATATATATATATATATATATATATATATATATATATATATATATAATTTCTAACTGTTTAAATATCATACATAACTTAAAAAGCATAAGAAAATTATTAGTACATGAATAAACTGTAAATTCAGTGTCTGAAAAGTCCTTGTCATTGGATAGAGAAATAATTCACCATGATTTAAAAAGTGAGCTCGAGCAAGAGAGAGAGAGAGAAAAAGGGGAGAGGCTCATACTGAGGAGGTGAGAATGGAAACGCAGGATCGAGCTAAAAGAGAAGAAAAGATGAGCACATGGCGACGGGCGTATGTATAAGCATCTGTGAGAGAAACAGAGAAACAACCTCCAGTCGTCCACTTAAAAACAGCAATCGAAGCAGCTCACTAGACTGAAATGTCCCGATTTAACATACAAAAGTAAAAGAGGAAAATAGATTTTGTTCTCTGTACACGGTGCCACTCCTTGCTTTTGTAAAAAAGAGCCGTCCTCTGCTGTGTTTTTGTTCAGGTAGCATCTCTGCTGTTTGTGCCGCAGGGTTCACATGCTGGACAGGTTTCTGATCTGGAGTCAGTTTACCAACACAATGTCACAGCCGACCCTTTCAGTGATGACTCAGAGCTGTTCTCAGGTCAGTACAGTGAAGGGAACCGTCTAAATATTGGTGCTCTTGTCTTTACGGCTGAGTTTGATGACTTGGGGCCAGTGTAGTTTCTGGATCAAAACTTTACCCTGCAGTCAAAAAGTCTTTTACTAGATCGAAGCCGGGCCCAAAGGGTAGCCTCGACCCGCCTTGAGTCAGTCCAACGATATAACGTCAGGTATCCCGCCGTAAATAGCTGCCACAGCTGCTTCAGTGCTGCTCCGGCTGGCCACCACCCCGGGATGGTGTGAGGAGTGTGAGGACGAGTGAGTATCGCGGAGGCTGCTGGAGGAGACCAGGCTGCTGGCGCTGCCCGAGTTGCTCGCCCCGTTGGTGGGCACGTTCAGCGAAGAGGCTGAGGATGCGCCCGATTGGTCGAGGAACAGCTGGGAGCTAGAGGAGGAGGAGGAGGAGGTGCTGTAGGGCAGGAAGCGGTTGAGCAGCAGCTCGTGGTCGTCTGAGGCTGAAGCGGCGGCTGCCGCCGCCATCACCATGTTGTAATGCTGTGGGAGATACACAAGACAGCCGGAAGTGAGCTGCTGGTAGAAGCTGCTGGAGTCACCAGAGGTCTCGGAGAGGTCCTCACACTAGAAGAAGAATTTTTCATTTATTCATTTATCTTTTTCAGCCTCTATTTGACCACTTTAGTCCCAATCAGATCAAAGATTTTTATTTGTTTCTACAAGGGAAACCCAGCAATGACGGGCAGCAACACAGAGTTTTACGCTCTGGGGTGGCAGCTGAATCAACCTACAATTCCAAAGCGTCAGTTCTAGAAGAGTTGGGAATGAGACTCATAAATCAACTTTTCTTACAAACGGCACCTTTAAAATGATCAGAAAAAAACATTAGAACACAGAGAACCAGGAGAACAAGGGTGTGTGTGTGTTTAAGTAGTAAATGAAGCAAGTTAGCTGTACTCTGATGTCATTAAAATGAGGCTGACTGCACCAGAGTTTTGTAACAAATGCAACTTTAATGAACTTTTAAAAGCACATTATGATGATGGCAGAGTTAATAAGAATCTACTTGGCTCACCGATAAATCCAAACAATCTACTGTCCCACACGTTGTGGCTGAACAAGGAAAAATGTCTGGAAGAATTATTCAGCAAACCAAAACAACCACAATGATTAAATCTGATCTAATTTTAATCGTTTCTGGATTAAAACTTATTCTATATGTAAAAATGCTCAGCTGGAAAAAATATTCACAGAGTCATCATCAAGAGATGATTAACTTTGTTACATAATCACATTTATCAGGGCTGGGTATTCTTAACAACCTCGCGATTCGATTCAATTTCGATTCTTTAGGTCACAATTCGATTCAATATCGATTCGGTTCAATATTGATTTAAATGCTTCGATATTGATTCGGCACTGAGTGGTAATAAACAAATAATTCATTAGAGTACCTGTTGATAATTTTTAAACTCAAAAAAGGAATCTTAAATGTAAACAAAGGCACAAGATGGGTTTAGTAATAAAATAGTGCCACCACAGTTAAGCTGAGAAAGTGCCATTGTTTCTGGGGCTGCATGGCTCATTTTTGTCTGACATAAACAGACATAACCGTGGTCCCTCCTCCCTCCAGCTAGACGCGAGGGGGTGACACGTTGACACTGAACCCCCCTCTCTCCCCGGAGGAGAGTGCTACCCGCGGGTGCACGGTGCAGCAGCCAGGGGGAGACCGACTGTGCTGGGAGTTTACAGTCTCCGAAAGAGCTGTGCGTCAGACGGATACCCGCCTCCACAGCTCCGACAGCGTTTCCGCTTCCAGCTGCTGAGGGTGGAGACCGAGAGGCGTCCGGTGAGGGACAGCGGGTGGTCGGGGGGCCGCTGCTTGCCTGAATCCGTTCTGAGGATTTTATGAGTCGATATTGAATTGGGAAAAAATATATTGCAATGCATTGATGAATCGATATTTTTACCCACCTCTAACATTTACTAATGTTTATATTGGGTCAGTAAATGTTAATGTATCTAATGGAATTTATTCTTTATGCTCCTGTGAAATGATCAATATTTCATTTCACACTGACTGACACAAACAGGTAGTTTGCCGCTCTCCTATGTTTTATTATCTCCTCATATCTGTTCTTCTGTAAAATTATAATCTTTTTACATTCTGATGGTTTTTACTGCTTATCAACTAGTTTGGCCCGTCCTCTTCCAGGTCACCATTAAGGCAGGAACACACTGGCCCAAACGTTGGACAAATGAAACTCTGACTCAGACGAGTTGGGGAACAAATCTGTTCGGACAGCGTCTGGTCAGATTCAGTCTGAGAGTGTCGGCGGTCTGAGGATTGGACGCCATTGGATACTCTGATTAGTTGTGTGCTAGCTGTTCAATGACCATTTTGATTGATTCTGATTGGTGGTGTGCTAGCGAATCAGCACGGTGTGTGGGAGGGGCGGAGGTGCAATTTCTCCTTATTACTTTTCCCCCCTGTGATGTCTTCATATAATAACGAGCCTGGAGCAGACAACACGACCGTCAGCTCAGCCAAAATGATCCTTCAAGTAATGCCAAGTATTGTATTCCACAAATGTCTTCTCAGGTCAAACAAATACTGAGCTAATTCTATGTGCACTTTATTTTTCTAATCTCATAATCTATGGGCTGCACTCCGTTCCGTCACTTCCTGTTGTCATGTTTTGGATTACTGGCAAGAGACCAGTGCCACCGGATGTTAAGGAGACTTATTGCATCTAGCGCAAGCGGAGAACGTACACGCTACTGTGTAGTTGGCAGCAGTCGAGGTGGTATGTTTCAATGCAACTTTTCTGCTGAACGGGTCAGACGAGAGGAAGCGGAGTGGTCGGATAAAGACAGTTGGCCGTTGGTTTGAGTCTGGGCGGAGTGTGGGCCACTTTAGAGTGGAGGTCATGGGACGCGGGTACCAGCTGGCGATGCCTTGAACTCCTCAGTCGCAATATTAACTGTAAAACTTGTAATAATTGTTGAGGCTGTCTGTTTGTTTAATCAATAACTTTGATTGTGACTCATAATATAAGAAATATTAATTGACATTTACAGTGACTGACGACAGAGTAAAACAGCTGTTTTTTCATATTTATAGCAGATTTATGTAGAAACTGGTATTTTATGTGATTTGGCGCCCCCCACAGGTTCTGAGTGCAACACCAAAGTAAATACAGTAACTGTAAATACAAATCATACATCATTAGACATAATGTAGCTGCTGACTACAAACAAACCTCATGACATCATAACTATGTTATGTGTTGAGAACTTGTGTTTTGAAGTCAACATGTGTGTAAAGCTGTGATCCTGCCCTCTCAATGAAGTTACACAGAGCTGAAACAAGTGGCAGAGACACCATTCACCTTATTATAATTCACTGTACCATCAACATGATGTTGAAGCAGGCTGAGAAACCCACATAATGTTGCTTAAAGTACAGCCACAAAGCCTCTGCTACTGCATCTCAATAAGTTATAAATGTGCATCTATGCTCGATACACACATATCATTAATGCAGAAATTGAAGAACAGACGTTAAGATTCTGAGAGTTGATGTTTGGCAGGACTCTGGAGTCAAATCTGGGGCATATTATCAGTACATTTGGGTAAAATACAGACTTCGCTTATCCCTCCAAGACATGCAGAGTAATTTCTGAATCAAATCCCCTGGTGAAACTTGTCCAATCTGAATAGAGCTTCCGGTGACTGAATTCACTGCTGAAAATTGATGTAATCCATAGAAATGTGATGAAACCCAAAAATATGTACTTACTAATCTCTCGTGGTATCCCGCTGTGCAGGTAGTTTTGGTTTAATTTGATTTCTGCCTCCACAATTTAACGGTGCTCTGCTCACAGCATTATAAAAATAACACAAAAAAATTCCACAGCAGCATCTTTCCGGAAGCGTCGTCCCTTTAATGTACAGAAAACACTGCCGACAGTCTTCTATTTCCCCGGGAGGAAGTGGCTTCCATAAAAACTGTCCGCGGTGACGTCTGTGGACTCACCAGAATAGCAGGGGAATTTATTCTGGAACCGTAGCTGCTGTTGAATTTTTTAAATGCAATTTTTCAATCCTGTGTGAACCACATATGAAATTCCAGTCACTCTCAGGAGAAACCTCAAAACTATATGAGCAGCTGGATTTTCCACCTCTCAGACTGAGTGGAAACAATGTTGTTTTATTTTGTAATTTGGGAGAAAAAAACCTGAGTAACGGAACCTGAACAGAGCAAAGAGTGAAGAGGCGTCTGTGATCATGCTTGACTTCCTCAGAGATCCGACCCACCAGTTAACTGCGGGGTGAAGACTGTTTAATGTGTCGCTTTTCCTTAAATAGCTCTAACAGACACGATCAGACAGGAAGGATGATGACATTTAGTGCTCTCTAGCAGACATCCAACAGGTACACTGAGTACCAGCAGGTTTAGAGACAATTTATGGACAATTTTGACCAAATTTCTGGTTTCAAATACGTTTCTTTAAATTGTGACTCTGCATGAGGGAGCTTTCATCACCGTCAACTGCGGAGAGGGAGTCTGTTGTGTAGGAACACAAAGCGCTTTAGCTTTTGTTTTCCTGGTACTTTTCGAGTTCTTGTTTTATTTTCAAATGAAACAAGCTCCCAGGCTGTGCTGAACTCGGCACCTCCACGTCACCTAATGTACGTACCTGATGATTGTCGCCTTGAAGAAACGAGAAGAAGTTCAACTCTGCAAATCAAGTAGACACAGAGTCAGTGGAGAATAGCAACAACAAGTAACAAATACAAGTGTGTTTGAAGGTTAAAGTATTGCGTACGGAGGACCGATACTGACAAAATATAAATAAAGGGAAAGAAATAAATAATCTTTTCAATGCACAACAGAAATTATAAAATGTGTTTCAATTTGCTTCTGTATTTCTTTATATTTTACAATCGCTTTCCAATTTATTTCCCCCTTTTATCAACTCAATTATAAATTTTTAAGCATTTCATTTTTTCCCGTTGCTAATTCCCTCTTTTTTATTTCTCCACGCTTATTTATATCTTTCATTTCTTTTTTTTACTATATCTGAGGTTTCGACAATGAGAACTAAAATCACTCCAGTCAATGTTCCTGAGCTGAGTTGTGGGTAAAACGTTACAAAGTAATCCGTTAGAGTACTTAAATGACATTTTGTTGGAACGAGTAACGTAACGCCTTTGATCCCTGAAGCATTTTCTCTTTTTCTGTTTCTGTCCTGCTGCTCGACACATGGCTATGTCAGCTGAAGGTAAACCACACGCATAGCCAGCCAGCTCGATGTAGCGAGGTGGCCGAGAGGACAGCGATAACTTTGTAGAAATATTCCCAGAGAACAACATCACTGTGAAATGTAAGTTGTGCTTATTGTATAGTTTTCACATTGAAACCGCTGTGCCTAACACTGCCTGGCTCCGCCCAGTTCGCTGTCAGACAAATAAAGAGCTTTAAATGTTATATTGGGTCCATCATCCATTTTATCAGTCTTCTGAGTTACAGACTGTGGGCTGTAAAGAAGGCAACAAAATGACGGTAAGGTCAATACACTCAAAGGTTCATGTACAGTTTGCAGCATGTTGTCTGGACAATATAACCGACATGTTTTACTGTAATTTTCGTTAACGCTGACGTACTTAAACACGTTACTTTCCTCAGTAGGTAACGCAGTAAGTAACAGGTTATGTTTTACTGGCAGAAATCTTGCAATCTTGTAATTAGTAGCTGTTACCCAACACTGTTCCGAGTCAACTCGAGTCTGTGGGTGTTTACCTGACAGGTCGTTGGGGGTGTGATAGTAGGGTCTGTAGTCCTGGATGAGCGGGGGAACAGGAGGGATGTAGCTGGTGTCCACAGCCGGCATGCTGGGAGTGCGGCTCACAGGGGACGCCTGGTGGTGCAGGTTCAACACCCTGAAGGAAGATACAGAGGAGGAGCTTCAGAGATGAAGAAGTTAAGGGGACTCTAAATGTATAATTAGGTTCCTATTTCATGTCACAGGGGAGCTCGTCTCCTGTGCCGACCCCGAAACACAAATGTCAGAACAATAACAGTCACAGGGTTCATTAAAGTCAAATGACACAGCAGCAGCTTCTGCAGGTAATGCATTTTAATCTGACAGATGTCGCTGTTAAAAGTTTCAGATAACTGACTTCAAAATCTTCAGTAGACTTTTGAGGTTGGAGATGCCGCTGGCACCAGAAATGTTTCACTTCACTGCATGTCCATCAATCCTTCCTGATCCCGAGACGGTTACCAAGCACTTAATTCGATTCTATATACACATGGAATTATGACTGGCTGGTTTTCAAACTGTTCATGATACTGCAGAAAAACAGATTTTGTGTTTTATTTTTAGCCACAGTGGCCAAAAGAATTGAGTCAGAGGAGCGAATGAAAGCTGCGACAATTAGTTGATTCATTAATTAATCAACAGCACAGTCTTTAGGCTTCATCTGTCATCAACAGCACACACAACAGAATCTGTGAAGTCAGTAATCGGACAATTCTTGCTGCAAAGTGACTTGTTTCTACTTGAGTTTCGGTGAACAAGAGATCTTTTTTTTTTTTACTCAGTTGTTAATATTTCTGGACAGATGACTGAACCAGCCGAGTTTCATGCAGATCCAAGATGTAGAAGAGCTCTTTGAGTCACGTAGCATCCAAAATGAATGGGACTTTTATTTTCTCCTCTATAAGGTGTGTTTGGCTGAAAGTTTATACATGTGGAACTATTCCTGGCTGAACTTAAATCCTCTGTTCATGACGCAGTTTGTGCAGAAACACAAACAGATTTAGTGTTCCTCTCTGAGATACTTCTGAGTTCAGCTGCAAGAACTCATGAATCATTTAACATCTAGATAATTATGTGAGCAGGCAAATGGAGCCCCATTTCTCTTTCTGAAACACAAACTGCGTGTGGAGACGAGATCACAGTGTCGCAGTGTGGCTGACCCTTTGTTGATGACGGGCGGCGAGGTCGGGGACATAGAGGGACACGCTCTTTTGGGTGGAGGAGGCAGCGGCGGCGGCGGCGGGGGCGGCGAGTCCTGTCCTTCGTCCTCCGAGGAGCTGTCCAGCGTCAAGTCGATCACCTCCACCTTCTTGCTGTTGCTGCCGTTGCTGTGGCTGGACGACGAGGAGCTCCGCTGATCTGCGCCTGCAGACGTCCGACATGAAGCTGGAGAGCAGCGGGAACGTTTTAGTTTGTGTTTTTGTGGTGGGGAAGTAAAAAGCAGAGTGCTATGGACCATGTGTACAATTTCCTCTACCCTCGTGTGAGATACACTAGGTTACTATGGAGACAGGCAGTTTACTCAGAGCCGCTGTGATTGATGCCTTACCAAATTAAAACCGACACTTCATAAACACAGAGGAGGAGGGGATGCACGTCCTCCCTCTTCTTACCACGTCTCTTTAATCCTAATATAATTACTTCCAGCCTTCCCTCGCTGCTTTTATATCGCAGCAACCTTTGTGTCTTACCCTCCCCCACACTCTGTCCCCCGGTCCACCCCCATGACATGTCTCACCGTCCAGGCCGTTGTTATATGAGGCAGAGGAGACCTCCTGAACTTCCTTCTTAGACCTCATCGGGGCCCAGCTGCCGTCCTCCTTGAACTGGATCTCGTCACAGTCTGTGCAGCTGTTGAGGATCTCCACGAAAAGCCTGAGGACAAACATGCACGTCATACACAAACACATCCGGGGAAATGCGCACAAACACACAGAGAAATCTGTATTTTCTAAACAAACGCTGAGCGGAAAAGATCCTACACTTTGAAGGAATTCTAACATCAACATTCTGTCCACATAAAATACTTCAGTGAGCTGAAGGAACACTCCAGCAGTCCATCTTTTCATCTTATACACTGATCACTTGCAGGCTTTAAAGCTACGAGGTCGTTTCTGCTGTGAATCTAAGCCAACTATCGCTGCTGGCCTCCCTAAAGGAGCAAGCAACAAACATTTTGCATTTCAAGTCGCAGGATGCTGATGAGGCCGATGTTCTGTCCTTTAAAACTACATGTGACATGTTTTCCGTGAAGCCTTTCATTTTCAGATGAAACTTTACAGTGATTAGATTACAGTGTATCCATTACAGACAGGTGCTGTATCTCCTTTCAAAAAAAAACATTTGAACTTTGTGCAGACACTCAGAAGTAAATATGCATTTACTCTAATTTGCCACTATGGGGAAAAGCTTTTAAAAATGTTTTTAATTGCCGTTAAAAGACAAAGGCAGGCATCTATTTAGTGATTATAGTGTCACAGCTGAGTTTGTCAAAATAACTGAGACTGCACAGGAGACATACCGCGGACGACCACAAGATGCAGCAGAAAGCTGACTGACTGCCGGTACTCGCTTTACTGACGCGCTGGCAGGCATGTCTCTGCACAGTCAGTCCGGTCACGGTCAGTTCTGCTCTTCTGCGCTTTTCTAATCACACCTAGAGCTGATACAACCTTAACCCTTCTGACAGATAGACTTTATATGTCCCGGATAAGCGGGACTTTGCCTTTTCTGCAAGTTAAAAGGACCATAGGCTTGTGTGACAATCTACAAAGGAAGTGGGGGACGGGGCAGCTGTAGCTCAAGGTAGAGCGGATCGTGTAGCGATCGGAAGGTTGAATCCACTGGTTTGAATCCCGGCTCCCCCAGGCTGAGCTGAGCTGAACGATGAAGTGTCCTTGAACAGGATACTGAACCCCAAATTGCTCCTGCAATTAGCAGTTAGCACCCTTCCGCCATCAGTGTGTGTGAATGTGGTCTAATGTGGCAAATGTTGTAAAGCACATTGAGTGTGTCGACTGGAAAAGTGCTATATAAATGCAAGTCCATTTACCATTTGTGTGCTCATCTCCGAGGAATAAAAACACAATCACAAACAGCATCGCCACTGTTTCAGTGGGTTTTCTTGCCAGATTTGCATGCAGGGAAGACTGCTACAAACTGTGAGCCGGCTGCAAGCAGGCTCGATGTGAAAAGTGGTTAACATGGGTGCCGAAATTGCGAGCGGCAATTTTTTGGTGCTTTTGCTGTGCTCCTGTGTCTCCCCAGCAGGACATGGAGAAGGGCAGAAAAGAGTACTTGTGAGACACGCTGAAACACAAGAACAAGTCCCAGTGCGCCCAAGAGTAAAATGAAAACGTGCCTGTACGTGAGAAAAAGTCATGACACACCGAAGGGGAAAATGTAAACGCACTGTTACTGCATTCTGGTCAGTAGCGTCCCACTTATAGCACTTTCTTCTTCCCTGTAACAATTTTGTGTTTTGCCTTCGTACCATACCAGGAATATTTCACGTGCCAAATTTTATCCACTTGTTCAGATTTGATTGATTTTGACAATTTTCCTGCTTTTAGGGATTATATAATGGGTGGTGGAGGTTTGGGTGACCTACCCGTCGATGATGAGATGTTCATAGGGGGCCTTCTTATCACATACAGGACACACCCAGGTTGGCTTCTTCTCGTTCATCTGGATGTAGAGTGTGGCGTCAAAGCACTGCAGGTGGGAGCATGTCAGCGCCCGGCATGGGATCATCAGCCGCATCTTCCCCAGCTGCACAGTGTGTGCACACACGTGCAGTCAGGGCATATAGAAGTCACAAACAGCAGGGATGAGATGGAGGGAATACGAAAGCGTAAATGTCACAAACGCGCCGAGCCCACATGGAAAGGGTGGATGATAGGGGTAGACAAGACAATTTGACAGGTGGATCACGTACACAAGTCAAAGTTAAAGGCATGTTCAGGCACACAGAAAAACAAGAAAACAGGAGAAAGAAAGGACAGACACGTCTCTGCGTGAACGGATGTCTAAACACTGCGTTAAATTCATGAGGAGCAGGGAGGATGTTTACCGGGCAGAGAAGCGACACACGAAGGCTGGTCGTGGCTATTTCACTGTCCGGGTCTGCTGTCAGCTTCTCTTTGACTGCAGGAGACAAGAGATCAGAGGACATCAGAACATGAGTGAGCGAGAACCAAAAGACTTCTTCTTGTTCTGCTTTTAGTCTCCTTCACCACGTATAAAACCAGGGTCATGAATGAGGCGGTTTTCTGTAGTTGACCTCACGCTGTGAGGGACTGACTGAATCTCTGCACCTACTTCTTCTTCTATCATTTCCTATACAGTGTAAAATATATAGAGATAAATAGCATTTGTACATTTTCATCAACAAAAAGAGAGATGGAAGTGTAGCAGCTTACAACCCTGATTCTACAAAACATAGCACTGTGCACATTGTAAATAAACCAGAATGTGATCTCTTACTTATGAACTTGACTTGCACTCAACTGAAAACAATACAGAGACAATATATCTAATGGTGCTTTTTCTACATATATGCTTATTCAGCAAACAAGTGGGGACAACGAAAGTCTGGGAAAGACTCACTTACTAAAAAAAAAAAAAAAAAAAAAAGTTAAATGAAGTAACTTATGCATTATACTACACTTCCCTTATAAAACAAATAATAATAAGACAACACAAAGAGAGTAAGATTTAAAGAAAGCCCAACACCATTTTCTAATGAAATTGCATTTAACATAGACCAATATTCGGTTTAGTAAGATAAACATGGGCTCTTATATCGATCCAGTGAATCTGATCAATGAAACAATGTGAAACATCCTTACTGAGTGCTCTGGAGTGGTCTGGGTTTCTGATGCCTTTCGCCCGTAGTCTCTGTAACAGCACTGTGGACGACTGCTGCTTCACCAAGTACACTGCCATGGAGTAACTCTGTGGACACACACAAATACAGACAGTGATGTGATAATGTGCAGAGTGGCACTTTACATCCCTCATGGCGGCACGAGGGATTTCTGGGCCGCACCCGCCCGGTGTGACACAAGGTTGGTCCAACTGCTCTGAGACAAATGGATGCTCAGCCATGTGTGAGGAAGAACTTGTGCCCTGATGGACTTTTCGTTGCGAGATGGTTCCTTTACTGCCCTCTACTGCCTGTCTGCAGAATGTCAAGCTCCACCCAACTCCGTCAAATCCACACTTGAGATAAATTAACAGATTTATTTGGTCTGAAATGTTTCATCAAAAGGTGATTTTGTCAATAACTGAGTCTTCACTCAACATGCATTTTGCCCATATGAGGTCACAGTTTTATTCTTTCTTCCTCTGCTCATCCATTAAAGATTTGTGTCTGTAAGACCTCCACACCGTGGTGGGCAGACATTCCACTCCCTGAGCTTCAAACTGCCGCCCACACACATGCATGTGATGCGTACATTTTTATTATGTAAGCCTACGTGGCTCACATGGTCACTTTATCTTTTGTGACTGCTGCTTTTCTGGATCTTACCCAATGCCCAAGTAAAGAACCTTATTAATTTTGTCTTCAAAAAGCTATATACAAAAAAAATCTACTTAGACACACAGACACAGACACAGACACACAGACACACACACACAATAATATATAATAAAAGTCTGCATCAATGTCTGTCTAGACTGTAACAGAAGAACGAGATGATTCTCTAGATCCAGTCTTATTTACAGCTTCTTGATGAATACATTGGAAACCTAATCAGGATTAACGGAGGATTTCAATTAACTGTCCCACAAACTCCAGTGAGATAAGACACAGTTCTTGATATTACATAAAAACGAGTTTGTGCTGACAGAAATGTATATAAAAATAAAACCAACTAAACATTTTAGTCAGCAAACCCTGAAGTGACGTTTTTAAATGTATTCATGCTGCCGCCAAGACACAGACATGGAAGAAACTGCAGATCAAATTAAATTCCTGTTTGTATCTGTTAAGTTCTGTGTTAATACCATTTTATACTTGTCTAAAATATTACTACACACCAGGTGTATATTACTATAGTGGAATTAGTGTGTGCATCTTGTACTTCTGTGTCACATCTGTGTGCAGTATTCATTCTATTTTACTATCTATTATCCATCACTGAACCTCTATTTTTCTCTCTGCTTCGGGCTGAAACAAGTGAATTTCCCTGGCGAGGGATCAATAAAGTCTTGTCGTATGATTGCACTTAATAAATGACTTTATCACTGATCAGCATTTTATCAGCTTAAAAGCATAATCAAAGTCAAGGACCTGGTGACAAGTCAAGATTTGGAATACTTTAAACTTGAACAAAATCACTTCATCAGTGCATCAGAATGAAAAGGCCAACAGGGACCTGAAACTTCCTTCAGGACAGGACAGCCCGCATCACCCCAGTCAATCTCCAACCAGTCAGCCAGTCAGAAGTTTTGTTACTTATTGGAGTTGGCACATAATATCTATCTGGTATGCTTGTGAAGTAAAACCCTGTGAGACCTGTGAGATCACTGGGGAGTGGACTGCGAGTGGTGCTGAGGCCAAGATCCACTGCAGGCACGTTAAGACGTTGTTTTTTAAAGGAGACCTACTTGGTTTTTAGCCTCCTCTTCAGTGTGTTATTGAAGTTCTTATGCATGTAAAAGATTAAAAACATTTTTTTCAAAAGTTTAAAAGGTCAGGTTCTGCACCAACGGAAGCCCTTCTCTCCCACAGACAAAGAGACACCTTGAATCCTGTCTTTAATCCTAGGACTTTATGACATCACACTGCGTCACTGTGTCCGGCCATTTGCATCATTTATGCCGAGCAGCTGATATGACATGTAAGAATTTAGCACAGCTGCTCTGTTGTTGTAAGCTGTGCTAGCACAGACATGTGTGAGCTGACCAGTCAGATGAGGAGAAGAAGCCTTAAAGAGACAGGAGCTAAAACTAAAAGTTTTTTTTTTTTTTTTTAATTTATTCTTTAAATTATTCTCTTATTCTTTAAATGTTATCCTTTTTATTCTGCTCATTATAATTGTGAAAAACATAATGTAACTTCATTCATTTAACGTGCTTGTTCCCATCTTGAATCAGCTTCCTTTGCCTTTTCAAACCTCCCTGTTGAGAAACTGTGATGCTTTGGGCCTTACCCTTCCGATCTCGGCGGTCCACGACACCACAATGGTATTGGGGACTGTGGTGGACAATCTGACCAGTGAGGTAATGTTGATGGGCCGGCTGGGCCGCTTAGGCTCCACGCCATTTTTGGTTGGAGGAAGATAACCCTGGAGGAGGAAACATAATGAAGTTAGATTCTAATGCTCATCAAATAAAAATCCTGTCACTCCTCTCGTTCCTGTGGTTACCCACCGGCAGGTTACATGGCTTCCCGTTGACTTTCACGCACAGATTGGGTGGAAAATGGTCTTCCTGAGGACAGCTCGTCTCCGACAGGCAAAACCGCAACTGAACTTGAACTGAGAAGTCACATTTGGTCCCCGAGATGTCCCTTTGAGCACAGAAACAAATTTATCACTACACATCTGCAGAACGCATGTACATCTATCAATTATTCAGCATCCTGCACTGACAGAGCGGCGTTCGTCTTACATCGAGCTGCTGATCTGCTGGACTTGCTGTGGCGTTAATGCGAAGGCAAAACACGTCTCCTGAAATCGCTGGCTGTTGTCTGATGCTGCAGAGAGGGACAGAGAGGAGGGGAGACATTTTGAATCAACATAAATTATAAACATCCACCAAGTTTCTCACAGTGACAAAATGTCGGCCAAATATAAAAAGAAATGTGACCCACACAGAGTGAGGTTTAGAAGACCGAACCTCTGCAAAGACAAAGCATAGCTGCATACTCTTTTAATCTGCAGATGGAGGTTAAGCAGAAGGTGCGTGAACAGTAATGTATCCGAGGCTGCATAAACAGCATTATTAGGATCTTCTAGACATGAAATTAGCCAAAGCTAAACAACTACTGGATGTCAAACCACATCACCTCCCACAGAGGTGAAGAAGAAGAAGAAGAAGAAAAATGTGTGCACGTGTTCTATTTATAGGCCGACCGAGAGGTGCTGGAAATAACTGGTGCTGCTAACCCAACCTTCATTAAAGAGACAGCAGGTTCGCGAAGGCATGAAAAGTTTGTGTGTACATGTCAGAAGATGGTGAGAAGATGGAGCTCGACCCAACTGTGGTTTTCATCCGTACTTACAGGAATAGTTTAACAGTTTGGTTTATCTGCTGCCTCACTTCCTTTCTGAGAGGTGGATGAAAAGATCGATACAACTCTCAGATCTGTGTTCAGTATGGAGCTAGAGGTGGGAGGTGATTAGCTTAGCTTCGTATAAATACAAGAACAAAGGGGAAGAGGGAGTCTGGTTCAGTCCGAAGACAAGACAATGGACAAAGTCCAATTACAAAATAATAAAGATTATTTATATAGCACTTTCAAAACAAAAGTTACCAACTTGTTTAAATAGACAAAATGAAATGGTCGTCAAATACTGATACACGATTAGTTAAAAACAGTTTAAATGTTCTACAACCTTAAGCAGCAGGAGAAAATTGAGAAAATTGAGAAAGAATAATATAAGTTAAATAAAACAAAGGTTTTAAGGTCTATTTCAGTTCATTCTTTACCTCATTTTAGCAAGATATATCATGCAGGAGTAACAAGACTATGTTCAGTTATTCTGTTCGATAAATAATCTGTCTTTAACTGCTATTTTAAACTCGCTGAATCTAAAAGTTGTGTGTGTGCTGGGGGAGGCACTGCACTGTTGGCGTGCTACAACAGCCAACGGGGCAACGAAAATGCAAATAAGTGAGTAACAGTTATCCCGGCGTTCACGATATTATCCTGAAAATCATCGGAATCTGCTTCAAAAACAAACTGGAATCCCATGTTCTGTGAGGAAACAAATAATTTGATTTCATCACAGATAGGACATATCTTTTATTTTTTGGTGAGCACCCTTCTTCTTTTGTGATGAACAAACTGCTCAGCGGGCAGAGGACACTACGACAGAAGACACTGGTCACAGAGATGGGAATGCAAATTGGAGTTGTCGGTCCATGGTAGTGTTGTCACGGTACAGGACCCTCTAATTTCGATACAAAACCCTGAAAATATGAAAACTACTGATATTTGATACCAAGTTCCATGATACCGTGTGTAAAATGCGGGAATTAAAATGTTCTTTGTTTTAGCAAATGATAAATATTACAAGGCTTTCGTACTGTGTGTTAAGAACAACACATTTAAAGTAATCAACTTGTGACTATAGTCAGCAGAGTGGGAGCAGGCAGGACTGTGTGTGTGTCGACTCGCTGAGAGGAGGCAGAGCGAGGAAGCACAGCTGCTACCAGCAGAGACACTCTGGAACATGCATTACTGCAACACTTTCAAATATTTAGTATCGACTTTTTTTTTTCCCCCAACACTAGCTTGCACTTCAGTCAGGTTCCTGTGGCAGGTTGTGCACCTGTCCCTGCCCGTCTTTAGTTAGGAATCCATCGCATTTCCACACATCGGGGACACAATAAGCAAACTGAGCTTTCAGCTGTGGGGCAGGCTCAGAATTTAAAAATGACTGGACAGATGCTGGATGGCAAGTCAAAATAAATGAATCAGGAAATCGATAGAGGACCGGTTAGAACTGAAGAAGCCTCTTGGATGAGAGGTGGAACTGCAACGCGTCCAGTTGCACACAATACAGCAGTCCTTCATCAACATAGAGGACTGTAGTTCATCAAGCTAGGCAGATTTTACAGGCCACTGATGTGAGGACACACAGGAGTTCATCCTCAGAGGTTTTTTCAGTGTGATCGGGGTGAAATCTTAAATCGTCCGGCAGGTATAAACAGCAGACTGATGCATGCCGACAGTCTGGAATCACTGACGAGCTGAAGAAAAACCAGAAGTAAATTTTGGTTTTCTTTTGGAAGAACAGAGAACCAAGCTAAGTCTGAACACACCAACTAAAATCTTCACCACAAGAGTGCTCTGTACACCTGTGAGTGAGCGTTACACACCACTGTTAAAACACTGTAGGACCCTGTTTGCGTGCACATGCCATATTTAATGAATCTCGGTGGGAATCTTCTGGCCCGAGGGCTGTGTGAGCGAGGGGGAAGATGAGTTACAGGATTACCTGTCAGGAATCACGATTGTTGCTTTAATTACCGAAAATAAAGTAGAAGTGTCAAACACACGGAGGGAAAGTTGCGTGCACACATGATCGTGCACTCTGACGTGCACTCTCGGCAGGTTAAAGTACACGGAGGCTATTTTTCTCCATGTGGGGCGTCGAAGGCGACAAATTCTGCAGCTCCTGTGGATGATTACCGGACCAATCATGTTCCTCCTCTCATCAGCCTTTCAAACAGCCATTAATTTTCACAGTAACGACCCATTTCACCGCCCACATGCCGTATAATTTGTATGGCGTGTATTCACGGTATGCTTTCGCCCTTGCATCTTTGGAGCGGCAGCCTGTGTGCTGCAGAACAAAATCATCGGCACCAAGTGTGCTTTCGAACAACAGTCTTCCTCCTCTCCGGGCACACGCGCTAAAAATAGAAAGTGCTCTCTCACTCTCTCTCACTCCATCCTCTCTCACTCTCCCCCCTCATGTCTCCATCGCTCTATAACTCACCCTCTCTCCCTCCCTCTCTCTCTCTCTCTGGCAGTGGATTTGTTTCTGGTGTTTCAGTGTGTGTGGTTGGGAGAGATATGAGAAGGGTTGAAATGAGCTTTGATTGATGTCTTCCTCTTTTTCTCTCTCTCTCTCAGACACACTAACTTACTTTCACCCCAACACACACACACAAGATCCCACCGCGGCCTCTTTAACTCCAGTGATTTAAGATGCAGCAGAGTGTCTGACATCAACTTTAGGAGGTTCTAATAGTTTGACACATCATGAGACTGAAGCCAGGGCTGGATATCAGATACTTCTCTGACACGTTTTGTTGGAATGTGTTCCTGTTCTGTTTGTTCCCGTTTTCCTCCAGCTCTGCCCAGATGTGCTACATCTGATTGCTCAATGAGGTGCACCTGTTCTGGGAATAAAGCGCTTAAAAGCTCCTGCATCAGCACAGAGAGGCTTCTGCTGGGGGACTGATTGTTTCTCTGTGTCTCATCCTGAGATTCTGTGCTGCTGTCTTTTCACTGTGTGCCTTCTGGTAGACTTTGTTTTGCGTCTTAGTTGTTTATATGACTTCATGTTGATAAATCCCATGAATGCAGTTGTATTAAGGATCTCTTTATGTGGCTGATTTGAGTCAGTGGTGGAGTTTTGTGCATGTTATAATGGCGCTTCAGGATGGGGTTTAACACCAGAGAAGTAGAAGCATCAAAAACAGTTAGCAAAACTGAGCATCAAGAGGACAGATCATACTCTTCTTCCCTTTTTCATGATCAGACAGATCATTACCATAACCCATTTTAATACCGCATTTTATTTAAGCATGTGTTCTTATGTTGGGCAAATTTTAAAATATATAAATCTAAACAGATCAAAATTTTTGGAAATGTGCTGCCGAGTGTCAGACGAGGAACAGGATAAAATTCTCATATCTGTCAATTAAATATGGCTGTACATGTTCAGCTTAGTTCATCATAAAGACCGGAAACAGCAGTAATTCATACATTAACACGTTCGATCTTGTTTGTTTAATTTACACAAAAAGCAAAGTGTTAAACCATCAAGTTGTGACCTCAGAGGGGGTTTACGTGTGATCTTTGGGGAGCTGGTTTACAGTCTTAGCACTAAGCTGAGCTAATCGACGGCTGATGCTCAATCGAAGGTTGTATGAAGTGCCCATGTACTTCACACAGTCATGTGTTTCACAAAGTTTTGAACCTTGCCTCTTCCATGCTTGTCAATGACTGAGGCTTTGGAGGACGCTCCTTTCATACCAAATCACGATACTATCACCTGTCACCAATGAGCCTGTTTACCTGTGAAACAGGTGTTTTTGGATCATTCCGCAACTCTCACAGTCTGCTGTCGCTCCTGTCCTCACCTTAACTAAATTCAAAATAAGCACATATTTATAAAAAACATTACATTTATTGTTTCTGTGTTGATTTTTATTGAGTATATTCCTAAAAGGATGAGCAAATGATCACAGCTTGTTTTACTTAATGATTGATGATCAGAATTGGCTTGAACAATTCAGCCAGTCACCTTAGTATGTTTTAGGAAATGTAGTGTCAGATGCATTTGTCTAACTAGTGCTATGTGGCCAAATGTTAGGTGGATAGAAATTGGTATTAAATTATTCGGCTGCACCTTGTTTAAGTATTTTTCCGTTCAATGTTATAAATGTGGCACAAAACAAAACATTTTTGATTTGCGCAACTTTTATCCGAACTGTGATCAGTTAATATTTTCCGCCTCATCTGACAGATAAGCTTTGCAATGTTGAGAGATAAAAACAAGCAAAAGCAAGCACAGATAACAGATAATCATGTTTATCTTATAATTAATTACAGTGTTTTTATCCTCTAAAACAACCTTGACCTGATCGAGAATGCGGCCTCATCAAATATCAAACACGTGAAAACACAGAAGTGGGAAAAGACTGACGTGTTGGACATTAAATCTGATTTCATCGCGTGAAGCCGAGGCAGAATCTCACGAGTTGAGACATTAAGCCATTATAAAGAACGAAGCCGACTCCATCACTGAATGTAATTTCAATAAATGATGTCTCTATTTGAGTTCACAGAAAGAAGACACTGAATTAATGACGGCATGAGCTGAATTGTAATTACTGTTATTAAACACATTTCTGCCACTGTCTGTAATCTTATTTCTGCTTAGTGGTGCTTATTAGGATGTGAACATTAATAAATCAATGAGATATTCATTCTGTGACTCGAGTGTAATTACAATAAACAAATAAGAGCGTTTATCAGTGACACGAAGAGGAGAGTTTGTTCTGACTGAACATCAGTGGTGTGGTTTAAGGTGATCAGAGGAGAGGACGACGTTCAGCTGAGTTTTTCTACACGTCGTTCCGAGTTGTCGTGAAGAGAAGAGGCTAGGTGCTTCTCTGCAGTTTGTGATGGACCGTGTGCTTGACGTCAAGCTTCAAAATCAATCCGGCTGTTTTGACGCCATGCTTCAACCGACAGGAAATCATGTGAAAAATGTTACCATGGACGCGGGGAGTGCAAACTGAGACGCACTCCTGCTGCATGACAACCTGCAGACTCTCAGCCCTTCATGGTAGCCGGTCTGAGACCTCTGCTGTACCTGACATTGTCTTATAATGTAAAATGTATGTGTTGGAGAGACAGATGGCGGGAAGAGTGACAGATGGGAAAATGACCTTCAGTGGTTTGCTGTTTACAGTGTGGAGGAAATAAACTGAGGGGAACCCAAAACATCCAGTCAGCTGCCATTTTATCACGGTACTATATATAACAACAAACTAAGGGGCTGCAACCAAAGATTATTTTCATCTTAATCTGTTGATTAGCTCCTCAAATGTGAGGATTTGCTGCTTTTATTTGTAAATGACAAATCTTTAGGTTTTGGGCGGTTGGTTGCACAAAAGAATCTATTTGAAGACGTCATCTCGGCTCCGGGAAATTGTGATGGGTATTTATGATTTTCGTTTTTGGCATTTTACAGACAAAAAATTCATCATGAAAATGATCAGCCTGCTTCTGAAAATGATTGTTAGTCTGGGCCGTACTTCAAGTAGAAAAGGCGTGATCACTGCAGGCAAACGGTTTTGAAACCATGTACACATCTCAGTGAGCACGAGGGACAGCATGGAAGCATATACTGTAAAAATAATCAGACTGGTGATAAATGAAGGCATCTAACTACTGTTAATGACCACACTGAGAGGAAGCTGACGAACAGTTGTCAGTTACACTTTAAGGTCCAACAGTAAAAATCCTCTGTGAGTTAAAACAGACACTTTGTACCCGACACGTTTAAGATTTATGTTCCAGTTTGGTCACATCTGGTCTCAAAGCACTTGTTACCTCACGGTGAAATATTTCTACAGTTTGTCCTCCAGTTAAACTGAAACCCAGCTGTAAGAACTGAGTTACAGAACTCCATAGTGAAAAGATGGAGGAAACTATCAAAAAGCTCATTTGTGGATTGCGAGCCTTCTAGTTTGGAAAGTGTGAAATATTATTGCGATGTGATTTCGACCCGGCAGTCAGCAAAGACGTAGAAAACTTCTGGTTCTCGGTCTTCCCTCTCTGGTTAGAGGAGACGCCGTGTGAGCTAAGCTACAGAGAATGTGCTCGGCTCTACAGCCCGACTCCAGCACAACAAAGCCCAGCTGGAGTTTATTAACTTGTTAGTGGCTTTGCTACTTTTTCTCTGTTTGGTACACCACAGGCACAAGCACAGGCACACACACACACACACACACACACACACACACACACACACACACACACACACACACTCACACACACAAAACAACACATACGCGCACAACACACAACGGACACACGCACACACACACACACACACACTCACACACACAAAACAACACATGCGCGCACAACACACAACGGACACACACACACACGCACACACACTCACACACACACACACACACACACTCTCACACACACAAAACAACACATGCACGCACAACACACAACGGACACACGCACACACACACACACACACAAGCACACACACTCATACAAAACAACACATGCATGCACAACACACAATGGACACACACACACACACACACACAAACACAACACCCTGCAACATTCACAGGCAAAGACAAAAAACCTTTTCAGTGTCACTCAAATTCAGAACTACGATGCTGGAAGGATCCACAACAAAAGGTCAGATCTGGATGTTGCACCCACACTCTGAAGTGCGCGCGCACACACACACACACACACACACACACACACACACACACATACACACGCACACACACACACACACACACACAGAGAACATTTTTCCAGAAGTGTTACTTCCTCTCCCCAGAACAGCAGTGATTATCCTTTATTATCTGCATGAGGGTGTTGCACAGTCATATATTGACAGGGCTCATTAAGGCATTCCAGTGTGCTGACAGGACGGCTCAGGCTGGCATTAGATTTCCTCCGCCTGGCAGCCGGCCCTGCTATCGCCATCTATGCATTCATAATCGTCATAATAGCAGTGGTTACATGGCCAATATGTTTTTAATCAGACCAAAATCATTCTGAGAATATTCCAACTTAACTGTTTACATGGACATAATCTGACTGAAAACATCTAATTAGAATTTTAGTCGTGTGAAAAAGAGTTTCCACCTGCCAGGAATAAAACAGCAGAAGAGGAATATAATTATATTTATATATTTTTTTCAAACTTAAATTTAAATGAATTCACTCTGCCTGTTAAGACAATTTTCACGATGCACCCACACTTCGTCTTGGGTTCAATATTTGTGTCTCTGCTTCGGTGGATTCTGGCTTCATTCATTCTTTTGAACACTTGTTTGAACAACTCGTTATTTTGAACCTTTCGACAATCCTTAGGGTCCGTGACACATCGGGCTAAAGGTCTCCTGTCAGTGAGTGTCAGTGGCTCGAGTCGCCACTTGAAAGCCCTTGTCTGTGTTTTGTTGGCCAGTTGAGCATGTAGAATCGCTGATGGCTTCTAAGTGAGAGAAATCACTGTGTTTGGCTGTTCAGCTGAGCCGACCAGTGCACGAAAAGTGACACGGAAAAAGAAAGGGATATACTATTGATCCTGTCCCTGAAGTAGCCATGATTTCCCCCATGTAGCAAGGTTTCTGGACAGAAGATCCATCTGCAGCTGTTCTTATAATCGCTGAAATGCATCAGTCACATTTCAAGTAAAAATGCCAAATATTCTGATTCTTACATCTGAAATCATGAAGATTTGATGCTTTTCTTTGTTACATCTAATACTAAATTGAACACCTTTCGGTTTTAGACTATTATTTGGATAAAACAAGCAACATGAAAGCCAAATTTAATAATCAAGAAAATAATAATATCTATGATTTCACCCATTTCGTGCAGCTTCCTCCTGTATCCCATATTCTGTATCCCATATTCTGTATCCCATATTCTGTATCCCATATTCCCAATTAGATGCTGCTACGCTGGAGAGAGTGGTGTCAGGAAATGCATCTTAATCATAACAACAGTTTGTATATCTGCTGAGGTGTTTCCTTTCATGCAGGTGCAGAACATTCAGCCTTGTTGGCTGACGGCTGTAGTTTTTGCAGTGTGTTCAAGTGCAGCTTGTTGGATGAGACACAGGGCATGTGAGGTGATCCGACAGTTGGCCTTGTTGCAAGCTAATTCTTTGAGGTCAGTTTGGTAACAGTATTGGAAATAGGATAATCAAAGCCTCTCCCCTCTTGATCTGACAGAAAACCCATTAGGATCAGGACGGATCTGATCAGTCCGTTCCGACTGAGGTGGTTCCATGAGGCTTTTTCTATTCTGATTATTAGGGGACCTCTAGAGTCCATGCAGCTAATATCTTGCTGCTAATACCTAATACACACTATGCCCTAGTCACTGCGTAGTGAAACACATTGAAAGTAACAGTGTAAAGACGAGTGTGGCTCATGTTTGAGATGAGCTCAAGGAGCATCAAAAGTCAGGAGTCACAGTCAGGGTTCAGGTCCTCTAATCAGGAGAATCGGGAGGATGATGATGATGCGCCATCTCAGCCTAAGAAGTAAAATCCAGCTGGTTTTCCAGGCTCTGAGAGGGGAGCCATGCTGTGTGCAGTGTGTTTACAGTTCAGAGCAGCCTTCCTCCTTTGTTGATGTTCATTTGTTGTGAGAAGGCTGAGCTGTTTACAGTGAGATAGAGAATCCTGCTCGGGATCGTGCAGGGCGGTGAGAGTGGGTGCATCTCTGCTTGTGTTCTGATGCTGAGTGAGAACGTGATTTATAGGTTTCTGTGCTGTAGACGTTTGGGAATATTTCCTCTACGACTTGTTTTATATAGCTGATAATATGTGTGATGCACTACCTATACTGATTCACCGAAGAGACACAAATCTGCTTGACAATCCAAGGGCAAAACGAGACGAACAGAACAACTGATTTGCACCGATTAAGTGTGCTTGCTCAAGGACATTCAAGCAGGGTTGATAGCTGAGGACTGAGATTTGACTTCTGGATGACTGTATGGAAAAACACTCCCCGATGTGAATTTCTGACATCATGCAGGTGTTGGTGTAACAGAGAAAGTTATATTAGTCAGGGATTTGTCCGACTTTAACTGTCGCCTTGTTGCTCTTGATTGGGGGAAGAACGGAACAGTTGATTACATCGACTCACCAAACTTACATTAAATCGCACACAGTGGCCTGATGCCAAACAGTTTTCACTCTGATTTATTGATTCAGAACTGATTGTACTTGACATTGCTTTCTTGATTAGGCTGCTGTTAAAAATCAGCAGTTCCTACAGATGTGTCACAGTAAAATGCTTTGTGAAGTGAATGCAGCGATGCAGCGAAGGGGCACAGATCAAGAAACAGAAAGGGTTCTCAGAAAAGATTAAATATCAATACATGTCATTAATACATGTTGGGGTGTCACACGTCAAAATTTCAATCTGAAATTAACTATAATTAGCTTTTAATTCATATAATCAAAATCAGCAGGATCTCTGATACTCCCAGTGTTTTATTCTCCACCTACTTGCATTGCACCTGAAGGAAAAACACACTTAGACGACACGGCTTGCTTTAGCATCAGCCTGCAACTGCAGACACTTATCCTGTGTGCAATAAAAGACGGGAGGAGAGATCCATCTGTTTGAGAAGAGGGTCCACTTGGAACAGATTTGAGAAACCAAATAAGTATTTCTGTTGACATGACAGGCTAAGAGATGACAGGAAATGTGATGAGAGAAAGGGTGGGGGTTGAAACACAGCAAAGGGCTGCAAGTCGGACTCGAACCCTGCGGTGAGGACAAAGCCTCTGTGCGTGATGTGGTAGTCTAACAATGGCGTAGTCATCAGTGCTGAAACAAATGAAAAGTCAAGCTGTAAAACTAAATCATGGAATCGGAGAATCGTGACACTGCAGTTCATTAGAAAATAAGGCCCGTCTATAATGACAGCCTATCTTTAATTAAGGCCTGTTTATTGGCAACTTTATAGTATATTTATAAAATGTAGCATTTGATACAATCATGGACGTGTTTCCATTTCGTTCCTTGCATCCATCAAAACTAGCAACCTTCATCAACACAGACTTTATTCAATATAGTACGTCAGTGAGTGTGTTTTCATGCGTAGGCAGGAGGAGATGTACCTGTACATTCACGGAAATTCTGAGTACTGTCCCTGATAATTATTCTCTAATTTAAAAAAAAAACCTATTAATCAATCCTTCTGTGAATCTGAATGCAGACTGCATCTGCCTCACTCACTGATCATAAATTTACTACAAATCACAAACCAAATAATCATAAAAACAGCCAGCAGTGCTCAACAGAGCTAACGGCTGGATTAACACAACTCTTTAAAGACGAAGAGGTTGTAGAAACACCAAATATCTATTTACTTGAACTGCCTAATGTACAGCTATTATCAACGTGATATATGCAACATTACAAGTATATGCAAATTACACAATTAATTTGACTAATGATGATGTAAGTTAGAATATTTTACAGGAGGCATTCAGTATTTTACATTTGCACAACACAAAAGTGGCATGAATTTGAACTTTGTATCTAAGAGTGGAGTTACACTTACACAAAGTCCACTAATCGAAGTATTTTGACATTCAATTCTTAATTTCAGTCTGATTTCAAGTAAAAATGCCAAACGTTCTCTGACTATTTCCTCTAAAGTTATGAGGTTTTGATGCTTTTCTTTGTCATAGTTGGTAGTAAAAGAATATCTTTCCTTTTCAGAGTACTAGCTGTGGGATATGCAACATGAAAGCAAAAAGTTCAATCAATTAATAATTAATCTTAAATTAAATACTTGTCATTGTCTCTTCAACATTAAATGAAACCATAAATAGTTTAAGTGTTTAAGTGTATATATAAGGTATAAGTCCTATATTTTGGCTTCATCTTTGCAGCTGGAGAAAGCGGAGATGTGTTGCTCTTTGTCAAACTGTATCAAAGAGCTGAAGATGGATTTTTCCGTTGGCTTTGAAAAGCAAACTGAAGGTGAGAGTGACTGTGACCTACTGGCCTAAATAGACTGTAAAGATTTGTAACAATGAAACCCAGACTTCTGTTTTTTGAAGAAGTTTCCAAGATTTGGTATACAACAATAAA
Source organism: Acanthopagrus latus (assembly GCF_904848185.1). Taxonomy (NCBI): domain Eukaryota; kingdom Metazoa; phylum Chordata; class Actinopteri; order Spariformes; family Sparidae; genus Acanthopagrus; species Acanthopagrus latus. The sequence continues at coordinate 4,991,814 of NC_051042.1, read as the reverse complement.
AATCATGTGCTGACTCATCTTTGAAGGACGCGAGGTTCTTGATTAGACATTTTTACAACATGATTTTCCTCCGTAGTTCTGTATGAATATCACAGCGGTCTTCCCATGAAACAAGACATTATGCACAAAAACGCTCATCAAACGTGAAATGGGCTTGCATCCTATTCCCGAAGATATGGTGATTAAAATCATGTATAATGCATGTGCAGCACAATGATATCCATAATGAGCACAGAGACATAGTCCTCTGTGGAGGACGGATAATGATGGAGACGAGACTGGAGTTCAACCAGTGAGGTCGCCATGGTAATGGAGGAGAAGCTGGTGCGGCAGAACCAGACTGTCGACCAGTTTGAACAGGGCAGGGCTAAACTGTGGGCTGACTAACCTTTATCTCACAAATTGATAAGACTCATCAGACAGCATACGGCTGCATGTGAGGGAGGGGGAGATAATGATGGGAGGGGGTTATATGAGGGGGAATGACTACATTTACATGCACAGAAGACACAAGGTTACTGCGAGAAACCAGGAGACGATGGGAAAACCGAAAATACAAATAAACAGAAACCTGAACATTAATGCGGCTGAACAGAAACCACGTTTTCTTTTCACCTCTATTACTGTATTCGTGAACCAAGGCTGTCATATTTTAAGTATATGATGGTGATGCATGCCGCTGCGGCTTCAAGAGTTTTTAGCATTTGGAATGATGTCGCAGTGGGAAGACTGGCTCTGCAGTGAGAGAGCACACGGTTCTCTTCCTAATGTGCATATGTGCAAAAAGGTTTCTTACATTTATACACCTTACATTGTTCTCTCAGTGTGTTTCCATTCATTACTGGCTCAGTGAAGTGCTGGGAAATGCATATAAAGCAAAAAAACAAACCACGTTTTTAAAAAGAGAACAGCAAACAAAAGCTACTCAACACAGGCAAACAAACCCACTGCTGATTAAATTAAAGGCTCTTAAATGTAACGTCTTGGTAAGTCTTAAAATAATACAGATTGTATATGAAGGAAAAAATGTGTGAAAGCGTCCAAATGTTGTTCAAACTGCAGCCAACATGAGAGGAATGCGCATGAAGACACAAAAGGGTCTGAGCTAATGCACAAACATGATTGTATTACGGACGAGCTGCAGCGAGGACCTGAAAATGAGCAGCGCGCTTCGTAAAAACAATCCAGGGTTCCCACACCTTCCTCAACATCAAATTCAAGGACTTTTCAAGGACCTTTTCCAATGCGCTTATTTTCAAGACCAAACACGGCGTAGTTCGAGACACGGACCAAGACTAACTACTGTTTCAATGCTGAGAATTCGATCATGACAACAAGCAGTTTTACAGACGCTCACAGACAACATTAGGAAGAGACACAGAGGCTTGAATGTGAGAGGACATCTCTGTGTTACTGCGACGGCAGAACACTGCGGGAGAAATACAGACAGCGAAAAGTAGCACATTTACTACAGTGTAAATGAATGAATAAACACACATTTCTAATCATGTTTTGTTGGTTGTTGTCTTCGGTTGTCTGTTTTTCATTAAAAAAAAAAGGATCCCATCTATTCACGTCTATTCTAAAAAGCTTTTATATTTTCCTCCCAAATTCCAAGGATTTGGAGGACGTGTGGAAACCTTGACAATCTTGAAAAATAACTTTATGAACAGATACAAAAAAATAAATATATATGTATATAAAATCCGAAATTCAGTGTAAGTATTACAGCAATAGTGTAACATTTTCGTGAGAGCCCGAGAGATGTGTCAGAGACTGAAAACTGATATCTGGGATGGATGTTCATCTGCAGTAAAATATACTGAAGTACTGCTCTTAAGCACAATACTGAGGACTGTTCCTTTTTGTGCTACTTCATACTTCCTCTCCACTACATGTATTTGATACATTTAGTTACTCGTTACCTTTCAGATTGAGATCATTCAGTGTTTATAGGCCGTTGATTGTGACGTGTTACCAATAAGATAGTGTTGTGTGCAGAACATTGTGTGAGATGTTGCATCAGAGCCAAAGTGGCACAGTTTTGAAAATATTTTATCTGCAAACCAACAGAAAAATCACAATATTGATAATTGGAATAATGCTGAATATTGGCCCCCTTAATCAGCCAGCGTCCACACTAAGTATACGTTATCCAACATGAGCTGATATAGATGATACCGTTTATTATTGACACAATTGACAGATTGTGCCGTTTGAGGGATCATCGAAAATAATGTGTGTACATCTGCTGATATATCCACAATTTTGGTATCAGTTCCAAAAATCGTGTATCGGTCAGGCCCTCATTTTTTATTTTTGACATTGAAGGTTCTGGTCCAATAAGCTGTAGCATCAACCTACACATTTACAATCTAGCAAACATGGCAGTATGCTTTAACATCTTTAACATCATCAGTATGCATTTAACTCTTTTATTGTCTCTTCTGCCTTTTATGCAGAATTTGTGTAGGATAAAAAATAATCTGGATATTTAAGAGTCTCAATTTTTGCTAACAAGCTGCAGATCAGCTGTAGAAACCCTCACTCAGACTTATTTATTCCAGTCTTTGATGCGAGGACGCACCAAACAAGTAATAACTGCTCCTCTCACTGCACTGCCTGAAGTCTGCCGTGCACATGCGCTCTTGTAAAAACCCTGTTTGAGTCCTGCTACAGCACAGACAGGGGCGACAAATCAGCTCTCTCCAGCCAAAAAAAAAAAAAGAAGCAAAATTGGGGAAAAAAAAGAAGCAAAATTGGAGAGCAGGCTAGTGGGGGAAGGGAGTCAGAAAATGAGAGAGAGGAAGAGAAATGGGAGGCAAGGCAGGAGAGGCAACCACAATGGGGGAGGGAGAGAGGGAGAGAGAGAGAGCAGGTGTGAGAAGATTAGAGAAGGTAAACAAGCAGACAGAAGAGAGATGTGGACGAGTGTGATCAGGGAGTGAGGACACTACAGCTGTTTTAAAGGAGGAGGAAAAAAATCTCACAGTCTGCCTTTGAGTGGAGAATTACAATTAATCAAGTGGCTTCATTAGTGCCCTAAAGAGGGTCATCACCTCCAAGCTGCTGCTGTGTGTCTCAGTTTTGAAGGAAATTCCCAGCTTTGTGAAACAATGTGCACCGTCCTCCTCTGGCTTTCTCCTCCTCTCTGCCGCTCTGAGAACAATACGATCAGCATGCATTATTTATTTGAAAGTATGCTTGTGTTTTCAAAGTACTGTAGGCGCAGACGTGTGTGTGAGAATGATGTGAATGTACAATTCACATTCAAATGAGGGGAGGGTGTGTTCTGCGGGCACAGGTGTATGCCTGTGTGATTTCATCACTTTGCATGCAAATTTTAAGCGGGGATGGCCGCGGAGATGGAGTGAGGCTGGAAGACGGAGGGGTGGAGGCAGAGAGAGAGGGAACATGTGCAGGGAATGGATGGAGTGAGAGAGGGAGAGGAAGGAGGAGAGAGATGGTGTGATGACAGAGCTGCGGGCGCTGTGTTTGTACATGCATCTGCAGGCAAATTAATCACGAGATGGTCTCTCACTCCATTAAAATGCTAATGTAGGAAAATCTAGACATTTCCATATATTTGCAATATATCCCAGAGCCCAAAGAGTGTTATTATGCTAAATGCAGCCTGGGTGTTGGATGCACACCTAATACAACGACAAATCTGACCAAGATAAAGTCAAGATTAAAAGTCTCTTCAAGAGTGAATTAAATGGTAGACGAGAGAGAAGACACGGCGCTTAAACTCTGGACCCTCATGAAGTTAGACACGAGAACATTATGGATACTCGGACTTATTAAAAACTGTGAGAACTATTTCCTCGATCAACTTTTTCTAGTTTAGGTTTCAGTTATTTTACAGGGAAGATCTGCTGATTTGTATCTTTGTCTCAGTGGTCTGAAGGAGGAAGGACACACACTGAGATGTGACACACATTTGTTTACTGGAGCCACAATTAATTGATTAGTCATCAACTATCACTACTCAAAGTTCTCTGATTTCAGCTTCTTAAAGGTGAAAATCTACTGGTTTATTTCCTCCTCTGTGATAAAATACTTTTGGGCCGTGGCTCCACAAACACAAACCTCGACTCTAACTTGTGTTTTATGCACAGATGGTGTTCCCAACAGACCCATGCAGAAAACTTTGTTACGCCAGGTTTACATTAAATGTTTTTCACAAGAAATCGAGCGGAAACGGCCTTCCCCTGTCCTTTTCTGCACCAACTAGCATTTTGCAAAACCTGAATCAAAGTTTGGCGACAGCTGGTGGGGTCTTCGTCAATTAAATGTGATCGAAAAACAACCAAAGTGCCGATGGAGCAATTTAGCAACGTTTTTGACCAATACATTACATAGAATATTACAATGTTTAATGAATAATACATCAATACCAATTGTTCAATGGTATAGCGAAAGACAAAGACGAACAATCTGGTATTCAGGTGCTAAAAGTTCTCCAACAATTGTTATCTGACAATACACTGAATGGGTTTGCCTGTAATTACACAAAGCTCTCATCAGTTTTTATGTGTAAAAATGTTTTTAAGTGTGAACTTTTTTTATCTACAGAATCAGGTGCTGTGTGAAAGCTCACATCTCTTCTCTTGGAAAGATCTTATTAGTTTGAACTCTTGATGTTAAGACGTGTTAGAGCGCAGCAGAGCGAAGACTCGACTGCTGTTCTCATAAACATCTTGGCCCTCCTTGGTAAGTCGTATCCGAGGACACACGTGAGTTAGTGTAGATTAATGCAGATCTGCCACAATATGCTGTTGATTGTCTACATGCAGTGGTTCATTTGTATTCAGTGGCTCCACACTGACGCAAAATTGTTCTCACAGCGAGATATATATTGGTACAATGAAAATATAATGACACTTTATCATGTGTCAGCATTGCTCGGCCCATCTTAAACAAAGAATTCCATTACAGCAGTCAATACATAACAAAATATAAAAATATGGGCCATTATTCTTCTATAATGCAGACTGAAACTCATCCAGCAGCTGAATGTGGCTCCATAAATTACCCTCAGATCCAAATAGAAGAAAACTATTCATATGATTCCCCTCTAACTAAATGCTCTCCCTGCTTGTCAATGGAAACAAACACATGAGCAAACAGTACAACTATTAGGTAAGGTCTCTGAAGGAGTATCTGAGAGAGAATCTGAGAAGGCACCCGATTCATATTTTTCACTTAAACCTCTTGGGAACCAACCGCGGCCTCCGTCTACTTCGAACTCTCGTGGGAAATCAGAACATGATATTTTAGCAGTAACATTTCTGTGCCCTGTCAACACATTAGCAGGCAGCACAACACCAGCACTGGCAGAGAGCCTCTCCACAGCAGAGGGAAACACAAATGTCAATGTTTTCTGTGACTGCTGCCATCATTATTACAGCAATGATATACTGATATAAATATACACAACCCTGCAGATTATTTTTCTGGCATCTTCGCGCTCGCAGTGTCTAATGGTGAAGGACACATATGGAGTGAGAGAGCGAGAGGGATGATGTGCACGAAAATTCCCTGGTTGGTTGGTATGTGTTGTTGTCAACCACCAGGCCAAATGGATGCTCCACAACCTTCCATTTATTGTGTATTCTTACATTTGTAGACATAGAATTAAACATAATCAGCAGACATTGGTTTTGTGAGCCTCCAAAAACCAAACTTATCTTTGTCACACAGTTTGTTTTTTACCGATAAAGTGTAAATAAAGCACGGTGCCGTCCAGTTCGAGACTGATAAGAATCAAGACCAGAAAAGACTCAATTAAACGTTACTCATCTGGAATTTCTTGCTACCAGACACTCCAGTCAATTGCCAATCTCATTTATTATACCGGTTCCTAAACTCACCACAAAGATAGTTGATTGTTGAGTGTCCTTTCCAGAACGTTGCATAGCCACATTTAGCAGCAACATAGTGAGAAAGTAAGGACATCTAGGCAGAGGGCTGCAGGGTCTCTGCAGACACAAGACACTAACACGCCTTTCCTCCCCACTCCAGTATCCCTCTCTGTCTGTTTCAGTCTCTTTCCGTCATTATGTCTCAATACATATGCTATGGGTGGTGAGCACTGATAGGTTGAAATCAGTCTTGCAATACTGGGAGGGCCATGTGCAATGAGTCAAAATAAAGATAATCCATTAAAAGAATTCCCTCAAAAGCATTCAAACTGAAGAAACAAGCCTGTTCTGAGGTAGGGAAAGTCAGAAGATGTCAGAAATAAATACTCAAGTACAGATGCCTGAAAATCTACGCAAGTACAGTAACAAAGTAGTTCCCACCTCTGCTGTTACACCAACTCTCACCTAGACTGGTCGGCTTGATGAGCTCGTCCAGCATGTCGTAGAAGGGCAGCCTCTGCAGCTTGACATCTGGGTGGACAGGGTGCAGCGTGGCCGAGGTGGACAGGTGGTGCGTCAGCCCGGTCAGCTCGTGTTTCCCGGGACCGAGCAGCGAGAGAGGCAGTAAGGCAGCGGGCGACGGGGCGCCACCGTGCCCGGCGTGACCCTCGTACGCCAGCTGCGTCAGGCCAGCGGGCAGCGCGGCGCCGCCTCCTCCAACCATTCCAGCTGTGGCCGGGTGGTGCGGCCCGGGCATGGCCAGCTCTGAGTGGGAAACCATTTTGGCAGGGAAACGCCGTCGGTAGAGCTCTTTGATCTTCATGTGCACAGCGGGGCTGCAGCCGGCCTTCAGCAGGTGCAGCGCCTTTGTCAGCAGCTCGTGCTTGCGTCCGTGCTTGTTGCGCCCAGCGTAGCCCAGCAGCACCTGCAGCTCCGACACCCGCAGGCTCATCACCATTTGCTGTGATGGGGGAGGAGATGAGACAGAAGATGAGAGGTCAAATATTGAAACACTACAAACAAAAACTTTCATATGTACTGAAACAAAAAGACAAAAGACATGAGTAGCGTGGGATCATGGGAGCTGCTGAATTGATCACAATCACCACTGCTGTGGAAAACCTTTGTGACTCACTTAAATTCAATTTGCATTACGTCTCGTCATGTTTGCTGCTGACGTACCTCTCCTCACTCTGTAACTCCCTCCCACAAGATAAACTGACAGCTGAGTTATGGATGCATCGGAGATTGAACATTTATGATAGTATAAGTACACAACCCAACAAAATATAGAATGTGATCTAGTCGTTTTTTCATAATTCAATCCAGAAATGCTACATATTGTGTCTTTAATTACCAACTTGAGTGGCAAAGAACAGTCACTGAAACAGACAAACACAAACAACAGTAAAAAAAAAAATGAAACCCCTGATATGAAAAACCACTGTGCAGCTTTTATATGGCTGATAACCCGTCCTGGATTAGACTCAAAATTTGGGGTCTGAATGGGACCTGCCATTGCAGCCCAGTGCAGCCTGCGGAGTTCTAAAGGTTGCCCAGCTGCACTACAGGAAAAGTAGAAACAGGCTCAACGTTATGCTATTGTCCTCTGACGCAATGTGAGTGACATTCAGATGAAACCAAATGGAGCTCGGTTTGACAGAGAAGCAGAAGCAGAGAGTTGTTCTCTCCTGTGCTCCACTAGCGGATCACTTCCAGATTCAGATACAGGATCGTTCTTGCTGCTCAGGCGTCACTGTACCGAAACAAAGCATGCTGTACACAAACTGCGCAACAGGAAGCCAACGAGTTTCTTGTACGTAATAGGCCACCAGGGTGCGTCAGAAAACAAGAGCAGAACATCTATCTCTATTTCTATTTCTTCTGCTACTTTGTGTGTCACTCTCAGTTTGCTTTGGAACACGTTGTGGCGACCCCGGGTCAGGCACAGGGGAGTTACTGTGGAAGACATTCGCCTCTATGCTACCATCAACCTGATCACGTGTGAAAATCAATGGACATGAATAGAAATAACTGATTTGCATTAATATTGAGTGTCTTTATTGGACTTGGTGCAAGCGTATTTCCCTATATTCAGATACCTTAGCTCGCCACAGTTGGCTGTTTTCCTCACAGATGTTGCTTTTCTTTTTAAAATTAGGGACACTGTAGTGAGAGTTTCGCTCCTGCAGAAAAGCAATTCATTGTTCTACAGCACAGGCTCAACATGAGGCTGAGGCAGTGGCTGCGGCGCGAGTGCAGGATAAAGTGTTGCCTGCACCAGAAGGGCTGCAGCCACTGATCATTTTCACTGTCGATTAATTTGCGAAAAACGCTCATCACAATTTTTCCAGAGCCCAAGGTGACATCTTCAAATTGCTACTTTTGTCCGACCAACAGTCCAAAAAACTCTTTGTTCACAATCACAAATGACAAAGAAAACAGCAAATCCTCACATCAAGAAGTTGGAGAAATATCTAAAACATGTAATCGATTAGTGAATGCTTCTCTAGCCTACGCTGACTTCAGGTTAAGCTTCAGGTTGGCTCAAAGTAGCTGTAGCTCTTCCTCATTAGACCAAGTGTCCAAATGTAGATGAGAATTCAATTCACATAAAACTGAAGAAAATCAAGTTATACCCTCGTGACTCTACCTTAGCACCTCCTCTAACTGGTTAAAGGTAAAGACAAACAAATAAAACTGACAAAAATAACTAAAAAACTAAACATTTTTAATACTATCATAATAAAAGTTGCAGTTGAGCGAGACACGTCTCACTGTTTGCTCCTGATGTCTGATAACACTGAGCAGATACCAGTTGTGAATTTGATTCTGAAGCATGACACTGTTGAATTATACAGTCAAAACCTCAGTTGAAAAAACATCGATTTAAAACACCAAGCCGGCCTGGAAAGAATGAGAATTTTATGTTGTGTTTTTTCTCTGTCAAATTGCATGGTGCGACTAAAGGAACAATCAAAATGGGGGAGCTTTCGAAGACACAGAGCTGATGAACTGAAAACAGGAGCAGGACAAAGAGAAAGACGAACTGCCAAGTGCTTTATCTCAAGGTGGAGGTGGGTGAAAAACAGCTTTAATGAAAACTCAGCTCATCAACGATCATCCATCACAAGCAGCTATTAACCACGCAGACACTAAGCAGCAAATTATAGCTACAAGACAGACACTAAAAACAGCTTATCTTAGATGCATTACACAAGCCATAAACAAGAACTTTTACTTCGTATGTACGTTGGAATCTGCCCTGTCTCAACACACAAACACACACACTTAGTGGGTAGACCTGCAGGAATGTCTTGGACAAACTTCCTCCCTTCATCTGCTTTAATGACAGAGCAGTAAAAAAAACAACACACACACACACACACACACACACACACACACACACATACACAATTTAGATGACAAAGCACACGGAGCTGTTAGTGCCCGTTGTGTGTTTCCTAATGGATTATATACACACAGCGGTTATGGTTATGTCCTGTATGTTATGTTCATGAGTGCTGCAGTGCCTTCAAGATTTAATCTCAGTTTCTTATAATAAGGCAGATTCCTCTCGGGTAACACCGAGGTTCTGCATTTGGTTGACATTTAAAATGACATATATGACTGCTGTGGGCCATGTCGTGTGACTCGACCACGGCAGCGACATTTTAGTCTTGAAAAACAAAAACGATGCACCAGTACACACTTTTTATTACAGGAACAGATTTAATGAAAAATGTACTATGTTTAACAGATCTCATACTGCCTCTTTTAATACCAGCTCAACTGTTCAACTGGTCAATTCAGGCAATAAAAATAATAACTAAATACACAGGAATGCACATTAACTTTAGCATGCCTCATTTTGTAAAGAAAAGCAGCTAACTTCACTCATTTTTCTTCAACTCAAATGGTGTCCTACTTTACTACAGCTGCCATAGAAAAGTAACAAATACCAAAACATCTCACAGGACGAACTACTTTCATTTTCAACATCAGTGGCCCAGGTGTGAATAACACCTCTGACTCTGGTCCAACCACAGAACTGCAACGTTAGCGACGTAATAAGAATGATTTCTGAAAGGAACTGAAACCCTTAGTGCTGCAGTTTACTGTAAATCTGGATCCACGTTTGCATGTTTGGCTTTCAGTGCTCGCAAGTGCAGCAAACCAACATGAGCTACAGGTCACATCTAAAAGCCATCAACAACATTTTCTGGTAAAATGTTGAGCAAGATTTATTCCTTTTCATAAATAACAAACGGAATTTAGAGATCCATAAGTGGAGGCTAGGAGAGATGAATAACCAACAGGCATGTTCAAAAGAAATCCTGATCGTTTCTCTTTCTGGGGACGAACCATTACTAACATTTCATCAGCCGAATGTCTTGAGCTTCATAAACAATGAAAGCACATTTCAGGCAGTAGTTGCTGTTCTGTGGTGATAAAAGATGGAAAACAGTCTTGGTTGTCTTTTTGCCCTTTCCCAGTGCAGCTAATGTAACATGCAGCTATTGAGTCATTCCATCACAGCTCCCTTTGGACTTCCCCACTCATGTCATTGATTTTCTTGAGAAAACTTCTATTAATTAACTGGGACTTTGCAAAATCCCACAACTCTACTCCAAATGCTTTTTTGGGGGATATTAGTCATCGGTGTAACTCAATGATGTCAGATATATGTTCGGAAAAGTCAGAAATTGTGAAATAACACATGTAATGAACTAAGGAACTATTATTATTATAATGGGAACAACACAATATCATCTGGTGTGCATCAGACTAGACTATTACAAGCTGTAACAGACTCACAGACTCTGCTTGCAACAGACTCAATAAGTATCACACAAATACCACTTTTACACCGAAATTAGCATGTACTATGTATGTATTTTCTTTAGAAACGCAGTGAAGCGCTACACATAGGAGATGAGTTTACCTTCCTAAAATTCGTGAACACACGGCCACCAGAAAAAAATACGGAACGGCAGAAAGCAGCAGATCATTTACCTCATCAGACTACATTCAGATGACTTTAATATCGTTTACTTTGGCTCGTTTTCAAACTCTGTGCTGACTCAACGATGAATATTACCAAGCCAGCTTCCTTAACTTCAATCCACGTCATAACACAATTACCGTGTCCACCCAGGTGAGTGTTTCCATCACAACTGATCGGAGGTGTAGCCGACTGATACTTGTGACTTCTAATTTAAAGAAGGAGTGAATGGTGATTGTACCCACTAATATCAAAGACAAAAGCCAGGTGTTACTGGCTGTTTTTCTTTGACCAGCATGAAAGGGGCAAATGTTAGAGAACCCTGAAGTCAACACTGCAAATATCTGCCTATGAAATAAAACCACTATGCAGAGGAAATTCAGACTCAGAAATATTTATTTTTTCCACAACTGAATGAACAAGCCGTTCTCAGAGAAAAATAAGGTCCCCAGAACAGTTTGAAGCTAGAAAGGTGGCAGGGTCCGCCACATATACACAGAGTTAAACAGTATGAAACTGTGTTGTCCTTTAAGGTCAGTCTGTTAATACAGTTTATTTAGGCATAAAAAAAAAACAACTTCCTTCCCAAACACCACTGCAGACCAAGTAAATAAGCAGCAGCACCCCTCCATGGCAGTGCCAACCTGCCCGGGAACGGGAACGTCACTCAGATCCCAAGGTGTTGACCTGACCCCCAAATTCCCACAATCTCAACCTGACAAGCATCCGTGGGGCGTGCCAGAACATGTCGGATCCACGGAGACCGCGCCCAAAAACCCACAGGAACCAAAGGGTCCACCGCAAACAGACACATTTCACTGCCAGAAGTGAAAACGATATAAATATAAAATATAAAAAACATTACTAATCTGCAAGATACTGAACCCCACATTGCTCATCAGTGAGGGCCCTGCGATGAGCTGGCAACTTGTCCAGGGAGCACCCTGCCCTCGCCCTGAGACAAGGCTGGGATTGGCTCCAGCAGCAACACCCCGTGACCCCATGGAAAGGGATAAGCGGTTACGGACAATGACATGACATGACATGACATTACTAATCTTATTACTGCAAACATGCTGCAATAACTATTAACATGAATACATGTTGCCTATCATACCTCAGGCTTTTCAGATGCTTAGCTGACATTTTTACCCCCTGCATCGAGAGAATAATTTCAGACAATCTGGGCTTCACGCTGCTCAAAGTGACAGAACCGAGTCTGGTGTTTACAGACCAAACACTGCATTTTGTGTGCTGCTGTCACATATGCAGAGGCACACACAAACACACACACACACACACACACACACACACACACACACATACACACGCACAAACACACAGAAAGTTCCCGATGTACCGATTCAGATGCAATTACCAGTCAGGACACAGACCTGTCCTCCAGACATGCGGTAACGACACGTTCACGGAGGAAAACAAAATTCAGGAGGCACATACACGTTTGTGAACATAATTCCTACGGCTTCAGTCTGAACCACACAGCTTTTTAAAAAACACATCAGTCAAACTCAGTCGGCTCATGCAGCAGGACGAGAAGATCAATCACAGGTGCTGCAGGAAGACAGCAGCTGTCACATCTCCCAGGTTCAACATTCTGAGATATTCTTTAACTGAACAATCGTTTTAATAATTCAATAATATTCTGTTTGGAAATCCTAAACTTGGACAGGAAACAGAGACACACACAGAGACACCCCCACACGCACACTCACACACACACACTCACAGCACTTTGGTTCGGCCAAGAAACTCTCCTGCTGGCGACATAAATGACCAGTTCCATGAAATATGCATGTGGCGAAGGAGAGGGCTGTGTGAAAAAATGAAGACACTGGCTGCCCACCATCACACACACACACACACACACACATGCACACACACACCTTAACACAAACTCCAAAGTCCCCCCCCGCCCCCGCCCTCTACAGAGCAAACACACACAAAAGACACAAACTGGGGCTCACACACACACACACACACACACACACACACAGTCTTCCACCACACTGCGGATGTGTAACATTCCTCTGGCTTCCAAAAAAAAGAAAAGAGAAAAAAAAGAAAAAAGAGGGAAAACAAATAGAGGAGAGAAAACAGTGATGATGGTGCTGGCGTGCTGGAGAGACGGATGAGCGGCTCACATCTCCTCTTTCCCGTCCTCCTCTCCATCAGTCAATCATTCTTCTTCCCAGGACAGGCGGCCCCTAAACTCCTCCATCATCCCGGTCAGCACAGGAGGTTTCTGATGCTTCTGATGATATTCAACCATCAGTCAAGCAGTTCTTACTCGCGACTCCAAACCAGGAGGTGTTCAGTATATATGATGAGATGAATATAAGCTGCAAATCCTCGAATCTAAGAAGGTGGAATGTTGTTCGAATATGTGAAAATTGTGCTTAAAAATGAGTCTGAGGATTAGAGGATCAGTTCACCCAGAAATGAAAAATTTAGACATTATCTACTCGCTTACTGAAGTTATCTTATCCTACAAAACATTTCTGGAGCTGACGAGTTTGAATGCACCCCGTCTGAAGTAGCGGCACGAGCTTGACTGTTAAGCTGGTAAATAACATCTTTCAAATACTTTTGGGATGTTGGGGCTTCTAGAGACTTGGATTACACCAGACGAGGTTGTGTTTTTTGGGTTGTTGTTTTTTGTTTTTTTCTTTACATTTTAAAAACAGTCCTCGTCTACCTCAGTGGTTTAGGAGACTGCTGCAATGCTGATTTGCTGCGAAGCTCCAGAATTATTTTGTGGACTACGAAACTTCATACACCTTCCAATCAGCATGAGGGTGAGTAGATAATGACTGATTTTTTAAATTGTTTTTATCCTCTAATAAAAATTACGAATATATCCGCCTAAAACAGCTTGAAGCAAGGAATTCTCTGCTCGTAAATGTGGGTAAAAAATATAATGCTTCTACTGCCAATCATCCCGCACTTCACACTAGAGCTGAAACTAATGATAATTTCAGGAACAATCAACAATAATCTCTTGCTTATTTTCTTGATTAATCACTTGAATTAATCACCACCTTCACAGTTGGAAAAATGGTGAAAAATAAAACCTAAGATTATGTCCTCAAATGTCTTGTTCTGTCCAAAACTCAAAGATATTCAGTTTCCTGTCATAGAGGAGGAATGAAAAGCCAGGTCGATATACGAGTCGCCTGACATTGGCATATATGTTGTTGATATCAACCAGTAAGAAAAGGTTTTGGTGTTAAAGAACACAATACAGACAGTGCACAGTTTTAGTTCACAACAATAAACTGCCTCCATCACATATTTTTGTCACAAGTGTGTGGTGACCACATTTAAGCGACTGTTGCAAAACTTTGCATATATCGCCCAAAATATAAATATCGGAATTTTTTCCTCCCTAATATTAGCATCGGCTCCAAAAGCTGCACACGTCGCCTCTAATTTACATTTATTTATTTATTTAAATGAAAAATCCCTCAAACCGATTAATGGCTCATCGAAATAATAGGAGATTAATTTCATAGGTGACAACTAATTGATTGATGGTTGCAGCTCTACCTGATACTGAAGCAGGGCCCTGATGAAACAAATCACCTGTGCTTGAATCAACGGCTGCTACAGTCAGGACGCTGATCAAAGCCAATGAGACACAATGACATGCTTCAAAGTAACATCAAAGAGGCTTTCTGACATCACAGCGTTGAGATATTAACAGCCAGCGAGGCAGATGTTGCCTACTGATCTCCCGAAGACATAAAAAGCTAAATCGTTACCCCTTTTGCTCAATCGTGAAACACAAAAATCATCACCACCTATTCTACTGCACTGAAGAGCCAGGAGTGCACAAAGCCTGTCTGTGTGAGAGCGAATGTGCTCTGTTGTATTGTTTTCCTGAAACAACTTGACATGTAGGTGCAAAAGGGAAGCTGCAACAAAGGAAGGAGAGTGAAAGAGGCAGAGGATGCAACACAAAGAGAATAGCTGGTGGTAACAAGGGAGTCCTCGCACACACAAACACACACAGCATGCTGACCAGTGTGGCTTTTTAAAGAGGAAGGTTTGGCCTTAAATTCACCAGCCTGTGACATTTTGTGGCAATAAGCAGTAAATCTAAATGTGACAGTTTCGGGGGCAAAAGATAAGATTCACTGTGTCCGCCAGAGTGATTCTCGTCAGAACAGAAAGGCCCAGAAAACAACATTTTTACCAGCACATCAAACTAAAACTGAAACCCACAAAAGCCCAGGGTGATGAAATTTCCACAGGCAAGTAAACAACTGCACCAAAACTCATTTTGGAAAAAGAACAGTATCAGATCTGTGCAAAGAAAGACAGACTGTTCACTGAACTCAGAAAAAACACTGAAAAACATAAAAGGTGGATGACATCTCTTCACCTTATGACACTGGCTTAAACCAAATACAGCTGCATGATTAGAAATCAATTCAAAGGTGCACATACAGAAAATTATCACAACAGCAAGCATTCTTATTAACGTTAGATCACAGACATAGATTTTAAGGGCTTCAGCAGCATTGTTTCTAATTAAAAGCTCTAAAATTACAATTCAATTCAGAATTAAAACTAAAACAAAAGAGAAAAAGGGAAAATATTCTTTTCTAATAAGGAACTCAGGAATTTGCTGTGAATTTGTGTCTGCTTGTCCACCCCAAGAACAAAGTTTCAGTTTTTTGGTTTCTGGGATGTGATATTTGCTCTCAAAAAGTCCCTCCTGAGGCTGTAGTTTCTGTTGGCTCAGGGACCATCCAGGTGTTTGACGGGTTGCTGCTTGGGTCAATAAAAGCCTCGTGGCTGCTACAAGCTCAGCGCAGCACTTGTCATCACCAGTTTGAATATCAGGCCAGTATCAAAGCTCGCTGGCTTGATAAGAACCAAGCAGAGACCTCTGGAGCTGAAAAATGAAGCCAATGTGAAGGTGCCAGAAACTGCAGTTCTTTGAACGACCACTTAATGCTGTAAAAGGGAGTCAACCCTCGTAAGACCCCAACTTCACAGGAGAAATAAACATGCGTACAGCCTGGTACAAAAACAGGCTTTACAGCTAATCTCCTGTTCATGACACCTGTACAGGGGGAAATGTTTAAATAACTCACTTAATAAAATCATAGTTAGCCACAAGCTGTCAGGCTAGCTGTGAGAGACCTCAGCTCATCCACTGGGACTGCCGGTTGTTGAGCAGAGTCAGGCCCTACATACATTTGATAGGGGATTGAAAAGGATGCATGGATTAAAGCAAAAAAAATCTTTTGACTCAAATGTTTTTTCGAGCAAAGTCATACTCCCAATTTCTAATGTGTGAAACATGTTACTGGGCACGTAACTTGACATGTGCTGAAAAAATACGATTTACAGCCTCACCCCGCACCATGTTCTCTAATGCAGACATCAAGTTCTTTCATGTAGACATATTAATAACAGCAGATATGTCAAATTCAAAAGAATCAGAACTGTTCATGTCAATGTGACATGCTTATTAAATGAATCACAACTATCTGATGTACTAAATATTCATTATGGACTGACTATTGACTGCATGCTCTGAGCCACTTTTAGCATCCCATAACTGTGCAGGATTATCGGTTGGCGACCCATTTTATACTTATACATTACCGTAAATTACCAAATAATAGTCGGGTTTCAATTAACCGCAGGGTCCCCTCAAACGCCGGGTGCAGGTGTATATTTTGATAAATATCCGAGTCTAATTCATTTTAAAAAAAGACGTGACCACTGACACTGCACCTTTTTCTTCTTCGCCTATTTCACATATATTGTGCTTGCTTTCTGTCAGCCAATATCACATTGATGATCGCCATGGCTCCGGTGCAGCAAAAAATATAAAAAGTACGACTTGAAATTCAAACTTTCTGTCATAAAATATGCAGAGGAAACCTCGGGAGAAGCAGCCGCTAGACGTTTCTCTGTCGAACCCGAGAGAGTGAGAGATTGATGAAAAAAATCAAACTGAGCTTCAGCGCCTGTCCGAGGAGGACAGCAACAGGGCCAGGCTGAGGAGGAAGGCTAGCGAGGAGCCTGAGATAAACATGCGGGATTGGGTTATCAGCAAACGGGCACGCCACGACAGTGTCACGCAAAATGATCAGGGGAATTGCGAAACAAATGCACGCCACCGTGAGTGACAGCAGAGATGAGGAGTTTGCTGCGAGTGCTGGTCGACTAAATCGGTTCCTCCACCGCAACAACTTCACTTGCAGTAGACGTACAACTATTAAATTAAACGCCTGTCCCAAATAAACACCTGGTCTATTAAGTGAGTAAAACAAATAAACGCCCCGGCTATTATTTGGTAATTTACGGTATATTTATAGATTATATATACACTTCTTATTCTCATCATATATCATATCTATTCATAAATATACTGTTTTATTTGTCCAAGAGAACCACACCATCCGCAATTAATGAACTAGTCAACGATCTACCCTTGTTTTTACCGTCCTGTTTACTGTCTATCACACAGGCTTTGCAGACACACAGAGAGAAGCTCACTGGTATTCCACCCCTCCTGTACACGAGCTGATTGTGGTTAGGTGCGTCTGCTGATGGCATGCAGCTGTGAGGGTATGACAGCTCCAAATGTTGGATTTCTAACAGAAGTCAACACAACTAACCTCCCCAAAAAGTTTTGAGACACTCCTGTTAACAGACAGAAGGATGAACAGATGGAACAGGACGGAAATAAAAGCCCTGTTCAACTCCACTGGCAGAGCAATAAACATAAAACATGCGGTGCTCCTTGCAAAGCGGAATTTACATAAAGACAAAAGAGACACTTAAAGAAGACATTAACCCAACATAACCTTTACTTCCTCATGTCTCTGGTCAACCTGATGCTGAAATATCATTACCGGATTAGTCATAAATAACAAATTCAAATGTCTGATCAGACTTTTGGACTAAGCCGTTCGAAGTTTTAAAGATGCAGTCATGTTTTTGTCTCGTGCCATTTCTCTCTGGGGCTTGCAGGGACATGTTGCTTCATTTTTCCAAAACATCTGTAGCTGACTCTGCTTCCAAACTGGCCCATAATTTGGAGGAAACATTGCTGGGCTGATGACCCAAGTCACAAGTAGACCCTGGTATCAAGTAGGTCTAATGGACACAGTGGCTACCCATCTTTGTGGATCCTTCACAAGACATTCTGCATTACAAAACTTTGTAAGATCCTTGTCACGCTTGCCTGATAATGCTGACTTCCTCAGATTGTCCTTACTTTGTCTTTTTTCCTTGGTTGTGTGCTTCTATCATGGGTAGAACCAAGTAAGCTAAATTGTTACATTTCTTTTTTGGTCTGCTTTAACTGTAATTATCACCATTATTTCTAACTTTGTTTGAAAAGGGTGTTTAATCACTTGACACTGACCAGATGCTCTAATGCCACTCCTGGGTTTGGATTCTGATCTGGCTCCATCTGCTTTGTGCAGCTTGATCAGGCTTCTTTCTGCTTGTGTGAAGAATAAACTAGGTGTGTATTCTCCGTGGGGCTTTAAAAAAAGATGGCTAATTGTAAGCTTGTTTGAATGAGGTCAGGTCTGTATGGCAATAAGGTTCATTGTCATTTTAAAGGTTAAATATATGATATGTATTTTTTTTCAGCCCATACTGATAACTGATAACTGATAATTGTCCATTTTTCAAGGCTGATCTTGACAGCAGATATTTTCACATTTTTTGATTTCAAAAACATCATAAGCTGTAGTTTAAGCACACCTGAGAGTAAGAAAGGTGAAGATGAATGATTTAGCAATTCCATAATATTCTTGTTGTTTATTGGTGGAGCACAAACCAGTTTTCAATGTAAAAACATCCGCCTACTGTAACAGAGTTTGTAAATGTGCCCCTCTCTACGCCAAAGAAAAGCAGTCTGGCTTTATATCATCCTCTCCACTTATTGGCTACAATTTCACCTATACCCATAAACAGCCAATAGTCTACATTTCTCACAATTGGGCCGATCATGTATTGGACAATACATGTTGTGCATCCCTGATATAAGACATTCACTGCCACGAGATATCGCACTCGAACACTGATCTATCTCAGACCGAAAGAAAGCTGGATAAAAGTGCAACTGCTCGCAAAACTCAAGGCAAACCATCAAGCAAGGCAGTGCTTATCAAATATGAATCAAGACTGTGTTACGGCCTCGTCTATTTATCGGGAGGAGAGAGAATGAAGGCTTAAACAGCTGACACTCAGCAGAGTAACTGGAACTTGGATATTCCACTCCTCCTCAGACGATGTGTGCAGGAGGAAGAAGATAGTAAGCTGCATGTCGGTGTGGACAAAGATCTTTTATAAAAGGAACAGAAACTGTAGTTTAGGCACTAACAAACAGCTTTCCTTTCTATATAATGAGCCGGTTTGCTTTAGACACTGTCTTAACTATTTACTTTGAGCTGGACCTGATTGATGGTAACTACAGTTTCATCTCTCTCTGTATGTTTGGTAGATTCTTGTCAGACTGGAGATAGGGCTGTAGGGTAATAATTTGCTGTGTCTAGAGCTGGTGGGAATGACTGATGGAGGGATAAAGGGAATGGGGGGAGGGGAAGGGGGAGAGAGAGAGAGAGAGAGAGAACAGCTGAGCCTCCAAACCAAATAAAATTCTCCACAGCTCGCAGTGAAAGTACAGGGGGGTAACAGTTTTTAGCACTTTAAATTCTCATAATGGTTTTCTTTTAATAATGTAATATCAACACTAAAACACAAAACCCTGCTAGATTATTTAGATATATTACATTTTTATGTTACGGACAGTTTTATGTCCTGGATTTCCTGAGAAATACAGTTTTTCTATCAGTATGGTAATGCTGGTGACGCGACTGTAAATAAGGTCCCAATTAACCAGTCAGAAGCACAAACCGGAGCTGTGACAAGGTCTGAATGCTTCCTCACTGTTGTCTGGGCCAAAACAAGCTCCAAACCTCAAAGATATTCGTCTTACGTCTTACGTACGGTGGCATGTATTGTACTGATGATCCAACAGGGAGAGTTTAAGGCATGTCCAAGCCTTGGAAGTGACCCAAATGCCATTTCACTTTGTCTATGCAAACAATTAAAAGTAATATTACTCCCAGAATGCCTGAAGTAAAGCCTTCCACTTCTCAACTTTTATCACAGTTACATTTCTAAACACAGAGCTATACTGAAGATAACCTATCTCCATGCCTGTGTGTTCTCAGAGACAGACAGAAGAAGTTCACAGTGACACTGCTGCATTTGTCAGAGGCTAAGATGTTATTAAAACATTGTATACACTCACAGCTTAATGAAACATGCAAAACATCTCATGCATGCTCCGTGGACTTCAGATCGACTCTGACTGAAGAGACACTCACGGCTGCAGAAAATAAAATATGTCATGAGAATCCAACTGTGTATTTACAGGAGGTGTTTCAGGTGGAGGTGGCTGTCGGCACACCAGCCCCCATTCACACCGGCGTTCGTTAACGTAATAACTGTACCTGTCTTTGGCAACTAATACGAGGAAAAAAATACCACAGATATATGTAGAGAAGCTGCTGAGGACAGCATCTGTCACCAGCAAAAAACTCTGATTGACTGTTTGTAATGAAAATAAATCACTGCGATGTCTCCTAAATGAGACTTCAATGAACTTTCTCTCAGAATGCAGCCTCCATCCCCCTGAGTCAGATTGACAGGGGGGACACCGGGAAACACCTTGAAAACATGATGTGTACCATCACACCTCTATAGGAGCCGCAGCACCAGCTTTCTGTGTGAATTCACAGCGGTTCGTCTTTGAGGCGGAGATGCTTCGCTCTGTGTGAATCATCACCGGCAGAGAATTGGCAAACCGCTGACTCCGGCGTTTATCCGTCTTCTCCTGTGTGAATAAGACTACTGTGACGACGATCTCTGTTAACCACCGCAAGTCCACTCTGTAACTGAAAGTTGCCTGTATACGATCTTTTCTCCAGCTGCCAATCCTGACACCTGCACTGTGCAATCTGACAAAAACTCTGCATCTCCGTTCTCTTTAAATCTGCTAGCCAAACTCCACAGCATTAATGATGTACTTCATTTGTTACAGACTTTGTCTAAAATCATATACAGCAGAGTCAGTTTCTCTTGTTTGAGAGAGTTTTTTTTTTGAGAGAGAGAGTCCAAGAGAAGAGAGGAACAGGACGTTGCGTCAGAAGTCAGAAGCTGTGTGAAACCTTTACCTGCAGACATCACCAAGGTATCGTACTGCAGAATAAATCATGATTTCATCCCTAGTCTAAAAAAAACTGGTTCATGACAGCCACTGTGTCTTGAGATTGGCTATATAGACATTTTAATGGAGTGACACAAAGAAAGCTCGATATAATGAAAGGACAGAGGCAGCTCAGAGGCCTGTTTGATGAGGACAGACAGGTTGGTACTGGCCAGTGGCCGAGCTGCCGTGAATAGACTGTTTTATCTGTCAGGAGAAAGACTGCCCTCCACAGCTGCACAGGTGATGAGCTCTGGTTTCTGAGAAGGTGCTGATCGGTACAAGTTACCAGCTCCACACACTCTCTCACTTCTATCATGATTTCTTTTCCAGTATTCAACTTTTATTTCCCCTTATTATTTTAAGGACAGGAGCGTGGTTTCACTATTTCTCTGCTGTCACTTTCTTCATGTTTTTTGTTGCAGTTGTGTCTTTGTTTGTCTTGTTGTTGATCATATTAGCTTTTCTGTTTTCTTAACTAACTTGAAAAAGATCACTGGCTAGAGCCCAAACAATACGCCAGCTCCGCAAAGGTCATCCAGTCATTTTAGCTTGGCACAGAGTAAACAGTGCAACTTTGACTTATTTTCATGATCAAGTAATCAGTCAATTACCTTTGAGAAAATGTCACACACTGTGTCACTGTCGATGTTGAGCGGATCACTAACTAGACCTTCCGATGGTAAGAACACCGACCTCTTCAGCCAACAACTGAGAGGCAGAGCGGTTTTGGCAAGGAACTAAAATAATGACTCAAAATAAATGAATTTATTACAGTTTACAGATTAGTTTAGTTAACCAACAGACTGATTAATTGACTAATTGCTGAAGTTTTAATCAGTACTGAACTATATGTCTGCCAATAAAAAACAGCACTAAGAAATGCTAAAGACATGAACTTCATCTGTAAATAAATACTGGCTCAGTATAGTTGATTACAAATCAAACTTTTAAAGATTTAAAGACGCTATTTTTTTAGTAGGGACGTCCCGATCCGATCACGTGATCGGAAATCGGGGCTGATCACATGGTTTCAGACTTGATCGGAATCAGACTACACATCCCAATCAGGGATCGGATGGAGAAATATGTATATTTATTCTCTATTTTCTGCATTTAATACTCCACATTTGATACCGCAAATAAAAAACAAACACTCAAAGAATACAGCGAGTTCACTCAAGCAAAACAGGCAAAGACACCGAAGCAACAAACACTCGCGGATACTTTCAAAAGGACAGATAAATATCCTCGAGACAGCGACATGACCAAAATTACAGAGAGGGTAATTAAATGAATTGCTCTGGATAACCATCATCGTCTTCATCACCTGGGGTTTTGGAATCCCCAGCATGCCCTACCATCTCAGCATTACATTGCACTTACTCCACTTTTGAGTTACAACGTGCCGATATGCGCACTAGTTTTCGTGGGTCTCATACAGCAGAGCGTGTAAAACGTGTGATATAGACAAGCAACACGCCCACGTCATTTTACATGACAACGTAAGGAAAATGTAAAAAGCAGTGGATTATGTAGAGGTACCAAGAGTGAGCTGCGTCACAGACTCACCTGCTAACACAAGGAAGATGGAGGCCAATGTTGGAATAGCATATTCAGAATAAGAAAGAGCCATATGAAACTTTGTTTCAACAAAATTAAAAACTATCAAGGAACGCAGGTACTTTCTTCTTTAATGCAGCTGTATTATCCAGGAAAATATTAGTTAAGGCTATGTATCGGATCGGGACAGCGTATCGGCAGACACTCAATATTAAAGGACTCGGATCGAGATTGGGGTAAAAAAAAAAAACCTGATCGGGACATCCTTATTTTTGAGTATTGAGTCCTATTTTTCTTTCCTTAACTTTAATATATTTTTCAGTGGATGTGCTTTGTTTAAAGTTGGTATCAACTGTAAATCATTTTCCACTTATGTGTTTAAATGTACGCGCTCCATAAAAATCCTAATGGCATCTACTTCAAACGTGTCCCCACTCTGACATGTCAAAATGTCCTCTATGAAAACAATTTTTCACATCAGTTTTTTTTTCCTCTCTGAAGTAACACACCATCAACAAAGACACAAACTAACTTCAAAAGGGAAAAAGACCACAAACAAATGCAAATATATCTTACCAAATATCTACAATTATCATGCAAGGTGCTTCAGTTCAGCCGAGCTCACAAGCAGAGCGCAGTCACGATGACTGAGAATACATGCCACAGATCTGGCACACAAAGAGTTACCATGCGAGGGGAAACATGTTCACGCACGCGCACACACACACACACACACACACACACACAAGCATCAGACCCACACTCCACACGAGATCATTAAGCTTGCAGCGATCGCATGTGCAGGCCAAATGGCTGGTGTGTGTGCAAAACCTCAAACGCACCGCTCAGTCACATGATCATGCCATGAGATGCACACAATGACACTGTCTACATATGTGCGCGTTGTGTGTGTGTGAGTATGAATAAACCTGCAACTAGCTAAAAACCTGCAGCTCGCTGATAATGATGATTACCTCAACTTATACTTAGAAAAGATCCTTGGTGTCTGATTGAAATGACCTGCTACAACTTCAGCCTGCACAGGAAGACACATTTAGGCTGGCTTTTTTTTTTCATTGCCTGAGGTGACACAGTGTAACATAGATGTTTCTCTCCTCATGACGACACTGAGAAGTAATGCTGTGAAACAGGAGTCTCTAGACCACACCTTGATTTTGGCTCGAACTTGCAACCTGAAGCAACAGCATTATTTTCGCTTAAATTCTTTATAAATTTATCTGAAGGTGCTCGGAAACCTCCTTGTTTTTTTATCACTACATTGCCTGTATTCATTGATTGAGGATGCTGATGGTTTTAAGGGTTTAAACTGCAATAAAAACAGTCAAACTCTAACATGAGAAAATCACCAGGGATTAAGAGCTCCCAGCTAGGAGAATCGTCAACAACAAGCAATTTCTGATGGTAGCGTTGGTCGAGGTTTTCTACTGAAAGCATGTAAATGGAATTAAATGAAGGCACAATACAGATCTACCATGAAAGAAATATGTTGTCTGTATTTGTTCTCAGTGCACAGAATGACAAGATACTAACTATGTAAAGTAAAATATTCTGACACTGCACAGATGCGATACTCGTGTTGAGGAGGTGTTACCATGACAACAGATGCATTTAACATGGCCCCTAAAATTCCACTAGTAATTAGAATGATTGATCACAATGTCTCTGAATGTCTCATTTCACCATCCTAATTGGAAGAGACTGATCCAATCTGAAGACATTTCAAATCATACTGAGAGGGGTGTTAACCTTTGTTAATCCGATCAATGAGAAAATATTACTGCCTAATGACAATCCTGACAGTCAAAAAGTAAGAAACAGAAGAAAGTGTTCGAAAAGACTTCGAAGCCAGAATCTATTCACCCCGGAACACAAATACTGCCCCCAGGAATGAATGAATAACTTTGTGATTGTCAAAGTTATATTTTCTGAGTCACTTCAAATCTGTCTTCAGAATGAGTTTAATCACATTGAAGAAATATCATCCATGCAACCAGGCTAATCTGAGGTACTTTAATTTGTGGGGAAAAGAGCCTTTCTTAATTTAAAGGGAAGCCAAATGTCTCAAATATTAAGCGATGACTCAAGCGGTCCAAGAGCTTTACCAGAATAAATTTGTCTTAAAACCAAAATCAGGAATGGATGACCACTTTTACACATTCATTTGACAATTGCAACAATTTGGAACACTACTGTATATGCTATATTGTAGTATGTATATAGTATGGTATATCAGTGCTCAAGGATACTTTACCATGACGAAAGGAGGAGCTGAGGATCAAACCACCAACCCTGTGAGCAGTGGACCACACGTTCCACCTCCTGAGCCACAACCGCCATAACCAAAACGTACTGAGGTTTGAAGTCCTATTCATAGCTTTTATAGTGAACACTGAGTGTTTTTTTGGTCAAACCCCAAAACTACCAATGTTGCCTATTTTACATTTTTATGATGTCTTTGTTTTATAGGTCTGCGTTACAGAGTTGCTATGTGGGGTGTTACAGGATGAACAACAACAGCGGGAAGTGTGTACACAGCGACTTAAGATGGCTCTGATATAAATGGCAGTGATCAGTAAACGGCAAAATAATGCTGAGATGTGAAAGAATAAACTGGAACATGTGAGTGAAACTCATCTCAAGACCAAAGAGATTCAGGTAGAAGCTGGGGCCTACAGCCACACAGCTAATCAGAAAGGAAGTAGACCATCACAAGGTCTTGATGCAGCACTCCATGCTCCCTAACAGGACCACAGCAGCTCGGTGTGGGTACCCCCTGCTGTGAGGTTGTAGTCGATAAACACGTCATTACAGCTTGGCTAAAGTGGACAACCCACCCTATTGGAAACAGGTGACTTGGACATGGATGCACAGGAGAAACTGAGGATGGCATACTTCTGTTAAGTCCCAACAGTCCCCTTTGGTTAAGGGATGTTTAAACCTTAATATTACTGAATTAAATTTCCATCCTCAACAGAGACGCCCTGTTTAAAGAGGGCTGACAGTGACTGTCCTGAATTTAAACCCGACTGGAAACAGAGCCACAAAACAAAGGCTTTGCGACAAGTTCTGACCCATTCAGAACAAATGCCCTAGTGGGTTTTATCCGTGTCATGGGAAAAGTAATAGTCCAAAACTCCTATTAGTGCCCCCTAGAGGCAGAGCTGGTTGTTACCTCTAATCAGACCAAAATAGCGGCTTTAAGCAACTGGCATCATTTCCCTTTGAGCCCTGCGTTTGTAAGCAGAGCTAAAAAAAAAAAAAAATCTGCTGCACTTTACTTGGTTTTGAGGAGGTGAACAGTAATGCAGTTCTTTGGAGTCCCAGGAGACTTGGAGATGGTGAGGCTAATAATGTTGTGCCAAGCAGTTTCTGCAAAGGTTCTGCAGGATGTGTGTGTTTGTGCGTGGGTGTGTGGAGGTTGTGTAGGCGGATGGAGGGGGAGCTTGCACACTACCTGGCCATTATATAAAGCTCCCACTCTCGGCTAGAGGTCTCTGTACTGAGTGCCAGCTCCCTCCCGATCCTCCTCCCCTCTCTGTCCTCCCATCCCCCCACCTCTTAGCCTTCCAGCTACTCTGACTCAGGCTTAACTCTCCGCCTGTTGTTTTCTCTCCCTCCTGCGTCTGTGGTATCAAAATCACAGTGCGCATTGTGGATGAAACAAAAGAGTTTGGGACTCAAATATGGATCACGCCAAGCAGGATCAGTTCATGGAGCCCCGCTGGACTGAGTTCAGGATGATCTCTCTTTTAATCATTAGCACGTTAAATGCTGTGCCACCACACCTGAGGCTAGAGGTCTAGTCCCAGCTTGCCACAGGCAGATAGTGAATCTGAAACCCATCCCCTTTAGAGGTGAACGGTACAAAGCTGTGATAACAGGGAGGTGCGTAATCCATGCGATAAAAATGGAGGTAGATGCTGCAGGTAGCAACCAAACACTACAGTTTCGAGGCAATCTATGTGGACAAAAGACTGGGATGAAAATCTGATGGAAAAGTGAGCGAGGGCGAGACACCTGTTAGATCATCAATGACCTCACCGTGTTTTGGCGAAAGAAAGAACGGAAGCTCGAAGGCATAAAACAAAGGCATTAGACGCCAAAATCCCATTGCACTGGCTTGGCGAGAAAACGAAGAAGAGTAGGAGGACCAATGAGCTGCACTCGCCCTCTGCACCCTTTTAATCCTGAGGAGTTGGCGGAGGTCTGCAGACACCAAGATGAAGGGCGACTGCAGAGAGCCCGAGACTGCTGGTAGAGAGCACAGATGACTTTTTATCATTAGCGGCCTATCTGATGTTGGGCTCAGGACCACCTGGGAACAGCAATTACATTATTGTGGTTAAGTCCTGAGTTTCATTCAGAGAAAGAAGAAAGCCAATGTGGAGAAACCAGTCTCTCAGTCCCATTTCTTTCTTTCTCATGTCTCACTACTGTAATTTGTTTATTTCTGAAATCAATATAATTTTGCTTCTCTAAATGTAACCATGACAAAGATTGAAGAGAGATGCTCAATACTGTGTTTAGAGACATTCCCCACAATGTTAAATTAGAATTACAGCCTTTGGCAAAGAACCTTTCATTGTTTCCTTTGATGCCTGTTGTTGGTTTTCCAAAGATGGCTAAAAACACAACAAATGTGATACTTGGTTAAGATTCTTCTGAGCTGAATTTAGGATGGTTTAACGAAAAAACAGCAGCCTGCACTTGTCCAAAATCTGTTAAATATACCAGGTTCACACAAGTGAAAGGAATGAAGAGTTTTTTGTTCATTTTTTCCAATTTTCATTTAATTGTAGGGGTTCTCAATTAAACACTGAATTACGTATTCATGTTGTCATTGTCTTATTGCAATAAATAAGAAGTTAATATTTAATTTAGTCTATTTGTTGTTAATTGTTTGTTGCACATACAATGACTAAAGCCCAATATCTAAGTAAGACATCTTTTTTAGTGGTTAACTGTGTGGTCGATGACAGGCTGCTGCAGAGCCTGAAATAGTTTTGCCACCTCTATTGAAAACTGCAAAAGTCATTTCTAGACATTTCTCGCCTCTGAAGCTAAAATGATGGACAGCTCGACACTTTCACCGTGATAAGCTGATTCTGGATAACGCTCGGAACTGCAAAGAAATCTTAAAAGGGATGGGGTTTGATTGCATTTTCATCAAATCTGAGTCCTTCCCTTATCCAATCTTTGGAAGTTTGTCTGGTGGAGAATGAAGACATCTGTTAAAAAATTAGGGCTCCAGAGGGCAACTATTTCAGACACGCACACACCCAAATATCTTGTTCCTTGTTGTGTATGCTGCGATTTAAATGAAGAAAAAAATGTATTTGCACCTTCATTCCTTCATTCACTCCTTCATTTTTTAATGATGACTAATGTGTTTTAAAAAATTTAACTGTATTATTTGATGTAGGCACAATAATTCTGGCCAAAAGAATTGCAATTTATAATAATTTCCCGATAATCATAACAATGTGCTCAAAACTCTAAAAATGACTAAAATGGAATTACAACATATGTTGTACAGACACAAATGTTGTTTATTGTATCAGATGGATCCTACATCTTGGGGCGTTTCCAAATGAAAATAAAAAATAAATTCAAGACTGTAGTTTATCAAGCTAGACAGAGTTTTCACATCACTTGTTGGAGGATATTTATGAATATGTAAGTCAGGATTATCCCAACGTTTAACAAAATAAACTGTCAGTATGGGCTGGGTGTTGTAACCATCTTGTTTGCTGCGTGGACCTACATCACTCCACTTTCTCTGTACAGGCTGAACTAATCAATTAGTCAATCAACGGTAAACAAAAAGACGATCTGAGAAAATCAATTAATCATAATGTGGGAAATAAACTGCCTTGGCTCTCTGGATCATTTTTATGAGTATTTTTAGTTTAGTTCCCTACAGAAAAATGCTGGTATCACACAGAGCTGATAACTTCTCAGAAATGGGTTTAATGCATAATAAACACAATACACTGAATACACAATCAACCACCATGGCCATTATTCCACAGGGAAGTGGGTCATCACAACATTTTTTAATCTAATTTCATCCTTCAAGCAACACACACAGAGCCGTTGTCTTTAAAATGCAGGGGGATTTTCCGCTCACAGCGGGCCACTTCCTAAAGAATGAAGAGTGTTTGAAGAATCAGTGTCTTAAGCTGCCATCCCTCATGTTACAGGTCACTGGAGAGGCTACAGCAAGCGCTCACTGCTATTATTAGCCATTAACCCCTCAAGCTGACTGTTCAGGATTCAAGACAAACATCTTTATCAGGTGGCTTCATCCGCTCTGAAGATTTACAATAACTTCACCTGAGACAAATGGCTGTGGGGCTGCAGGTGTCATGATAAGACGTTAAACTGATATAATGGAGGAAACACCTGAGCATAAGTGTCTTTATTAGCGGATACTAAATGTTATTGTCATTATTCTTCAAATGTAAGAAGTACATTTAACTAAAGCTGACCTTGTGCTGGGACACTAGCCACAATGCCACAGTGTTGTGTATGGTGCCGTGGAGACATGAGAGAGGTGAGATCTCCCTAAAATGTTCCCACGTACAAAAACTTCACAACATTAAACATGGTACAATTCTGACCAACCTTAGTTATTTCATCTCATGTGATCCATGGCAACATATGCACTGATCTGGTGATCTAACTGGTGATCCCGTCATAAGATGGACTCTTGTTTACCTGATGTGATGGAGTGGGTGGCAATAATTGAAACTCAGACATAATGATTCGCCACTTAAAACAGATGTGGGTCAGAGACTTCAAGGGGGGTCCAATGACTCCGTTTCCTCCTCCCCACCCCCCATGTCAGACACCTTTACTCAGATCACACCCATTTTTAACTCAGCCTTCACTGACCTCAACTACACACCTGTCAAGTACTGTGACTGTGTCTTCCACGATTGAGATGCAGTGTCAAGGAAAAATAACTCAAAATCTCATGAATCAAGAAAATCATTCATATTTGCCCGTGGCCTTTTTCCTCTAAGACTGGATACTAAGGATGCTCTGGGGACTCAATCTGTAATTTGCTGCGGCAAACCACAGATGAGCTTTGACCAACTTTAGAGCATAAAAACTGTTCACGTGTGCTTATTGGTGTTGCATATGCAATTTTGCACAGTCTGAATAGCTCAAAAAGGACTTCTTTGTCTGGTCTGATGAATGATTTAAGGGCCTCTACAGTCCATTCTTTACTTGTCTCCCAAAGAATTTATTTACGCTGATGTAATTCATGTCATCAACATTATAACCTTTCAAACTAGACAAAACACAGGCTAACACCTAAAATGGTCTGACTACACAGCATGAGCCAAAACATTTGTTCTGCATCTATTAAATTTTTGTTTCACCTTCCCACAATATACACCATAGTCAAAGGTCCAGAGGGGAGTCTAGGCTTACAATTACAGGGACACTGGCCCTTTCTTGCACTCCTTAGAACTACCATTGCTACCATTTCTATCTCAAATGTGACATGTCTCCATGGCAACAAGACTGTACAACAAAATCACCACGGGGGTTTAAGAACCACTCCATCTCGCCAGAGCCTCACAGAAGTCGAAGGCTGCTCTCATGGGTTAAAATATCGGACAATAGCAGAGCCTAAATGCTGGTTCGACTGAACATCCAGAACACGTGTCCTGCGGTCTGCAAGTGACAAAGCGTGTTCGCGTCCTGCCGTCTGCAAGTGACAAAGCACGTTTGTTATCGTTATCTGCAGCCCAACTGATAAACTGCAGTAAATGAGAGTGCAGAAAGAAAAAGGCAATAAAGTCTACAGCAGTTTGTTCCAGTCAGCTCAACACTAAACACCTCTGACATCTCTGTAACAGATGAGACATGCAACATCTGTTTCACACTGTGAGCTTTATACGTTCTGCCGTTCACTGCCATGCATCTTAAATCCACCTACCACCAATCTGAATTTACATTTCCAGCACTTTTATGACTTGAGATGATGCTGGCCGAGCTTGAAACACACGCGGACATCTGCACATGCATAAAAGCTTTAAATACACCAACAGATGAGAACAGTTATCATTCACTCCGGTGATCTCCACGTAGACGTCTAATTCTCCTTTAACTGACAATTAACTGCAGCGATAATGACACTGACAATAAGAGAAATAGGCAGGTGTTGAAAGGAGGTAGGGGAGCAGAGAAGAGGACCTGTATCATTAGGGATTAACCTAGCCACAGGCTCTACAAATAGACTGTCTCCACCTATAAGCCGCCAGCGCACAGACAGTTATTTGTATTGCCAGGTTGCTGCTGCAGCAGCTCCACAGAAGAGAGAAGACAGTTCAAAGAAGCTGAGGCGGATCGGGACTCCTGTGAAACAAAATGCAATGCAACAGGACACATTTGGGGGCCTGGAAACATCAGAGGCTTTCACAAGCACAGATTTTACCTAAGATGTCTGCGCCAAAGCTTTATGCACCAATTCACTGTGTAAGCAGTCATGATATACGGCCTCAGGCAACCGATCAGCCACAACGCTTCAACTAATGACAGGTGAAGTGAACACCATGATTGTCTATTTACATCTAAACGTTCTGCAGGGAAACCTTGGGTCTGATATTCATGTTGATACCACTCTGACACACACAAGCAGTCCAAACACTGTTGCAGACCAAGAACACCACCACACGGTAAAGCACACGCAGATGACAACAGCAGGACAATGCACCATGACACACCGAGAAAAACATTCAAAAAGCTCCAAGTGGTGATCTAGCCGCCAAATTCCCCAGATCTAAATCAGGTCGAGCATCTGTTGGACGTGCCAGGACAAGTCCAATTCATGGAAGACTCACTGCGCAATCCACAGAACTCAAAGGATCATCAAACACCCGACACAGACACAGCAAGACATCCCAAGAGGTCCTGTGTTCGTGCCTCACTGGGCCGGAGAAAGTCTGATCCACAGTGGGGTCTCTGTGGATCACACTTGATCCAACACATCCCAGAGCTGATCAACTTCAGTGGGATGTGGGGAATTTGGAGACCAGGTTGCCACCTTGAGCCCTTTATCAGGTTCCTCAGATCATTCCTGAGCACTTTTCACTGTGTTGTCCTGCCATGAGGGGGTGTAGCTACTCTACACTGGCGCCTGAACTGTGCCAAATAGCATACATATGAGTTCCAGACCCCAAGGATTCCCAGCGGTACACTGCATTGGAACTAAATGATCAATGCTATTCACTTGACTGATCAGTGGCTGTGATGTTGTGGCTGATCGGAGTATATAAGCTGCCAAAATGTTCCTTTGCTTCAAGTCTTTAACATTTTCCGCGTTATCAACTGTGAAGATTTGGTGCCTTTCTTTAGTAAACTGAATGTTTTTGGATTTTGTACATTTTTTGTCAAATCAAACAGGCAATTTCAAGACTGTAGTTAACTGTTATGGTATTTTTCACTATTTTCTGACATACTTAATACTTTTGGTCGGAGTCATCATTTGATAATGAAATAATCCTTTGCCCTGCATAGCTGACACTCAACTACAAAGTTAAAGGTATCTTTATAAAACGTGCTGCATGCAACAAAATGCAAAACATTTTGCTGACTTGAATTAAATAATCTAAGACTTTTGTTTGATCTATTTTTCCTGCAAAATGTTTTGCACACATGTGTTGAAGTCTGTGAGAGTGATTCTACTTTGCCATTATAATCCATCCACCTGACAGGTGTGTACTATCAAGATCCTGATTAAAAATCATGATTATTGCCTTCAACTATTGACTATAAATTTCCAATTCATGGATAATATGATTACATCATTCAGTGAGAAAATAAACTTCAGATGAGTCAATAATGCAAATAATCATTATTCACCTCCTGATAAGTATCAGAGCAAATATAGACTATAGTATGTTTAGATACAGCCATGCGTTGGGAAACTCCTTTATTTTTTAAGTTCCTTTTTAATTAACTTTCTCTGCATCCACCTCTTCTGAGCCATCTCTTTCTGCTGGTCTGCTGTCTCATTCTGTCTCTTACGTCTTTTATATTTGCAAGAGTAAGACCAGGCCAGTGCACAACATCGCAGCCAGTTTAGTGCTCTCTGCTCCTATGGTGGCTGACAAAACCACCACATGGTGCGGTCATTAAAACACATGTTTTTAACTCAGGTGTCAAACGGCAGTAAAATGTTGCGATGTGCCACAGTCACTGGGGTTCTTTTTTAATGTTTCAGGTCCTAATGAGTATATTCACATAACAAAGGAGACCGTAGGGGGGCTAAATCATGATGATTACTTTAACATTACAACATATCTGTTTTTATGAGCAGTAATCCCTTGTTGTTGCATCAGTATTACTGGCGTTATCATGTGTGGTGCAATGAATCACAGTACAAAAATCTGACAGCTGAGAATCAGCAAAATCTGATCTGTTATGACATTTGTGCTTGATTGTATTAAGTGCCAAAAAAAAAAAGAAGTAATTAAAGATGATCTATCAGCCCTGTGAACTGTCAGAGGTCTCTACTGCAGCATGAAAAAGGTGACAAGCCCTTAAAAAATGTCCTTGTCCTACTCTAGAAATCTAAAAATAGTTCATGTGAGGGTTTCAATTGGAGTTTTATGAATTAAACCGAGTTCAGACATTTGCTCTTTAACTGACAGAAATCTCGTCCAGACAGAATATATTCTTCAATTTAGTTTTATGTAGATCGAAATGACACCGAGCCCTACATCTGTATGAAACTAAACAGATTTGAAACAGATATGTTTCAGAATCTGATGCTTTGGGAAAGAAAAATCAGTAGCTGAACATCTCTAGACAAAACATGCCAGACTCCTTCTCCAGTTGTCTTAAAAATACCAGCGTATGGTTAACCGTCACTTACCAGTATCATTCGTTTGTGTTTGTGTGCACTGTTTCATCAGCAAGCTGCAGTAATTATACTCAAAACATCATAAACGTGCTCACAGTCAGGATGGACGGCAAGTCACAAGTGGTTTGAGAGGTAATGTTGGTGCTTCATATATAAAAACACCACCACGACAGAGAGTCTCTGCTGCTGAAGAAAAAGTGGCATCTATGGCAAATATGATACATTTAAAAGAAGACAAATACTACCCATCCTGTGGTGCTGTAAGCAATCTAATGATTTTGTTGCACTTTTATTTACATTTATTTTTCATTTATTCAAAAAGATTTTACAAACTTATTTAAAAAACATACAAGAGTGTTTTAATTTATGTTCACAGGCTGTTTGATTATTCACTTATGCATGTTATGTACTTAAAACATTAAATACTAAAGGCTTGTTGAAGGGGGAATCATCTCTGAGCATTTTGGTTGAACTGTTATGTCGAGCACAGGTTGGAGATTAAAAAAAAAAGGTCTTGTCAGAGGTGTTACCGCTTGAAAAGTCTAAATCTGCATTTCAAACACGTTCCTATCATCATTTATGAAGATCTCACAGCCAATGTTTAACACATAAACTCAGTGGAGCAGAAAGCAAGACCTAACATTGAAATTAATCATTTTAGAGAAAATAAATTCACTACAAGGTCGAGCATCTCAGCTTTTTCATCAACTCATTCATCTTGCCAAGACTTTGAAATTGCATTTCTGAAGCAAGAGGTGTTCAAATAATGTCTCCGTCAGTTTGTCTGCTATCTTCAGTCGAACTATTTTGTCCACAGAAATTCCTAAGTAAATGACCACTGTGATAACACTTTGACACAGAAGCCAAATGAATCATCAGCAAATCTAAACTCCACCTCTCTATACGGATTTATAAAGTCCTCAGACCAGGTCTGATCCGGCCCTGGAACCTTCTAGCTGTGTTCATCTGATGCTGCAACAATAACATTAAAAAAATAACTATCTATGCATCTGTAACAGCTTCCTCACAGTGGGAGTGTGTGAAGTATCATCAGTGGTCCATCAGTGCTGAAGAGTCAACAGCAGGGCCAGAGGTGAACAATCATGCACACAACATGAAGGCAGACCGGCTCAATGACTTCCTTCCTTTTTCCTCTTCTTTTTATTCAAACATGCGCAGCATGAAGCAAAAACACACCCACCCTCAATCAACTGTTGATGAAGCTACTGATTATCATTTTTTATTATTTAATTCATCTATTAAACTATAAAAATCAGAACAACAAATGCTTGTCACAACTAGAGCTCTAAAAATTATGCTTTTTAATTTGACCTACAGTCCAAAAGAAACTATTACTTCATTAAACGACCAACAGAAATTCTATGTCCTACAGAAGACGCTGTCTGAAAACATCTCTTAGGGCTCTGAATTCTTGAATTAATCATGAAGAAAATGGGCAGATTTATCATCAGCCGTATTTCTGACTGGGGGTCAGACTAGACAAGTGATTTGTAGACACGGGCAGTCACTATTATTTTCTGACATTTTATAGGTATAGAAAATTATTGCTGAATAAATGGGAATGAAAATAATCATAAGGGTACATACATCAGTATCTGCACATATGTTGTCCAATATGAAAACTCTTTTACAGATAATGCTGCAAAAAAGCTGCTTGGGAATAATCTATAATTATTACATTTCCACTGTTATTTACTGTTTCATCATTTATTTTAATCAGAAGAGAAAGATCTTCATTGGTTGATTTTTTTTGTTTGTTTTTTGAATAAACAAACTTAATAATCAAACTTCTTTGTTTTCATGACTAAATAAACTGAATAAACACACAACACAATTTAGACTGTTTAACTGTTTATATGTGGCGGACCCTGCCATCTGTCTAGCTTCAAACAGTGTTCTGGGAACTTATTTTCCTCGGAGAGAAGCTTTTTTATTCTGATTTTGTATTATTACCTTATTAATATTGTGAATATTAAAATTCTGAGTTTTAATTTCTTCACCAAAGCTACATAGTGCCCCTATAATATGTCAAATATCCTGCCCGTTGCAATTCTTTGTCACGTTTTTGGTAGCCACATTTGAGGGATCACTGCAAGTAATTTCTTACGTCCTAATATTGGTTATTTCATGGGCCCCAGAAATCATTATCAGTCATGCTCCAATAATCATCAGCTGTAGCTGATGGCGGGGCGATATGCCTTTAAAATGACATCATGATATTTTTAGGAGAGTAATACACACATCTTAAATATCACACGATTTTTGACAAATTTTTTAGTAGGGATGACTGTTGGTGCTCTCACAACATGAGATTTTTGATAATAATAATAAGTAATGTGGACATAATGACTGTGTGGGTAAAGAGAAGTATTAGAAAAAGTAAAACAGTTGGATAAAAGTCAGAAAATGCCATCTATTTACTGCAATGCGGCCTTTAAAACTATGAAAACACAACACATATGTCACAATATAATGATTTGAGGTTGACCGATATGGCTTTTTTCATGGTCAATGCCAATTATAATTATCATTCTCCATTATAATGGAGACTGAAAACCGATATCTGAAATATCCGATAGTTATTTGTAATAAAAATGAAATTCTTTGCGTCATAAATTTAGAACAACAAGTGATGGAATAAACTACCAACACAATACAATTTACTCAAGTCCTGTTCTGAAGTAGCACTTTCACATATTTTGCTTGAGTATTTCAATTTTCTGCTACAATATACATCCTCTCTACTACATTTATTTAATAACTTTACAAGCTATATTGCAGATTCAGTGTTTATAGGATATTCATTGTGCTGTGTTACCAGTCAGATATTGTTGGAGATGGGACACTGTGTGAGAAGATGCTGCATCAGAACCAAAGCAGCACATTCTTAAATTTGCTCACTTTATCTGCAATCTGACAGAATAATCACTGATACCGATGATCGGAAAAATGCTGAACATTGGCCCTGAATAACAATCTCCGAAACATCAAACCATATGTATTCTTATAGCGTGATCACAGTTTAAATCACATGCGTTTCCCAGTCTTACTGTAGCCTCCCCCTACATGTTCAACCTACGGTATAAAAATGAGAAGAGACAAGCACATGTTTAGTTTTAGAAGCTGTCACTGCATTTTACTCATTATTCAGTGAAAGCGCTTCATAAGAAGGAACCGGAGCCTGTTCAGTCAGACCACATCTGGCTTGTCTACAGAGGCGGGGTGCAGCTGAAAACCTGTTCATTACAGTGTGCTGTGCAGCAGCTGGCGCAGAGGAGCATGTATGGATCCACAGACCCCGGGCAGGCAGTGGAAACACACTGGGGGAAACGTCTAAAAATAGCCCAAGACTCACGGATCAATACCTGCTTGATATGCTCCAACTCTGCTTCACGAAGTTAAAATGTAACAGAGTTTCAGTGGCGCTGCCAGAGAACACGGTAATGTAAAGAGGAGGCGCATGGACGATGAGGAATATCTGGGAATTCACCACCTGGACGCGTTCGTGATGAGCGGCTCGCGAGCTGTCAGTGCACCGTTACACGTTCATCACACAGGTATCAACAGGTAGAGTGAGTCACGGGCACTAACGAGCAGGCAGGTAACGTTCCTCCAGCTGCAGACTCACTCGGTCCGCTCACACACGATGTCAACTCTCCATGTGAACTTTATGATGCTGAATGTGCAGGATGAGCATGAAGCAGCCCGCATGAAGCCGCTGTCACATTCAAACTGACAGTCTGACGGCGCGACAAACCCAGCGAGAGCGAACCGTTTCATCCCGAACACGTCTCACACAGACACGGTTCTGGTGCCACGAAGTGAGCCGCTGTCTCCGCGTTACAAGCGGGACCCAGAGGATGGTTTTAAAGTGAAACCCGCCCAGCCGGGAGCTGCTGGCGCTCTGGAGAAAACGGTCCGTTCACCAAACAGCGCGGCTCAATATCAACATAAACATGCTCGCGCAAGCTTTGGCGCTCGCGGATTCAATAAAGTTCCCGCTGCGTTTGGGCCAAAAAGCTCAAAGATGAGCTCACCTGAGCCCCGCGGCTTCACATCACTCACGCGATGTGTCACTTCACAATCGAACGATCGGTAACCGACTAAATTTATAATGATTTCAGGCTGCGCCTTACCTTCAGTTCCGCACTCTCCGCCATCTTGTATTTCTATGCGCAGGCGTGCTGAGTGGTTGTCACATGACTGGGACGCGCAGAGCGACGCGTGAACGCGCGCCCAGCGACAGCGGTGCGTTCACGGCCACAAAAGATGAGAGGAAAAACAGAGTTGTAGAGTGAATGTTACAGAGTGAGAGAATGAATTAGATCAATAACAAACGAGTCATATGGGACTTTACATCGTCTCATATCGATATATTCTAATATGACGATACGTCATGAGTGTGTATTTTCCTGGTTTTAAAGGTGCTATGTTTAGGAAAAGTTTATATTTGAGTTTCTTTCGCAACTTGTCAAATAATGATGCTCTGGGTTTCCCAACTCGTCAAAAACGTATTCTGTTGGGATTGTCGGACAAATCGGCTGCTATTCTAAGGTTCCACTATTTTACGAATTGGGTGTGAGACTGAAACAAATATTTTTCTCATAAATAGTGACTTTAAAGGCTGACTGTTCTTCTACTTGACTACCTACTTAGTCATCCGCATTATTGATGATAAATTATCAAAAATCTCATAGTATTCATATTTTGTAAAAGTAGAAATAGTAATCCCAAGCTATGTTGTTGCAATATTGATATCGAGGTAAAAAGAAAAAGAAAGAAAGAAAGAAAGAAAGAAAGAAAGAAAGAAAGAAAGAAATGCAATATATTATTTTGTCACACATTTCTTGGGAGGGATGGACTATATGGATTTTTTTCACCTGATATCAATAAGAAAACCAAACTCTCATTGTTTTCATTACTGAATAAACTGAATAAACAAACAGACCTTAAAGGACAATGCAATTTATTCTGTTTTACTTTGTTTATATGTGGCAGACCCTGCCACCTTTCTAGCTTCAAACAGTGTCCTGTGAGTAATTTCCCTCTGAGAACAGCTTGTTTATTCTGTTATGTAAAATAAATACAAACTCATTAAATTCATGTTCCTAAGTATTCTCAGCACAACTCAATAAGGTGATTCTTTTCCTGTTACCTGTTTCTCTGCTTGCTCCCATGACCAAAGTGCCTGTACTTGCCTGTGAATATGCTTTACTGTAGCTTTTTATACACTGACAAAAAGTATTCACGGGTTAGTTTGTAA
Organism: Acanthopagrus latus; assembly: GCF_904848185.1. Lineage (NCBI taxonomy): Eukaryota > Metazoa > Chordata > Actinopteri > Spariformes > Sparidae > Acanthopagrus > Acanthopagrus latus. Next base: position 4,952,919 of record NC_051042.1, on the reverse strand, counting down.
AGCTTGGAATCAAGAGCCTTTTCTACATAAAGGGGTAAGATGGTTACATGTTTCACTCAGTTGATAACTTCTTTTAAGGAGTTTGTCAAACTTAGGATATAGAAATCCACTCGACAAGAGAAAGTTAGTGCAGCTTGTACAGTTAGTAAGCCTGAGTGCTGTTTCTGCTTTGTTTAATTTGCAGCTCCTAATGAATGTTTTGACACAGTGCAAAGAATCTCTTTTTACATATTGGTAAAAGTTAGTTTTCCGCAAATTAAGTTATTGTAAGGTGTTAGAATTTAATCTTGTTCGTGCTCGTTAGCTAAGTCTCTATATCTGTTTTTGTTTTAGAAACTGATGTTGATTAGCACTAAACCTGTGTAGCGTTAACTGAGTTCATGCCCTACAGAGATGTGTTCTGATTTAAACACCGCAGTGTTGCATGTTGATGTTTGAACTTTAGAGCAATTTAGTTTTACTTTGGCAACTGATTCTCTCGGACATACAATGACTCTATTCCTATGTATAAGCACATAAGTCTGCAATGTAAAGCACCAAACATTTTTAAAATACTACTGCAGGTAACACACTTTTTTTTTTTTTTTACTGCCATTTTTAAGTATGATATTGGTATTATATTTTAACATGGTTTCTGACCTCCTCATGGTAGGATGGTGGTGGAGATACTACCACTGATCAGGAAGATTGATCAGAGGTGCCACAACATCTGATCCAGGCATTGCAGACCTGCAGTCAGATTTATAAACCATGCGTAAACATGGAATATGTGCTTACGCCACTTTCCATGCCGGTTTCCAAGTGTGTTCAGAATCAACAGGGTGTGAGAATGAGCACATTTAACACGTACCGAGCATGCAGTCTTTTTAGTCTGATAACTGTGGTGGTTGGTGATAGTTAGAAAAAATTATATGTTACAATACATTTTTAAATTCTTCACTGTGATTAAACAGTGATGTGAGAGTTGTTTACCTTTGTTTTTACTGTCTTCTGTAAATATGTTTGACACTCTGCATTATGATAATTATAATGATAATGATCCTTATGTAAATAGACAAATAATATGTGGTCTTCATATAAGGAAATAAAGATCATTTTCCTGTATAACTGGGGAGTAAGAATCCTTCAGGTGTAACCATCATTTAAGGGCTGTGGACTTGTGTAATGGCTGTGCCACATGATACAATAGCAGCTTTGGTGTTGAGAGAGGACATTGCCTTTGCACAATTTAGGATAGAGAGAGTTTCAGGGACAGTACTGATGTTCTGACCCACAATGAGAACCGCTCTTCAAGCGGAGAGTGCACGGGGAGCCCCTCTCCTCCTCGCACTGTACATAGAGATTCGTCTCTCGGCCTCTCACAGGAGTCAGACCCCTTTAACTCCTCCATAGTCCGTGGCTCTGAACTTGCGGTGTTCATTGCTTCTGTCGCTTTCTGCCATTTTCACTTGCTTCATTTCATTGCTAAAGCCCCCAAACAATACTGATCAATCATTACCTCAAGTTCATGGTCCGCAAAATTAACTCCCTGTAAACTCCCTGCTTGTTTGCCTCTAACATGTCTCCTCAACACTAAACTAAATTATTTCCCTTTATGTGCAAACCAGATTATTGGGGTGTGTTTAGAGCCATTTATAGTAAATTAAGAGGACATTCAGACAGTTTCTGCTCGTGAGGAAATGAGGAAAAGACGTGTGGGACCAGATGCATGTGGGGTTTTATTCATCTAACAGTGCCTTTGCATGTTTCCTGTTTTGTGTGGACACAGATTTGTACACCTGAATATACACAAAGTTTTATACATTAGGCCCCTGGACAGACCCAGAGCACAGGCCAACCTCAGTTACAGAAAGAAGAACTAAGAAATAATTTTTTTTATTAATTTTTAAAACACTAAGAAGGCTTGACACAACATGAAACTTTGCTTGTAGTATCACCAGGGCCTCATGTCATTGAACACGAGCATTGAGAACATTGTTTGTGAACACATAGTTTACTAAAAAGAACATTTTTGAACTACTCACCTAAGCAGTAGCTTGTTCCGCTAGCTGCCTCCTGCCAGCTGAGAATCTCATAGTGGAACCTAACATGGAGGAGAGATAAGGTGGAACGCTACTGTCTTCTGGCAACAACTTATCCGCGCATTTATGTGGAACTAAGCTTCAGGAGCGTTCCACCTTAACTCTCCTCCATGTTACGTCGCATTCAGAGATCAATACTTCTCGACTGGCAGGATGGCGGCGAGTGGAACCAGCTACTGCTAACATGAGTTGTTCAAAAACTTTCCTTTTAGTAAACTCTGTGTACACAAACAGTGTTGTCAATGCTCAAGTTCATGTGTAGAGACCCTGGTGATACTACGAGCAAAGTTTCATGTTGTGTCGAGCTTTCTTAGTGTTTTAAAAATTGCGATTTTGATGGTATCGTAAAAGTGCCCATAGCACTCCCACGGAAATGAGTCCATGCAAACTGCTCCCTTAATTCTTTTAAGATTAGCCAGTGTATTATTATTATTATCAGTGTACCACTGAAAAATTCCCGAGTTACAGTGAGATCTGTTGGGTCCAGGTGTGTGCGAATGTTTCATCTGATTATTTCAGTGTGTGTTTTCTATTCATTTCCTGTTGTCACTCTGAGTTGCTGACATTTTTGGCCAAACTGCCTTTTAAAGCGACCTGTGATCTCTGTGGGACTAACCTGGCTCAGTAAAGGCTAAAATAAATAAAATAATCAACAGCTAAAAGGATTTCTAAAGTCTTTAATTAGTACTGAAGTGACTACAGTCGGAGCACCAAGGATCCACACTACATGATGGTGTTTGACAGCTGCGAGGTGAAGCCTGAGAGGGGGAGTGGATTACAATGAAGTCCAGATGTACTTTTTAATGAACGCTGTTTGTAGTAGGATAGTGTGTATTCAGTTCTAAATTATTGGTTACAAGACCAATCTTTCTTTGCTCCTGTAGGAGCTGGCTGGCAGAGACGCGCACATTGCGACACACTCGCTTTGTAATGTAAAAGATAATCACTGTAAACTTGCAGGCCATCTCTGGCTGTAACAATGTGGACCGAATAGTTCGATCTTATCTTGGTCCCAAATATCAAACAACAACCCGCATCTCAAAAACGGTGCCACACCTCGACACGCTCGGCTCAGAGTCCCTGAACCAGATCTATCTGCTATGTGGGTTGAATCCTTCGTCACCAACAGAATTTAAATCTATTCTACCATTCAGCTTAAATCATCAAAACTGGCTGTAAGATTAGAATACACCTGGCACGATGCAATAGAATAGCCCTTAATTGATAATTCACATCAATGATAGATTTGTCTAAAGTCTCAAAATTTGATCTCTTCTGATTAGATGTCAACACGAACCTGCAGCTTCAGTCTTCACTGCACCTGAGTTATACCTGAGTTGTTTTCTACTTAAGGAAACATGCATGAAGACATCTGACTCTTGTTTTAACCACTGTGAAAAAAGTAACACTAGCTTTACTTTAAAGAAACAGGGCTGTTCCTCGTATGTGAGGCTGCCATTCAATCTTTTATCGGCGCTGTGATCTGGATAAACACATTTTCAATCCCTTCTGTTGTTTTGGAAGAAGGCAGAAATCTCAGATATCTGAAAGTGGACGGATAAGACCAAAATGAGCCGCATGGTTGACACCCATTGGACCAAACTAAATACCCTTTCCCTTTAACAGACCTACTCAACCACATTCCTGTATGTTTCTCATGTAGTAAGAATGTGAACGACTCTGTTGTAAAGAGACAAATCCTGTTACACTGCAACCAGGCTGCTCTCCAATTCTTCAGTCCAATATATATTTTGTTGGCTTTATTTACAGGACAGTTGAAGATTTGACAGGAAACAGGTTGAGAGAGAGAGGGGGAGTGACACACAGCGGAGGGACCCAGGCCAGGAGTCGAACCCCAGTCCCTGCTCTACCAACTGAGCTAAACGGCACCCCAGTTCTAATGTGTTTAACAGTGGTGGAATGTAACTAAGTACATTTACTCAAGTAGTGTACCTGAGCACAATATCAAGGTACTTATTTTAAGGTATACTATTGTTCTATTTGTACAGGTATTTTTTACTTTAACTAAGTAAAAAACAATATATTTACTTAAACTGCATTTAAGCAAACAAGATGTACTGTGATCATTTCTTTTCTTCACATAAACCATGAAAGAAGACCAGGACCAGTTACTGCTGATCTGAAAGCTGTACTGAGTGACACAAATCTGCCAAAGCCTAAAAAACAAATAAGGAATCCAGATGTTTATTAGTGAATTTTATCATCATCAAGAGGATCTCATTCTTTATGCTCTCTCTTAGTTATATATTATATATGTAAGTAGTCAAAGCAGTCTGAAATGAAAAGTGTTCATAATAAGAGTCCATTTGACCCTCAAACATGAAACATGTTTGGATACATGATATAAAAAGGGAAACACGCATGCAGAGGCAGCAACCTTGAACTTTTGTTATGAAATATCATATTTGAGGCACATTTCTTTGATAAACTCAATATGTTGTTCTGTCATGGTAAAGATTTAATGGTATCACTCACTCAGACCCTCCAGCAGGTCTTGTCAGGGGTGTGGAGGTCAGAATCATCACTGCGCTTCTTACCTCAGCTAACAAAAAGATTATTTTCTAACAGAAAAATGATATGACTGGAAGAGGAGGGTGGTGTGCAGGATAAGCAGGACTAGAACAGGCTTCAAACTAACCAACAAACTAAATCAGGAGAACATTAAAATATTTCGTTTTCTTATTTGTTGCTGTTTTCCTCTTCTGTTTCAAGGAGAAACCTTTTTTCTTTTTTTGTAAAGCATAAATCAGAAAATAACAGTACAAAATCAGAGCTGAAGAAAAGACTGAGGATACGAAGGTCGTGTTCTTGGTATAAATGAAAAACTAACATGGTGGTTATTACATCTGTTAATCTCAACATTGTTAGAGAAAAAAAATTAAATTTACTACTTTTCAGTGAAGGATTCCATCTTTTTTCACCAGTATATTCGTCCCAGTACTGCAGGAAGTGAAGTGCACGGAAAATATCGTTGAACTTTAAAATGAATGCAAAACCTTATCTCAACTCCAAATCATTAAGACACCGTTAAAGCTTTTTGTTGTTGCAGGGGTTTTGTATGATGTGTGCAGCAAAATAAGATACTGTAAAAACAGAGACTAGACAAGGACTTTGAGGGGGAGGGCTGAGACAAAGTCAAGGCCAAAACTAGTCCCACACAGCATGAAACACAATAAAATGTGGAACCCGCAAACTATATAAACAACGAATATAATTTAAGGGATCATCAGAGACTTAAATGTTGTACCTTTGTTTTCTGTCAGCAAACATAAACAGAGAATAACCGTTTTATTAACCACTCCTTATCGCCTATGTTTTACCACCACTGACTAACCCCATAGAAACCCTCGTCAAGTACAGTCTCCTTTTTTTCTTGAGACCTTGAGACCAATCTCACATCCAGCAACACTGAACAGAGCTTCTTAGAAAAAGTGGTTTAAGCTATTTTGAGAAAAAATAAAAAATAAACCAAACAAGGACACAATTATGATACAAAGAACAAATGCCACCAAAAATGGTCACTCAGTTGAGTTTATTGCACAGCGCCCAGCTCACAACATCAGCAACAGAAAATATTCCGCTGTTCAATATTCAGGAGAAAATATGATGTTTTTAATCATAGCAGAGAAGCCACGGTGAAATGAAAACAGGAAGAAAAAGAGGAAATAATTCTACTCTTCTTAAGGCCCAAAAGTGCAGTTTGTTGGTAACTACACAGACGATGGCAAGAAAGTGTCTTCATGTAACTTCACTATGCAAATGTGAATGTAGATGAACTACCAGCAGCCAACTGCTAGTTAAACTGTTTTAATGACATGAAGTTCACTACTGGCTGTATATGAATATCGTATATGTGATGTCAGTCACAACAAAAGGTCTGAACCAGCAGCTAAACTCATTTGTGTTGTATGACTTTTTCTGAACTGATGTTATTTAACATTATTCTTAAATTCGTGTTTTAATCTTGTTCAGATCTTAAATTCTGGATGATAATGTGTTTGTAACTTTGTTTTTTGAAAGGGGCTCAACAAATACAGATTGTTCTTCTTTTATTATTATTATTATTATTATTATTATTATTATTATTATTATTATTATTATTATTATTATTATTATTATTATTATTATTATTATCAATAAAGGTTTAATACAGTAAGAAAAAGAGGGAGAAACTCAGAGTGTTGGGTGCTGTTGGATCCAGTAGGTGGCGCCCTTTCATTTCAAATGAAGATGAGTCTGACCATGAAGTGAATTCTCAGGTCCTGCTCGGCCTGTGCAGCCTGTTTGTTCCTGAGCAGTCCCATCTTCGTCGGTATTATGGTTTTATGCTTCCACACTGAACACGGATTCACTCTCACATGAACACATTAGGCTTCAGGCCCAAATCCATTATCAGAAAATGCTCCGTCCCTGGAGATCCACACAAAGAATCTATTGACAAACTAGTTGTGCAGCTTGTTTCATGCAGAGGTTTTATTATATCATTATGTATCGCCGCCATCTGTTGTATTGTTAATGGGACAGGTGTTCACTGACCACACGTGTTTAGACAAGCAAATAATGAATCAGTGGAACAGACTGCAAATACTGTCAGACAACAGGAAGATAAAGCATGATTCTTCTTTAAAATGTTTGATATTACAGTGTATGGATTTGATGTTGGCTCGTGTAAACGACTCACTGTGGACAAAGTGACAGCAGAGAGCTGAAACTGAGCTGCTGAACATGTAATACAACACCAGGAGGGAGGAATATGGCTACCAGCCTATATAACAGAACAGTATCTGTCATGTAATTATTAAGTAAATAACAATTTATCAATATAGATATGTCATGATCTAAAACAACATTTGAGAAAACGGTTCATGGATGAAATAAAGGGATACAAAAGTGTCTAAATTTAGAGGTGGAAAGGAACCAAAATGAATGTTCTGCTACTTTACACATCATAATGAGAAGATTTCACAAAGAAATACTGCACTACAACATTTCTTTTAAAGGAATAATCACAGGTTCATATCACAGTTTTGCATTCAAACATATAACACATAAATACACTCAAAAATAATCAATAATTGAATAAATATTTACATCTACAGCAGCCTCAGCACCGGAAGCTGGTTACATTTAATTCATCCATGATAACAACACATAAATTATAATGAATTTTTACTAGTACTGCTATATTTTGTAATATATTTTGTATTTTGTTCCAGCAATGTGAATATTATGTTAACACCTTCTCTTTAAAATATCCTTTGTTATTTTCAGAGTACTTATTTCTCCTGTCAATTACCTTCGTGTTCCTTAAATTAATGAAAGAATGTTCATAATGTTCATCAAGCACAACAACAACAAAACATCACTGAGTTGTGCTAATGTGTAAACTGTGTATTTTACTCAGTCTCATATATGTGTAGGTACTTTATCACCACCATGGAGCAGTGTGAGGGAACATCGGACACATTTTGAATGAAAGTCCGACTTGATAATTAAATTATCGTGACAATAGTCAGCAGCTCTCCATTTACAGTCAACTTGGATGGTTTTGAAAAGCCTGAAATCTCCCTGTTAAGGAGACTTTTTATCACTTGTCAGACCCTTGAGCCAACAAAAGGCACAAAATGGCCTAAGGACACACAATATTGCTAAAGAGAGATGCCAAACAACCATACATGAATACAGAACAACCACAAAGAGATGAATGCCATATAGAGAGGTACAAAGCAACTAAAGGGTGGCGCAGAATAATTGCAAAGACTCAAAACATACAGAGAAGCAAAGTGACTAAAGATGGTACAAAACAACTCAAGAGGCACAATGACCACAGACATACAGAATGACTGCAGAGGGACACTAAATATGTACAAAATCTCTAAAAATGGGCACAAAAGGGTGCCAAAGGAACAAAGTGAACAAAGCAATGCAAAACATCTACAAACGGCTACAAAGGGACAGAAAAGAGACACAAAACTTCCCCTAAAGTTGTTACGTCTCTTTGGCTCTATGGATCTTCCTGTTATGTGTGAGGAGTGAGAGGTCTCTAACATATCTGTGCCCAGAGCCTCATTGTCACATAGTCCATCCATGATCGTCACTACATATCAGCTTTAATCAGGGTTTTCTTAGTGTTAAACAGCTCGATGAAGGTACAGTACATCAGCCGGTCATCCCATCAGTAGTTCAGCTCTTCTCAGCTTCACAGGCCTCGTTAGTATTCAAAGGGAACCGGCTTCACCGCGGAGGGCAATTACGTTCACAGAAAATTAACATTCATTGTGTGTCAGTGACATTATGTGAGTATCTGTCTCAGTATGAAGCATCCAGGGAGCAGGAGCCGCGTAATCAATATCTATTAGCCCTCCCATCAGAAGAATTAGATTTCACTATTAGATCAGCCCGCTCCCCCGACTCCACGTCAAACATTATAAGTCGACTGGACATGTCATGCTCCGATGTAGCCGGCTAATGAAAGAGATCATGTTGAACTCAAATACAATAAGAGGAAATATGATAGGACTCAGGAGGAGCTGTACTGCGTGGGGCCCAGTAGGTGGCAGGAGAGACACAAAAAGCTGAAGACGTGGAGCAGAGAGTGGCTTTCACATTTTATTAATATTGACATGGGTACATACATAAATGAGTAACTCATGAGTAGTGTCAGAAATCAGGATTTGTTTCTCTTAGAACGGCTCTTTGTGTTTTTTACAAACCAAATTCAACAAATGACAGAGGATGAAACGCAGATGGTGGATTGCATGTGTTTCAGTTCATACAGCGTCTTCTTATAAAATCAGATCATCAGATGATAGGAAAAAGTTTTGGTTTCGTCTCTTGTGACCCACAGATGTGTGTGATGATAGAAAAAACCCTGAAACGGAGAAGACTATGTCGCTGGATTTGTGTTAAAATAGTCTAAACTGTACATCTATAAATGGCTCAGGACTGTTTTTAAATCATCTTTGAGCTCGGTGAGAGAAAAATCATTCATTGAGCGGCTGTTGAAGTAAGTGCTCCTGATAATGCGCTCTGTTTTAAACATATTCTGGATAAAAGAATTTGGTATCAGACGGCATGGTCAAATGTTGCCCATTTAAAGTGCTTAACAACATGTACAGTGTTAAAACAAAACATCTAAACAATGAATATGTTAAAGCAATGACAGATCAATAACAAAGAGATGTAAAAACTCAAGATATTCAAACAAGCAACAAAAGCTAAATAATGAAGATTCATCTTGAACTTAATATCACAATTATACAAGCCATTGCACATCGTCACGTGATATATATATGTTTATGTGTATAGTGTTGTTTTTTTTCTTCTCGGAGAAGCTAAAAGAGCAGACGGCTTTGATGCGGAGAGACTCCTCTGCAGCTTCACATCCACAATCCTTCGATTCACAACATAAAATGAACTCAACTTCTGAGCGTCTTTCACTCAAGAGTTCGGTTTATTGAGAGGTGACTGTGTGACTGTACAGCGGGTGGGTAGTCCTCAGGTGACAGGTGAGAGCTGTGGAGGCGGACCTGTGTGTGGGTGGTGTTTTATTTTTGGCTGTGCTGGGGTCGGGTGGTGGTGGGGGAGGTCGTGCCGGGGCACTACGGAGGCAGCAGCGGGGGCTTGAAGGTGCAGGCTCCGGTACACTGGCGAGGGGTGAGCATCTTGCAGGAGAAATGGTGAAGGGCGTCATGAGCTTCTGGGGAGGAACGAGTCCATCAGTGAGAACATGAAGAACAAACACTCGCTCACAGTGGTGCTCAGTGTGCAGGTGTGAGTTTGGTTGCTGGCCTAATGCTGCTCTTAAAGGACTGGTTCACATTTTTCAAGTCAGTCTTGGAACAATTCTCACACGTCCATATTTACATTTAGACAGGTTTTGGTTGTTGCTCCTATTGTCCATAAAGAAATCTGTGCTCAACATGGTTTCAATGTGAGTGATGGAGGACAACATCCACAGTCCTCATCTGTGTAAACACGAGTAAAATGTTGTCATTGTACGCTTCTGCAGCCCACGGACAGGATAAATCAAGTGTTTATACGTGTTAAAAATCAAGATTTATACCAAACATCTCATATCGTGCTCATAACACGTGTGTATGAGCTGTCTTCAGCAGTGGATGGTGGCCATGTGACTGCTAGGTAAGACGGCTGAAGAGTTTAGGACCACTGTTTGAGGCCCCTGTCTCACGACTTGTAATCAGGAAACAACTGGATATTTTGACAAGATATCAGGATGTTTTCCAGCCATCTTTAAGTCAACCAAAGCGTGTTTTTGTCAAGCCAAAACATGATCTTTTTGTTTTTTGTGCCTCAAACTAACCAGAACAAAATCACAGTGCTGTCACAACGTAAAATTGTTTAGGTGAAGCAATGCAAAGTTTCAACAGAACCGTATGACAGTGTTAGAAGAGATTTATTTTATTACGTACTACAGATTGCGTTATTTTATTGTGTCGTTTATTTTGACATTTGGCCGGGTTTCATTAATGGTGACGTAGTAAATTAGCTTCTCAAGTTAAGGCAAGAATAACCAGCCTTATAATAAGTATTGTTCACATGATACATATGAAAACTTTTAATGCATCTGTGGTTTGCGTAAATGTACAATGCCAACATTTTATTGTGTTGCAGCTTCAGTTGTCCGAGTTACACATGTCTTTATACTAAACGTCCTTTGTGTTCTCTTGCATCAGATTTCCATACAAGTGTAGTTTAATTTTCAGTTTTCGGAAATTTGGTGAAGGCAAATGAGAATGTGTATTCCATCTGGCACTGAATATTTTAACAAGGAGTCAAACAGCTGGTGGTGCTAATTCTCCAGTCACAATTCATTACACCAGTGCAGGGGAAGAGGGCGCGGCGACATGACGTCATCAAAAGAGCGCCGGTCGAACCTCAAACTGTGAATAACACGATGGAAATATGTCCTTTATGTTTGGTTTGTGTATTAAATGCACAGCGAGGAATTTCTTCCAATCTCTGAGTCAAAGAATTGAAAACATACAAACAAAATGACCATCAGGATATTGTCAGTACACAACTCTAAACTACTAAATATATTACAAAGGCTGAGTTTTTTAAAGTTAACGCGGAAATGTTACATAATATATATTAAATCAGATGAAGGTTCATCATCATCTCCTCACTGCAGAGCTGCTGATTTAGACTCTTTAGTAGACCTGTAGTCTGTTGCACTTTGTCACATTTTGCTTTTATACAGCACACTGACTTTAACACCTCAGCCTCAGACGAGCTGTCGTGGAGGGTTCGTAACTATATGATTGCCGAAGCCTCAAATGAGCTTTTGTGCAGCTGCAAGTGTGGATTTTCTCATCACTTATGTTGTAATTGCTTTAAGAAAATGATCTCTTTGCAGCCAGAATGGACAGAAAGAACAATTAAAGCGACTAATTAAGTACATCTGGGCATGTGAGTGTTGTTTTAAGTCAGATTTGAAAAAATATGAACTTATCCTTTACTGCTGTCCTACAGTAAATATCTACCACCATTGATCACAGGAGATGTAAATAAAAAAATAAAAAAAAGTAGCACTTGCATATTCATGTTTATGTAAAAAGCTGACATGTGTTCATGTTCATGTTCCTGTTCCGGACCAGATAATTTACCTTTTAGCTTCTGCTGTATTGCATAACGAGCCTTTCTCTCTTGGTCCAACTCGCTGCACAAAGTGTCTATCCAAAAATAAGATGAATACAAAAAAAAAAAAAAAAAAAAAAAAAGAATTGGTCAAAAAAAGATTGGAGATGTGAGTGTAGCATCTGTAGTAGAGGAGTGTAATGTATGCCGTCTGCCCCTATGGTATTTAGAGTGACCCCTCTGTGTACTTGAACCCTGTATTTAAACTACGGTAACCTTACACCAATCCTTTAACGGGCGGCATTAGTTGCTGTCTACTTCATGTAACTGATACAGCACTACATAATGGCCTGTCTATTCAATTTTCCAGAGCATGATTTAGGAGAAAATAACCTTTGCAAACAAAACAGTGTGGTTTCAGTTTCACCTTCATGATATTTAATAATTTACTCAACAGCAAGAGAAAAAAAAAGACGGAGTTTACAGGAAAAAGGCCGGACGAGAACTGACAAGGTTTCAATATGCAAGTGTCACTTTTCCTTTCTGTTTCAGTTTAAAGGCTACTTGCTTTCCGATTGATTGATACGGCTTGTGTTACTCTTTTGTGGCTCAATTTTGTCCCCCCATAAACTTAAAGAGCATTGATCTACATCCGCTTTACAGTCATAATCTACGGAGGCACGACGTACAGAGAGAGACCAACCTCGAACAATCTGCAGCTGCTGGACCATTTCCTCTCTGTAGGACAGCTCACGCTTCATTTGATCCTGAAAATTATCTGAAGAGTACCGAAGGCCACATCAGATGGAGACGCTCTGACTTTGAGCACATTTTAAGACACATTCCTGGATTCAAAAGGACAGCACAACGACTAACATCGTGGCTGCAAACAGGGAATCATCAACAGACTCACTTTGTGTCCTACCTTTCAAATGCTGAAACTCTCTCTCCAGCTTTTTCCTCAGCTCGACTTGTTCCACAAGCTGCTTCTGCAGCTCCTCTGTGAAGACAAAAGACAAAACGTGTTGGCGTCCACAATTTTGCGGTATACACTATCAAAAATGTTAGAACACAGCAAAAATGTTTGACATTGTGCATCTTTTTGTTTGTGGGTTCATCTCTTCCTACATTTATTTTCAGGTGATGGTCACTGACTCTTTCTCCAGCAACCTAAACTTGTATTTTCGGTGTATTTCCTTTGACTAAAAAAACAAAACAAAAATCCTAAAATATGTAAAAAAAAAAAAAAAAAAGTGTTAACATCATTGTTGTAAATTCATTTCAGAGTCTTCTTCATTTGTGTACTACACCTAAAATTGACTGCAGTTAGGAGTCAGGACAAATATAGAAATTAACAAATAAATAGATAAATAATGTAAAAAAAATTTAAAAAAAAAGATTAAAAAATACAAATGCATATATGCTTAAATTCACAATTACCACCATCAATAAATGGTAAATGTATAATGAATTAAACTTGAGCTAGCAGTTGTTCTTGTGCTTCATAAATCATTTATTAAGAAATTATTTATTGTGAAGTTGCAGCTCGTGTTGATAAGACTTTAAATGGTTCATAAATACACCGTTGCTCATCTTTATACACTGTCTGCATGGACATTATGAAGACGCTACTGATTTTCATGAACCCTTTACAGTCTCTTAGTTAACCGTGTGGGCGCTGTGTGTCCAGTATATTAAAAACAACATGGCGGACACATCCAAGCCTCCTCTTTCTGATACTTCATACTTCCACTTCACTCCATTTTAGAGACAAATATAACACTTTTCACTCCACTACATTTACTTGATAAATGAAGTTATTAGTTACTTGGCAGATTACTGCATTGGAGAAAAAGTAGCACATTTGTAAATCAATTAATTAACCAATTCATTTTGATTTGAGTGGGAAAATGCTGAGATCAGAGACAGATTTTGAACACAGAGCAGGATATATATTGACTGGCAGTACAGGATGATACACAGGGATGGAATGTAACTAAGTACATTTACTCAACTACTGTGTTAGTAGAATATTAAGGTACTTGAACTCTACTGAAGTATTTAGCCTACATTTTCTGCTACTTTACACTTAAACTCCAAACCATTTTAGAGACAGTTATTTAACTTTTTACTCCACTAAATGTATTATAAGTTACTAGTTACTTTGCATTTGATCACATGTTGTGTCGGAGCAGAAAAACTCATTTAAATTAATTCATTAAGTAATTGATGTAATTTTACACTGGTTCCCATAATGGATGCTGAGATGCTGAGAGTTTTGACCACTCAGGAAAACAGTTGACACACAGTATACCATGATGTTAACATATTCCCTTTTACTCAAACATGGCTAAAAACAAATGCACATTTTAAACTGTGACTTCACTGGAAGTAAGTGATGTAAACAAATACATTTGCTGAAGCGCAGAGCAGTTCCATTTTCTGCTACTTTATTCTTCCAGTGAAGTAGAAAATGTTGTACTTTTTACTCCACTACATTTATGTGATAACTTCAGTTACTAGTTACTTTTTCAAATTGCCGCATCAGAGCCAAAGTAGCAGAAATGAATTCATCGGTAATCAGATGAAAAATGCTGAGTATTGGACTAGTAACTTAATAGTTGGCCAGGCAGGCAATAAGTCAACATGAAATATAGGCCTACACAATATACGATTGCATGTCATATATATGATTATATCTATGATTTACTTGTACCTTTGGTATTTCAGTAGATTTAATATCAGATACTCAAAGACTTTTACTCAAATATTATTCATGAGTGACTTTCTTTTTTTCTTTTTTTTTTTTTGAGCATAATGTTTTTACTTTTACACTTTTATGTAATTCTTCCGGGGATTATTTACAGCTCTGATGATGCATGTGTGTTAAAAAACGGCAGATTTTAAATCGTATCATCAAATCGTTTTGGCACACTGAAACAAACCTCATCTGACAGCACCACATCAACACCGATCTCAACACAAATATCTTCAAACTATAAAGATTCTTCTTCTCCTTCCATCAGTCTGATCCCGCTTGACGTGATACATTTCGACGTTCTCCTCATGAAGGCTGATCTCAGCTCAGTAAACCGACTTCAGGTGCGTTTCCACCCTCGCTCAGATCCATGTGCGCGCTGCTGCCTGTCGCTGCTGCCTCGGTATAATTGCCAAGCATCGCCCGGAGCTGGAGACGATAATAATGGAGTCCCAGGGTTTTTCCAAGCGTTGTAAAATAATTAGCTGGCGTGCCTCGGGGTTATGGCTCTGTTCGTTAAAATATTAATAGCCTCTAAACGATTTCCTCTTACAATAATAAGTCAAAAACTCCCACATCTCGTGATTAAGTGGTTTAACAACTACGGGAACACTTTAGGCCCGAAAATGTAAATTCACATTTGGATTTTGGCACGTCATCTTTAGCAGGCCGGCGGCGCTGAGCCGCATTTAAATGAGGCGGAAATCAACGTTTAATATTCATACCACACACACCCTTTTTTTTTTGTTTAATGTTTGATAATTAAACAGTTAAATTTGGGGTTTAAATGTGCAATTTAATCAGCAAAATATTGGCTTCAATTTAATTTCTCGCATTTAAAAATAAATACCCGTCCTGATTAAACGTGGTGACCAGGTCCTATAAATATGTATCTGCTGGCTGGAGACACATGAACCCGAATTACAATCTAAACGGGCATAATTGCTGATGATAATTCAAATCACCTGCTGCACCGTTTCTCCCTCCTTTGTCTCCCTCCGATGCTGAAAGCAGCCTCTTACCTTTGGCCATGTTCTCCAGGTCTCTCTCGTGCACGCTGATGTCGATGCGTAAAGCTCCGTCGGCTGCACGGGAAACAATCAAACACGCAATTTAACGCACAGACGAATCATTGCAACATGCTTTTAAAACGCTGTCGGAAGAGACGCGGAGAGGGTGTGGATTTTGAATTGAACCTGAATTGACAACCTTGTCTGTCCTTCAGCTCCGGATGAGACGTCGCAGTGCGTTGACTCTGCAGTTCAGACACGTGATGGACGCCTGGAACAAACAGAAAGAAACACACACATTCTCAGCTGAAAACGACCCAGTTGGCACAAATGGCCACATGACAAATTGCTCAGGTAATTACCGTTGGATCGGCCCGATTGTTTGGGCTCGTGCAGGAGCGCGTGGCCGTCCTTCTCCTGAGCGTACACCTGTAAGAACGGAGCACACGCTCGTGTTGAACAACAGCGCGCCAATTACGCGTCATTTACTGCGATTCTTCTCGTAATTGAGGCCTCTTTTTTCTTTTCTTTTTTTCTTCAAAGCGCTGCAATTTGTTCGTGGAGACGTTGAGATAAATCCTGAGAGAAAACAGATTTAAAAACACCAATTTTTTTGGGTGGGGGGGTAAATGCGTCTCATAATTGGAGAAACATTTTAATATGAATAAGTGAAACACAGATGAGGATACTGGGGTACTTTAATAACCCCGTTTTAAATCAGCGATAGATGAATACAAATTAAAAGGGGCCTCGTCCTTTATTTAAGAATTGCTCAGAGGCACTTCAGCAGCACAATTCGGTGATATTTTCCCCCAAACACTTCGCCGAAATTTAAAAAAGAAAGGAAAATCAAATGTCTCCATCTGATCCTTTTTAAATTCCACACCAATTGATCCTGATTACATTTTTATGGGCCTAAACTCTGATCATACTCTCAGCTCACTACTGCGACAGTTCAGCGTCCCCCCACGGGGATCATTAAACTTTCATTTAATCTAATCTTACTTCATGAAGAGGGGAGCCATTACGCATCCGTCTGTCCTCATCTGATGACCCAGTGTGCGCGGAGTCCTCCGGTGATGCAGCTGCTGCCGGGCTGGAGACCTCGGGCTGCTCCTGACTCTCCTCAGCGCCAGAGGAGACCCGGTCCGGGACAGGGGAGTCGTGGTGGTCCCGTCCTGGTGAGATCTGGATCGGCTCGTTCTCGTCTTGCCCGCGGTTGGACTCCACGTCCACGTCCGGGTCGTCGTCGTCGTCGTCGTCCACCACGCTGTCCCTGTCCGGCGACACCGATCTGTAACTAGAACTCTCGCTGATAAAATCCGGGGACAGGTAGCCAGGGCGCACGCCGTAGCCGTCCCGGTTGCCGTAGAGTTTGGCGATGGTCTCCGCGTCTTTGACCACGGGTCTGAAGGCCGAGATGTAGCTGATTTTCCTCTGAGGGGTCTCGTCCCCTGACTTATCGTCGTCGTTCCTGGAGGAGGACTGGGAGCTGGAGCAGCGCTCTCCGGCGTCCTGCTGGTGGTTGGGGTGGTGGTTGGAGTCTTTGGGTGTGTTTGCGCCGCGGTCGCTTTGGTCCGATAAGTCCAGCTCGCCCTGCCGGATGCCTGGCAGCTCTGGAGGAGGTTTGGGTGGAGAGCCCGGGTAAGGGGGCATTGGTAGGCCGCCAGCTGTGGGCCAGAACATGGGGAAGGCGGGGTAGAGGGTGTCTTTTGCGCCGGGCCAAAACACGCCAGACACGTTGGTTTTGCTCGCGTCAGGAAGACCGTCGCTCTTCTTCTGACACAGGCCGTAGCTCGGGAAGCCATAGGGGTGGTGTGGGAACAGAGGTGGGGGGATTTTCTGAAGCATGCCAAAGCTCTTGCTGGGCACTGGGATGACTGGGTAGGTCCGAGCGCCGCCCGCCAAACTCAGGTTGTTACTCCCCTGGTCCTCGTCGCAGCGTAACGTTTTGTGGGGGATCTCCGGGGAGCTGGTTGGAGCCAGGCTGGACGAGGCCTGAGACTTCATGGACGAGGACATCCCCGACCCGTTCATGGGCAGAGTCCTCTTTCTGCTCCCGCCGTTGAACATGGCCTTTACATCCTCCCACGCGTGATTAATGTCCTCAGACTTTTTGTCCGTCAGTTTCAGGTGGCGCCTCCACGAGTTGAAGTTGGCCGCGTCCGGCTGCAGGTACTTTGACTCTGTGGTGCGGTGGGAGTGGAAAATGAATTTATTCGGGGAGAAGTACATGTTGCAGAAGCTGCACTTGATGCACTTCGCTCTGGAGCTGTTGTACCTGGCGGGGATGAAGCTGCCCCTGCTGCCCCACGCACACTCGTGAAACACGTCAAAAGCGAAATTCTCCGGCAGCTTCGGCGGGCTGTGCGCTCCCAGGAACGACTTGCAGAGCCGCTCGGCCTCCCGCTTGGTGATCATGCCGCAGCGCCTGGAGGAGATGGGCATGGCCCCGGCGCGCCGAAGGAGCTCCAGCTGGACGGGGGTGCACTGCACGCAGGTGATGCCCAGAGCCACCCGGCGGTTGTGGATCTCGTTGTAGCTGTAGTTCTTCAGGAGGGTGTTGGAGATCTGTGCCAGGCAGAGCCTCTCCTTCCCGTCTATGACCAGACACACGATGGGCACCCCGTACAGGGAGGTCTCGCTCACTTGGTTCGGTTTGAGGGAGCTCGGGCTGGAGAAGCTCGGTGCGTCCTGCTTTGAACTCGGGGAGGAGCTGGCGTCTCGTCCCGCGTCTCGAAGCTGTCCGGGCATCGACTCCATCCCTGGAAGCCTGTCAATCAAAGAGGAGACGGGAGTGACTCGGGGGGGATTGTGACAGCAAAGGGAAGCGTCAACATTTACAGAGCAGCGCGAGGAAACACGAGGAAACAGAATGGAAACAAAAAGCCCTCAAAGAAACACCCGAGAAAGATATTCTTATTATTATTATTATCAATATTTATTATTATCAATATTATGATTAATATTATGAGTAGTAGTATGAGAGGTATTAGTTTAATGATACATAGATGTAGAGGCCTGTTAATGTTGATCTCTATATTTATTTATCGGACATAATAACAACAACATTCATACGATATAATAATAATAATAATAATAATAATAATAATAATAATAATAATAATAATAATAATCAGTTATAATTGTAATTATTGTTACAGTTATAATAACAATAAATTCAGACTAACGTGATGATTTGCTGAGTTTATATCAAAAGTGAACTCGATCAGACGTCTCCTGGTTCATCCTGGCTCCTCCGCGGCTCGGCCTGCTCTCCCAGGTTGACCGGGTCGCTGGAGGTGGGTCTGCTGCTCGTCTTATCTTCAAATCGGCTCTACACTGATGCGCCAACTGCTTAAGAACCACATAAGATCCTTACGCGCGGATAAGGACAGAAGGTAAAACGCGCCAATGCGCTTAGCAGAGAGGAAAAGAACAACTGTAAGCTGCTTTCCTGGTAATTACACAGATCCAAGCGCGCGTCTTCGCATTGTTAATAAAAGACCAGCCCTATATATAATTAAAGCAGCTACGCGGATTAGCCTCAGCCAGTGGCTTGAAATTAGGTTGAAGCGGGCCTATCTCACGTTCACCTGCGTGTACTTACTTTTCGCATCACGTCATTGTCCTCTCAGAGGCCGCGGCGGCTCCAACGATTTTAATTAATAAAACTCTTTTAGAGCGACGGACTGACCGGCATTACACGAGCTATCAGCCAATAAATATAAGACAACTTCACGCCAAATAAAAGAGCATAAAATAAAAATAGGGGCCGCACAATTATCACCATTTTTCTCTGATGGAATGTTAATTTAAAAAAAAAAAAACATACCTTTCTCTCATAAAAAGACGACACACTCCAACAGGGTTCGGGACGGGGAAAAAAGGATGAGTAATTTGGGAAAAAAAAAAAATAGATGGAGATGCAGGTCAGGTGAGTCCAGTGAGAGAAGGAGCCACGGGCAGGACGGTGTGAGAGCACAAACTCTGAGCTGGAGTCTTTATTTCAGTTCGTTTGCGCGCAGGAAGCAGCAGCAGCAGCAGCAGACAGGACCTCCATTCCGCTGGATCCCGGGGAGGTGAATGGCGTGAGGACAGGAAGCACATGGCACCTCTCTCTCTCTCTCTCTCTCTCCCTCCGTCCCTCCCTCCCTCTGTCTCCCCTTCCCTCTTCCTCTCTCTCTGTCTCTCCCTCCCTCCCTCCCCCTCTTGAAGACTTGCACCAGTTTTAATAATTCACACTTTTGCAGCTCTGACGCACAAACACGATCAGAAACAGAAAAAATATCACGCGCAATTAGGCCCCTGCTGACCCCAAATGGAGACACATTTCAGCGCGTGTTTGTGAATACACTTATTACATGAAATGAAGGGGAAAAAAAACAAAAACACAAGACAACACAATCCTGGAAACATCCGCAAAACGATCATTAAAAGAGTGAAATTAAAACACTGGCGATTGCGGGACCGACAGAGCCCGTCAAGGACCCTCTAGGGGGCCCCCGGACCCCACATTGCACCCCGCCGCCGGCCTCACCGATCAGTGTTTTTAAGCATCGGCTCAGTTGTAATCATTCACATCCTGTATTATTTCCACCGCAGCGGGAGCGAGCTGCCAAAACAGAGGCGGCGGGCGAGTGGCACTATGGAGGGCAGCAAGAATGACAAAAGGCCCGGGCTCATTTATCAAGTTACACCGCCATCTGTTAGGCTTCCACACCGGCCACAAAATCAATGTGAGGCCCGAGCGACGAAAGAGAAGCAAGAGAGGAGGAATATGAAGGACAGAAATTAAAAAAAAAGAAGAGGAGGAAATAAGAAAAGATTGGAGGATTTCTGCTCGTGCGTAAAATGATTTGGAGGCGTTTTATGTTCAGATTTAAAGAGGAGAGAATCTGAGATGAGATGTGATGACGCCTCAGGCCTCTCTCTCTCTCTCTCTCTCTCTCTCTCTCTCTCTCTCTCTCTCTCTCTCTCTCACTCACACACACACACACACACACACACACACACACACACACACACACTCCACATTCTGGAGGTTGCATCAAAGTTCAAACTGATGAACTATTTTATCATTAAAGATTCTCGATGTGAGTTCGCTGCAGATTTATGGGATCAGCTGATCAGAAGTCAAGAAGGATTATTTTCCACTTGAACTCCAGCACTGTTTGATTTTCGCATCCTTATTTTTTGTCTCTCTCTTATTATCAATAAAATGTATGTCTGTCGTTTTTTATTGGTCGCGCCCTTAAACATCGTTCGACGCTGTCAGCGCAGAGTTTAAAGCCACTTTGTCTCTAACCTGCTGCTGACGGCGAGCTGGAGTTCACAGCCTTCTTCTGTGAGACCTCGTTCTCGGACACACCTGTGTTCAAGGTGTGCACAGATGGGAACATATTCACCCTGAGCTGCAGCATTGAAGAGAGGACGAGGCTGTTTTATATTTTTAAAAAATATATATATATATATACATATATATATATCATAACTTTCAATCCCATGAAAAACTCAAAAACCATCAAGTAAAGTGTGAAAATGTTTGTGTATCCAGAACCTGCTGCAGGCTTTTGAGGCTCTGTCACACTGACATATTTCTTTAGTCATATGTTTGTCTGTTAATCTGCTGCTGAAAATAGTCCCCAACAAACGCACCGTTTGCTCATGTTTGGTATAGTACTCTGCTGTTTTTGAACATCATTTATTCTTTTGTTAAATATTAAACTTTATATTTGCGAGCCTTTTTTCTAAAGATTGACATCTTACGTAGGAGTCGGTGTGCTCGGAGCTGAGTGGCACCACTGAGAGATGGACTAAAGTTGGTTTTACGGTCTTTTCATGGATTGTGCTGGCAGAACAGCCCTTTAAAGATGCAATATGTAAGATTTCTGCACTGAAAAATCTAAAAGCGTCCAGCTTTGATGGTTATTTTGTTAAGTTGTGTAAATAAATTATCCAGAATGTTTCAGACAATCTTTGTTTTAAATGAGAGACTTCAAAAAAATAATTGGGTGGTTTCAGTGAGGGTATTTAACGAGGGGGGTTTTAAGGGGGCCAGTGTGCAAAATGTCAGCATGGTGCTCAGAAAGCCTCAGACCGGCCCTGCACAGAGCTGTGACTGATATGACAGTAAATGATACTTTAATTACACAAACAAACAGCCGGATATTACATAGAGGGTCAAAGAAGGCAGCCGAGAAAAAAAAACAAATATGAGCTCCAACTCCTCTCTGGACAGTTTTTCATCAAAAACGCGTCCGGACAGCAGATAAACTACCAGCACACACTGAGGTGAGTGTGTGTGTGAGTGGAGTGTGTGGAGTGTGCGAGCTGAGTGTGTGTGAAGCATCATCAGCCTGCGCGCAGCCTGAGCTCGCCTGTTTTACCTCCCTGCAATATTGATGCTGAACCCGATCCTGAACGCATCCTCTCCCCTTTCAGCGTGGAGAGGCTTCCCCTGCAGCCCCCGCCAATAATTACAATTTTATACTGTAATTATTCCTCTCTTTTTAATTATTTACACCGCCGACTTGAATGCGGCCCATTGTCGCTGCTGATTCCGGGGGAAACGTGAGCCGCCGCGCCGGGCGCAGCGGCGGAGAGGAGTTTTTAATTAGACATTTCAGCGGTAATTTTAGGCGCACGCTTTATTATTAGTGTGGATACAAATTACCCGAGGCCTCATTGATATGCGCTCAATTGTTTAAACAAACCTTTAACCTGAAACATTAATGCGCCTCAGCTTTAAGTCATTAAGAGACCAAACTAAAGTCTAACTCAGCAGGTGAACCGGACCTGATGGATTATTCAAGGCGACAGTCGATGTGTTCTGGAAACAACGTTTGACCCACAGACTGGAGACACTCTGGGATATATATATATATATATATATATATATATATATATATATATATATATATATATATATATATATATATATATATATATATATATATATATTCCAGAGTATATATATATAATTTTCGTGAAATAGCTCAGTGAAAATTATTGTAAAACAAGAGGAAACCCTTACATTTAGTTTGTAAACCTCAGAGGTGGACTGTTCTGTCTGTCCTCTCCTGAAACATTTCATTTCAACACATTTCATTTTCCCTGTTTTTCTTGTTCTTGTTCGTCTAAAATCATAAAAATGCACTTTTCTTTATCTTCTACACAAACAACTGTCATAGTTTGAACCCTTCGAGATGAGAATCCATAACTGCCTGTTCTTCACATGTTGACTTATTGATTGGTTGATTGCCTGATCAGCAATCTGAGATCAAGTTCAGTCCTGTTAAGTGATCCAGTGATCCGGTGATCCTGATCCTGACACCAGGGCCGGATCACCATGGACAGATTACTCTGGGCAGATTTTTCAGCCCCCCTCACGCGCATATTTTGATAATTGATGTACAAAGAAATGTACTTAAATGACTCATGACTTTTATCATATTCAAAAAATTAGATTTTAGATTAGAATTTAGCTTATCTATTTTAATTTGACGGATCATGTGCTCATAAAAGAAGTATGATTAACGTTTGTCTTGTGAAGTGAACAAATTAATATATAAACACTGTAATATGGTTTTAGACTCGAGATTCTGTTATTAATATTTTAAAATGCATGTTAAACATTATTCCTCTCTCCTGTTTGTGCCCCCTAGTGGCAATAAAGTCCACGACATGTGCCTAGAATACCTCCCCCTGTCCTGTCCACCGGGGGCCCCTGGAGGTCCAGGCCCAGGTAACTCCAACCATAAGCAGCACAATATCAGCAGGCATTATATTTTGCTCATGTGTTTCACAGAGCTGCAATGATTAATGGATTAGATGTCAACTATTGAATTAGTCGGCGACTGTTTTGATAATCGATTGAGTGATTTTCTTTAAAGAAAAGCGTTAAAATGTTCTGATTTCATTAATTTTGGACACGTGGTGGACTGCATCTACTCGCATATTTTCATATCATTCAGGTCAATATGTCAGTTTAACTGTTCATATTTCTGTATTCACGCACAAAAGTGGCCTTTAGCTAATGTTTGTCTCAGCTGGATTGGAAAAATGAATCGCTAAAGACACACTGAAATAAACTGTTTTGAAATTACATGGTTCTGTTCTCCTCTGTCTGTGCCCCCTAGTGGCCATAAAGGCTTCAATATGTTGAAAATACCTCTGCCTATCCTGCTGACCTCAGGGACCCCTGGGGCTTAATATTAATAACTGAATAATAACAGAATACTTGATCACTTCAGTCATGCATTTCACACTACAGCTGCAGCGACTGATAGATTATGATTCTCAGATTCCAGATTCTTAGATGTGAATATTGTCTGGTTTCTTTCCTCCTCGGCGACAGTAAACTGAACATGTTTGGGTTGTGCGTCGACATTTTAAAGACCAAACAACTAATCGATTACTATTCGATTAGTTGTAGTCCGATTCCATAAAGTTTCAGTGACAACACCCATAAAATCAAAATTCTCATCACACGGGGGTCCCTGTGGTCTAATCTGTGTCACTGACTGTGTTACTCAGTGCAAGAAAGCCAGCCAATAAATAACAGAAAACATCTGTCAGTTATCTTGTATCCACTGCAGCAAAGACAGTGTCTGAAAACTGCAGAGATGTAAAACAAAAAAGACTTTAATTCACAAAATAAAACAGGGCTACGTGCTTTAATGCTGCTGATCTCACTGATTTGAGTCAAAACAGACCAAACAACTAATCGACTGATCGAGAAAACAATCAACCAACGATGAAAATAATCTTGTAGAAGCAAGAATCTGATCACATGGGGGTCTGATCTGGGCCAGTTTAGGGTCCCTGACGTGGATCAGTCCACTTTCTCAGTTTACTAAATGGAAAATAAAAAGCAGGAGTGTGTTTAAACGCCTCTGATCTTCACCGACTTCAGTCTGCAACTTGATCATATTTCCATTTTATTTCCAAACTCTTGCATTTTGTCGGCTGATGTAAAAAGATAAATCAGGCTCACCTCAATCAGGACAGCTTTAATAACAGCAGCAATTGAGGCCAAATGTTTTATAATTAACAGTTGTATCAGCAGCCTATAAAACCATGACCCCTATAAATCCCATTTTAGAGCCCAATCAATCCTCCTCTCGAACTAAACGGCCTATTGATCCCTCTCTGCCTGCTCGCCTCACCTAAACGCTTTCTCCGTGTCCTTCTTGTGTTTCCAGCGAAAAGAGCATTTCGATTGCACTTTTTTTTTTTTTTTTTATTGGAGGAAAGATTCCGCCGAAAGGAAAGCGAAGGCTCGAAAATTAAACGGTGACATTTTAATTACAGGACATTGATAAAGGCATGTGGGTGATGGCGGTGTGCCGCTCATTGTCCCGCCTCGTGTGCTAATCGAGCCGGACCGCCCCGCAGAAAGGTCACCGGCCGGCACAATGCGGAGGCGCGGCTCGGTGGGAATTTGGGAATATGAGGGCAGAAATGAAGACGCATCTCCAAACAAAGCGCGGTCAATACCCCGCAGAGGGGCCCGCCAGATGAGATCATGGAGCGCCCGGATTTTCATCCAGACATATTATCACTATAGGTCACCCGGAGCAGAACCATACATCATCTGGAGCAGCGCGAACAGTGGTGGCGCAGAGCTGACGCCACCACGCTGCTGCTCCCAGATCAGCTACATCGACTCATCTGAGCAGCGTGTGAACAGACGTCACGTCAGAGTTATGATCTGTAATCTGTGGTGGGCTGCGGATAGCTAGATAAACAAGTAAATAGACAAATAGATACATGCATAAATAAATAAAAAGATGTAATGATTAGATAGATAGATAGATAGATATACCCAGGAATGCCCTGTCTGCTCTGATTGGTCAGCTCTCACATGCATGAGCCAGCACCGCTCTGGTCATAGGTCATATTATCAGCTTCCAGTCAACTCTACCATTAATAAATGCATTAATCATGCAAACAACATGGCGTGGTGATGTAGTGTGATGTCACACAGTCACAGGATTACAGGTGGGGCTACTGACGAGGCGTTTGAGAAGCAGTGTTCTCTGTGGGAGAATGGAGTTTACAGGACATTTTACATGTACAAGAACCTCAAAAACACTGAGGGAAAGAAAGAAAAGAAAAAAGAAGCATAACAGGTCAATTAGGTATCATCAGCTTTATGACAGGAGCTTTGTTCCTTTTGTTCCTCGTTTGGATCAATATTGTCTTTTCCTGGGAGAACAATAAGGCAGTTTAGAAGGTTTTTGTTGCAAATGAGATGACTGCAGTCGTTTGCTAAGTGTGCCACGGACGAGAGAAGACAGTCTTGCTCACTTCAGAATAAGGAGGCCTGGCCATATTGTCATTTTCAGATGTTCCCTCCTCTTGAACAGGCCATCACAAGGAACTCTGCAGCACCATCAAGACTCCTGAAGAGCCTTTCACTGTCGGCATGCAGCAGCTTTGAGGTCGATACTTGAAGACAACTCCCTCATTGATCTGCCGCAGGTGTCCAACTCAGTTTTTTAAAGGATACTATAGTCAATGTGACAAAAGCAAACTGATTTCTTGCCTGGCTGTGGACGGTTGCTGCAGTGTGCACTACAGAGTCGACCCAACACTTTTCAACCTCTAATCAGCGCTCTCACACAAAACACTTTTCTGGGACACTGGAGGCACAAGGTTCACTAAGTACAGAATTCTCCTTTCCCACTGGAGAATTTTGTCATAAAAAAAGAAATACAAGGACGAGCAGTATTCTGGCTCACAGCGAGTATTTGTTGTATTAGCTCAGAGGAATAATTGATGCTTACATTGCAGCGTAAAAGAGGTCAAATAGCAGGTAAGGTATCTGTCACAGCAGCAGCATCACTGAAGGTAACCCCAATCATAAAATCATTTTGCAGAACCCGGCCTTCATTTAAGGACCGAATAAAGCCATGACTGAAAGAAAATGAATTTCTGCATGATCGTATAAGTACGAGCACGCCGTTTGGACTTCTGCTCTCTAAGGCTCCTTTTAAAAAGTTGACAATACACCCGATTCAACACAGAGCCCACTGGCTGACGCTCTGTTTAGGTGAGTGTCAAGGGTCCAGAAATGTCCTCATGGCATAATTTTCAAAATGTCACTACATGCGCGGCTGCATTCACATAAAAAACTTGCATAAATAACATCGCACAAGGTCTCGGATTCAAGAACAAAGTTTTACTAACGTTAAGAAACACAATGCAGCTGTGAAGGACGCTAATTTCTACAAAGGTCCACAGAGGACAAGGGTTAGTGTGAGATTTGTTCATTTAAATTCATGGTGACAGAAAGACGATTTTGTTGTGATTTCGACAGTATTGTCTTTTCTTCAGATAACACCATTTAACAACATGACACATTCAAGACAAAAGAGAGATTTATCTGAGAAAATGTGGTAATTAATTAAGACCTCTCCAGTCCGACTGTCTAGTTTAGCCATGACTGTTTTGTTCCGTTTGCTGGTTGGTTGCTTTGTCAGCACAATTAAACAAAACTACAGGACAGATGTCCCTGAAATGTGGATGGAGCCCAGAATGGACCCCACTGACTTCTGGTGCAGATCCGGAAAAATGGACAGATCCAGGGATGTTTGTCTCAGAGTGTTTATCGACATTTTTGGTAATTTCTCAGGGCATGGATGGATACTGATGAAAAGAATCAGGTGTGTTGAGGTGGCTGGTATCAATCAGCAAGTCCAAATGTGGACTGTTGGGCCTTGGTGGGCGTATGCACTCCACTCTCGATTTACGCAGTTATTTTCCTTTATCCAGCTACTTGTGAAACGTTGGAATGATTTCAAATTTGACTTGATGATGGCGGCAGATGAAAAGACAGAGGATCCCCAAAAGTTTTACGATTCATCCTGAGGGGAACGTGAATGCGTAACAAAATGTATATGACAAACAATCAGACAGTCGTCAAGAATTTTATACAACAGTAACAATAAAATGTCAACCTCAGTGTACTAGAGCAGAACTCAGAGGAGTTGTAGCATTCTTCCTCTGGGGACCATGAATATCTGCATGAAAGTTAGCTGTAATCCATCCTACAGTTGTTGACATATTTCAGTCTGGACCACAGTAACCTCTGTAAGAAGATAGCTGCATTAGGAATGCAGAATTTGTAGGTAAGGGACCAAGATTTTGGTATTTAAAGTCTTCTGGTTTCCATTTGTAGTCCGAGTACTGTTAAGCGATCATGTTTGATCAGGCTTTGGTTGCCTGCAGGTTGAGAGTCTGTGTGGAGAGCAAGAGAGGTGGAACGCATCAGTCAAAATATCAAGAGAAAATATGTGCATGTGTATATTTACCTAAATTGAGGATTATCCCTCAGCTACGACCCGTCTTGAGTCTCAAGATGCTAATCGGGGTGTGAATAACGATCGACACATGGAAGAGGAACTTGGCTTGGACAACTGTTCTCTGTATTTGCTGGCTTGACTGGAAGCCTAAAAACACTGGCCGCTGCCCCCGGAGGCTAAATCATCATCCAACAATAGCAGATGTGTCTGAGATTGGGGCTGAAGTGTGGACTGACCAACATCTCCATCCCTACAGCCGGGCTGCTCGGCTGAAAACAACAAGGATTTAGGACGCTGATGCCAGTTGTTGATTGTCGGGATTTAGCTCCTATCTAAAAAAAAACACATCAAGGTATGAAATATAAAGTTTTCCATGAGAAGGAACTCAAAGACCTTCTGTATAAATTTACCCTGATCATCATGTAGCCATGCTGAACATGTGTACTCTCCATAAAATGGAAGCTCTGCATTGCATTACTGACTTTCTACTGTATTATGTTGGTAGTTTTTATAAAAAATGTGAATCGTTTCGCATTATTAATACTATTAATCAAGTGCTACATGGTGGTTCAGGACATTAGTTGGTGAATTGTAGTTCTCCATCTGAAGAGAGTGAATTGTGTGTTTACTTAAAAGACTGTAAGCATCAGGTGAGTTCAAGGTCAAATTTCTGTTAACAGGAAGTTTACTTCAGCTCCTCTGACCGGTAAATCTATTTGCTTATTGTTTTAGATGTAATTAAGGTTATCAGAAGTTGAAGGTTTCAGTGTGATTCATTTAGGTACAGAGTTATAATAAAGCTTCTTTATTCAAATGTAATAACCTGTGGATAAAGAAAATGCAGGATGTCACTGATGCTTAAAGAGAAAAAAAACACTGGTACACAAACTCTTCATTGGATTCTACAGTATTTGTGTACTGTGAACTACTTTTAAGAGGTTAAGGCACAAATTAATAACAGAGAAGACATCTGATTTTAATTAAAGGTTGACTAAGATTAATTATGAAATGCAAATTACAAGTGAACTTAAGTTACCAAGGTGCTCACAGGTTCAGGTCATTCTACACCAAGACATGCAAATGTCAAACCTTTAATGAAGAGACCATCAATCAGTCTTCTATATGCTCAAAACAGGAGGAGCCACGTCAAACTAAAATCCGATTTTTCTGAAACGTGTGATTGTGAAGAGAAGAAGCGTGAAGGTAAAACATTACACACAAATACTCAAAATAAAACTCAGTGAGGAGCGGATAACTGAGAATCCAACCCTCAGACTGGTTAACTTCATAGCTGTGTGACAGTCATATCAAATCACAATCAAACCAGTTTTATTTGTATCATCCAAAATCACAATCACATCACCTCAGTGGTCTTTACAATCTGTACAGCGGGCGACACCGTCTAAACTTGACCCCTCGGGTCGAAAAAATGAAAGATGGAGGAAACAGGAATCCCTCCTCTGTGTCTCAGGAAGAGACACAGAGGAGGGATTCCTCTCCCAGGATGGACAGATGTGATATAATGTAGACAGACAAGAGAAAATAGAAGTTGCAGTGAAAATAAAATCATCAGCATGTTGACAGACAGAGACTTGAAATAACTAAATACAAATGATCACAAGATCATGTTTAAAAACGTTTTATTATTATTTGTGCATTACGGTTGGAATATGTGCCAACACAGATAATTACAGAGAAGGCCACAATCAGCCAGTAACATCACAGCAATACTATTTCTGCTGCGTCTCATCACTGACTTGATGCTGTGTGGTTTAGGCAAAAACAGGAATGAACAACAGGCAAGAGTCTCATCTCTGATTCTCTGGTGTGAGCAGGCTGCAAAGTAAAAAAATAATAAATATCTAAAACTGCAGGAAAAAAAAAAAAAATCACAGTCAATGAGTTCATCACACCAAAACACAAAAGATGTGTCCGAGCTTTTGGACCTTGAAGCTCATTTGATCAGGAATATGAAACTTTTTTTTTTTTTTTCCTTTTCATGTTTTGTTTCAGTTGTAAGAAAACATTTTCAGAGTTCATCAGCAGCCAGTGACCACCACACACTCCTTTCAACACTTAATTACTAGTTAAACCAGACTTTAAGTATTTATAGCTTTAGTAAAATAAGGTCAACTCACCGTAAGATGGATGTCTCGCAGATGTATTAACAGTTCAAACTTCCCCAAAGTGAATATAATTGACAATATATGTGGTATAATGCAGAGTATATAGTCTATTTATTGTGCCAGTGTTGGAAAATCCCTGTTGACATCTTCATTTTTTGAGCCTCATCAATTAAAGCATTTTTTTCATGGAAATGAACGGCATCCTGCAGACATCCATCAGAAAGTTATGGTAAAAGTATATCTATGTACATAAAATAAAAAATAAAAAAGTATTTGCCTCATTTTGGGTTTCTGAGGCAAATAATGGCACCTATGAAATGTGTTAACATGGGAGGGACCATGACACAACAGGCCCAGACACACAAAATTGGCATTAAAGAGCTTGCAGCAACCAAGACGGACTGTTGCATCACCTCATGTTGCACTCAAACACACCACAAAGACTACAGCCGACGGTCAGCTAACTTGTGCGTTCTGCTGCTGTGTATAACTCTCTGCAGGTGCCGCCCGTCTGTAGTCGTTCAAAAAAGGAAACCGGAAGACTCTTGATAGGTATGATGAAGCAGCGTCTTGTCACAGCACTCTCTGTAATAAAGCCACTTCTAATCGAGAATGTGTCTGATAGGAAGTTGAAGATGGTGCTGGCAAAGAGGCAAAGGCGAAGAATGGGGAGAAACTATTACTATGGTGACAGGCTCGAGGGCTTTTCCTTTCCTCTTCTCACTCATTGATTTGCTCAGCTGAACAGCCAATCACAGCGATCTCTCCCACTGACAAGCCTCGCTGCTGAAATTGTATGACCGTTGACGTGGTGTGTCGGGGCCTATAGCGCCTCTGCTGGTCGTGCAGATCACGTGACTCCTTGAACTTATTATGACGATAATGAACTGTTGGATATGGAAAACGAGTCCATAAAAATCTATTTACTGCAGTTCACCTCAAAATCAATGAGGATTTCTGTTATGATGAGCTCTGAGCACTACCAGTAGAGGGCGCTGTGAGAGGCCTCCCCTCCACATTGTCAATCACATCGCAATAAGGAGCAGTTAGCTCAGGTCAGAGTGCTGTGTCCAAACTCCACCATACAGACTTTACTGATACGACCAGTACTTAACTCGCATGGTAAATGTTTTTTTATTTTTTTTACTTAATAATTTGTATTTCTTTTTCAACAAAAAGCAAAATGTTTGTCCATAGAGTCAATGTTAATTTTTCACTTTGGAGAAAAGTAGTCTGACAAAATTACTCACCGTCCTCGATTTGACCAACACTTAGCATCTAATTAGCATCTAATGGTCTGTCCAGTTCAGAAAAAGTTTTTAGTTTGCAGGTGTTTCTGGAACCAACCAGTTCATGAAGTTTTCCTCACATTACATTGTGTTCATAAACACCACAAAACTAACATTTAAAACCAGATTGAAATCTGCATATTTGCATTTCAATAATAGCATAATAAATTTGTATATCTGCACTACATGCTCAAAACATGGTTAGTGTTAGCAGTATGGAGCCTGGACACAGCTGGTGATTTCCCCACACGTACAGTGTTTCTTCCATTTCCTGTCTGGAGTTAAGGTCAACGCTACATGAATCACCCACTTTGATGTTTGATTGTTCTACTAACAACTAATGTGATCTCAGTTTTGGATGATTTACAGTCAAATTAAAGTCCAGCGCCCACGTGTCTCCTCACT
Source organism: Acanthopagrus latus (assembly GCF_904848185.1). NCBI lineage: Eukaryota > Metazoa > Chordata > Actinopteri > Spariformes > Sparidae > Acanthopagrus > Acanthopagrus latus. Next base: position 4,921,318 of record NC_051042.1, on the reverse strand, counting down.
GTTACAGAGGACAAAAGCACACTGAGCAGTACTGATGAAACTCCTCCTCTGTTGCGCTGATGAACTGCTTTACATTCCTTTCAAGCGACGCTCACACACACTACACATCATGTCACTGTAGGCTGCGTTCACTGTGCCTTGTGGAAGTTGTGGAATTTAATTGCACTTGAGCTCTCCACATTTCAACAGCTGCACAATAAGACCTCGTCAAAGCACCTCATACGAGTCACCTCGGCTGTTAGGTTTGCCTCAGACATGAGGAATCCATAACATTCACCATGTGGGTCGTCAGTGGTCTTTGGTGCACTGTTCTCTCTCTACTGCACTGCATATCAAGTCATCTCTTCAGGCAATGCAATCATTTCTCTATAGTACATGACATGTTTTGCTAAAGTAAGGATTTACAAGTGAGAAAGTGAGTAATCACTTCAAATGAAAAAGAAAGAGAAAGAAGAAGAGTTGGTTTATAAGGAGAAGAAGTGGTTCTGGTCTCTGTTTCTAAGAAAAATAGAGCCTGACGGACACATCAGCTGATTCCTGCCCATCACAGACACACTGGTTGTGGCGCTTATGTTGTCCGATGATAGAACATAATGCACAAAAAGATGCTTCAGTTGTGATTACATGTCAAGTAAAGTTGCAAAGTCTGTTCCTTCTTTTTAAATCTCTCATCAAAACCTACTTTTGTTGGAAGGCTTCAAAACAATATTGCTTTATTTTACGTAAGTTTTATCTTAGTTTTGTCATTATGTTATGATGGGCTGTCGCATTGTATCTTGATTGTTGGTACCACTTTTTTCAACTGTGTCCTGTTTATATTTTGACCTGTACAGCACTGTAACCATATTTAGAAACATGCTATACAAATAGCTTATTATCATCAGTAAGATTATTTTTAGACAGTCAAATCTCCTGCCTCTTTTCACAATTGTTATAATAACCATATATGAGGGATTATTGCATTATTCAATATCCGTTGATGTATTAATATTGGAATTTGCTCCTTAAAATCTCTATTGGCACCAAAACATATGTATCGGTCAGGCCCTAAAACAAACAGCTGCTAAAATAAAGTGGAACTGTTCATTCAGTGGCATTCAACATCAGGCGTGTCTGTCAAACTGCTAAAAACTGGTTTGAAATGTAAAGAAACAAACATTCCTCTTGATGAATGTCAACAGTAAAGTGTTTGGTTAGCTTCAGAATATAAAAAGATGCGTGTCAAATTCCACTCTGTAACATGGCATTTAAGAATGAGATGGAACAAAACATTTTTTTTTTTTGGGAGTGGGGGGGGGGGGGGGAGTCTTCCTCTTACAGTGACAATCTAAGTTTATCTGAGGTAATAAATCACACCACTGGAAGAACAGGCACACACATGGGCAGTTACTGACAGCAAATACCTTAACATTCACAAGAGGGCTGCCAATAGTAAAGCACAAGACGGTTCTTTAAGATACCATCCAAAACACAGAGCACGACTCCGCTGCCAGCTTATTGCAGTCTTATGCTTATTGTCTCTGATCCTTAAACTCAGGACTACTTATCTCCATCAGGCATATGTGGGGACGAAGCTGTGGATGTCCCACATGAGAAAAGAACGTCTTTTGGATGCAGAGATTGAGACGTCAAAGGATGTGAGCTCCTCAATGCGATGCCGCGTGAGATTTACTCACGTTCAACGTCTAGTGATTATTGTCCATGTATATGAAGTCACTTGTACAGTGCATATGGACGTACTTGACCCTCTGATAATGTTCCAGGTTTGGGCTCAAACATCCAGGTCCATCATCAGCAGGAGGACGTCAGACGTGTCCCTGAGCCTGCTGAGCTCGTCTCTCCTCCAGGCAACAGCAAACCCACATGGACACCACCTCGGCGTTACCGTCGTTAAACTGTATGATGAAGGAATGATCCTGAAAAATAAAGGAGAAGACATAATGTTATATCATTTATACTTAACAACTGTTGCACAGTTAGGCCTTCTTCAAGATCAACAATAATACTGAAGTACAGATACTGATGTTATCTGCTGTTCCATGTTCAGCTGATTGTTATTGATGTAGATATATGTAGACATATGTTTGTTGGTTTATTGTGATCAGAATACTTGATTGAAATTGTTGTTGTTACAGGCGCTCCGTGCAAAGTAGAAATAGAAATACAGCGTGAATTGGAACAAGAGAAAAATAAGATAAATAAAATATTAAAGTAGACAATAATAAAATAAAATAAAATAAAATAACATCATAAAGTAGACAATAAAATAAAATATTAAATAATAAAGTATACAGCCTGAAAATATATAATACAATATACAGTGAGATAATATATACACTATACAGAGAAATAGTTGTATCCTTAAATTACAGTTCTGTTTTTTTCTTTATCTTTTTGTTTTTAATATCAAAAATCCGATCAACAGAGGGAGGAGTTGTACAGATTAGTGGCCACAGGTAAGAATGACTTCCTGTGGCGCTCAGTGGTGCATTTAGGAGCAATCAGTCTCTGGCTGAAGGTGCTCCTCTGTTCGACCAGAGCGTTGTGGAGGGTGAGAGCCATACTGCAGTATCGCCCGCAACTTCGACAGCATCCTCCTGTCTGACACTGTCAAAGTGTCCAGCTCCACCCCCACAGCTTCTCTGGCCGTCCTGATCAGCTTGTTGAGTCTGTTGGGATCTGCTACTCTCAGTCCGCTGCCCCAGCACACCACAGCAAACAGAATAGCACCGGCCACCTCAGACTCATAAAACATCCTCAGCATAATCTGGCAGATGTTAAAGGAGCAGAGCCTCCTCAGAAAATAGAGGTGGCTCGGTCCCTTCTAGTAGAGGACTTCAGTGTTCTTAGTCCAGTCCAGTTTATTGTCGATGTCCAACCCCAGATATCTGTAGTGTTCAACAATGTCCACGTTACGTCTTGCATGTGAAGACCCAACTAGGGACAAGAGTTGAAATTCAAAATAGCTCTAAATTCTCTGTACAGCACATCAGTTACTTACTTTGTATTGGACATATGTTAAACCGCATTGTCCCTATTGACAATACAGCCTACAGCCAATCAGAGAACTTACATGTGAAGACTTAAATACCTTCTACAATGTTGAACCTAAATTCTAGGTAGATTCTTATATACATAAGACAAAAGTTAATCTGAAACTTTTGCCAAAATGCAACCCAGGCTTTTTTTTGTGAATGTACCTGAGTCAAACCTTGGCGCAAAAGCATGATTACAATGAAACTAAGACTAAGATTTACCGTATTTTCGTTTTCAATGGGAGTGCTACAGGCACTTATTTTTATGATAGCGTCAATTTCGCTATTTTCAAAACACTAAGAAAGCTCGACACAACATGAAACTTTGCTCGTAGTATCACCAGGGTCTCTACACATGAACACCAGCATTGAGAACATTGTTTGTGTACACAGAGTTTACTAAAAAGAGAGTTTTTGAACAACTCACGATAGCAAATGCTTGTTCCGTTAGCCGCCGTCCTGCCAGTGGAGATGTGTTGATTTCCGAATGTGACGTAACCTGGAGGACAGTTAAGGTGGAACGCTCCTAAAGCTTAGTTCCATATAAATGCATGGATAATGTGTTGTTTTGTCATTAGTGGGAACAAATATTAACCTTGAAATTTAAAAAGGAGCCTCATATAAGAAACGATATTAAAGCCGGAAAAGTCACGTGAGATATCGTGTGGATAGTTGTTGCCAGAGGACAGGAGCGCTCCACCTTAACTCTCCTCAAAGTCACGTTGCATTCTGAGATCGACGCTACCATGATGGCGGCTAGCGGAATAAGCTACTTCTAAGGTGAGTTGTTCAAAAACTTTCTTTTTAGTAAACTCTGTCTACACAAACAATGTTCTCAATACTTGTGATCATGTGTAGAGACCCTGGTGATACTACGAGCAAAGTTTCATGTTGTGTCGAGCCTTCTTAGTGTTTTAAAAATAGCGATTTTGATGCTATCGTAAAAGTGGCCCGTAGATTGAAAACAAGTTTGACCTGAAAACAAAAATATGGTAAATCTTAAAAGTGCCTCTTTTGTCGTAATTATGCTTTTACACAAAGGTTTGACTCATACAAATTCACAAAAAAAGCCAGGGTTGCATTTTGGCGAGAGTTTCACTTTAAACATCAGCTCTAAAACAAACTTAGAAAACAACTGATGTGTTTTTCATTCAAAATAAATAAGTATCTCACACTTCAATCAACATCATATTCCGGGTCACTTCAAACCCAGCAACACACTGGGGCAGAAACTCGTCCATCCTAAGGAGAAAAGATTTGTACACTGGGGAGACAAAACAACCTCTCCACAAACAAATGGCACAACACAGGAGGGCAAACAAAAAAACCATGTGAACACCTTGTCCAGAGAAGACAAATGGCTTGAAAGAGGAGAATAAGAATCCATCTATGTCAAAACGGAACGACTGACTTTGAACAGAGGAACATGAGTGGTTGGCCCTAACAACTCTGAAACTCAGACCTTAACGACACTGTAAGGACACTCCCACACAGAATTTAAAGCCTGTAGCTCCTCCAGTTAGTTAGAACAGAAGAGGACTCTTGGATGAGACGCGAAACATCTTAAAGAAACTGAAACACGTCCAGTTGCCTACGATACAGCACTTGGAATTACCATGACCTGGATGACTGAGAACCTTCATCAGCATTAATTAAAAAGGCTAATAAATGAATAAATTAATTCAAGTCGGATTTGTAAAACAGCTTTTGAGATTAAATGTAATGGCATGAAAGGTGATCGACTATTAAAGGAGACGTAGTTTGTTTTTGTGTTTCCTTCATATAAAAGATGGTTAAAAAAGTCCAAGTCTGAACCAACAGGAGCTCTTCTGTCCCGCAGAAAACACTGCCCCTCAAACACTTCGTCAGTAGTTTTGCCTTTCAGTTTGTGACTTTGTGACATCACAATACATCACCATGTCACACATTTGCATAATTTATGCATAGTAGCTAGTGAGGCACGTAAGACTGGATTTAGGACAGCTACTCTGTTGTTGTTAGTGGTTTTCCTGAGACATATTCCTGAAACATACCCAGACAATGGAATGCATTTATTTATTTTTTGTCCTAAGTGCACTGACACACAAATATTTAAAAAAAGTACTTAAAAGGAGAAACTCTAGCTTCTTTCACAAGTCTTTGGATTCAATTTCAAATAGTGCAGGAAAAATCAAATCTCTGAAATCTTCTCCATCTTGGATGCAATTACATCTCACTTTTCAATAAACATTTTCGCACTTAGAAATAAATATCTGCCGCCACTGATCTTACTATGTAGATATGACCTTCACATTAATTGTCATCCACAGTGAAAAATGACTGGAGTGGCAGTAAAAACACAAGTAATAAGCTTTTCTCATAAAAACAGAAAAATTATACTTTTAACAGCTATTAAAAAAAAGTTTGTTCCTCTTCAGCAATGTTATTTTTATTATCAGACAGATTGGAGCCACAAACATTATCACAACTTTATGTGAAGTGTATAGTTTAGTTCGGCTTGTATCATCATTCTCAGTCAGGATTCAAGAAATAATAATAAAATACAAATAAACTAAACAGGAAGATCATTAAACCCTCTTAAATATTTATGTCCAACAGATTTGTTTTAAATGCCAAACGTTTAACTAATGGCTCGTCAGGTCATTCTAAAGAAATATTGTCTTTAATGATCCACGTGAATCATCACAGGTTGTAAAAGGAGGTTTGTGATAAAAGGAAGCACACGAACAATCTTAATCAAACAACAACACATATCAAGTCTGACGAGCTTCAGGAAACCAACAAACCCGTGACCAGTCTCTGTAGCTCATCGACTTTGTTAAACGGCAGCAGGCTTCACTTGTTACTGCTGCTGGACTGAAACAGAGACGTCACATGTGATATCTCAATGACAACGGTCCCAATCAGCAGCCTCATCTGGGGACTTTCCAGACCAGAGCCAGAGGTCACAGAGGTCACAGGGGGGTCAGAGTTGAGAGGGGACGAGGTTGTAAATGAGACACTTCAACTGAGACTGACCATGAATTTGATTTGAGGTGTCTCGATTGTCCAATTAGATAAACAACGCTGCGGCCGGCCAGTTTAAATGAACTTGTCAACACTGATTTCAAAGATATGTGTCCTCAACAACAGACTGTCACTGTTAGCAGGAGCTCAGTTCTAACTAGAGCAGAGCAGACACTGTGCATATTTTAATTTAATCTGTATATATATTTTTTTTTAACTCAAAGTACATGTTTTCTTCTTGGCTACAACATGTGACTTTTATTCTGAAACTGTTTGGATCAATCAGTCCTTACATGAAGGTAAGCAACAAAACTCCTGTTTGGTTTTATCCAGTGAGGAACCAGCTAAGAGTTAACTATGACATGTAACATACCATTCTAAAAATATCAAAACAAGCTCACTGCAGTCTATAAAGTTTGACAGCAGCAATCAAAACATGGACGGCTCAAACTGCAGGACGGCCAACAAAAGTTTCGGACATGCAAGACATCCATCCCAATTCTTTAGATCATTGATAATTAGATAATTAATCAGACAGTGTCAAATGACACCCAATCTGGCAGACTCTTGGCCTGATTCTAAGCTTTGTTATCGAGGATATGAAACATGAACATACTGAACATGTAACAGTAACAGCTGGGAGGAGATTGGATGAGAATAAAATGAGAGTTGGATGGTGGCGAGGGAAAGGTGGAGTTCCGTGTGAGACCGATTTGACTCTGAGTGGCGTCCTCTTAAGGTTGTATTTCTTATCAACCATGCCAACATCCAGGATGTGTGGGGGTCTGTCGGCAGTGGCTCTATCGTTTGAAACAGGCGTTTCTTTTCAGGAATGCAAAGGGAACTTTAATGAGCCTCAGCAGTTTTGTGACTAGCTTGATTTGAAGCAGAAAGTAATTTCAAATTGAGCTGTGTTGTTGTTAGCTGTGTTTTTTTTCTGGGGTGGCACAACGTTAAATACCCCCCAGCAACACGCAAACTGGTGCAGACAATGTAGGATTAGTGACAAAGTAGGACAGACTGGTAGTGATGGTCCACTTTCTTCCCCCTGGGATCAGTCTTGTCTATTTGTGGTTACACTGGGAAATATGTTAAACTGAATATTTATGGTATATAAAATAAAGTCACATGAAGGGCGAATACATTTCTAAGTTGTTGTAGTATCTGAATCCCTCTATTGACATCAGCTGGTTGGAATTCTTTCTCGGCTCATGAGTGTTACTTTTGACTGTGAACACACAATCACGTGTTCAGTCGTTTTATCCTTTAAAGCAAAATGGTGACACATTCCTGTGAGCTCTAATCCTGCACAAACTGTAGAGATTGTGAAGGACTGGGGGGGAGTCCCATCAATCCTGTTGTCCTTCTAATGGGCAGCTGGGGTTAACACAGTCTGAGGTTAATTACTCTCATATCAGTGTGAGCGTGTGTGTGTCGGTATGAGTTGGTTGGAGTGGACGCTCCTGGGTGCCCCGATGTGCTGGATACCCATCTCATCAATCATTCTTTCTTGCCTCGGAAGAGAGGGAGTGATACAAAAATAAAGAAGAAAGTCCTGAGTGATGTTTTTAAAAATCTAACTCTCCACCTCTGCTCCAGACATTAACCCCGACAGGCCAGAGACATCTGCCGGAAACTGACCTGGATTAAGGTGCACGGCTTGTCATGCCACACCCACACACTATACACGCACACATGCAAAGACACTGTAGAAACAGTGCGAAAGACACTTTACAGTATTTTATCTGAAGCTGTGGTTCAGGTCTGATCTTTATCTCTCTGAGTGTGCTCATTTGATGCGACTGAACCGCTGGACCAAAATAAATTGACAAAATTGCCTTCTCAAAGTTACTTGCCGGACTAAAAATAGCAGATAAACAGATAAATCTCTTAGCCCAATCCATGACACATCGCAAATATCCAGCATGTTTGAGGGACTGGACCCACTCCAGATACATTTATACACTCTGGAACAACAGAGCACACATCTGGTTTCAAAAAGAAGTTTGATTATGTGTAATCTTATGTGAAAATGACCCTACTCACTTGATTTACTACCCAAGTTAACAGATACCAGATGAGTTAAATGTCTCTATCACTTCCTTCCAACATGGTATTCATTATGCACAACAGAACTGCTAATATTACTGACAGTATTCTAAAAAACATTAAATTAGAATAAAAGAATAAAAAATGAAATTGCACAAAATCCTTAAATAAAACCATACAAGAATCTTGAATATGTAACCACAAATCATGGTTCTAGTGTAAATATGGTCCCTTCTGGCTCCTAATCACCAATCTAGCTTCAGCCATGATGCCAAACCTGAGGCTTCATAACAGTAGCCAGTAGGTCTACACTTTGACTGCCATCATTATGTGCAGACACGCACACACACTGATATCGAGGATATTCGGAACACATCCTCCATCTGTCACACTCGCATAATCACCTAATAATTAAATTACTTGCAACTTAAATTAAGTATGAAACCTTTAAGTTGAGAGTTATAAATACAGAGTGAGTAGCCGCTCCTTAGTTGGGTCACTGAAGGTGTTCTGACTTTGTGCTGCGGCAGTGTGTGGACGGAGGTGAGACGAGGGAAAGGACTCATTTAAAAGTTACATTAATCACCGTCTGGCCACATCAAACTGGGATAATCACCTGCAACTGCTCCGCTCAAACAGAAATGGCCTAAACCCAGGGGAAATTCTACCTAACACTTTAATTGTTTGAAGGGTCTGTTTAATCTAAGATTAATTTATGCGATTTTAAATAACTCTATGTATGATTAATACGCTCAGAAGAAATTAAAAGGACTTTGAGGCAATTATAACAAGAGACTGGTCATCACCTCATTAGAATAGTGTTGGAGGAAACATGGTGTGTTTGTCAGAGTGTGTGTGTAAGACAGAGAGAAGGGTGCAGAGGTAGATAGAATAACTAGGTCTTTACAGATTTGCATGCTAATCACCTGCTCCCACTGGAAACTGGCTGGCTTTGGATGGTGTGTGTATGAATGGACGGTAAGTGTGTGTACTTTGGTCGATCTTAGTGCAGAGAATATAGGGAAACTTTTTCGTGTTACAATTCTGTTCCTCCTCTAAACTCAATGATCCAAGCATCTAATGCTACTTCCAAATCGATCTTCTGCTTTCAGAACTGTTTGCACAGTGAGGCAATGCTTTGTCCGGACATCCACCTATCGATGAGCCACAACACTAAATGTTAGCCACTGAAATGGAAAGAAGTATAGAATAATAGACAGCACAACAAGAGGACAAAGGTTTGTAGGGGGGCATCATTCTCATGGCCCTGTTTAGTCCTCAATCACGTTCACAACAGAGCAGTAAATGAGGATATTTCACTGTAGCTCGTTGTTTAACTTACATTTCCTACTGGCTGATCATGGCCAGAGGAGAAATTGTGGGGGAAAAAAGGTGGCAATGAGAGTTTCAGTAGAGACATGTGGCTGTTCAGTCTACAGGGTTGCCCACACAAAGAGTGATAACTATAACAATAACTATGATGATAACGATGTGATCCTCAGCATTGATGAATGACAACGTTCTGTAAAAAGTAGTGCCAAGCATGGACTGTGTGTGAGCATAGGAAAATGGATACTGATGACCTGTTACTGCTTTACATAGAGCAGAGGAGGATATGGGTTCAGACAATTACTCAAACACGAGATAACTTTGAGAATCCAACGGGGGGCTGAAGACAATTGTAATAATAATGTCGGATGAGTCAACGTGACTTATCCTGGAGATCGACAAAAAGGACATCAGTGAGGACAAAGCAAACTTCAGAGGCCCCATTAGTGCTTAAGAGTGTTTTGGAGTAGGGGTGGGACAAAATATCAATACAGCAATATATCATGATGCATACTTTGATATTTTAATTAAAACATGTGGCATGTTATGAAGTTTCATAACGAGGCATTGAGCTAAAACAAAATGTTCAGTGTCATATTCTGTGAGATCCGACATCATGATGTATCGTTACATGATTGTCAATGTATCAATTATTGCAGAATCGCTGTATCGTGACTTTATCATCATCACTGGCAACGAATTGTGAGTTACTGTGATTCCATCCCCTATTTGAGAATATGTCTAAGGTAGAATAACATTTTTTTTATTGTGTAATTCGCAGCCTAATATCATCATAAATATATGTTTAAGCTGAGTGTGATGCTGTATTAGCTCAGGTGTATTTTGATAGGCTATCAGTGTTTCTATCGCTCATTAAATCGCTCTGAAAGTCATTCTAATGATACTGTTCACCACCCTTGATGTCGTTAGTGGGGTCCATCATCCATCCACTTGATTAAAACAATAGTTATTGTTGTTGTTGTGGTTCTTGGTGCAGATGACCTTTACCAGAGCAGTCAACAGTGATATGTGAAACTGGTTGATGTAAAATGAGAAAAACAAGTAAGAAGCGGTGAGAAAGGTTTCTTCCTTAGTAACTAATTTCCTTAGTACATTAAAATTAAAATTTACAGTTATTTTCATCCCAAAATTGACTTTTTACTGTACAACATCTAAACATCCATTTATGTGTAATTTGGCTCCTGCTTTCATTCAAAACGAGGTGACTTGACGGTTGCACACCAGAAGCATCTCTTGCCCTTTATGTGTGAATGGAGTTTATGTCACTCAAGACCCAAGGGTGCAATGTGAAAACATTTGGCAGAGGAGGTGCTGACAGAAAAGCTTAGGGGGGGAGGAGGCAGGAGGTCTGATGCCATGCAAGCCTGCATGGAGCACATGTAGTGATGTAAACAGTAGGACACTTTCTGCTCAGACACTAAAACTGCTTCCAAAGTTTGAGACACATGAACTCATGCAGAACATCACCCACATGAAGCATTACCATAAAAACCTACAGATAAAGATGACTAGGTTTGTAATATGGTTTGTATCTGTCAATAAGATGGCCTTATCCACGCAGACATTTGCAGTAAAATACCACAACTTCATCCAAAATGTGAATCCGGCACATCACTTCTTCTTTAAGCGCATTTTTTAACGTCTTAATGTAATTTTATGACCCTGTAAAGAACTTTGAGCTGCCTTTTGTGAATTGTGCTATGCAAATGAGGACTGAATACTGAGAGTGTCTGCCATATTCTGTGGCAAGTATTAGGAGAATAACTGCATTCCAGTACCCATACTACCATACAATTTAGTCTGCCAGAAGAGGATTTAGCATAAGGGAAGGCATGTCAAGTGAGTGAGCAGCCGAGGACCACAGACGATGACAGCTGAGGAGCTGCATTTCGAATTGTATATTTTTTTTCTTTTACTTTGAATTTCGTGCAACAAACTGAGATGGATATATGCACAAGATGGTAGAAGTTCAAGGTGTAACGCTATGATGAGGCAGTACAATATGTAAAAATTGTAACTACTTCAGTCATTTAGTACGAAGCATCTAAATCTTTCTATAGGCTTGTGGAGCAGTCTGGTGAAAGACAAACCCAGAAAACAGAAAAACACCAATTCCTCTGCCTTAAAAATGGTATTATTAAACAAAGGAGCTGCCTTATGAACAATGTGGATGAGAAGGGTCAGTGGTTATCATGTTGACACAGTTTAGGACAGATAAAGTGCAACCAACTAACAGAGTCTATTGTTGTTGAAGACAGACATCCACAGTTTGTGATACTGTGCTGTATAATATCTGTTTTTGTGTGTTGAAACTGGATTTAGGGACAGTCAGAGACAGGAGGGGTTCCTTTGTGAAAAACCGAGGGGCTCATCTGGTGTCTCCAGGGTTGAAAGGGGGCCACGAAATTTGTGTTTCTGTGTATGTGTGCCTATGAATAGAAAAGCAGAATAGAACGGCTGCATTGACAAGGGTGCTAAAAGGATGTGTGAAGGCTGCTGGCTGGGGAACGGGGGACAACGAGGGAGAGGGGGGAGGGAGAAATGAAATGTCCATCAAATGACAATCAAAGGAAATAATGTCGCGGTGATCCCACATCCTCATTCTCTTTTGTTTGTTTTTATCTTTTTTTTTTTTGACTCAAAGACAAGTCAACACTTGCAAAAACAGACAAAGTGATGTTAAATCATTTGTATTTGGCTCCGCAAATAAAGAAAAGTCCAATATCAATTGATCAATGTCATGGGTCACAATGCTATGTTGTCTTTCTCAGCCTAAAGCTTAATAAATAAGCTAATAGGTGCTGCACACAGATCTGGCCTCCTATTAAAGAAGAAGAGGGAGGAGAAACCTCAGACAGGACAGGTCATCACCAAGTACCTGCAGCTCACGTTCTGGGAGCAGGCCAATGGAAAGTCTCCTCAACTGACCCGCGTCATGAGCTTATGATGACAGGATAGGGTGTCCCACAATGAAAGATGCAAGAGTATGAGGAGAGAGACACACACTCACTTTCCTCTCTGATGGCTCATCATGTGATTCTTTAGCAATGAGGCCAGGACGGAAGACAGATCTCCTGCTTAAACAAGTGAAGAACTGAGCTTGAGAGAGCTCAGCCTGCAAGGTATTTCTTCCTGATAGTTGGCGTTCCATAAAATAAACAGATTATGAGTGATGGTGAAAACCATCAGGGCTCAGATTAGGTAAAGGTTTCCACTGGTGTTGAGGCTTTTTGTTGAGGTATCAAATTACAAACAACTAATGAACTTGTTACATCAAGTATATATAAACAGCCAGGGAGAGCACAGTCACTGGACTTTTTTGATTGTATATTAGTATATTTAGTAAGTAAAGTACAACGTGAAAGTCTATTCAAACTGCATAATTCACTTCTAGAAGCTAAAATAAGAAGACATGAAAGGCTAAATACCAATCAATTAAAATAAAAAATAAAGTTTTGTTTCAATTTAATTTTTCAGTTTAAGTTTTTAGTGATGTCTTTAACAAGAATCCAAAAATACAAAACAGATTTTTAATTTCAACAACTCCAATGGCTCTCAGTAGAGCGTATACCTCCGCCAATGCACAACAGTGCCCTTTTGTACTCACTCACAGATACCAGCCATGTACATACGCCTGCTCCTTTCATTAACATCATGTATTGTTATCTGAAAAATCAACAAAAATGTTGAAAATATGCCCTAACTCGCAATATTAAAGAAAAATGAGGGTAAAATCCTGGATCCACCCGCAAAGTTAATGGAGTCTATCCTGGGCTGAGATCCATCCTCCATCCGCATTTTGCTGAAATCTCTTCAGGAGTTTTTGTGCCAGCCAGCCAAGTTTCTATTGTCTTTGCCTCACAACACAAGTTCAGACCATCCTGCTGCCACAACCAGATATGTAGCTGGGCCTGTGTCTCCATACATTTTTGACATGGTTGGAGAATAAAGAAGCCCTTGATGTCCCAGAGAAGGATGTCATTCTTCATCAAGGGAAATTTCAAATTCATGTGCTTCTGCATTGATTTTTAATATCTCATTCTGTGGTGTAACAAATGCTAACTGAATGGATGGCTCAAGGTTCGTCCATGCTTTGTCTGCTCTCTTCATATTGTTTCTGTACTTCCTCTCCCTTTATCAATGATCGGAACATAACATTAACCTCGCCCCCTTAGTTGGGCAAAATGAAAAAATGGAAGAAAAAAAAAAAAAACCCCAAAAAAACCAGTTAAACTGAACAGAATATATCAAAAGTATGAGCAAAGTATACAGTATAAGTAACTGCAGCATACTGTTTAAAGGCTCAGGGACAAACCCATCAGCACTAGGCATGCAATCAAACAGGAGCCCTTTAAAGAACGTCTAATAGGATAAAATCCCAGGGAAAATAACATCAATAAAAGCTATACCAGTGATTAGAGAAACCACACGCTGAAACCTGATGAGCAAACTAAAGGTACGAGGTGACTTTGAATGGTCATAAAACATCATTATTTGCTCAGTGTCTACATCCACCCACATTCCAGGAGACAGGAGTTGCAAAGATAAAAACTGCGAGCAAATGGTGGCACTTTCTGCACAGCACGGGGAGAGGAGGTGAAGGGGAGCTGTGGTGAGGTGCATTAACATACAGATAGAATAGGTAAAGAGTTTTAATGTACTCAGGAGGCTGGGGGTAGAGTGAGAGCTGGGGAGGAAAGAGGGAAAGAGGAGGAGGAGGAGAGAAAGACAATCAGCGGGCTGGTGCCACAAAGGCAGGCATCCATGACCTTATATCTCAGTTCATCGTGGGCAGAGGAAGAAATGAAAAGCCTACAGGAAGACAAAAATAAAGGTAAGATAAGATGAGAAGGATGAAGGGAAAGAAGGAGTAGAAAAGAGAGTGAGAACACTGTGAAAATGTGAAAAAAAAAAGCGCATGGATCATAACAAATGTGAAGGAAGTGGAGCAGAGTAGGACAGTGAGAAAAAGGTCGACAGGAACAGTGAAGAAAATGCCACCATGTGAGGTTTGATGACCTGAGGAATTTAAAAACCAGAGAGGAGGAAAAGCATTGTGTGGTTAAAAAAGGAAGCCACGTCTAGTGATTAAAGTATTGTCAAGCTGGGGTAACGCCAAAGCTTCCCAACAATTAAGAAGAAAAGTGTCAAGAAATCCAGAGTGTCTACACCAACACTTCTACCTGGTGGGTGCTTCTTTAGTAGTTTAAATAAAAAAAAAATAAATGTCCTTTCTTGTAGTCTAAGACAGGCTTTATGCAATGTTTTTAGCCATGCACCACTAAAGAGGGAGCGACTCAGTTTACAAGCTGTTTCAGAGTCGATACAAGCTCTTGCCATTTTAACTTCCTTCTTCAAGTCCCAATTGTACCCACCCTCAACAGTCACGCCAAACATTTTCAATCTTTATAATGATTATTTTTATTAGTATAGCAGGCTCTATAGTAGGAGTGGGTGAACCAACTATTAGATTGTGATCAATCTTGGAGGCGTCGACAATCTGTTGAAGCGAAACCTCACTGAAAGAAGTAGTGCATGGCCTCTCTCTCACAAGAAACACTTCTGTCTGGAGCCAAGAATTCCCAAAGAGTGTCTAGACAACATTTCCCTTTACTCCTCCTATCTGGTGTGAGACTGAGAACATACAATCTGTTAGCAGCTCTGCATTTACACCCTCCAGCCCTCCACCCCCTCAACACAAACCTCCGCCCCTCCTCTCTCTGTGGACCAAACTGTCGCTGTCCTTGGTCCTAACACAGAAACTAGACTGTGTCGCAGTTTGTGCAGACTGACTGGCTGATAATGCTGGAACAGAGAACATCATGAGGTCCACACTGGGATGTAGGCATGTGGTTTGGCTTGTACACCAGACACACTTTAGTGACGTCCTCATCCTTATGTATCAAACTCAACTTTATCACCAACACACTGCACACAATCTATACCTCTGTACTATGTTAAGCTGGGTAGAGATGGTACAACACTGCCATCTCTTTTAGACTATGTTGTGCTTTTGTTAATACTCGGCAGAATAAACAATATGTTTCTGCAAACCTCAGATATGTTAATGCTTTTAAATTATTTTGTTTTGGTCAAATTTGATATTTTATATTGTGACAGTTATCCTTATGATCTGGTTACGTATAGGCACGGAATCAATTTGATTATATTATGTTTTTCGCTTGCCTGGTTCTGTAATACCAAACGCGGCCGGAATATGTTCTGATGTCTTGTTAAACATGCAGTGGTTTCACTTCTACAAATACTGAAACGCCATCATGAACAGTGATCTTTTGTCTGGCAGTCGTATCACCCACCTGTCACCGCGATCCCTCCCTTCCTGTCATTAAGTCAGCTCACACACATCAAATGTTAATGTGATACAACACGTACTGTAGAAATGTTGATATGATACATATGACAACGTACCTGCAGTTTGCAGGAATTTAAAATGCCTACATTTTATTGTGTTAGCTGGACTGGTATGTTTAAGTGGCACTTCTATCGATGGCATCTTTCACAGTGGCCTAATGCTACTAAGAAAAAACGTATTCACACCACCAGACCTTCATCACCCGAACCAATACCTGAAGATACCTAATTTATTTGGGGACCTGAAAGAAATGTATGAATAATCTTCATCCACTGTTACTGTATTATATTTGTGTCAAGAGAGTGATGGAGCCTATCCAATTAGAAATTTAATATTTCAGTAAGGACATCAAAACTGAACCTGCTCAAAGGCTATTTAACGTAACCTTAATCAGTAGTAACAATGCAGATGTTTTGCAGATGAGACCTGAGGTCGGTTTGGTGAAAGCAAACTTTTAGATTTAATTATGGTCTGTACAGGTAAATTTAAATAAAATAATAAGTCTGTATGGTGTGGGCTCACTTTTATTAAACTGTTACATGAACAAAGCCACACACACAGTTAGAAATGATGAATTTTCATTTGGCTATAAAACTTTTGTAAACTATAATTATTTGACTCTTGTACAACAAACAGACCTGATTCATTAAGTTGCCTCCAATGCAATGAATTAAACGAATTATCGCTGAGGTAGGTTTCAATCCTACCCCAAGGTTTCTGGCTAACCTCTCTCTGACATCTTTCATTGACAGCAAAAAGTTCATTACTGTTCTTTCCAGACAGCAATGAAAAATTTGAGGGTCCTTGACCCAAAATACCTCAATCACTGCGGAAAATACAACTGTATGCTCCTAAACTACCACGATAATACAATTATGTTAATTGAATTTTTATTGGAATGCATGAATATGATCACCCTCTGAACACAGTTATTCAAAACTTATATTTTGTAGTCCTTGGAACTGTTTAATGGAATGCTTGGTTTAACTTACCATGAGGTTATTGGGGGCAGGCCTCTCTTTGGGTTGTCGACGCATACTGACAAAAAGAGACACAAACAGTTTATATCTAGAAACTATTCAAACGGTGTGTAAGAGATTTCTTTTGTTCTAATATTCATTTTGTTCAAATATTCAAGAGGAGGCCTGAAACAACCCTTTTATGCCCTGGAAACAGAATGAAGGGGCACATAATACAATAAACACTATGACCTCACAACGCAGTGTGTTTATTTCAAATAAACTCAATTAATTAATATTTCTAATTTCAATTAATATTTCTCATTCCTCAGCACTGTGAGTGTACTCATTATTATGTGTATGCACTAGGGATGGAGCCGATCTGATCCAGTATCAGTATCGGGTTCGATACCAACGTGATTCGCGGATCGGAAATTTGCGATCCAACCTGTGGAGATTTCCGATCCATGAGCCATGTCTGTGCTTTAACGTCCGCTGAAATGAATGCACAAGTGATTCCTGCCGGCTAGTCTGTTAGCTGGCTTCAAATTGTGGAATGGAATTCCTGAACGGAGGTGTGGCTCAATGAGACACAGAGTTATGAGACACGCCCCTGTTCGGGAAATCCATTCCACAGTTTGATGCCAGCTAGCGGGCTAGCATTGAGCAGCACTGTAGCTAGCCGACATGTTGGCTGTGTGGAAATATTTTACACTGGAAACTCTGCAAAGCAAAACAGAAAAATACAATGTTTGCAAGCCGTTATAGAGAGCGGCGGAAGCTCCCTCGTGATGTAAAACACCACTGACGTAATTATACGTGTTAAAAAAGCACCACGTGAAAGAGCACAAGGAATTTTTAGCCAGGGGGCAGAGAGACGAAAGGAGCCGTCAGGAATCACTTCTGGAGTCATTCCAAAAGCAAGCTAAACTCAATCAATAACAATCAATTTGGAACCTTTACAGTTGCATATTTGTTTTCAGGATGGGATTTCCTGTTTTTCTGAATTCCTTTTCTGACCTAATACTTACCTCAAGTTGCCTTTTGGGACTTACATGCATACATACGTACATATCATACTTGCCAGTAGAGAGAAGTTTATTTCAGCCTCATATAAAATCAACAATAATGATAATAATATTGAAGCAAACAGAGCTCTGGTATCGGAGTGGTATTGGTATCGGCAGATATCCAACTTTAGGTATTGGGATCAGATCGGAAGTGAAAAAATATGGATCAGTGCATCCCTGGTACGTACACAACCTGTTAAAACAACTTATATTGGGTCTTTTACAGCAATTACAACAGGAGCCTGTTTGCAGTTCGTCACGTAACTGGCTCACATATACAAAAAATGGCCACACAACCCTCTAAGAATAGACTGAGAGGTGATAGCAGCAAGGCATGGCAGGGCACGGGTACCTCAGTGTGTCCTGAGAGAGAGGTGCCTCGTCTGAGTAAATAAAGCAGGCATGGGGGATAAACAACAGCTGGTACAGCCAGCTAGTGAGTGTGACACTCACACGCTGCTCACATGTGGTTTGGGTGTGTATGGAGATGTTTGTGCAACTGTAAAG
Source organism: Acanthopagrus latus (assembly GCF_904848185.1). Lineage (NCBI taxonomy): Eukaryota > Metazoa > Chordata > Actinopteri > Spariformes > Sparidae > Acanthopagrus > Acanthopagrus latus. Next base: position 4,902,969 of record NC_051042.1, on the reverse strand, counting down.
GTTAGAGGAGGCTAATGAATCAGAGGCAAACTCGGGGTAAACATTGTCTTTGTCCTGTCGCATTAGATAAATCAATCATTCCTCTTTTCATTCAACATCAGCAGCACCGAAAATCATAGCTAAAACCATCACGACCACAATGCATTAACACACAAGGGCAAATACACTTTAATCCCATTGTATACCTTTGATTCATCTACAATAATTTGGTTCATTAATGCCAAATGCTGCTTGTGGTCTGTGTAATTGTTCAGTCTGGCTCTGCGGGGCTCAGATGGATGAGTGTGCCAAACATATTAAGCTCATACAAAGTAGATTCCCTACAACTACACAGTAGCCAACACAGCATTCACCACAGACACAATTCCATTCAAAATCTGAAGATGTTAATCAAAATATTGTCCTTCTGGCATTTCTGGAAACAAGTTGTATTGAAGAGGAAGAGGAAGAGGAAGAGGAAATAACTCACCACTGAGTGATGAAGTGAACAAACTTCTCACTGAACTGGCCAACAGGAAGAACTGGAGGATCCTGTGACAAGAAACAGAACGATTGAGACAACAAAGAACATAAATCTGTGACGATCACAACTTGATGCACTGACAGGAGAATGCTGACACAACGTGCACATGACTTAAATGTGAAAATAGATTAAGGGTGTTTTATTTATCACAAGTAAGTTGATGTTTTGTTGTAGATGAGGGCGAATTTCATATTTTTAAATCCCACATAAACTGAAAGGTCCACTTTGTAAGAAAGTTGATTTTTGAGTCTCAAATATCAAATACTGACACTTTGAGATGGCGACCGAATGCAAAAAAACATTAGTGGATACCCAGCTACCGTCAAGGTGTTATGGCTAACGTACTGGACATAGACTGCCATCCAGCAAACACAGAGCAACAGCATGGCAAAGGGGAAAAGGTTGCTTGTTTTGACAAAACACTGCAAGAGATTTCTACGAGTTTGTCTTTTTTTATTCAAAAGACAAGGTCCCAAAAGTGGTCTAGTTGAATAAGATCAAGTGCAACACTTAAATATCATTATACAATTACTAATCCAACATTCACTAATGGAGTAGATAGCACTGAAGAGCCTGGATTCAGTGAGGTTCAGCGTTAAGCACCTTGTACGAACACTTTAGAGTCTGACCTCAAGGCTACCTAGTGTACTCTTTGTCCTCTGTATTCATGGCAGCACCTTGATTGACAGACAACTTAATGCACAAAACCTGCTGGGTGACACAACATTTCTCTTGTTGGGTCAACCACTCAACACACCTGGCGATTCAAAAGGTGAAAGTGCAAATGTAAGACAAACTGCTGTATATTAAAGCTGTCATCTTTTGGATTTCTACCTCCATGGGTGCACAAAGCCCAATGCAGAAACAGCTAAAAGAACATGACAACTACAAAAAAGCTATTTAGAATGTCAGGATTTATTGGTTATTGTTAAAAGTAAATCTACTTTGACTAATTGCTATAATTAATTTGAGTCTTGCAGTTGGTGTGGTCTGCACACTATATGACTGACAGGGGGTCACACTTAACTGTGTCGCATCTCCCTTGTGTAATCCTTGTTGACCATCTCAACTTTGTCTGGCAGCCGTATCAACATTTTGGAAAATTAGCTTATTCAATTTCTTCCCAAAACAATTTTCCTTCTGTAAAATATAAAACGTAGATTTGTTGGATTTACACTTAAAATTAAACAAACTAAAGATGGCTTGAGTTGAAATAGACCCTTTTACAGTGTTAGTCGCATATTAGAAAGACTAACTTCTCCCATGTGTGTATTCTTCTTTCTTTGTTTTAATTATACAAAAATATTAGGAGGTGAAATGATCAAATGTGACTAAAATTCACATGAACAGTGCATTTCAGGACTAAGAATAAATCTGAAAATTGTTGCCAATATGAACCATAGTATGGCAAAAGTGTTAGTGTGTCAGGCTTTCTACATGATGTCAGTGGAGTCTCTATGAACCACGTCATGTAGCTGGTCACCAGCTGTGCTGCACTGACCCCCTATTACTGCCCCTCACCTCATTACTCCACCCTACCTTTGGCTGTTGGCATGGAAAGCTCTTCATTTTTATTCATATGTTTAACTTCTAAATCCTTTGAGAAAAAACGTTGACCACTGCACAGCACTAGCAATGTCACATTCACACTTGCACTCATGTTCTATGCCTTAGTGCCTTTAAACTCCAGAGGAGATCTAAATATGAACGTGTGTGAAAAGGGACAGGATTTTCCTTTCTAGAGTTGAAATATATGTAATTCTTTCGAAGAGTCGAATATAGAAAAAAATAAATATAAGATAGAAAGGGTGAAAGAAATACACTATTTCAAAAGGAAATATATAGGGAAAAGGTGGCACAATCTATATCATATATATTCTCGTTGTATGTGTGGTCGTTTTAGAACATTTAAATATATAGTAAATGTGAATATTCCAATACACAAGCTCATTTTTTACAAATGAGGAAATTGCCATTATGCAAACATCGACAATTCAGGATTACTGAAATATCCTAGATCTTTTGTAAGTGACACTGTATGCTGAAACTAAATTAACTGCATCCCAACACAGCAGCATGTGCACCACACAGGGATGTTTACCTCAGACACAGGAGGTTAATATCAAATACCAGACAATATCAAAAGTAAGTTGACCATTAGATGAATAGTACAGCATTTGTAAGTCGTAAAAGATTCAAAATATGCACAGCAGTGAAATCCAATGATATTCAGAGAGGAAACTAAAATACACAAACTACTCAGACGTGCACAAAACTCATAAAACCTGAGTCCACAACCAGGCGTTTATTCAAATGCAGGGAATTAAACCTCTTTACATCTGAAGCCCTGCTGTGCCATTAAAAACACCTCTGGGCAGTGTTCGCCATTCCTTAATGCTCTGATCGGCAGGCTCCCGCAAAGCATGATGCATGAACCCATTTAAATTAACAAAGGAATGGGTTCCCTTCTAATCTCACTGCACTTCACAGTGCTGCCGCCGCTTGGATGAGCAATATATCATAGCACATGCACATACACACACAGGCATGCACAAACAAATGCCCTTGAGCTCTGCACACCACAAGCCTGCGTGTACACCCCATTTAGAAGGAGAGTACCAAATAATTTGCAAGCACTGTAGTATAGTAGTCTCTCTCACACACACACACACACACACACACACACACACACACACACACAGAAAAACAGGATCAATTGGACCCACAGTTTGTGTAAAGTGTTGACAACTCAACTAATTTATATGTTGTGTAGGCTAAATCTGATACAAAATCTCTCTCTGCACTTTTCTCCCCACATATTTGCATGCACACGCGTCTTTTTTGCAGACAAACACAAACACACACATTTATGCATGTATTCATGTCTCCAGCTGAGAGGAACACCGCTGCAGCTTTGATGTGGCAGCAGGCGACAGCACAAAAGACAAGCAGCCTGATGAAAGTGGCTGGTCTGCGTGAATTATTCCTCCGGTTGTCAACGCACTCCACTATGAGACAGAACACACACTATGAGGGTACAAGGGTACAAGTAAATATACATGTCATTGCCATGAAGCAATTATTAGGCAAAATTAGATCAGTAATTACAGGCTTGAAAATAAAGTGGGAGTTCTTTATTAGTAGAGCCACTTGCTATTCAACAAACAGAGGAGAGAGAGGCACATTAATGAGGGTGGACAGTGGACAGATGGGAGGAACAACTACAGAGAACTTCTCAAGACCTAAGCTGAATAATGTATGCTCCTTTGCCATGTACTTACACCATCTTACTAAAGAGGAATTAATCCTTTCTTATGGTATAATTGCATACACTTAAATGTAATATAGGTGATAGAAAGAAATTACAGGTGCACCTCTCTGTGGCCTTAGTTGAAATGCTGATATTTGTACAAACAACCCCTAAAATGTGAGGGGGTGGTGATGTCCTACAGTATAGCCTCATATTACATGGCCATTATACAGGTGCAGAAGTATGGTGTCCTTTGGTTTTCACAAAAGGCTCAACCAAATGAACGAAAGCTGATGCAAAAATGTTCTCCTCATCATTAAGGAGTCCAGTTGCTTAAAAGAAAAAATGGGACACACTGACTCAATTTTATTATACAAATTTCCATCTGCTTCCATTCTGATGAGATGTGTGTAATCATACTCCAAATCCACAAATCGATTTGATTTTTTTAAGGTCACGATCCCATTCAAATTTTGATTAAAATATATATATATATATATATATATATATATATATATATATATATATATATATATATATTTATTTTTTTTTTTTTTAATTTAGTACACACAGCTATGTAATTGTAAGACTATCACATCTGGATCAAAGATCAACAGCTCATTGGTTTTATGTGCTGAAAATATTATTTAACAGATTACCAAACAGCCACATCTGTGTTGTGATTCACTTGGGTGAAAATTATAATCATTGAGTATATTTAGCTGTAAACCCAAATTTAATGATTATATTTATTTGGTCTCTATTTTGAACCTCATGAGACTCAAATATTAATTTCAGCCTCTCTCAGCCAAGTCTCACCGTGTGCGTGTGTGTATGACAGAAATTAAAGGTAAAAAGAAACAGAGGTAGACTTTAACACTCCAGCCCCCACCATACACACACCTCTAGCTACAATAATATTAATGATCTACTCACAGGAGTCTATTAGTCATTCAGCCATTACAGCAACTTTCAAATCCCCAGTGAACAAACCACACACAATATCAAAGCATCACAACTAAAGAAAATAAAAAGTATTTGGATCACATCTACAGTATGTACGAATGGGCAATACTTACTAAATGTCAGTGTGTCAGGTATAATTTATCACACCTGTCATGATGTTGAAGTCAGGTGTATCCAGCTCAATTAAAAATACCATAGCATTAAATTAACTACTATGTGGGATCAGTGGGAGTCTATGTATATGGGTATTATTTATAAAGGAAACAAAAAAAAACCTCATTGGGCTCCAGAATGCTTCTATATTAAATTAAAATATGATAATACACTTTATACATAGAAACGTCTCAAATTTAAAATTAAGATTAGTCTCAAGTCTAACAAGATTTGACATTTGTAGATGGGAGGTCAGACACTTTGGTAAAATTGGGATAGACTTTGTTTTCATTTAGCTTGTGAACATTTTTGGATAATAATAAAAGTTGCCTTCTTCGCTGGATTTTAACGGGTGATACATTTCTTGTCTTCTGCATAACAATGGCACTGAGTTTTGTATCTGTGTCTCTACAAAGAACATTAGAGGGCCAAGGGTGGATCCTTGGTGAACACCACAAGCATCAGGGTAGTTTCAGTGCTATGACGTGAACGTAAACCTGATTTAAATTCATACATTCTGAAACATCTGATACAAATTGTAAACAGTTTGGTCACTGTATCCTTTAAATTGCCTAGCGAGGAAGGCAGAATGATCACAGTGAATGAATTCCTGAACTGGCAATGATCTAGGAACCCTGAGACAGAGCACTTCACTAAGAACTCTCCTGTAATACATATGAAGTGTGTATGCTCTTGTATAGTACTGAACCATTACATTCTCTCTGAGCCACTTCATCTTTCCAAAGAGTGCTTATCCTCTTGCCTCTTCCTCTGAAGCACTGCATTAGCTGGGACAGTAAGGCTCGCTAGGGACGTCAGAGAATGTCCTCTCGCCTCAAGGGGAGGAACAGGAAAAGGCACAGGAAAAATAGTTTGACAGATGCCTCCGTCTAGCTGACTAATGAACAGTTCAGCTCGGGTCAATCCATTACAACCAAAAGCATTTAATTATTAATTACGGACAATCTATAGGCAGTTAAGGACAAGTGACATTGTATGTGTAATGTGTGATAGCAGGTTCAGGGGGGTTTCGGGGTGGGGTGGGGGGGGCTGGGTAAGCCTAAAGACGTGTTGTGCTATTTTATCTATAGAGTAGGTCAGCAAAGAACTGACAGGGAAGAAAAGAGAGAAGAAAGGAAAGATTGTGATTGCTCCTTTTGATAAAAATGTTGGTAGTGTCTACTAAACTGTGTCATGTACACAGACACTGTTTAGTAGGATCAAAAGTCAAACTCTTCAGGTTAAACTCACCTGCTTTTAAAGTTGCTTAAATGATAAACTGTGCGTGTGTTGCGAAAAAGAGAGGTACCATATGAGCATTTTACTATCAGATGTTACCTAAAAAACCTCATAAAGAGGCTGATTAATATGCAAGATATCACTTAAAGTTAATTTCCCGGTGTTAAAATCAATTACATTTTAAACTAAGAAGCAAACGTCTGTTTTTTTGAGTTGGTAGATATGTCGGTTTAAATAACATCTTATGAAATCATGCTCGTTAGATTTTTCGTGTTTCTGCTTTTGTTTTATTTGTCTCTTTCTTTTAAGACTTTTTGTTTCATATTTTCTGATTGTAGATTTTATACCACGTAATATCTGTTCTGAAAAAAATGATTGTGAACCTCAGTGCTCACGGGTTATTATCCGTCGTTCAGTTGTGTGCTTGTGTAGAAACAAACAAGTGCTGTCATGAAATAGTCTTGACAAAACATATTCTTGTCTGCTTTGGTATTCATCTCTGTTATATAGAGAATTCAGAGCAGTACTGCTGTGTGTGTGTGTGTGTGTGTGTGTGTGTGTGTGTGAGTGTGTGTGTGTGTGTGTGTGTGTGTGTCACTCATGACAGGTCCAACCTCTACAGTAATGTGCGTGTGCATATGTGTATTGCCTGAGGCAGTTGCATAGGGTGAAGGGTTGAGTGAATGGGGAGCAAAGCCGCCTGAGTGGTTTGCTTCATTAGGAAACAAAATATAAGCTTTCCGGGCCATTAGGACTGACTTTAGATGCAAAAGCACATAAGACGACGACTCACCTCATCAACGATGCATTGCAGTAACTGAAGAGGCTGGAAGAGGAGAGACACAGGGAGAGGAAAAAAAAATAAAAACATGTTAGCCTACATGGAATTTCTTGGCAATAAGGAAAATCAATAGTGTGATAAAAAAAAGAAAGAATCTACTTAAATTAATCAAATGCAGCGAGCTCAGGCAAAGCCATCCTTCAGCTCCTGAATGTTTCTATTATTCCATAATGGCACCTAATGTAATACCAGCAGTTTAAGCATGATCTAATATTTCATTGCAAAAATGCAATTTGGGTGTTCGTTCAAATGAGAGAGCCAACCAAGAGTAACAGACTATAGTGTGGGAGACCTCGATTTCCTTTCCTCCTATTCTATTGCAATAAAACTTACCATTAAAGATCCTTGGTTTTTCTGAATCTGTAGGGCAAGACAGAGAAGAAGGCACGAGGCAATATGTAATTAGCGTGTCATAATCAAGATGATGCACTTGGACACATTATGATCACTAGGAGAAAATTATTGCTTTCCTGTTGGCAATTTGTGAGTATGCGTTAACACCATTTACATAATGAAAACACACAAATGTTAATGGCCCTGCTCTCATTTGTGGAGAATGGGGGTAAAAGATCCACTAATGCTAATTTCCAGAGTAGTACTTTATTCCTGCCCTCCAGGTTATCTAGATGTGGTGGGATGCAGGATAACTGATACAAACAGTATGAGCGAGCTTTGTGATGAGCATGCTCAATGTGTCACAGGTGCAACCCTGACAATAAACAGATATCGACCGATAGCGTATGGCTACAGGTGCCAGTCTTTGCAATAGGCAGAACAGGAAAAGGTGATTTGGGAGCAGATCTTCAAAGGGGCTGAAAAAATAAAATCCCCCCCACATACCATAACTACTGTTTGGCTTTGGAATCACAGATATCAAAGATACTCAATACTTGTTTGACTTACTAAGTGTACTTTCTACAGTCAGAGTCCTTAAAAAATAGGGGCTAGAATAGGAACTTTTAAATTCGAAGATCTAGACATGGCCTCTGAGATAAAGTCTTTAAATGACAGAGAAACAACAGAAAGCACTTAGTTTTCCTGTCTAAACCCCCAGGACTGAATTCATCAGTACAATCCGTTTAAATCTCTAAAAAAACAACGTATAACTTCTTCATATAGACTAAATGATATAAAGCCTGAAACCTGGGCTCAGCTAAATGTTTAATAATGTCTGGTAAATAAATTGCTCATTTCTGCGGGTCTTTTGACAGTGCATTAGAGCACTTATTGATTCACTCAATTAAATACAGGTTTTCTCACTCTGCAAGTACCAAGAGACTCTTAAACTGCCTCTATATCCAGTTTTGCTTGATTCAGACACATTAAAGGCAACTATGGAAAACTAATTTGTTCAGAAATAATTACTAGGACAAAATTGCATGCTGCTCCAGGGGTTGAAATTGGATAGTGGGAGACTAACTTATTCAAGCATAATTGAGTACTTTTTCTTCTTGTACTAGGTAACTTGACCACATATCAAAAGGTTTAATAATCCCTTCCCATCTTTCCCTCTTGTCTCTGTGGGCTGATTATCTGGTAGACCTATCATTATCTCAATGGTTGTTCTGAGGGTGAACAAAAATGTTTTTAATATGAAATTTATATTTAAAAAATGTTTTTTTCAATAATTTCACTGATACCTGCCCTATGAAGAACAAACTAATTGATTTTTGATCAGTAAAGGTGTTGACGCAGAAGGTGGAAAAGGACCTGTGTTTGTATGGAGTAGGACTGTGTCTGAGAGCTTATGTAACTCTTGTGATAAACTTTGTTTATCACTAAGTGACAACTGTAGTTTAGTAGTACATTGGCTCCTTGCTCCGACTGGTATGAAGCACTCAAATGGCTTCGTGGCGATTTGCAAGCCACATCAAGCTTAATTTGTTATTTGAAAATGTCTCAGTGTGAAAACAAGAAGTCACAAATTCCATTTTAAGATGTCGAGTGATTTCTGCTCCTTCTAAGAGAAACTCAATAAACACTTTTCAAAGATCACATGGTTGTCTTCCTCCTCAAGGTTTTAAAAAAATTCAAAAAAAGCGTCAAAGAGGTTTATTCAAGGAGTTAGAGATTTACAAGCATGTTTTGGTGTGGGCAAGTGGGTAGTCCCACTCTGGAAAGATAAAATGTGGTCCTTCTCTCACTGCTTTTCTTTACGGTTAGACAACCAGAGATACGCTACCCCAAAACTGTTAATCATCAGGGCTGCAGCTCTTCTCTGATCTCATATGAACTGACAACCATTCATCCTATGCCAAAAGCTTCAACACTGCCCAATTAAGATCCACTGAGAGGTAAATTTAGATTTGCAACCTCTGTATGATTGGTGATAAATATCCAGAAGAAATGTGACAACTGATAAATCATTTAAGTCTTTAGATGACATCCCAGTTCATAATGTGCACATATTCAATATTTCAAAATCATTTATCAGCTGCACAGAGAGCAAACTGGTTATGATAACACCAAAATGTTTTATCTAAAAACTTTTAAGAAGGAAACCGACTACACAGAAATAAAATCTCTACTGATTTTTCTGTAGAAGACATATAGCCACAAAGAGTTTGAGGGCAGAAGGTAGTCAAACATTCCTGCAAATGTCTCTTACAACACACATACAGTACAAAATACTGCAAAATCATTTCCTTTCCATTTTATTTGACCAAAAAAAAATTAAAAAAGGGAACGCATCTATGCTGTTTGATGGATGCAGTGATGTGTAATGGAAGCTTCCGAAATATACACACAGAAAACTGACATGATATTTCAACCAGCGATTCATTCAAATTTGAGAAAATATGACAAAATAAAGAGAAGCAACAAAAACAAGCACTGAACAAACAAAAACACAACAAATCAATCAGTAGCAATAGTGCTGGCGGCTGTATACACATCACATCAGGTCTGGTGTCTTCAAAGACTTTCAGAGCGAGCCGTGCAAAAACTCCATTAACTCCTGACAAAGGACGCAAATGAATCCCGACATGTGGTGAAGTGGAATTAAAGAGACCATCTCTAATCATGACAAACATGAGGTGATGACTCCACTGTGCATGTGTACACACACACACACACAAACACACGCACTGAATGATTGAGAGATAATGCATCAACTCAACATCCACAAATTAAAGCAACTGGCAAGCACACTGAACAAAAGACTCCAAACAAAGCTAAAATTTGGCTTTTCAAAAGTGCCTCAAAGCCAAATTCAACTTTAACATCTTATCCTGGATGTTCCACTAGTCTGCAGAGTAAAGTCTAATGGCACAGATTCTCTTCCAATCTCTCTCTCCTGCTTCTCTTGTCTTATCCAACTTTTTCCTCAGTCTGTACTAAAATGTTCTCTGTGAAGTGTAGCAGGGGGTTTTGCACAGACAGCTGTGCCAGCGTCTGCAAAAATGACAGCTTAGGCCCGAGGACTTTGGCTGGCTGCGCCTCACGAGCTGGATCTGAACACTCTCGCCACACCACTCTGCTACAGCCTGCAGGTGAACTGTCTGCAGTACCATATGGAGTTAGGGGAAAATTAACGCTGAGACTACGAAGGCTGCGTGACAGTGGGGAGCCTGAACCATAAACTGAGATGTTTTTAATATTTTGTCTATCCCGTTTGTATCAATGACGGTAGATTCAATCTGGGAAATGATAGACTTCCGATTAACATGATAATGAAAACATTAAATGAAGGAAGGAACACTCTAAAATCAGACATGCCCAAGGCTCAAGTCATACTCATTCCACACATCGTGTGACATTAACACCTTAAAAACACCTTTAATCGATTTAACAAGGGTTCACATATTATCATCCTGGATGGAGAATTAATGATCAACGCAGAAAATAAGTGAATCACTACATCACGACCGTACTCTCTCACACAGATGGCTGTTCACCATAGAAATATGCAACTAGATGCTGAATTAATTCTGGTAAGAACACAGTTGGGTTTCTAACAGCACAAAATAGATCACATTAAATCTTCAAACTGAGGTAACTGACACCAACATCCACAAAACTGCATAGATGCTCAGTTTTTCAGATTTCAGGTTTAAATAGAACATGAAAAACTTTATCTTCATCTCGCAGTACACATGATGATATCAGTATCCAGGTCTTTGATCATCTGCCTGTAGCTGTCACTATCTCAGTCACTCTGTTTTGCACCAAGAAGGAACATTCAGAAACCATACAGCTGTATCTTGGTTTCTTCAGGACTACTGCTGGTGGCACATCGCGAGTTCTCAAAAAACAGCATATGGTCTTCTAGTGCGCATGTAATCTCACTCAAAGTTTAGTCAATTGGTTCGATCTTTTCCAGGAAGGATTGTTGCCATACTGAAGGAAGCAGTCATTCTGGCAGTCAAAGTCAGAAAGTGCAGTGGTTTCATCACAGTCTGCTTCTTTATTCAGTGAAGTTTCATTAAACTGATGGAGCAGTCCAAGTGCTGCACATGTTAAGCATGCAGCAATGTGTCAATACAGAGAGCAATATGGGTTTTCAAAGGATAAGTTTCATAGTTCAAAAGAGCAGCTCTTTGTTAGAGAAGGTCTGCTCCCTCACATTTCGTGTAGGCGGGTGGCCAGAAGGTAACCTAAGGTAACCAGATTTAGATTGCTCAGCCAGGGATTAGTGAGATAAACCCATCTTAAAAGGCTAATTAAGACTTGATGGGATTGGGAAGTCACTTCTGTAGTCGGCAATTACATTTGAGCAGGATTTTAACTTAGTGTAATGAGGGGAAAAAAATGAACCCAAACAGTAGAGTTATACAATTAAAGTCGACACTGAGCTTCTAATCTAGAAAGTAACAGACAGAAAATTATATCTTGAGGTCAACGGACATCTTGGCCTCATTCAGGGCCTTGTATTACGATTGGTGCCTTTGAGCATATTTATCATCATCATCATCATCACACTCATTTGGTCAAATCTGAAGTTTGGAATTGTTACAAAATCTCTATTTAAAACATTTACTGAAGAGAACTTTAAATGTATACAAGGAGCTCGGAGTAACTGATCGTGAAATGGTTTCAGTTTCATGCTGATGCCTCTATATGACCTACACAAGCAAACGAGACAATCAGCAAGACGTCAGTGACACTGGCCGTATCTGTACAATTATCAGGTTAGACTTCATGCCTGTCAGACAAGTAATAACAAATTTAAACCTTGTTAAGACTTTGTGCTGAGAATGAATTGAGGGCTCTCACAGCCTAAGGAGAGAAACTGGTCTGTGGTCTAGTTGTTCAGCCCCAAAACCAACATCTTTTGTCCACGGGGCAACAAGTTTCGACAAAAAATGGTCCCTTGCAGTTCCTTCAAAAGGTTTATAACATATCAAAAATGATCAAAATAATGACTTATTTAAAAATCAGTTTAAAATTTTTTTTTTGAAAATTAAAAAAAAATCAGTGAGGACATTTTGAAAGAGGAATCATTACAGCCAAAATTAGTTTATAAAAGTCAGCTCCTTACATAAGATATTTTTTTGAGATCAGCACAGACAACAATTGGTCTCAAATACAATTTAAAAACTGTGAAAATTCTCACCTGTGGATAGGGGAACATGCCAAGCGCCAACTGTGTAAGGAAGAAAGTAATAATTAATGTGACAGGATATTCTTAGACTCTTCTTTAGAGATTTGAAACAATCTAAAAATGCTCTAAAAGACTGAGCAAGTACTGAGTCTATGACTATATCTACACACAAAAATCAAACAGCACATACGGTCGCAGTCAAAAGTTTTTTTTTTCCTGGGTCTTCTGAAAATATGACCAAATCTTCTGGTTCAAAAACACACATACAGTAAATGAAATATTTGGTTAAATGTCCCTCGGCCACTTTGACCTCAACAAGGTGCGTCTAATAGCAATCCACAAGCTTCTGGCAGTCCCCTGGCTGAATTTTTAACCACTCCTCTTGACAGAACTAGTGAATTTCAACTAAATTGGCTTCCTGGCATGGAAGTGTTTCTTTAGCACAATCCACATGTTCTCGATGGAGTTCAAGTCAGGACTTGGGAAGACCATTCCAAAACCTCAGTTGTAGCCATTGGCCATTACTTTACCACTTTTGGTGTGATTTGGGGATCATTGTCCTGTTGGAACATCCGATTGCACCCAAGAGCCAAATTTCTGGCTGATGATTTTAGGCTTCCTTGAAAAATTTGGAGATAATACTCCTTCATCATTCCATTTACTTCATGTAGAGCAGCAGATATGCTGCATCAAAACAGCCCCACAGCATGATACATCTACCCAGCTGACAGCAGGTGAGGTGTTCTTGGGGCTAAAGGTCCCACCTTCTTTCCTCAAACCATACTGCTGCTCTTTCTGGCCAAACAACTCAATTTTTGTTTCATGTGGCCACAGAGTTTACTCTAAGCAGCAGGTGATAGTTGTAGTAGTAGTTTTCTTCCTTATCATGGCAGTGACCCAGCTGTGCCATGCACTCTATACTTATAAACAGTTGTTTGCACAGTTGATCTTGGGACCTGTAACTGCTTTGAAATGTCTCCAGGTGACTTTCCTAACTTGTTCAAATCAATAATTTGAGCAGATTTGGTCACATTTTCAGAAGACACATAATGATGATGATGTTTTTTGTGACAAAGTAGTAAGAAATCATTGCAAATGAAGACTGCCATCTCCAGTTTCCTTACAACTGTATGTTCACTTTTGACCTAAACTTTAAATCCATCCATAAATCCATTTAACTGAAAATTGATTACTAAACTTTAGATTTTAGGTTGTGCCAAATATTTCTCCCACCTCCCAGCAGATAATGTGTAAGTGTGTGTACAGCATATATCCTTGATGTTATATAAAACAGTCCATGATAACAGCACATGAACTGATAGGACCTCAGAGTTAAGCCAATACAAAGAACACATCTCACAAAGGTGGAAGGTCTTGCATGGCTATTGGATTGAACTGCATTGGATTACACAGGCACTCATGATAAAGTGTCCATAGGTTGTATTTATGTGCATCTGTATTCATGTACATATTAACATGTATTAATATTTTCATTGCCAGTGTCTTAATGGCATGGAATTCAAGTGCAGACAAAGAGAAAATGCTGCTAAAGCCACTGATGCGTGTAGAACTTGAGACTTTCTGTCTTTTGAGGTAAGCTTAGTGGCTTCCTGCTGATAACACTTCCTCATCAAACAACATCAGCTATTAGTTAATAACCCCCCCTTGATTACCACCTGCGGAGAACAAAATGGGGGGATAAAGGGAAGGAGGAGAGGATTGTAGGACAGTTGTATGTAATGTGTGTGTGTGTGTGTGTGTGTGTGTGTGTGTGTGTGTGTGTGTGTGTGTGTGTGTGTGTGTGTGTGTGTTATTTTTTGGCTGGGGGGTTGGGTGACAGCTCTCCCTGACATTTGGCAATTCACTTGGGGTGGGTATTTTTCATCTTGGTCAAGGGCAGCTTATTGGCAGCATTACATTATTAAAACGTCAAAATGCTCAGGGTCTTTTCTTGAACATAAATAGACCAACTAGTAGGCTAAAGATCGATCCAAATTGAGTGCGACATCAAGCCATTTAATTTAGCTTGATGCACACATCCACAGCCAGAGATACAGAGAACAGGACCAGGGGGTCTGCTGTTATAAAACTCCATCTTCATCACACAAAGATCATGTCAATAATTTTGACATGGCCAAGTCATCCATTACTGTTATAATTGTGATGATATGAAACATTATTGACAAACAAAGGTGAGACAGAAGCCCAAATCATTTGTTATACTGCAGAGGGAGAGCTAGACAGAAACAGATGAATAATCAATAATGTCAGTGGGAGGACAAGAGGCCAGGGAAGTGTAATACTGAAATTAAAATGTTATTTGAAAGCGCAGGGTGTCAGTCAAAGAGTCGATTAACCCTTTTGGGAAAGATGAACAGGGACACTGATGCACATGTGCTTGGATACATTTGCATCTTATGCAGTTCGGTCAATAAGTAACGATGATTTGAAGGGTTTGTTATCGTGTAATTACTTCTTTTGTTTTTTTAATGAATGGACCACTTCCTCTCCACAAATCTCCCACACTTCTTTCTGTATATGAATGCCTGGTGTAGCAGGAACCATTAAAACACTGTCATACCTCCATGAAAGAGATTCCCACACTCCAGACATCTGCATGGATACCATACTGTTCTCCTGATATCCTTTCTGGCTGAAGAGCAAAAAGCAACAACAAAAACTGTAAGCACAAAGTTAGAAGCTCTGTGTCCTGTGCTAAATCGTATCTTCACTCGTGAAACTTCAATGGATTGACATGAAACAGAACACATAATATTCACTCACCGCCATGTATGCGTTAGTCCCCACATATGTTTTGGCAATAGAGTTCACCAACTGTAACAAATCATCAGTGGATAGTGGATAACATCAGTGGATAACAAAATAATTATGCAGCATATCAATACAATTAACTTTTCAACTGACTGTAATTCTCTTGAACCATCCAGTGTGAGGTATTTCTGTTTTACATACTGCATCGTCTCCAACCTTTGTGATCACGGCGCTTTTTCATTCTTAAAGTGAAAATCTCATCAAAATGCAACCTAAAAGAATTTCCCAATTTGGGATTAACATAGTTAAAAAAAAAGAAAAAAGTGAGATATCATGTCGTGTTTTTGCTGGAAGACAGTAGCATTCCACCTTAACTGACCTCCATGTTACATCAAATTCGGAAATCGACACTTCTTCACTGACTAGCGGAACAAGCATCTGCTAATGTGAGTTGTTCAAAAACTCTCTTTTTAGTAAACTCTGTGTACACAAACAATGTTCTCAATGCTGGTGTTCATGTGTAGAGACCCTGGTGATACTACAAGCAAGGTTTCATGTTGTGTTGAGCCTTTTTAGTGTTTTAAAAATAGGAGTTTTGATGTTATTGTAAAAGTGCCCGTAGCACTTCCATTGAAAATGAGTTTGACCCGAAAACAAAAATATGGTAAATCTTTAAAGTGCCACTTTCGTTGTAAATTCGCTTTTATACGATTGACTCATGTACATTCACAAAAAAAAAGCCTAGCTTGCATTATGGCGAGAGTTTTGCTTTAAGTCAGTAGCTTCCAGTTAATCCATGTTCTAAGTCCTTCCATGTTAACCTTCCAGTTAACATTGTACATTATGTTTAAAGTATTAACCATCTCTTCTTGTATTTAGTGTTTTTGATCATTTTGATGATCACCTCAGTGTTTTAGATACCCCCCCATCCCAAGAAATGATGTCATCATCCATCACAGTGTTTGACCGTGGACATTGTCATATGCCAGTTAGGTAGACATTGCCCACTTGTCTACACTGTCTTGCAAAACTGAGCAGTAAAGTTCAAACCTCATTGCTCATAAATTAAACGATGCTTTTCCTCACTCTAGCAGCCAGCTGGGCTAACTGACAGGCCAACTCTGCTAGTGAGATGACAAGCAAAATAATCACCTTAAAAAAACATTTACTAAAATAAATGGTAATCATTGTTAACATGTACAAAGCTAACTGTGAAAAGTGAGGTAACTAGCCTAAGGATGAAAAACAGATGTAATCACAAATGCTGGTGGTGAAGGTAATGTTACTGTTAGGGTTAGACTTGTGGTTTAGAAAACAGACGAAAGAATAAACCTTAGCCTGTATAAATAACTTTTAGGAGTCATTACTTCATTGTCCCATTTCAAGGAATAAAAAAAGACAAGCGCTGGACTGAACTTACATTATCTAAATCTATTGACATGTCAGTTTGATATTTTGGGCTGCTCTCAACCACGCACAGGGGAACAGGAGTAAGACAAGGAGACATTAGTGAGTGTGTGTGTGTGTGTGTGTGTGTGTGTGTGTGTGTGTGTGTGTGTGTGTGTGTGTGTGTGTGTGTGGATACAATGGCACAT
Source organism: Acanthopagrus latus (assembly GCF_904848185.1). NCBI lineage: Eukaryota > Metazoa > Chordata > Actinopteri > Spariformes > Sparidae > Acanthopagrus > Acanthopagrus latus. The sequence goes on along the minus strand of NC_051042.1, from coordinate 4,886,088 downwards.
GCCATCAATGACAGGACTGTGATAATGAGTGTCTGTTCCCTTATGGCCGCTTTCTTTTCTTTTTTTTTTTTTTTTTGGAGCATGCCCCACAGTGAGAGGGGGAGGGAGAGATTATGTGTGTGACAGAGAGATAAACAGAAAAATAGAGTAAAAAAAAAAAAAAGCAAAGGACAAATCAATGCTGTTACATATACAGGGAGTAAAAATCACCTTGGAGCTTCCGAGGAAGTGGAGGTTAAAAATGAATAACAATTTGCCACAGCAGGAACGTGTGTGTGTGTGTGTGTGTGTGTGTGTGTGTGTGTGTGTGCATGCAGAGTCCTCAGGGTTGATGTTTGGGGAACGTTGAAAGTCTGTCCCTGATGATTACATTAAAAACAGACAGCGACACACACACACACACAAACACACGCACGCACGCGCACACACACACACACACAATGACGAGGCTATTGTCTGCCACCCACGCTCTCCCACATCTACTGAATACATATCAATGAGGCTTTGCTGTTGTGTGTGTGGGTCATAATTATAACAAGTGATTTTTTGGAGGCTGCAGAACAATGGAGGTGGGGGGGGGAGTTAATGTGAGAGGAAGACTCTTGGGACCCCAATGATGTTTTGAGTTGAAAATGAATGCAGTGATTGACAGGTTGACCATATGCACGCAGACGCTCACACACAGATTGCACCAGCCTGTGGTGATGCAGCTATAGACAATTGTTTTTCTTCCTCTCTCTCTCTCTCTCTCTCTTCCATCCTCTCTCTGTCATGCTCACACAAACAAATCAGCATACCTGCGTGCTGACACCAAAGTCACAGAGCTTGACTTGTCCCCGGGTGTTCACCAGCATATTGGAAGGCTTGACATCTGCGGAGACAAACTGCTTGATAGAACTGCAACATCAGCACTCTGTAGCTCGTCTTTCTAAACTCTTTCTTTTTTTTTTTTTTTAATAACAAGCCCATGCTCAACCTTACTCACCTCTGTGAAGTATCTTCAGGCTCCAAAGATATGTCAGGCCTTTAACTACCTACAAATGAGAGAGAAAATAATAAGCCAGATATCACTCAGAAGCTAACCAATGGCCAGATGGGTTCATTCAGACAAAATCAGGCTGTTTCCTTTCATTTCGCGTGTGAGTGCAGCAGCCCTGCAGTGAAAAGTTGGAGCAGAATTGACTTTTGGAAGGACATAACCCAAAGTCATGCTGCGGTGGCCAATCACATAAGCTGGCCATCAGACCGGCCGGTCAACAGTAGTATTCAAGCCGTTTGTACTAAATTCGTTAAATGAAATAAATATATCCTACTACTTAGTTAATTATTCTAAGGGAGGTTTATCATGGTTTCTAATAAGCAATGGCTGACGAGACACATCTGGTGTGACGGTCGAACAGATACCGTTGTACAGGCCAAAATAAGACACGTGCACATACATTCAGTGGTCTGCCAAATCACTCTGAGTTTCTATTATATTGCTTGAAGGATCAAATAACATTAAGCTTGCAGGAGACTAACAGGGGAGGCAAAATACTCTGCAAACATGTTGTAGATGGAGAAAGTCTCTCTAGAAGTGTTTTTGCTGATACTGGGCACTATCCAGGCATGGACCGGACAATGATACCACACCTAGTTGTGTCCTCCCACACTGTCGCACAATATTGCACTAATTGCCACAATGACTGATTTGGTCTGAATACAGCCTTAGAGGCAAAAGGGGTGGAAGATTCAACCCGAGATATTAGAACGGGTTTGGATACTGCTGAGCTGTCTTTTAACTGTATACTGCCTGTTTCATGATTGATGACCAGTGTGTTTTCACAGTGCTCAGCCTTCTTGAGAAATTGTACACTGGAAAGGAGAACCTGGCCGATCTTTTAACCTCATTTTTATGGATGAGTAACAGTGTGGATTTGTACTGGGTTCTATTCTGTTGTGTTTTTTGTTTTGGGAAAAAGCCTTAAGAGCCTTGCCCGAGGAACAAGACTGCAGATACAAGCAAAAAAGAAAATGTTCTTTATAGGACTTTTCTCTGCAGGATTGAGTGAGGAGCCAAGTAATTAGGGAGGACCTCAGTACCGAGATGTTGCTCATTCAGGGTTAAAGAAATGAACTGAGTTGGTTAGGGATGTAGAAAAGACACCTCTATGCTTCAACTCTTTGGAGGTGTTGTATTTACAGCTCTCACATATGACTCTGCCTGCCTGATTCATACAACAGCCATGGAATCATTATATTTTTGTGTAAGTATAACTCATCTCCCAATGTGTATTACTGCACTGTGATGATTTTATCATTTATGGGAGTCGAGAGCTGATTCTAGCCTCTAGGCTCCTGTCATCCATCTCTGATGAACGGCGACCTCTGAGATAAATTAAAGAAGCACAAAAGCTCTCTGAAGTCCTGCTGTCTCAAAAGGTGGTGTTGTGAGTGAAACAACTGCAGTGTGCAGCTTCACTCACACCCTTTTGGGTGCTTTTCCTTCTGTGATAATTAACAACTGTGACAGCAGAAAGGAGGGAAAGCTGTGAATTAGAATTAACACTGACTAAATAGCTGTCATTGTTTGATTATGGACAAAGTTAAAGGGGGGAGATGGAAAAGACAGGGTGGAGAGGATAATGAGTGTGGAAATGAGACATGTATTTATCAACACCAAGGCCATTTCTATCAAAATGCTAGTTTTAACTAGAGTAGAAAGGGAGGGAGAAAGGGAGAGTCAGAGACTGGAGGATAGGGGGAAAACAACACTGACTTTGTCCACCACTTCACCAAACAGAAGCTAATTGAAAAATTCACACCTGTGGTTCCTTTTTCTTTTATTTCATTAATAAAATGAGTTTTCTCTACAGACCTGTTCTGTATCCAACAAACGGTAAGAGGTTACGCTGAAATCTGTGACTGCCAGGCATACATGGATGTTCACGATTAACACACTCTACATTACACAAATTAAACATTTAAATAAATGTTTACAAAAACTCCAAAATACACATGTCGATTCGAATGTAGTTCACTCAGTGGTCAGACTCATGGGGAAACTTACTGCCACTGCGATCCTCCCCAGCACGTGCTCCGGAATTCTTTTGTACACGTCCAGAGAACCTCCTGCGAAAGACAAATTATTCAATCAGTTTAAAACCTCAAAGAGAATAAAAATGCTCCATATAAACACAATCAGAATAAACAGGCCCAGACGTAACAACATTTCGGCTGAAGAGGAGTAGCTTCAGCTGTTTTGTAAAATGATCAAAACTGTCCAATGTTAACATAACCTGATTATTCTCCGGCTGCTTTCTTTCTGCACACGCCCACCGTCTTGACGTAAATGCATACTGACGTATGTTTCTCCACCTACCAAAGACGGTGGCTTCTTCTGCAGTGTGAACCGGTCTACTGCAGGGAGTTTGCTTTTAATTCAATTACACATAAGAGAGACAAATTATCTACCAGTAAATGGAACTCCTGAACTAACATCAGCTAGCACATTACTCACAGCTGTTCAGATTAAACATGCTGTTGCATCTGAACACCAGACTGTGTTAATCCCATCCCATGTAATTAGCTGACCCGAAATCATCATCAGTGTGATTTCAATCGGAATGAAGAAATATCGTCCATGTAAACATAGCTGGTGTTTTAACTTCTTATTTGCAATAAGTACAATTTGAAATGGCCAATTGAGGAAAAGTTTTCATGAAGAGTGCTGAGAGGTTAGACAGGCTCTGTTGACAAGCTGCTAAATGTGTGAAACAGGGGAATCACTACATTAAAACACACTCGAACAAACACACACACCTTCAAACATACACGGTCCCCCATCTCGCACCAGTCCAGACACGCACATACAAACGAACCTACAAATGCACTTCAGTCAAGATTTATAACACCCTTGTAGCTTTTAGCACACAGGCATGCTAAGCAGCTCACGGCAATAAGACGTTCTGTTGATCTGCAGAAGTGTAAATGGATACACAGTAGAGAGACAGAGGACAGTTCCCCAAAGTCTCTTCTGTGGCTAGCAAAGAAAAAAAAACTGGCTTCAACTGCAGGGAAACTCACCGTCCATAAATTCTGTGCATATGGATATCCTGTTTTCTACAAAAAAGGCACTGAAGAAAGTGATGATGTAGGGTGAATCACACTGTAATCAAGAGAAGAGACAATGTAATTATTAAACAGCATGCCAGAATAATGATTCATCATACAAAATAAGTTTTTATACGTTATCCTAATCAGAAAGTCGAGCAAAAAGAGAGGACTCTGAGAGGAAAATTGCAACTGCAGCACTGAACTGTATCGGGGTCTGTCGAGGGATCAATTTGAAGCAAGTCAACTGTTTGGAAAGAAACTTTATTTCTGATTTTTATAAGACTAATAGTTTAGCAAAACAGGATGTTGATCAATAAATGCATTCCATGCCTAATCTATGTACATGTTGCACGTGTGTCCATATACCACTGATCCTTGGTTTACATTTTAAGACCCGTGGCGATAGATGACACTTAATAATTAAGAGACTTGAGGTTTATTAACAGTGCAGGTCTGGTTGTACAGCAACATTCAGTGGGGAGAGGAGAAAATGCTTTGGTAAAGACTAACAGGTAAAATCAGTCAACTAACCTTGTAGAGGATTTCTAATTCTGACATGATCTGTTTCTGTAGTTCCACTGTGATATCCAGGGGAATGACCTGAAATCAAACATGGAAGAATGAAGTCGAGCCTTCCATCAATACAAAGCAAACAAGTCCTGTTGATGTTCTGATGGGAGTGGCCCTTATCAAGGGTCACTTATCAAAAAGTCAGTTCTATTAACAACACAGAAGTAGTTTTTCTTACCTTGACAGCTAAAACACGCTTGCCAAGAAGATGGTACGCTCTAAAACAGGAGATGATATGAAAAAAAAAACTGATGAAAGCAATTACTTTAATTTAGTATGTTTTTGTGTCTAAATTTTTTTAACTTGAACCTTTAATTGAAGACTAGTTTTCTGCCCAGTGAGGAGCTCTGATCATAGCCCCTTAAAAATGTAAAATCCCATTACATTTATTACACAGACTCCAAAATATATGTCACAATTCCAATATGTTAATAATAATTTGTGGTCAGATCAATAGCAAATAGTTATTGTAATAAACTAAACACAGTGATAATAGTCTGCACAACAAAATCAGTCATTTCAGTTAGAGGTCAGAGGTCACCACCCAAAACCAGATCCAGTCAGCCCTATTACTCATTGTTCCAGACAGAGTTTTGAGTTGCAAGTAAAGCAGCAGTCACAGACGGGCCCCGTAATGATTTAATTATCAAACTCCTTAATGCCAAACATCGGCTTTAGTTACAGCCCTTGAAGGTTAGTTTACGGCACCGGTGACAATACCTCAGGACCTCTCAACATACAATCCTCAAGGACAAATACTGCCCAACAGCTGTCAGGTGACAGGGATGAGGTGGGGGCAGTGGACGTCACACAGTCTGGTTAGCTTGCAAGCAGCCTTAGTGAATGTGATACCTGGCTGCTCACCTGTCAGTGGGTCTTCCAAAGAGAATGTGTATGGTGCAAGGTGTGATTAATGCATCTTAGATTGGAGTATCATGTTGCTCTCCGGCCAGACACCTCAAAACTGGCTCAGGCCTTTAATTAATGGCACCTATTAGTGCCATGTCAGGTATACAAAGACTAGTGTCTGACTGTAGCTAGGCCAAGGTATATGTGAGCTGTAGTTTAAAGAACTTTATCGACAATCTCATCACAGCTGAATTCAAAAAGTAAACTAAAGACTGTTGAATTAAAGGGCAAAAAGTGATCACACGAGTCAAAGCTTCATTCATTTCAGATTTCAATTATCATTCCTTTGTTCCTTTAATCTTACATGTCGCAGAATCACAAAAATTGAAGTATAAGTTACATCTTCTTCTTTAACATGTCCAACTTGTCCAAAGTTGTTTCAAGCCATATGACAGCCATCAGGTATGTATAAATATGTAATGGTAGCAAAGTGTAAATCTTCATTTGACTTAACTGGACCGTGTTATTTATTTTTGCCTCAAGAGTTTTAATAAGTGTTCTTGATCTTAAAAGTCATCTTTTCTCTACAGCTCTCTGCACATAAGGCTGATGGCCTTGTTTCCATTTTGATGTCTCGGTCTTCCTTTAAGCTACAATCAATATCAGTTAAGCATGACTGCTGCCTCTTAATTAAGATTAAGATGTTAATTGAGTCAAGATCGCAGGGGTAGACATGTTAAATACTGACGGGTAGGTTTCATGTGTAAGGCGGTCTGAGAGAGTCTAGTCTTCACCATTCCGAACATGTCGTAGTTATCAATTAGCTGAAAGACATACTGGGCCCACAGAAGTTTCTGAGTTTAGAATTTGTCTGTATGTACCTTCTTGCAAAGTCTCACACAATGTTAATTATTTCATGACTTCTGTAAATAATTTCAGACACTGACATCATCAATATATAGGACTTTTTCACAGGGTGGTTTCTATCATATGTTTTCATGAGAACCATCTCCATGATATAAGCACTACAGACCCACATTTACTGGATGTGTTCACAAATTATCGTTAATATTTCCTGGGTAATGATAAAATGATAAACAAACTGTAATTCAAAGTTAGATATACACAATTTAGTAATCTGGAAGTTTTCACACGTGTTTTGAGGGCAGGTTTTAAGATGGAGACATGGTGTGACTACTGCTTGGTTAAAGCTTTATTCTCAGACTGTCCTTGACCACCTCAGGGCCGACCATCCCTGTATGAGTTACAGTGTCAGGCCTGTGACAGTGGGAGACATGGGGACAAGGTTACATAGCCACCCCCCGCCACTTCCCCCTGATCTGACCCCAGTAAACGTGCCCCATTGCCTGGATCTTATTTACACTCCAGCTCGCTCTGTAATAAAAGCTCCATCATGCAGTATTCATAGGGCCTCTCCCTGTGTCTCTGAAGTTGGGGCTGTTGGTTAGAGAGACTGGCCTCCTGTCCTGGATCAGGGCTAACGTGGTACTTTTACACTGCCACATGGATGACGGGCGGCCTTTCTCTCTCCCTGACCCTCACATCTGATATGGCTGTAATGGTTCTCCTAACTGACACAGACAGACAGACAGAAGCCTAAACACTGACTCTCACACAGACACACAAACAGGCTTATTAAATATCCAAATGTCATGATGAAAGTTATTCTTTTATATACTTTACCATGCAAGAAAAGTGAACATCTGTATATTCTTTAATTCCATAAATGACATTACTTTTAAGAAGCAGGCCTCTTCTGGCTGGAAGAGAAATTACAGCAGCACAGCTGTTGATGATTTGCTTTTTTCTGCAAAAGGGTCAAACATTCACTTTACTCTTTTCTTAGTGAAATCAAATGTTGTTTTAATGAGATGGTTTACAGCAATGGTTCTCAGCCTGGCAGTCCTGGCCTGAGTTTGATTCCCGGCCCATGTCCCTTTGCTGCATGTCTCTCCCCTCCTCTCTCTCATCCTGTTTCCTGTCAAAGTCTTCAACTGTCCTATCAATAAAAAGCTAAAAGGCCAAAAAATAAAAATAAAAAAAAATTCTTAAAGCTTTCATTCTGCAGAACAGTCTCTTCCTGCTTTGGAAAAGTATGCAGTTAAAACAACTGAAGACTTAATAGAATAATGGCCAAGCGCGGTGGAGATAAAAAAAACTGAACTGGAGTTACAAAATAAATTAGATTGTTAAACATAAAATCATCAATGTTAATAAACTCATGTCTGTACAAAATTCAAAGTAATTATTTATTTCACAAGAATTGCAGCTACCTATGCAGTTTTACAGTCTTTCAGTACTTGAAGTTGTTTAGTTTACTGAGAGATGACAAAGGTGTCCCTTAAGGAAAATATTGGGAACAGACAATCGGCTCGATAGCATTATATTTACTTAATACGCCACATTGTGCTAACTACAGCAAAGGAATTTAAGAACAGAAACAATTTACACATGCAGATGTAGACGTGCTAAAAAAGGTTTTAAAAAAATCACGTGCGTTGTGACATATACATGCAATACGTTCTAAAGCACATTCTTCATATACTTGCTGATTTTTTCATGCATGTCTGTAATTTAGGTTTCACAGTTTACACAATGTCCCATTTAGGATTAATTGGAACATCATTGGGTCACGCTAAACCCCAGCGGATACCAAAGTTTCAACCATTTCATACACAATTATTTCATGACCATTTACCTTAAGGCTGCAAAACACCTTATGATAGCTTTTCAAGACTTTGTGCGAAAAACTGAAAAACTTCACTTACAAAGGCTTCAGATTATTCTTTTTCAAGCTCCTAAATAATTTTGCTTGACTGTCTGAAACACATATTGTAGTGCATCTCCAAAACAAAAAGCCTCCACAACCTTCAATCAGTGTGCAAATACAACTTAAAATCAAATGCACAAAACAGGCAGACATATTAAAACCAATCAAGATGCACTACTGTATGATGCCGGGTGTAAACTGCAATCCTGTTCTACTAGTTCTAGACACAATCTGAAAACGTCTGCGAACAAGATACAAGGGTACCACCAATTAACCAAACAGGTTCAGCCCTTCAAAATGCAGTCTAATCAATGTGGTGAAAAAACAAAATCAATGGAGAAAATGGGCTGTGAGTTTAAAGGAACAGCCGCGGTGTCTAAGTAGATGTCACCGCAGTCACAGTCAGGCAAATGTGCCTGTTTTAATTGCACTTCTCGATCCATGAGTCACGAGAATAGCCTTTGTGTCCTTGTTATTGTATTTATAAGCCGCAGAGTCAGTTAGATTGGTGGACAAGATGGGCCTCTGAGAGAGTGTGTAATAAAAAACAAAGGCCGACAGTGATGGATGGTTAGGTCACAATGTGGCTATGGAGAGCTGAGGTGTTGGTAACATCCAATTGAGTCTAAATGGTTCTGGGTCATAAATGGGCTAAGAGGTTAAAAGGTGGGCAGTTGTGGTGCTTTTCACATGTGATAAGCCTAATATAAGCTGGACCAAAAGGGAGAGGCTGAGGAGGCCACAGAATTGGTTCTAAGCAAGCGAGAAACCGGTCCGGGGCCTCAGTGAATATGCATACAGTATTTTTTTTTATTTTTTATTTTTTCAAATTTCCTACTTGATACAGAAACAATTTGATTGCTATGGCTGATTAATAAATAAATATGCTAATTTAAATACATCATAAATATTCAAAATACCAGTATGCAGGCAACATATATTGGAGCACCAAGATGTATAAAAAACACTACTACTTATTTATTTACAGGGTCTTTTTTCACTACTACTTGTGTCTGCGTGACACCTTGTTGTGTGCTATAGATATCGACTGACACAACACTATATGAAGCATCATAAAAGTAGCTAGTCAGCAGCAGCTTACATACTTTATTTTGTCTAATTCGTGCAGTTTCGTGCACAGTTTCAACGCAAGATCTCAGCAGTTAATTAGAATACATGTAAAAGAATGAAGGGCCACAGCTGCAAAGATATAAACCAATTGTAAGGGAACATAACATAATGCCATTTTATTTTCTGTCTGCACAGAAAGAAAAAGGTTGGGTTGACTGAGATGGACAGTAGATTAAGGAGATTGTTCCAACTAAGACTCTTCACGTTATCATCTGTTTATGCAACTTACTGGATAATCTCCTCTTCCTGTTCTCACTGTATAATTCAGATGCACTTACTCTATCCTTGTTTTAGTCATACAAACGTTAATCTACTTATGACAGTGAATACTCATGATGAGATATTCACAGAAAAGAAGCTTTACTACTTTCATTGGAACTGTTTAAGTGAAAAATTCAGCCAAAGTGATACAAGGTGACAACGAGTGAAGAGCTGCAGTAAATATTTCTTTTTTCTTACTGTGAGAAAATAATTAAAATTAAAGAACAGGGAAGCAATTAACGGTTACTAATGAAAATTTCTGGAAGCTGATGTCAAGGCCACCAACACAATTAACACTGATTTCGTAACAAAATCACAATTTCAAGTTTAATTTAGCTCTAATGACTAGTAATATGAGGTCAGGATTCTTGGAACACTTTACAATACCTTCGCTGTTTAAAAACAAATAATGACTAACAGATAACATTCATTTATTTTTCATGGCAAAAGGTGAAAACTGAAGTTGTTCTTCAAGTATCTTATCACAAATAGTCTGCAAACTCAAGGGTTCATAACAAATATGTGGTGCAGGTGTGTTTGCCATGTGGACAGGCAGAGTGCCAAATAGCTTTAATGCTCCTGCACAATTGTATGTTTGTGTACATGTCAATGCAAAAACATCAAGTCAAAGGTCTACAACTACAGCAACTATGTTGTTATATTAATTACAATTAAAATGTGGATACAGCCAACCATTCTGTTTGTTCTTCAGCTGCACTGAATGGTAGGTGAACAATACCTAGTTGACAGCTCTATTTAGAAGGACTTCAGTTCATCACTAAGCTGATCTTTCCAGTGACATGTTGGAGACTGGGTGAGAACATGGTGTCAGAGTCGACCTTCTTCAAAATTTTTGCAGAGGAAGAGGCTGCCTAGGATGTGTGCTTTGGTGTTTTGGTTTGGTGCAAGCCAGCCAAGGATGCAGCTACGTTAGTTTGGGAAGCAAAAGCCCAGTTGTAGGATGTGGGGACTTATTAGGGGCTTTGACAGTGACTTAGAGGTATCCTTGACGTTTTGGAAAAATAATTTGTAGATGGAAAGTAATCACCCTAGCTATCCTCAGCTCACCTCAACTGGGACATTTTTAGAAGGATGAAGATGCAAATAAAGTAGCTGCTTACAATCAGTGTGTAGTACAAACTGGGGACACAGTATGCTTCAAAAAAGGTTTGATCTTCAAGCTGTTAAAGTATTTTTGGGCACCTCTGCTCACTAACTAATAGCATCAACAACAAGGCTGTTTTTTGTCCATTTTTTGAAGCTGTATGTGTTTATCTTCTCCTTCCAACCATAAAAATTTCAGCACCAAAGCATATGGATTTTTCACTGGGCTAAATTGACTGCGAAGTTGTTGGGCTTGCAATATTGGCCTTCCCCAGTGCAGTGTAACCATTTCTAGTGCCAAACTTATCAGGAAACTTATTCTCCTCCAACTGTGAGGGATTGGCTCTTAATGAAACTATTTCAAAGTCATAGAAAGGTGGTTTGAAATAAAAAAAAATTAAAAAAAAGACTTGCTAGATGGGAAATTTACTGGGTTTGCTGGGGACCGTCTGAAGCAGACCACTCTGTCAAGTCAAGGTTAGCCTGAGCAGTGATCAATACTTCAATCTCAATAAAACCGCTCAATAGCCAAGGATTGATGGGAAGGAGGAAACACAAGGTGGGGAAAAGAAGGATAAAAGAGCAACACAAATGCCAACCTTGTCATAACGTTAGCAGGGCAGTAACACATTTGTCTGGCCAGAGAGGATGGAGCTCTTCTATGCTGGCAGGTAATGTGCTGTACTATAGACAGATTAAGTCAATTGCTGTCATACCTTACAGCTCCAAATCAATATCATATATGTTTCCAACCTTCAGACCAGAATAAATAAATGCAGGTACAACCAGCCTGATAGATGTCAAGCTGAACGCTGAGATAAATGGACAGATGAAGGAAAAGAGGAAGGGTGGTGAACAATGGAGTGCCCTTCACAGAACCCTACTGAGTGATGTGTGTGCCATATGGAATGAGCAGAACAAATATGAAAAGTCAAGAATTGTATCACACATCAGTCTGAAACGGGCGACTAATTGAGACATTCATCCTTAACATCTGCACTGTATAGAGGAATCTCTTCAGTGTCAATATCTGTTATTGTGTTGTGGCCTTGTAATGTTGGTGCCAGTAAACACTCACTTGTAAACCGTGCCTCCGTTTCCATGGCCAAGCTGCTCTTGGTAGTGGATATCCTGGGCATTTATCTGTGGAGCCACAAACACACAGTTACACAATAATGGTACTTAGATGTTATAACATGAGAAGACATGCAACCAGTGGATGATCTGTGTAACTACACAGGTGAGAGAGAGGGAAAGTAAAGGAGAGGAGGGGGGACTACATTGTCACTGGAGGCTATAAACAAGACAAGTGCTCAGGTCACTCCAAGTTCAGCAACATAAGAAGAGAAAACAGAAGGAGGAGAAGAGGAGATCAATACAACATTTGTTGGCCAATTTATAAAAGGAGGACATTGTGCTTGGGTGAGCGGGGAAGTGACTGATGTAAAGTTTAATGACGATTTGTTTGCTGTTGTCATTCCACTCTACTTTGATAAAATAAAAAGTGTCAGGGGTGTAAAATATAATGTAGCATGACCCAACATGGCTGTCTCCTCCCACCCATTTTGATATAACCAATGAAAATCCTTCAATAGGTTGATGATGTTCATCTGTACAGAGCTCTCAGATAATTCTTTGGTTCTGATATAGTTAGAACAAATTTGTTTGGAAAATGATATATAAAAAAAAAAAAAGAAAGAGGAAAACTGTGACTCCATTACTGTTTTGCAACAATAACTGTACTGTTAATACTAACAACTTTGTTTAATCTCCCTTTTAATACTGTCACTGAAAATAAACAGTCCTACGAGTATATTTAAAAATATTTGTTCCATACTTTAAATACACACATGAAATACATTTCATAGAGACTACCATGAAACAAAATATTCACTATAAAACTGAAAAGCCATTTTATCTACAATATAAAATAAGTCCATTTGATGTTACCATGAATGGACAACAGAGATCAACAATGAGGTTCTGGGGCTGAAAATCCAAATAACACTCTGAATTGATAATGTTATCAGTCATAATGCCACAATCATCTGAGAGGATAAAATCACAAGATAAAAGACTGTGAAATGTTTGTACTTCCTATAGAAGATATAAGTCTGAATGATAAAACCTGGTTTACCTTTCGATGTCATGGATATTTCCAACATTACTACTATATAGTTTTATTTAGTCTTTCATTTGTTTTTAGATTTTTTGATTGTGAATCAAACGTTTTATGGTCACAATCCATCTGCTAGTTGGTAGGCTTGGTCCCAGGCTTAAAACTCTTTTTTCTGTGATGTCAAGGAATGAATGTAGTGGATGGAAAAGGTCACTATTGAGTTCTATTGCAAAATAGCTAGTATGCTGAAAATTCCTGAATTGATAACTGCAAAATATAAAATACGAAAAACATTCTAGGAATGAATAACACTGTTATTATTCGCATCCACATTGGCCAGAATTTATAATTCTGCATTATTCTGAACTATTTTTCCAGTCTTTGTTCTATTTGTATTGTGGCTGATATACTACCACTGTGTGATACCAAGTTTTAATTTTGTATAGAAAAAAGAGCCAGGCATCACAACATTCATGCACACATGTTCCTCCCCCAGTTCAGCTCAATTGATTAGATAACACGGTGAGACTGGGGGGGGTAAAGAGAATGAGAGGAGATGGATAAAAGGATGGAGGAGAAGGGAGAGAACAGCTCTATTAGTTCACTGTGTTACAGCAGAAACCTGAGAGGCCCCTGGCTTAATTGTCTTCCTGACACGCTAGCTACTGTGTGTGTGTGTGTGTGTGTGTGTGTGTGTGTGTGTGTGTGTGTGTGTGTGTGTGTGAAAGAGACATGACTGTTACAGGCTAGCTCTCAAGAACCCTCAGACCTCCTGCTCCCTGTGCAGCATAGAAAAGAGACAATAACCAAACACACAATCTGTATAACACACCTTCAACTGGCATCGCAGAAAATCAATAGAGGAGCCAACCACTTGTGTGAATGTGTTCTCATCAGTGAGCAGGAGCAGTGAGATAACAGTGGTCGAATACAACTTAAACCCAAAACACACGCTCACCTGCCCATTTGTCAGGATCCTCTTCAACTCAGCAGAGGATTTCTTTAAGCTGAAGGAGGAAACATCACAGTTACTCATCTATAATCCAAATGTAGTTTATTCAAGGCAGTCAAACATGCTCCTCATGCCCCAGCAAACTCACCTGTTGTTGGTCATGGAGTCTGGGACAGTGTGAGTGCAGTCATTGGCTGGGCTGGGTCTTGTATTAACCTGATGGTGTGCAAACACATACACACAAATGTGAAAGGACACATACATGTGCACAACAGACACATTTTAAGTGGTCAAGGCCAAAAGACAGGCAGACAGACAGACATATGGCCAGACCCCCTAATGAACAAGAACAAAACACGAGCTCTCAGTTCAGCCTGAAGGTTAATTGGCTTTCGTAGGAGAGAATGGAGGCAGGAGAGGAGAGGAGAGGAGAGGAGAGGAGGGGAGAGGAGAGGAGAGGAGAGGAGAGGAGAGGAGGGGAGAGGGGAGGAGGAGAGGAGAGGAGAGGAGAGGAGAGGAGAGGAGAGGAGAGGAGAGGAGGAGAGGAGAGGGGAGGAGGAGAGGAGAGGAGAGGAGAGGAACATGGTTTTCTTACATTCATCAGCATTTATGTTTACTCCAAAGACCCCCATACTTTACCCCATACACAAGAGAAGAGACAATACCCTGTAAAGAGGATACTAAAAATAACTAATTTAATTGAGGTCAAGAGGCCGGTGTGTTGGGTCCACTAAAGCACAGGGATTCTCTCTTTAATTAGTGCCCAGGAAGACCTAATTTAAACAGTGCACAAGACTCCCCCTCAGCCAATTACTTTTATATTAAAACCGGAGAAAAGAGGGGAAAGATTACCAGAGGACTAAAGGTTTTTTGGAAAACATCATCTTCTCAAAACAGACCCTTGACCTTAAAATAAAAATTAAAAAAAACTGACACAGTTGAGTAGTTGTTACCAGAGCTCCTCAGAGGATATACTTTAAGCATTTGGAGGGGGGCTGTTTTTATTATTGAAATGGAGATGGATATAACATGGATCATCTGGAGAGATGGAGGAGGTGTCAAGTCATTTAACCCATGGTAATTAGCAAGGATTTTCAATAGCAACATATGCCAAACATGAAATGGGAAGGTCTGCGGAAGGCCATTTGTAAATGGCAGACGGGGGCTTGTAATGACAATTTCATGGTTGAACAATGACATCGCCTTATTGACTCACTCTAACCAATGCTTACCTTCTTCCTATGATATGGAATAAGAGGAGCATAGATCATAATGATCTGGAATGGGATCAAGGTTTCAGCACAACACCTTGCTCTTAATGGTCTAAATGGAACAAGAATCCAGTGAGCTAGAGAATAACAGAGACAAGCTCCATCCCCATACATAAACATAGATGAGGGGAGCAAGAAAATGTGTGAAAGAAACGGAGAGCCTTGACTTCAATTGACATTTCAATAAGTGGAACACAGCGTTACCAATCCATTTGCCTCAACTTCCCACCCTCCCCTCCCCTCGTTCTCTGTGTAAGGCAACTGAAACAATTATTGAGATAGGTACCTTCAGGCCATGTATGTTCCGGATCCCTGGAGTCTTGCCGGCTGAAACAGTAATTGACTAGATTGTAGAACACATCACTGGGCCATTTACAAATGTGCTGAAAAGGAATCAGTTCTTTATAAAGGAAAAAAAAAGAAAAAAAAGAAGAAATGAAATGAAGGTTACTCTGAAATTAGTTGTAGACAAGAGAGCGATTGAGATGTTGGGCTCTTGAGACAGCTGGTGGGAGGTAGGAAGAAAAAACAGAATCAAAGAGAAAGAGAGTGAAAGAGGGAGCCAGATGCAGAGCAAAGGAGAGAGACAATGCAATGTTTCGTCACTTTGCCCTCAGGGCCTGTTAGTGGTTATGTATGACTTTGAGTGGTGAGAAAACTATACGAACATGGGAAAGAGTAAATGTATAGAAAAAACATTTGTAGTGAAAACCAGCTCAGGAAGAAAGTACAAAACGCTAGAGATTTTGGGCAATGCCTGAACACAAGCTTGTAGTTTAAATGTCCCCGGAGCAAAATAAATGTAGATTTATAAATGACTGTCAACACTACAGCATGAGCCTATGAATTTTAATGTTCAGAGGCTGCGGTGTTATTCTAGCCAACGACTGCGCACGTTTTTTTTTTACCCATATTTGTGAAATTGTGTGAATAATTTAATGTATTTAATTAACTTTTGCTTGTGATTAATTGTCAACACATTAATTACAAAGATGTATTGAGCCTTTTAGCATTACCAATCCATGATAAACTGCAACATGTCACTCCATACCTCGTGGAAAAATCTGGAGAGGGTCCGGCAGCAGTCCATTCATGCGTTGTTCATTCATCGTGTTGCAGTACTAAAGGGGGAAAAGAAAGTCAGTACATAGTTGAGAGCAATATTGTGCCTCCGAAGTTGTCTAAAACATGAAAAACATTAAAACGGGACATTTGCTCTCATTAATTTACAAATTTACTGAACACAAGAGTCCTTCAAGTCCATTCTCAGATATCCGACCAGGATTGCTTACAATTTGTGATGTCACAAATCATGCTAATAGGCCCGCCCCTTAAAGATCAGATATTCAGTGAACACAAAAGAAAATGTAAACTTTTAGCAATGAATATGAAAACATCCAGTGACAAACACCTCACTCTACACAGGGAAACTCAAACACACAACTGAAGGAGCAAGAAGAAAAACATGTTTTGACGGAAGGGGGACTTTAAGAAAGCCATCAAAGCTGTTTTATAAATAAGGAATGATTAAAAATGTGTTTTCTAAAAAATATATTTAGATGAGACCAGATAAAAAAGGAATCCTTAGTAACTTTAAAAGTTTTTCTCGGCACTATGATGAAACATTTTAGAATATTACGCCAACAATAAGGTTTATTCGAATGACGTCAGGATTAGTCTGCACTGTTCCCAAAAATGGGAGCATGCTGTGCTGAAAGCTGTTGCCGATGAGGACCAATGCCCTGTGGGCTTGTTCTGAAGGAGTGTAGCATTAACCCCTCTCTCCTCCAGGTCAACAGCTCACCAAACACTCGTATCCTACAGGACTAACACGTGCACACACGCTCTGGAGTCTCTCACACGCTTGCCAAGGCAATGCAGTAATTGATGTTTCAGTTAACCAAACCATCTGTTAAACTGTGAGAGTGAGTGTGTGTGTTTTGTTTATGTCAGCTCTGAATCTCCAAATCAACAAACATTATCAGACAGTAGTCAGTGTCAGACGCTCCAGAGGATGGGTGTCTTTATGCAGTCTACACCTACGTTCAATGTGTTTGACTTATAATCAGCTCTGAACTACCAAGTCATCACAGCGATATGTAAATGTGCTCTCTCATTGTGGGGGAGGAAAGGGGGAGGACGATGGGGCCGGCTTGGATGGGAATGGATCAGAATGGCTACCCAAGTGGCACAGCTGTTATTAAAAGGCCTATTTATCACTGTCAGGTCCCTTCTCGCTCCTAGCCCTCTGCTTTCGCCCTCCAGCGTTCTCACTAGGCCACATCCGAACAATGGGCCTAATACCAAAAAACGTGTTGTGTGTGTTGAGGGTGTGTGTGTGTGTGGGGGGGGTCGGGCTTCACATACCTTTAATTTTCCGCTCAGCTAGCTTATTGATTAAGGCTGCAATTACCACCTAATCTGTAGTAGGTGTGTTATTAAAAGACATTCTCCATTGTTGGCCAATAACTAAACAGTGTCCGATCGCCAAATACCATCGCTCAGCCTTGAGGGACAAGTGGGAGAGCGGGAGCAGAGAATGGGTCTCATCATCATTAGCAGACTAAGGGGAAATGGGAGTAAGAATGGTGGAATTAGAGCTGCTACCTCCAGGGGGAGCTGAGCGAGGAACGGATGAGGTCACATGTTTTTTTTAGCACCTGACACAGGCCAGTCTTTAACTTTGAACAGGGGCGTCTGTCTTTCAAGGTGTCGAACAATGATTAGAGATGCCTGGAAGACTAGTCGGTCTCACAGGAGCATGTAGCAATCAATGTTCTCAGTGATGGGCGATACTTTTCACAATAAATGCCCTCTGCAGACTGATGTTAATTAAGTGCAGAATTTGAGCATTAATTTTGCTCTGCAACAAGGAGCATGAATTTTTCATTCGGCAATGTTAAAGCAGCGAGGTTGGCTAAGAAAAAACACTGTGTCGTGACAGCATATTTAAAGTCTGGTTATATATTTATTCACACAAACATTCACACACACGGAAACACATGCACAGAAGAGGCAACCATGAGCGACTCTAATGATTTATCCCACCTTTCACCTAACATGCTGGTTTCTCTTAATTCCTATTAATTTCACATAATGGCTGTCTGCTCACCTGGAATTAACAGCACTGAGGCAAAAATCCACTAGAGTCTCTGAGGAGGCCAAATGGCAACCACAGCAAACAAGCACGACATCAGAATAATCATCAGAACACAAATGCAAATGACTGCTGAAATGCATAACTCTTGCGTAAGACATTTAAAGTACTCGGTTAGTGTAAATTATATTCTAGTGAGCCCGGTATTTTCCAGGTGATCAGCAGCTTTTTGTATACTCGGATGTCCCGAGAGGAGCAGAAAGCCATTACACGGCTCCTGAATTTGTTTGCCAAAAAATTCATGGTACAAATGGCTTTTGAAATTTGTGGACGAAGCAGTGCAGCACTGTGGATACGAAATATTTGTGCTGGGTCGAGTGAGGTGCAGGTCGCAGTCCTGAATTAATGTATCGCCATGACATGTTTCACATCATCTGAATAAAATGTTGAGACAATGAGCTGTCATTGTACATTACAAAATGAAATAATCTGTCTTCTGTGTCATTTCTATATTTGACTTATATAATTTACATATTTATTAAAACATCATTGGTTAAGTGACATCGTTTTGCCTGTTGATTGTGTTCACACAATGAGAATGCTGTTGTCATATCAGGCAATTTTCCAACAGATCTTTAGTTACATTGAATTTTTTTTTCAGTAAATGTTATTGGTAAATATATAGACTGATCAACTAGTCTAAGTTTAAACTTCTGGTTGAAAGTCTAGAAAAAAATCACTTGATAAGAACATCCCTAATAAAAATCAAGGTTATTGATATTTAATTAAAAAAATACATTTGACAAAATAAACTGATGTCACAAAAGATTGGCCACCTGGCACAATGACAGCTCCAATTTAAGCCTGTGGTTGCTATAGCTGTATTGCAGCTGCTCTGCTTTTGAAAAAGGCACAGGTATACTGGTGACATGTTGAGTTCATCAAGTATTATATTGGTATCATAATAAGAGGATCTTAACTTATGCATGTACACATTTCCTGATACAATGGGTCAGCAGCACTGGACTGTCATAATCTGTAGCTTCTTAATTTTAATTCAGTTGTTGAATGAATTTTAAGGTGCAAATACACCAACACACTCAGGAAATGGAGGTCCTGAAACTGTACTGTTAGATCAATCCTGTGAGTTTCTCCAAAGCTACTCACATACAAAGAGGACACACAGCACAGCAAGCAGAACTGCAACATTACCTCAAAACAAGTCAGCTGTGTTTGTTTATAATAAAGCTGGCTGGCTGAGGTCAATACTTTTCCATCCTTGTTTCACAACGCTCACTGGCACAACAGCTGTCTCTTTTTGCTTAATCACCCTACTACCCTATGCTACTTAATGATTAAAAGGCAACCACAAGTGAATGCATGATAAAAATGGACAAAAAACAAGGAGTGTAAATTGTGCCTGTGGCTCTAGAAGCATCATTGTGAGCTGATGGGGGGTAAAAGACATCCACAGATGAAAGTAGATTTTGAACAATTCTGCAGCCCAGGGGGCCCCGCTCTTTAATGAGGCAAAACTTTAAGTACTGAATAATAAATAATAAAAATTGACAGTTCATTTAGCTTTCAGTGTACCTCGTAGAGAAACCCATTACAAGCCATTACTCTTACTGTCCATGGCATGAACAGTAAGTATGGTGGAATATGAAAATGTACTGCAGTAGGTGGGGGAGCTGAATGGGTAGTGGAAGTGTTTGTGCGTATGTTTGTGCATGTGTGCGTGTGGCTGAAAACCACCAATAAGCCGTTTATAACCTGAGGTTAAAGCAAAACTCTCGCCAAAAATGCAACCTAAGCTTTTTTTTGTGAATGTACCTGAGTCAAACCTTTGTGTAAAAGTATAATTACGACAAAAGAGGCATTTTTAAGATTTACCATTATTTCGTTTTTGGGTCAAACTCATTTCTAATGGGAGTGCTACAGGCACTACTATGATAGCATCAAAATCGCTATTTTTAAAACACTATGAAGGTTCGACACAACATGAAACTTTGCTCACCAGGGTCTCTAAACATGAACATGAGCATTGAGAACATTGTTTGTGTACACAGAGTTTACTAAAAAGAACGTTTTAGAACAACTCACATTAGCAGATGCCTCTTCCGCTAGCCGCTGTCCTGCCAGTCAGAAGTATCAATCTCCAAATGCAACGTAACGTGGAGGAGAGCAACTTCTAATGTGAGTTGTTCAAAAATGTCTTTTAGGTAAACTCGGTGTACATAAACAATGTTATCAATGCTAGTGTTCATGTGTAGACACTCTGGTGATACTACGAGCAAAGTTTCATGTTGTGTCGAGTCTTACACTGTTTATTTTCCCCTAAATCCCAGAACTGACCAGAGGGCTTAACAAATTCTACAACATTCAACACTCTATATTATGCATTATTGGACCATATATGAGGATTTGAGGATCTACACAAAATTAACATTAAAGTTTACGTGAGAAACCTTGAATGGGTAACAGAGAGGGGAAGAGGACTCTTTCAAAATGTTCAGAAATGCAGCTAAGAAATGGCCACAGTGAGCTCTGACCTTAATGTGAACAGTGTTTGATCAGAACTATTTTGTAATGAAGAAACAGTCTTGAAGACGACTGCTACAGTGGTAGCAGACATGCAGTTTGTGGCATGGATAGATGTCATGATGGACACATTACAAATTCATGTATTTATATACTCACATATGACAACATGGCTTTGAGTTCTTCATCACTTCTGACAGTGATCCTGTCTCCCACTTCATCTTCATCTGGGAAACATACAAGTATTTCAAGATTTGGACTGGATAAATGCACACGTACAAGTGTGTGTGAGTCTGTGTGTGTGTGTGTGTGTGTGTGAAAAACACTTTATAAGTACTAGGCCTAGGCCATAATGACAAAATTAAATATTATAATATTTTTGACCATAAATACCTCAATATAATTATTTCATCAGTAGTAACTTGAAGATTACACTAAACATAATGAAATTAATGATAAACAATCATCAGTAGTGAGGATATAATGAGTAAGTGCATTAAGGCAAGCACTAGAAAAGTGATAATGTCTGGCAAGTATAGAAAACTACACTGCTTGACTGTAATGCAGCCTTTAAAACCAGGAAAAGGCAACACTTGATATAATCATATCACACTATAGAAATCTAATATATACGATATACAGTCTCATTTTATTATACTAATACAATATCAACATATTGCCCAGCCATACTTTTGGTGATAAGCGCTATGATGTTGTTCATATATGACAAAGAAAGTTGTTATGAATAATACAAAAGGACAAACTACAGCATTGAGACAGACCATGATCATCACCACTAGCTGTTACAGACTGATTACAAAATGTCGAGCAAAAGCCCCAATTAAAGAATTATATCTGGTTTAAATAGCATCATTATATTATTTGTCATGAACATGGATGAGCATGATGCAAACAACTGTTGTGATTGCATTTTCCTGCCCTCTTCACATTCAGTAATGTTAAATGTCTAAACAGACAATAACTTAATTAACCCCAAAACTTATGGGAATGATAATTAAAGGGCTCACATATAGTAGTAAGGAGAGATTTGTCTCTTACAGTATTTTGACTGTTGATAATACATTTGTCAATTACAGGACAAAGGTTTAGTTACAAACAAATAGCCTGTGTCACTGAGACACTTCTCAGTAGTGTAAACTTTGAGATGATCAGTTTGAAAAGTACTGTGGTGTATTTCAGATTTGTTACTTTCCAAGTGATCAACAGCTTGGAGAACAAATGTTTCAGCATGGAAGAGTGAAACAGAAACTTACATTCAAAGGCCGTGACAGTGGCTTCAGGCATGACATCTCTGATGGCGACCTGAAATGATGACAGGGTCACATAGAAGAAAGTACAGCTTTACAACTCTAGACGGATGCAGACAGTTTGTTTCGATAAAAGAATAATCAGATCCACGACACAGATGCATGACTCAGTAGTTTAGTTTAAGATCCATCTGTTTTGCTCACACAAGTTGAGACAGAAACTTAAGCTGTCAAACTCTAAACTGTGTTTTCTGTACAACAGTGTGTAGCAGGAGTAGACCCAGGGGTGACAGCTAGCTCTGTAGCTCTGTAGACACTCACCAATAAGTCATTGAAGTTCAGAAGAGATGGACAGTCGACGGACGAGTCCATGTCCCCTGACGGTGTCTTTATACGGATCACTATTGCCTCGGTGTCCATTCTACAAGGCTTTTTTAAGTATCAGCATAAAGATGACAAATCTAGCCTCATAATAACACTTCACTGGCTCTCTAAGCTAACAAGCTAATTTCCTGCAGTGGTTTGCTGACGACACATGCTAGCATCCTGCTCAGTCCGGACACTTGTGTGAAGTGATGCGGACATTAAGAATCGTCACCGGTCACTGACGACACCGACTTCACGTCATTACGTTATGAACGGTTCAGCTTGAGCTATGAATGTGTTTTTTGTCCGCTGTCTCAAGCGAAGTTTTTTGTTTTATCGGAGGTTTTTAGCCATGTAGCTAGTTTTGAGGAAGCCACAACTGCTCCGACAGCGCTTCCGAATCAACATCCGCCCAGTGCATTTCAAAATAAAAGCACCCGCTCCTAACACTCTCTCACTGTCTACTGTCACCATGAAGAAGTGGCCAGATGTCAGTGAGTACTGCAAGTATTGTACAACTGCAAACAAAGCAAAGCAAATAAGTCATAATAAAAGAATACCATGAATGCACTCAATGTAGGCTATTGTGCCACTTATTCAGCAGAAATCATCTGCATTGTAATCCACTCTTTAAAAAGTTCATCTTCACAATATTGCAAACACTTTTAATTATTATGTACAAACCATGATCTTAATGGCAGTCTGTGCTTCTGCCTCCTAATACAAAATGAGTAAAATGGCCTTGCTTTCCCACAATAAAGTGTAAACAAGAGTTTAAAAAAACAAACAAACAATATATTAATCTTGAGTCCTGCTACTTCTAGTTCATGCAGTGTTAAGTGTTGATGTTGAGGATGAGTTCAGGAGTCTCACAGTCTGGGGAATGAAGCTGCTCTGTAGTCTGGTGGTATGGCAGCAGATACTTCTGTATCTTGTGTACACTGACAGCAGCAGGGTGAGCAGACAGGTTGAAGTGGGAGTTGTTTTAGTATCCTTTGAGCTCCGTCGATGGTACCTGTGATGTTCTGGTGGATTTTATCACTCGCTGTAGAGCCTTCCTGTCCTGGCTTCTGCACGAACAGTGCCGATTTGTGATGTTTCCAGTCAGGATGCTTCATTTGGCCTTTCCCGTTCTTCTTTTAAACCAGGGTGGTGATGTGCGATGACCATGATCAGGGACCTCAGGGATGGTAACTCCAAGGAAGCTATGTCTGTTCACCTGCTCCATCTCAGCTCCACTGATGTAGACACAGTTGTCTGTCTTTGCGTCTTTTTTTCTGCAGCAGTTAGATCCTTGGTTTTGCTGACATTGAGCAGTAGATGGTTTTCTTTGCACCACTCTGCAAAGTTGTTGATTTCCTCTCAGTAAGCACTCTCATCTTGGTGTTCAAACCCCGGGAAATCCACAAGTTTACTCAAAGTAACGGCATGTTTCATTAAGTCACCACTGCTACTTACGAGATGGAGTCTACGGCGACTGAGACTACATTTACTCATGGCCAAGAAATGCTGAACGAACCGCAACTACAAAACACTTTGCAGGTTCAGCACAAGCAGTATCCATTAACAGAAAACACAAACACAAAAGCCACATCACAAACACAATATGAAGACAGAGATCAACATTGCTCATTTGTGACAATCACATACTGATATTAATCATAGTTGGCTAGATAATGCTAACGTTTCACTTTCTTGTCACATGGACCTTGGTCACATGTTTAGCCGATAATCGTCATCCCGCTTTGTTGTTAACTTCTACTGACGCTCACCGTTTACTTATTTTCTTGTGACCTGTGAATTTATGTCGTCCTTTATTACACTTTGCGCAGCCCTCTGGATATGAAGACCGTACAGAACTTCGTTTGACCTAGAACCATCAGCTATACAATTAAACTGATATCAAATGTTTTCATGGTTTATTTAACTTTTTGAAGGTGAATACGTTCTGAATATTGCCTCATGAAAAATGTAAGTTAAAATATTTAGAATACATTCTTTGTGTCACTGTTGTCAACATACACTCCTGACAAAACCAGGATGTCACCCTGATTATGAATTATGAATTTGTTTTGAACGACAAAGCGATAGACTGAAAAGCTTTGTGAAGAAAAGTGCTTGAAGGCAGCACGGAGTGAAACACTATCTGTCTGTGTATACAGCTCAGCCTTTCATACTGAACTGGAATTATTGAACGCTCGATCAAAAGAGATTGTTGCGACCTTGGAATGCTTTGGCTGGACATGACATTGATGTGAGATCAATTTTGATAAGAGAGTACAATTTTGAGCTTAAAAGAGCTTTCTGAGGGTATAATGGGTGAGTAGTCTAAAGGGTAAATATTCTTTTTAGAACTGACCTTAGATAATTATTCAATCGATTTTATTGTATGAATAGTCCTCATTTTCATAGAAACATACAGCTACAGTACAAACAATTCACTTACTTTTTCTTTTAGAACTCATGACCATGGCTTTTCAAATGTTCAAAGAAGTTCATGCCTCTTTCACTCAACGTTAACACTGTGTTAGTATTTAAAGCAGGCCTGGCCAACCCGCGGCTCCCGAGCCGCATGCGGCTCTTTGCCCGGTTTCGTGCGGCTCTTACATTCATGTCGAATTTGGTGTTTGTGTGTTTTTTACAGTCCGTGCATATCACGCGCATCCGCGTTTGACGCAAATGACTTGGAGGGAAACTCGTTGAGTAGTGTGTAGGCCTACCAAATTCACTGTCAAAATGGCAGGGAAAAAATGCACAGCAAAACGAAAATATGAAGATGAACACAGGATGTTTTTAAAAGAGTGTGAGAGTTTGTTTTTTTTTTGTTGAACGTAATGGCAAGCCATTCTGCCTTATATGTCAAGCATCATTGGTGCATTTCAAGGCTTCAAATCTTCAGCGGCACTTCAGTTCACTCCATGCTAACATCGACCAGGAATTTCCAAAGGGGACTGAACTTCGCAAGCACAAGTTGGTAACTTTGAAAGGTCAGGCAGAAAAGCAGACACAAGTGTTCCAAAAATTTATGAAGCACTCAGAGACCGTAACGCTCGCATCATATAAACTTGCTTGGAACATCGCACGGGCTAAAAAGCCATACAATGAAGGGGAGTTCATCAAAACATGCCTCAGTGACATAGTTGAAATCTTGTCTCCTGAAAACGACAAACTAAAACGAATGGTATCAGACATCCAACTTTCCCGCCACACGGTTGAACACAGAATATCAGACATTAACACGGCTATTGAATCACAGTTGCACTCCGACCTTCAAGCCTGTGAGTATTTTAGCGTTGCATTGGATGAGTGTTGTGACATACAAGACAAGCCTCAGCTGGCAATATTTACACGGTCTGTGTCAAAAGATTGTGTGATCAAAGAAGAACTCCTTGATATTGTGCCATTAAAAGACAGAACCCGTAGCATAGATGTGAAAGAAACAATGGTGGCTGCATTTGTAAAAGCAAATCTGCCCATATCGAAACTAACTGCGATAGCCACGGATGGAGCGCCAGCCATGATCGGATCTGTGAACGGGCTTGTGGGGCTGTGCAAACTTTTCCAGAGTTTTGGAATTTCCACTGCATCATCCACATGGAGCAACTCGTGTCTAAATCACTGAATTTAGATAACGTCATGAAGCCTGTGATGGAAATTGTCAACTACATTCGCACACATGCGCTAAACCACAGACAATTCAAAAACCTCATCGCTGAGCTGGACCAATCCCTTCCAGGTGACTTGCCGCTGCACTGCACTGTGAGGTGGCTGTCAAAAGGTAAGGTACTTTGTCGCTTCTTTGAGCTTTTGGATGCTGTGAAACTGTTCATGGAAGAGAAGGATAAGCACTATCCCGAGCTCTCAGACCTTAAGTGGACTATGGATCTGGCTTTTTTGGTCGACATGCTGTGCCACTTGGACAGACTGAACCTGACCCTGCAGGGTAAGTCAAAAATACTGCCTGACCTGGTGCAAAGTGTGTTTGCGTTCGCCAACAAATTGAAGCTGTTCAAGACGCATATTCAGAAGAAAGATTTAACGCATTTTCCCATTCTGCTAAAAGCCAGTGGGCAAGTCACCAACACCGTCCTGAATAAGCAAACAGCCAGATATGCAACAATGGTTGAAAACCTGTACGAAAGCTTTGTGACCCGGTTCCGTGATCTTCAACTGAAAAGGCCACAGATTACATTCATTGTTGACCCGTTTAATGCGGAGACGGGCTGTTTGAAAACACCGCTGGTCACAGATGAGGCTGCAGCTGAGTTGGAGATGATCGATCTTTGTGAAGAGGACCAACTGAAACCTGCTTTGAGAGAAGGGACCATTGAATCCTGGAAAAGTGTGCCAATGGAAAAGTACCCAAATGTCAAACGGGCTGCGCTGAAGATACTGTCAATGTTTGGGTCAACATACGTCTGCGAGTCTCTGTTTTCTACCCTGAAACATGTGAAATCAAAGCATCGCTCTGTTCTGACAGACACACATGTGAAGGAATTGCTTAGAGTGGCAACAACTGACTATAAACCAGATTTGAAAAGGATTGTTGAGGGCAAGGAATGCCACAAGTCCCACTAAGCAACATGCATGGTAAGAGAAAAAATGCTATTGTATATTATAGGGTTTTTCTATCAAAGTGCACACTTTTATAATAATTAAAAAACATATTTTACAGTGAAGGCAAATTATTTTTAATACTTTTAAAGTTTAAAACTCAGCTGCCTACAGAACAGCTGGTCACAATGGTTATTGCAGTTGTGGATTTGCTGAGAAAAAGTAAAGTTTAAAAGTATTAAGTGTTTTTTAATTATTCTAAAACTGTGCACTTTGCTTGAGAAATTGTGCACTTTGGTTGAGAAAGTCTGCACTTTGAGAGTGTTCACTTATAGAAAAACCCTATATTATATTTTTGTTTGTAGACATGAACTGAACATTGAAGAGAGTTGAGAGTTTGTTTGACATGACATTGATGTGAGATCAGTTTTGATAAGAGAGTACAATTTTGAGCTTAAAAGAGCTTTCTGAGGATATAATGGGTGAGTAGTCTAAAGGGTAAATATTCTTTTTAGAACTGACCTTAGATAATTATTCAATCGATATATTGTATGAATAGTCCTCATTTTCATAGAAACATACAGCTACAGTACAAACAATTCACTTACTTTTTCTTTTAGAACTCATGACCATGGCTTTTCAAATGTTCAAAGAAGTTCATGCCTCTTTCACTCAACGTTAACACTGTGTTAGTATTTAAAGCTTTTCACTCGGCACAAGTCAGTCGTGTATAACTGAAGGTAAAACAAAGGGGCCCTTAACATCAGTGTTGATTTCGACTTGTGTTTGAGGAGCTGCATCAGTCGCTCTGGCCACTCACCAAAGGGCTCTGATTGCAGTTCCAAGAACAAGACATTGATCTCTGGGCAAAATTAAATCTCTTTCTCTGTGAATTTACCGCGCTCACACAGCTGATACTCAAGTCTGTTGACCGAGGTTCTGTGTAATGATAAGAACTTGTTTAAGCTTGTTCCATCCCCCAGTTGCTCAGATCTGGCTGGGTATGTGGGACTTGAAAACAATATCAGTGAGAGGTGTGCTGTGCCAGTCATTGCAGTAGCTTCAGTTTCACTGGCTGCAAAAACAAAAGTCTCCACCTGTGGTTGGCCTCATGCTGAACTTCACTATCAGTTGTTGCCATCTTGTTTAAAAGGTAAGGAAAGCCTTTCTCTCTCTCTTTTTCTCTTTCTCTTTCTTTCTGATAAGTACTTCTTGTTGTCCCATAAATAACCGCAAGAAATACTTGTCATTTAAAGAAAATGTTATGCCACTGATAAGATTTATAATACTTATTGATTTGGAATATTTTTTAAACATCCTACATAAATACAATAAAACCTCACAATATCAATAATAAAATGTTGGTGACAGTCTTTAACAAACATGCATGAAAACATAATGGGGAAAAAGCAAAGTTTAATTTATGTTTTGTGTCAGATTTCATTTGAATCAGACATTAAATCTTAACCTGCAAAGTAAATGATTACCAAAGTCAACAAACTAAAGGAAAATGTATGATACTTACCTGTATATTCAGTGGCTTTGAACTATGCAGAAAGAAATTACTCAATTAAAGTACAAGCACCAAAAGTCATACTTGAGTAAAATCAAGAATATGGTGTTAATCACTTTGGTAAATGTGATAGTCACCCATGCGAATATTACCTGAGTGAAATTCTTGAAGTAATTAAATGTACACAAGTATAAAAAGTGTAAGTAAAAGTTAATTATATGTTCATTTCCATGTACAGCATGTAAATACTGTATACTGAGGGTCAACCAATTATCAGCCTGGCTATAATGCATCATGCAATCTGGAGAGTGTCTACTAACCAAAGTTAGCAAATAAATATAGTGAAGGAAAATGCAAAATAACATTTTTAAATAACATCATAAAAAGGCAACTGAATTTTACGTAAGTGTGTTATTCTGGAGTTTTCTACACAGAAGTTATTGTAAACAAACATTATGATTGGTTTACAGTACTTTCCAACACTGTCTGTCTATCTGTGTCAGTCTAAAGACTCCTTCTATCTGCTTGTCTGTCTGTCTGAGGTTACAAGTTCATTGCATTGATCTGCTTGTACATGCATCGAATCTTTTACACTTGTACCAACACTTGTAATGCCCGAAATTATTACCTTGCCTTATTGTTACAGCAGAGTAAAGGGGAACAACAGAGCCGGGCTATCAAGCGTTCTGATTAATGCCTCCAACAGCACTGCCCTCTGATGAGAAGCAGAGGATCTATATGGCACTTTGTCAAACACACTCTCTCAGGACTTGACGTTAGGGCCTTCTGCTTTAGGGGCAACTAGGCTGAAGCCCAGTCAGCAATCCACATTATCAGAAATCAAACTCCTGACTTGGCTGGGAGGGGAAAGTGGAAAAGGAAGGCCAGCACTCACTGTCTGGTAATTAAAACCTATTTTATCAGACTTCTTCTCTCGCTCCGTACCTCTTTTCTTCCTATTGACAAGCTGCTTAGTGCAAAGTGAGCTCAGTTTGACTCTAAATATATGAGGCACACTTATTTAACTTTCTCAGCAAACAGGGAAAATCAAGTAAACAAGACAGCAACTAAATTGCACAGCAAGATTGCCCATTATTTATTTACTGTAGTTTTATTGTTATTTATGGGTGTTTTTGAGTGTAACTAAGTGTCCAAATGCAGCCTGTGTTCACGTCCTCTCCCCTCTCCATCTCCTCCTCTGATGATTATCATTTCATTACTCTCTGTCAAATGTATTGGTTGGCTTGTTGTACTTATTGACTAATGAGCCAAAGTCAGCACTGTCTTCCTTCACTGTAATGCTGATATAGAAGATCTTGAAATACTATTTGTCTGCTGGTTAAGTATTGATCGTTCTTGCAGATATTGACTGTTACTTGGTAGCTTTCTATTTACAATGCCCCTTAACATTAATGGTAATTATTCAACATAGAAATGCGTGAGCTTGTTCTTTAAGGCTTTATTTACCTTGTTTCGAACCAACAGCAGGGAATATATCACTGGCTTTGGTCTCAATAGGGGCTGAACCTGCTGTGAGTTCAGTTAGAAAAACGTGTCCCACCATCTGTCCAGGGCCACGTCCCAACTCAGGTATCCAGATGCAAAGCCTCGGGCTGAAATAGAGATGTGTCTCCTCAGCCTTGAAGCCTGAAGCCTGTTGTTTATTGATGCTGCCAGAGTCGCTGCTCAGATCGATACCATCTCCCCTCAGATGGGCCTTCGAACGCGCAGGCTCCAAATTGAGGTCAGGATATGTAGAGGGTTATGGCACTTCAGCAGACATGAATTGCCTGAGAGGCTGCGGTCATTTGTTACATCTTCCTTTAAAGTTCATCTCCAAGTTGACCTGTGATGAAGCATGGAGAGTTTGTGAGTCATTGGTGTGAGAGTTATGAGGAAATGCACCCATACACGGACGAGCAGGTTGGACAAAATGGATTGTGTGACTACCTCTCAGCTCTCAGAGCCACATGCTTTCCCTGTCATTCCCCATGTTTCCGATTCACCTCTGAGGTCCCCTTTATAGCTGCATGTTGTTTCTGTTGTTTCTAATAAAGAGGAAATATTGGCGCCTTCCTGACCTGCTCATAGGGGCCATCGAAAAATTTATGGGGTGTGTCTCCTTCATACGGGCCTCTTTTGACCCGAGCCTCACATAAATAACACATCACCAGTTCACCGGAGCTCTATTGACTCTTCTTTCATGCTGTGGTCAAGTGACTTTATTGAATTCAGGATGTGGCTACATGCTTATGTTTTCACATGATAAAATCAAGACAAAACTGCATAAAGCCATACAATATTTCACTCTGCCTTTCATGCATTATAGAGCTGGTAGTTTCATGGAAAAGCCAATTAATTTTATTGTTAAAAATGTTAAAATTGTTGATTTCAAGAATACTGATGATTTCCATGATGCATTTCTCCATGCAAAAGCCATGTGGAAGCCCAGCCCCCTTACTGATCACAGCAGGCTCTAGGTTATATCAGTAAAGATACTTTATCTACCTCTTCAAAGATATTTTTTATGGTCTCACAGATGTCCGCTTTCTTCACAAAATTATAAAATGTTTGGCTGGGTTGAAGACAACTTTTCAGTCCAGCACTGCGACAAACTGCGTCGTTTTGCTCTGCTCAATTTGCTTAAGTCCTTTGTGGAAGTCTGTGGAAATACTGGATTCATACACACAGAAATTGGCCCGTTGCTGATGCACTTTCATATCAAATTAAATGATTTGTTAAAGCAACTATTTCTGGCTGATTAATCCATGATGATGTCACGAAGAGCATAAAAAAAATAGGGTAAGAAGTCAAATTCCTGCATTTGAAAAGTTACTTAAAGTGGACACATATGTAGTTTGTAGTTGAAACAAAAAGGTGACATAGTCCAGAGGTAAAACCAATGCAAATAAACATTAAGTAAAACAGGAGAGTAACAACAACACCACTGTAACTGTATATACATGCATATGTGCATGACTGTGGCCAAGATGAGCTCCTTCCCTCAAACCACACATTGCTGTGATGCAGAGTGTCAGGTGGCCTGTTTGTCAGCTGAAATATTCATCAAACAGATCAACGGAAAGTCTGGCCGCCTTTTCAACTGACAACTGCTTGTCAATAATTGATGGAGAATGAGGCAAATGACTTAGTGAGTGTTTGGGGGTCCTTCTCTTTCTGTAAGTGATGCCTCTGACCTTTGGTGTGTGAAAGAACTCATCATGGTCACTGCTCACATGTCATATAAAGCCCGACACAAAGAGCTGAACAGTGAAAGTAATAAAGAAAAGAAATTATAGATTGAACAGAATGAATGTGCCTTTATTTTATGTGAATTGGTGTTTTGAAGTGTTGCTTTCCAGAGAACATTTTAACAATGTTGTATTAAATTACTGAGTGTTCAAAAATGTAATTTAAATTTAATTCAGACATGTAAGACATTATATATGTTTGAAGTTTAATGCTTAACAATCAAAGAAGTTTAAATTTAAATGATGTAAGTATCCTTTATGAAACACGCAGGTTTCGTTATTTTTAACTGCATTTTAACATGAAATAATTGCCAAGATATTATGAAAATAATGTGATAATTTGGACCAAGATTATCATAGCATTAAACATTTATATCAGCACGATCCTTAAAAGGATTATTGTGAGCAAAACTATTAGTGATTAAATTATTTCAGGCTGCAACTGACAATTATTCCATTATCAATTAATGTGACAATTATGTCATACTAACATAATTCTAATAAATGCCAGAAAATAGTCAATAACCTCCCTGTTTCTCAAAGTCCAAGGAGAGGTCTTTAAATGTCTTGTTTTAAAGCTACAAACCTTCATATTTGAGAGCCTAAAAACACAATGTTCTGCCATTTTTGCATGAAAAGTTGTTTTAAGGATTAATCTATTATAAAAATAGTTGGTAAGTTATTTTGTGTCGTTAAATAACTCATTAGTCAATGAACTGTTACAGGTCTAAAAAAGATATTTGAATGATTTTCCCTAAACCCAGATAATCAGGAAACTGTGCTGTCACTAACCGGACCTCTGACCTCCCTAGAGGAGAAACCGTTCCTAATTATGAATCAATAAAATGTTGTGTTATTATGGTGTCGTGATCAGGATGTGGTGTGGGTAGCCACTTACTTACAGGTTGTGGTTAATCATGTAAGGGCTGTTAGCACCTACGTAGTTTTGGTCTAATTTATGGCTGACAACATACCTGATACTGTGGTGAGTCAGTGGAAAGTTGTCGTGGGGGTTGGTGTGTGTTGGTCCTTCCTGTCAGATGAGATTCTCCCGCCTGCCAACACACTCAAATCTTTATCCTTCTGTCTATTGTCTGACCTTCTGTTCACTATAACCAATACTGGCTGCACAGCGTTTTCACGGTTCCAATTCCCTCTGTAGCACCTGCAGAACAGAGTGTATTTAAGCTACACTGTCAGCGTGAAGGGATGCACTTTAAAAAACACTTTCGGATGTAAAATTTGTGAGTTCGCAAAAGCTTTTACACGAGTAAACAATGGATGTTATTCATTGTGTAATAATTGGATGTACCTGTAACTGCTGAATCACAATGTTAGTGACTTCCTGTCTCATGTAGCCTCATGAGAAATTTTCTAGATATCTTCGAAAATATATATTTTTTATGGCGCGTCATGCCACTGAAACCGGCTGTGAGTGATACACAAACTGTCTGGGTTCAAGACAAGACTACAGATTTGAGCTTCATTAATTATTTGCCGCACTTGCCAATAATTTCTGAGCTGCCAGGGCCAGTTGTCCTGTCATTGTCTACGGGGGGCGCACCGCAGTTTCTGAATTGCTAAGTAAACAGTTTCAGCCTGGGATGGTCAGCTGACATTGTCCTATTTTAAGATGGATGGTTTGATTGAAAATTACTGGGTGACACATTGTTGGCTAACAATAAGTGTGATGAACCCTCTGAAGGTGCTTTGGGTGGATTTCAAAGGGGTCCACTTGATACTGCTGATGATAAGCCCTCACGTCTATAAAAGCAGTTTCCTCATCCACTTAAGGATTAAATTGTTAGGATTATCATGTGTCAACTCGGATGCCAGTCAGTAAAAAAGTAACGGAGAGTAGGTGGTTAGAATGGGAATGTAAAACCTTATGCTCAAACAAAGAAGAAAAAAAACTACTGCATAAAAAAACAGGTTTGCACATTAAAATCCAAAAATCAGTTAATACATTAAGTGTGAGGGTAATCTGTTATTATCACTAAGTTTTTATTTCTGCTGACACAAAACCCATTAAAATGAGACAAATGAATGTTATTGGGGTAGGTGAATTATACAGTTTTGAGGCATTTTAACCAGAAGTATCCCGACTGAACAAGTCTGGCCTTGAACACGGCAACAAGCCCACAAAGGTCTCCATGCTGTCTGGCTGCCATTTCAGATTATTACCAAAAATACTCAGATTTTCTTCTATTAACAAAGTGCTATTTAATGGACATATACTAACCTATAATTGAAAGAGGGTTTAAGACATTTGATATCTAAAACTGTCCTCTGTATGTATCTACCAATGTTTGCTTTTTAACAGGGAAATACATGTGTTGTCTGCCACTACAGTAGGTGTTATTGTCTGGTTAAATCTGCGTGTGTGCGTGTGTGCTTGAGCGTGTGTCCGCACTGCCTCATTGTGGAATATAACAAAGCCCTGGAAATACAACCTCCAGGGGTCTTACCTGGATGTGGCGGCCCCCACTTTTTCATTAAAAACTGCAATCCTGCAGCTGAGGCTCCGTTACGCCACAATGTGACAGAGCTATACAAGGGCAAACATATGCGACCCGGACACAACCTTCAAATATGGCCCAATAGATAGATCTCTTGCTCTTCTCTATCTTACAACAAGTTTGAATGCAAATTGATGCAGACCATTTTCAACGGATGTGTGTGGCTTTGTTGTTGGCCTTGCTGCGTCCCTTGTTTAAGTATTGAAATGTCTGCATATTGAAATGAAGAATTTACAAGCCTGTCTATGAATGTGCACGACAATTAGGGCTGAATTTTTTCCTCCCTGAATTCATGTATGTTATTAAGTATGCGAATGACATAAAAGGAATTACACTTGACATAAAAATATTAGTTTTTGTGTTTTCCCTGTAAAGCCTTTATATTGGCACACTTTGTTGTAGCACATGTAGTAAAATTTGAATCAGTCTATTCCCTGGGCTGTCATCATGATTTTGCTGTGCCGGTGAGAGCAACAGAGGTATTGCAGTAAGGTAATAGAAGTGTCCGAGACCAAACTACTCCAGTGAGACGTGAGCGCAAAGTAGCAATGTAATTACAGGTCATGAGTTGACCACCTCAGAACCGCAGCAGGTGCAGGGAGAGCTGAGCCTGTCAGGCACCCTGACATGTATGTACACATTCAGACGCACACGCGCACACACACACACACACACACACACACACACACACACACACACACACACACACACACACACACACACACACACACACACACGACACACAGCCGTCACTTTTGCCATAAATCCTCAGAATCAAGTGTCGTTACACAGACTTCAGTCTTAGCACTGTGTGAGCATCCTGGAGGCTGTGAGTGATTTTGCCATCAGGAAGTCAGTGTCTTATTGAAAGCCATCTTCAAGTGTGTCCAGATGATACTACACCCTAGTGGTGAGATGAAGAACTAGGAGTGTAATGCATTTAAATTAAAAGGAAGCTACGCTAGAGAATTTAAAACACATTTACAAAACATTCTGTAATGTTCAGATAAACCTCAGCATTTTTTTTTAATAACCTGGAGATTCATCACCATTATTATCACACCTTAATTCTGGATCGAGGATAAACAATGGACTCTTGAAGTGTGTGTCTGTAATTGATTTGGACACATCCTTTACCTGGTGAAGTGCAGTAACTGGTCCGGGGTGAGTCCAGCGCAGCACCCTTCCCCCTCACTTGAGTCATTTGTTATCACCTCATGGCTCCTCCAATGCGCTGTGCAATTGTCCGAGCTGCTCCAGGGTGACGGGGTCAGGCCTTTAAAAGGGAATTACTTCACTGACACAATAAGAGATGACAGTTTATTTGATGTCTTACCACCACTTCACTCCCCTCCTGCATCCAGCCCTGCCCTGCATCCTAACTGTTCCCTGGGGAGCAATGAATCTGTGTGTGTGTGTGTGTGTGTGGGTTGGTGGGTGCATCCATGTGCTTTCCAGTGTGTTTATGTGTGTGTGTTGTAATCGTATCTATCTTGGTGTCTTTATCTGAGTCCAGTGTATCTTTGTTTCTGGGAAAGCTTCAGTGCCTGAAGAGACTGTGACTTAAATGTAGTCAGATATGAATCTAACAGGACACAGCAGGGGGATCAGTGTGGTGTCAGAAAGATGCACAGTATTAAAATGGTTTTATTTGTGATTGTAGTTAAAGTTTGTACCTATATATCCAGATCTCGCATAGTATTGTGCTGTGTGTGTGTGTGTGTGTGTGTGTGTGTGTGTGTGTGTGTGTGTATGTGTATTTATTTCTACGTCCCTGTCAGGTGTATTTAGAATGAATAGACTGCAGATGTTACTTTGGATTCTGCTCGTGTGTGTGTGTGTGTGTGTGTGTGTGTGTGTGTGTGTGTGTGTGTGTGTGTGTGTGTGTGCGTGCGTGTGTGTGTGTGTGTGTGTGTGTGTGTGTGTGTGGAAGAGAGAGACAGAGAGTGAGTGAGTGAGTGATTGACACCAGACTTGTGTGTCACACTTCAGGGGATTGGGAGAGGCCATGCAGCCAGTCTGGCAGGTCATTATCAGTGTGTCACACAGCGGTGTGACGGCTACTTCCTCTGAGACAAAACACATCACACAGGCACAGACACATACACACACACACACACACACACACACACACACACACACACACACCTCATGCCACACGGAACACACACCAACTCCTTCCCTAAGTCATTGAGGAATGCCTATCCAAGCCAATCAATTGGGCGATCAATTGGGGACCAACTGGCAATCCCCTGCAATCAATACGCCCCTTGTTGCATGGCTCCAGAAGTGCCACAATGGCTGTGGCACTTAATTAAGTTGTTAATTGCTGCGTTAAGCTTTCTCAGGTACCCTCCCTAGACAGTAATTGAGAGTGGCTGGACAATTCGGCTATCGGCAGCACTTTGCTAAATTTAATCACAAATCCAAGTAATAGCAAAGGTTGTGGTACAACGAGCCGAACAACACTTACAGTGTCAGTTTAAGTGGAGGAGAGACAGAGCAGGCTGTCACACTCCGACTGCTGGAAGTAGACATAATGCCGAATCCTGTTTCTGTGGAACATCCCGTTCGTTGCACCATGTAGACGTCTGGATGACATCATGCAGCCGTGCCGGCCAATCACAGAGTGCAGTACAGACTAATCAGAATTTCTAGGGATGGTGAGGTTTGTTTTAAATATTCTCTCCAAAGGATGTTATAAAGCTCAGCTGTGAACTTTATTCAGCTTCAGGACATCAACAGGAGGGTGGGGGTGCGTACAGTACTGGTTTCTTCAACAACACCCCGGCTGGTTTCTTAGTTACCCACAGTTGAAGTAACCTTCAGCGTCGTTGAGAGGATGATGAGGGTGAAAAAAGATCAAATTTGTTTTAGTGCCATGCCACCAGGCTCAGAGCAGCTTCTTTCTTCTGGCTGTGACACTCCTCAATTCATCCTGAGCACTCGGCCATGAAAAAATTGTTTTAATTTGATGATTTCTTCAAGCCAGATAAGATGGAATCTGACCTGATGATGGCCGTTATGAATGAATATAACTATTATATAGAAATTGCCAATCTTCACTTCTTTTAATTACATAGGTCGGACAGAGGCAACAGTTTTGAGTTGTGACTATTTCATGACCAGCTTTAAACTCTGTGTAGTACATTTAAAGTTACTCACTATTGACCATTATTGACTTTGCATGCTCAGGTTAAAGTAAGCAGGATGATTAATCCCTCGGTAATCACTTTTGCATCTACTTACATCCGAAAGCTACTTAAGAACAGCATCAAATAGCTATTAATAAATCAGTTATCAACATAGTTATTTTGTGAAGAAGTGAATCCACGTCTCCTCATTGTCTCAACTCTCAACATTTCCAAAAGTGACTTGCTGTTGTGGCTACATTCTCAGTGCAAAGTCACACAACAACACAAGTCCTGCATTATTTCTGGATATTGTGTTAAGAATTACTTCCTAGAAGAGGTACATCTCTACCCATGTCTGAACTGACTTTAATGTTTGGAGGAGGAGTAGATGGTGGTGACCATGGATCAAGACAGCATTTGACGATTTACAAGTGTGAAACCGTTGCATATATTTGAGGAGACGACAGGACAATTTCCAGTCTTGTTTGTGGCAACAGAACTAGATATGTTAGACCTAAGCAGGATCTTTTTCCAAACCATAAGCAAGTGGTTTTCATACCTAAACAGGACCATGAGCACAGCGTTGTTGCAACATAAAATTAAAAGTGTAAATGAAGTAACTAGAACCTGGTGATTTTACTTTTACTTTTACTTTTCTTGGCTGTTTTTTTTTTCTTGAGATTCTAACACAGAAAAAGACACTTGAGTAATTTTTAACTATTAAATTCACAGTGATGTTTACTACTTCTGTGTTAATAATAATCATTCAATTAATCAGTCGTTTATTGTTAAACATTAATATATCCTGCTTCTGTTGCATTACTTAGAAGTGTTTGCTTACCACATTATAAGAGTCACATTACATTTTGTTTTCAGTGTTTTTTATTCCCTAACATCTGTATTTGGACCAAGAATTTAGTATCCGTCAGACAATAAAACATTAAGTTTCAACATACAGTTTCAACATATCGACAACAAAACTAACATCACCAGAAATGGATTCTGGCGCATGAGTCGGATGTAATATGCGTCACATATAGAATCGACCTTGATCACTGCACACAACATGAACTGGTATTCAAATGGATTTGTTATACCATATGCAAGACATATGGTCCAGCTCTCCACTGTCTGATTGCTGTTCTGTTCGTGCTTATCTAAAATGTTGCTTGTGCAATGAAACTAAAACAGCAGGTCTTCCATCTCAAACAGGTAGCTTTACCCGATTTGTGTGTTCTTAACAAAAATGGGTCTAATTTAATGAAATATTGATGTTCCTGCAAGAGCTCTGTGATAAAATCAAACACTCAACCTCCCACATAGCCAAGGCCTGATTCCTCTCCTCTACATGGTGCTCAGTCTGAGGGGGGTGATTACCAACGCTGCTTGCAAACAGGGTGGGGTTACGAGGGAGTCAGACCACTGCTGGCTGGCACTTTTATAGTGTTATTAGTGCATGTCTCGGTGTTAACACGCCTTTTGTAGCCTAATCCCATTACTTTCAACACTCAAATGGAATTCAGATGGAATGGGTGTCCTCCATTTTAAGAAACGACTCCAAACACAGCAGGCGTCTAGATTCTTATCCCTGATTTGCTGGGAAATTAGAGCAGCGCAGGCAGGAGCCAAGAGCGTATCAAATCATCATTACAAAATAAGAGCTTTTACCTCACACATAGTGCAAACCGTTTTCCTCGCAGCACATCCACTTCCCCTGCTTTCAAAAAGGGTTGAAAGTGCTGCACAGCTCTTCAGAGATTTGGTAAGAAGTGTTGGGGTGTAGTGGAGCAGGAAAAGTGGAAGTAGCAGTGAGACAATGAGAAACAACCACTGCTGCTCTAGGCACTGTGAACAGGCTTGCCATTGATTAAAACAGCAAGGTGTGCAATAAAGCGCAAGGCAAAGTGTTGCCTTCCATATGGACCCCAAGACCCTTAGGCTCTGGCCACCAATCGGGCCTTTCTGTCTGCCGCTGTTCCCCCTTTCTCCTTTCTGCTTCCCCTTCTCTCCGTCCCCAGATGGTAAAAACAATTTTCCAGCCCTCTGTCTCTTTCTGCTGCTGCCCGCCACTCTGCAACCACAAAGGGCCCTGGCCGTGATTCAACCGTTTACTCCAGTAATTAACAGCACCCATACCACAACAATTACAGTCACTAGGCTACTACACTCCAAATATACACACTCGCTCTCTCTCACACACACACACACACACACACACACACAGTGTTAACAGTGTCACAGTGTGAATCAGATGGGAAGGTAACAGCCGGAAGCTGTAAGATAAAATAAAAATAGTATTAACAAAAAGGTGAAAACAACATGCTGGCACTACAACAATGATTACCTCATAATTAGACGAGACAAAGCTCTCTCTCTGTCTAGTGGCAAAACACTGTAATTACTGCCGTGACAGAAAATCAAAGGCTACTTTGTAAGCAGCAGGAAAAATTAACATTTCAGGCCCTGAAGCTGTATGTCCTGATTAGAAACGTATTAAATCAATGCATTGCTAACTGCTGGGCATAAATACGTCCCCTCCTGAAGGGGCCTATAATTGCGAGAGCAAAAAAAGTGGGTTTCAATTTCACAAGGAAGTGGCATTAATCCTAATGGCAGTGTTATGTGGCAAACGTACACTCCTTTTGTTATAAGATAACGCACTTAGAGCCGCACTGTTTCCAGTGTGTTTATGGTTGAGTGAAGATCAAAGCGTGGGTTACATAAATTGTCATAAATGCGCCTCTCAGAATATCACAAT
Organism: Acanthopagrus latus; assembly: GCF_904848185.1. Lineage (NCBI taxonomy): Eukaryota > Metazoa > Chordata > Actinopteri > Spariformes > Sparidae > Acanthopagrus > Acanthopagrus latus. The sequence continues at coordinate 4,845,944 of NC_051042.1, read as the reverse complement.
ACACCATAGCTACAGCATTTTAGTGCAAACTCTATTATACAAGAACATTAGCATGTTGTGTTCAGCTTAATTCTTGCTAACTGGGATTCGGCTGTTAGAAAAAACAGCAATGAGGTTTTTGATTTAACTTTTTTTTTTTTTTTTTTTTGAAAAATGCAGTTTGTGCTGCAGGAATTGTTTCCCAGGTCCAAAACACACAATGGAAAGATAGTCGCACAGTGCTTAACTGTGGTGTTGAATTCTAACATGATAGTATTGTTAAAAAATTATACTTCATGTCTGGCAGGATATGATATTTTTTTTAGATCATACCAAAACATTTGTTTAACCAAAAAATCCTTCTGTTTTCTATTTTGTGAATGGTCATTGTAACTTACAACAATTATAATATTGTGCAATACTGTGATGAAATCTCATATTGTTGCAACCCCACAAATTCCGTTTGCGACTGTCTGCTTCTCCTGTTGTTTGTGTTCTACTTTCTGTCAGCTCCACTAATTAAGACCTGCTTTGCTATGCAGCATGACACTGTAATAAAAAAAATGCTCTGAGATTGGCTGAATCAAGGTTAAATAAAAGGGAAATTAATTATGTGATAGCCATCAAAATTAGCATGCAAAAACCTGTTGTTGAGCTGTTCCACTGTCATGGCTACGAACACTATAAAACTAGTTTCAGAAAAACTTCAATACATCAAGGAATATTTGCCTGATTTAACAAAGTGATAAAAGGAGAGGCAATTTTTTTGTTAATTACAGCTGCCAGCTCGTATTTATATTGTCAAGCACTTCAGACATTCACCTTGTCTACTTCCCCGGCCTGCGTGTTGGACATGTGACTCATCAAAAGCCACATGGGTTGTGACCCACCTAGTTTCTGTTCCTGTTTAAATTGATAAAAGCTGCTGCTGGGAGAGCCAGCTGATCCCGAGCATCTTTAACATGCCCACAATAGGCTCCTTGGGAATACAACTAATTACTTCACATCTGTATTTATTTGATCCGCGTGGAATTCTCCCTTCTGTCACCAGTGCCGAGCTATGCCAGCTTGGACTAACAGTGATTTATCTAAGTGACACTTCTGGCGCAGATTCACATCAAAGCAGCGCCAAAATCAATGAGGGAAACATGGGGAAGACGGAAGGAGGAACTTTTTTTCCCCTCAGCAAAACTGTCATGCATAAAATGCACCAGCATAAATAAAGCACGCCTGTGCTTGCAGGTTTGCTGAATCAGATTGGGTGGAAATAAGATACAAGCTGTTTGTTAATGGTAGCTTAAAGAAAGACTTTCACAACTGCAGCATTTTTGGGGAAACTTTAGTCCACAGCATTCAGTGTGACAGACCAGCTCTGATGGAGAGGATGTGCCAACTTCATGCAAGAGCAGCTTCTACTGACCTCTGTTGTACACTGAGTAAACTGCAAACAGCTCACCCTGCTGAGGACTGATGGGGTCCTGCTCAGTAAATCAGCCAGTTCAAATGACAGAGAGGCAGAGATGCAAAACCAACCAATGTGAAAATTGACAAGAACCATTATCACAAAACCACATTCAGATCATCTTTGCTTACTACTTCACTTACACACATCATCTAAATTAAAGTTAAAGAAATGACCCTGGCAGCCTGTTTTAAGTTAATGAAAATGGTTTGATAATTGTTCTCATTAAGAGGTTGAACACACAAGTCTAAAGCCCCCTAGCGCCCCCCAGCGGTTTGAGTATTCATCACATCATTTCAAAACTGGCAGATTGGCAGATTAAACAACTTGCTCATTATTTATTATAAGACTCTTGGAGATGTGGAAGGCCGAAGGGTGGTTAAGGAAAAGAAAGGTCACTTCAAAACCAATGTAAACACCATAATTCTTTGCAGTAAATGTCACAGCAATCTGCTCAGATGATTTGTGGAATAAATTTGGTTTCATACCGTATTTGGAGTTTGGTAGTGAAGGTCTGATCCCTGGACCTGCAGGATGAATCTGGTTGGGGAACGTTAAAGAGCAGGACTCATTCCAACAGATGATGCTGTAACTTAATGCAACGTAACCTTTCGTAACGTAACGTAATGTAACGTAATGTATAGTAAGGTAACGAAACACACAACACTGAGCTGCAACTTGTTGTGGAAGGTTTGTGCAGACGTTGGTGCACGAGTCATAAAAGATATTAAAAATATATCCTGTGGAGACCATGAATGTGCATCTTTCACATTGTTTGAGGGCTCATGCATTTATCAATATCTAATGTTAACTTACACTAATCCAGCAGTATTTGGCAGCCATTAATTCAAACTCACCACTGAAAACAAACACACATTATTTAAAGAAGTATTTCCAAATCTTAAATGTAATTTAAGCCATTCAAAACGAACAAATAAAAGACATAAGAAGAGTGGGATCATGGGAGTTTTCAGTGTTAAACAACCACTGAAATGAAAATTGATCCAAGCATTTATGTTTTATTCACGTTGCTGTAGATTGAGTCACGTTCACAGACTGTCTTGCTCTCTGACTCGCTCCTAGAAGTGAAATCCTCCAGTTAAATAAAATGAGGATTTCTATGGTTTGAATCTTGTTGGAAACATGTAGAACAATGTAGTTTAAGTACACAACTCAACAAAATAAACCCTTGTATTCATCAGTCATACAAATCAATAATATCTGTGGTACTGTGTCAAAACACAGCATTGTTTTTCCTTCAGAAATTCCATGCGATAGTGTGGAGTGCTGTCCGACTCAGTTGATGAGTTACAGTCTCCCCAATGAACCCTCGGGCGTCGTGAACATCTCAGCATGACGCTCCGCAGCCTTTACACGCTGCTTCCCGCCAGGAAAGAGACAAACTGAGGTCTCAATAAATGTATGAGAATCTCTACATCTCCACAACCTAGAGGCTTGAAGGTGATAGCTGCTCCTGGCAACGCTTTCATAAAACTATATTGCTAATTTAAAACAAATTTACATCATAGAGTTGATTATTTAAACACAACTTGTAAAAAAACAGGACTTCAACTTCTTAATTATTCTTGTTCACACTGCATTTCCCATGCACACAGTCGCCTTAAGTGCAAATAAAGCCTCCCATCTGTTTGTAATTACAACTACATAATTTCAGTCATTGTGGCTAATCATTTTGACTGCACATTCAATTAAAACTTGTGCAGAAATGGTGCAGGTTTGACTTTTTGTGCTAAACCCTTTGTGTTATATACAGATGTGAGCAGAAAATGTAGCAGATTGACATCTGTCAATAAAAGAGCGACTGAAAATGTATAAAAGCTGGTTTAGGCCAATTGGCTCAGGACCAAATCCTTTATAGCCCATTTTCCATGAGCGCTGAAAATTACACCACTGCTAAAAAGCGTTTCCAGCTAGCTCGTGTGATGCTTTTTATTTGCCAAATCCCCAAATTAAATGATGTTTGACGCAAGAAATTTAAAATGTCTTGTCATCAACCCTCTGCTCTCATCATGGCTTATTTCCCTGTGGTGCCCGTGGAATAGGACAAGCAGCTCGCATGGCAGGCTCCTTCAATAAAAGGAGGTGAGAAACGTCATGTAACATCACTTTACTGTGTCTCTATGTAAGCTAATGACATTATGAACCCCGGGGCAATGGTGAAAGCTAATGATGGGAGGATGATGGCAACGCAATGTTGCCATAGAAGCCAATTTCCAGTGGCTCGCCAGATGTTAAACATCTAAATGTGCATTGATCAGTGACAGGATAGCCCATAGAGATTTCTCCATTTGCCCAAATACAAAACAAGCCTTGACTACGCCCCTCCTCAGTTTACCAGGAATCGAGCAAGGCAGCATAAATGATATGATTTGAATTAATTACATATGTAAAAAACACATCTAGCCTCAATTAATCCAGTTAGCCTGCAACATGATTCCACTGGCAAGGGGTAGATTAGATGGTGTAATTAACAGAAAATGCCTTCCAACACAACAGTACTCACACGTTCACACACACAAGGAGAAAACCCTAATTAAAAAGTGATCAGCACACTCAAACAGATTTTAGTTTTGACTTAAACACTATAGGCCTCGCATTAACGTGCACAACATTTACAGCAGTGCTGGAGTGATTAGTCGATAAATCAATTAGTTGATCAACTAGTGTATATATACATATTTTAAATCTGATAATTTACTGTAAATTATCCAAGGAAAATGCCAAATATTTTCTATTTCAAGCCCTTAAATGTTGGGTTTTTAGACTTTTTAAGGCTCACATATAATACATTTTGGGCTCTTATCTGAAGACAAAACCCTGGAGGTACATTATGATTGCATATCGGCAATATGCTTGTATGTTTTTTGTTTGTTTGTTTGTTTGTTTTTTTAACTTGATCAATAAATCAAAAATAACTGATGAATGATTATCTGAAGGGCATCATGTTCCCTTTGACTCAGTACTGCTTTGACCATCATCAGTTTCCAGTAAGCTAATTTGCTTACATTTCACTAATGTAAGACAAAAATACAGATAAATAAACCATTCTGAACACATTCAGATACATGTAGAGTTTAAAGCTCCTTTTCAAAAGGTGAATCAAAGTAGGTTAACCTCAGCTAATTTGCTGTTTTGCCAAACTAAAGACCAAAATATAGATAAATAAATCTACTTAGTTAAAGACGTGGCTTCATTTACACACAAGCACACACACAGTAAGGTCTAAAGATCCTTTTTTTAAGGGGAATATTAGAAAAACATTAATATAAGATGTGTACTGATAACATGTTGGCTAATGTTAGCTATTACACAAGCTAGGTTAACTTTAGCCCCAATGACCTAACCTATATAGCGCTGCAGATGATAATGGCTGTTTGCTCAGCTGAGTTTGTTTTCTTAATAAGACACCTTGACATGTGTATTAATTGTTTATAAGGACACTTATTAAAAGAAAGAAGAGCAGTGTTCAAACCTTCAGTTTAAAGAAACAGCTTGCATAGAGACATGTGTTTAAAGGCCACATACACATATTTTCACTTATGTTCTGGTTGATTTTCAATGGAGTTGTTCTGGGAATTGTAAATGTAATAAGTAAATGTACTTTTCATCACTGGTTACTGTATACTTCTACTGCACTACTGTATTCATGAAGTACCCAGCAATATATAAAATAACTCACATTCATTTACTTCTGGTACTTTAATACTTTTTAATGCTAATTCTATTTGTTGGAGCTATTCATTGTTTTGTAAAATAATTTCAACATTCATTTATTTTGTTAATGTTTTGATGAGCACACAATAGTTAATTATTTTGATTACAATATTAATAGCATTGTTTTTGTGATTCTGAATATTTGATTAGGCTTTTGTTTTGAAGGGACTGGCACAGGTGAATCTATATACTGTATATGAGGAGGCAGGTGGCGAGAGGCAGGCACTGGGAAGGGTTTATGGTTTTTTACCAGGGCGACAGGGCAAGAGAGACGCAGACGCAATTGTCAGTTGTTTGCCACTCAAAGGAAAATATACTGCGAAACCGTACCACAATGACTGGAAAATTGTTCTGTCTCGACCCTGCGTAAGATTCACTCTTGAAGTGCCTCAGTGGCATTTTTATTTCGATTTTGTTGATAATGTTTTGGACAAAGCGGGTTATTATTTCAGACAAATCCACCACTACACCATTATTAAAATAAGATTTGAATGAGATCCATGAATCCATGAAAAACTAAATAAACAAGCTGCTATCAGAGCAACATATGGTCCCATGAACACTGTTTGGAGCTAGAAAAAGGTGGCAGGGTCCGCCACATATAAAGTAAGTAAAATAGTGTGACATGTATCTACATTTTTCATTCGGTCATGACATGAACAGAGTTTGTTTATTTAGTTTGCTAAGGCAGAAAAAAACAGTCAGTGAAGATATTTTTCTTATGATTAAAATGTCTTACTCAAAACTACATAATGCACCTTTAAATAAACATCTGTTTACGGTATACTATGAGGACAATGCTCGCAGTAGTAAAGCAGCTCCGATTAACACAAACTGGAAGCTTAATACCTGATATCTGACCAGTTGCACAAACATCCAATGGCATATTTATAATTTCCAGTTAAATGTGAAAGATACTAGATGCATCAATATGGTCTGAAGTTTATCATATATTAAATACTGTATGAAGTCAGTGTGTGGTGGAGCACAGGGTTCCACGGTCTCTCCTCCACTGCAGGACCCTGGACGACCGCCGCTGCACCATCATGTGACAGAGTTTAACCAACGCCTGCTGTGCTTTTTGTCTGTGGCTCGGATTCAGCAGCACTGATTTATAGCAACAGTTGCTGAAGAGAGATTGCTGAATCCTCCAACTCTGTGAAGTTGGCTGGTTCAGCAGCTTGTGATCAGTGCTGAGTCACACACACACACACACACACACACACACACACACACACACACACACACACACACACACACACACACACACTGCTGCTACCCTGCATCATCTAACATCTTGTATTAATCTGGTGTGGTGGAGTGCAGACCTGTGCCAGCTGACATCCTGCTCCGAGGACTCATTTTCATGTCATCTTTTATCAGCAATCACACAACAGTGTTATTCACAATGACAGCTGGCCTGATCTTTGACAACAGATCAATAACATCGTGTTTATCTCCTCCCAGCTGACTCCACAGCAGTCAGACTGATAACAGCGGCTCTAGTTACCGACAAACTGACTTTCTCGGCTACACAAAAGATGACAACCAAGTGACAGGGCCTCGCCCAATAAACACGAAACAAGCAATTAACCCAACTATCACCCTATAATCAGGAATCAACTGTGGAGCTAGCTGGTTCCCGCTTTGCTAGCGACCATCTCCATTTTGGCAGCAGAGGCTGTTGGAGGGAAAACATGGAACATCTGGTGGAAGCAGACAGGGGCTGGCGCTACACGATGGGAGAACAAGTGCCTGAAAGCTTCATTATGTCCCAGCTGTTGGGCTCGCTGTTGCCTTCAGCGAAAACAACCTCGGCAGGATGATGTTCCTGGCAAATACACCGCAGATTATCTCAAGCAAGACCCCTTTTTTTTTTTTTTTTTGTGGTGTTTTGTGGAAAAATGTGAGCAGGAGCGATTTTGTGTGTTGACCTGTGTGGAAGTAACACCAACATGTCTTTCTTTCTTAGTCTTGACTAAAAAAAAAAGCTCAAACTACTTTTTAGACTCTTTAGTTCTTTCTTTGTGCATATGATAAACTAAAACACAAAATAATACATATTCAATAACACAAAAATGCACAGATGGGATGAAAAAAACCTCCCTGAGGTCTCAGGATTCAGGGTTAATGGGTGCAGGGAGTCCTGAAGTAAATGGGTCACAGAATGTGGTGTAACACCCATCTTTTGCTCTAACTTAAATAACTCAATAATTTTATGATGCCCTGTGGTGAGTTTGAATACAGTCATTCATTCTCCCCTAAGAACCAGCTGTAATTAGTTGTTGTCAAGCCTCTCATCATTGGGTTAAACATTTAACTTGTCCAGGACTTTGGCTTTGGTACGTTCTGTTAAGCAGATGTTCACATGTTAAGTTAGCATGCTACCACGCTAAACTAAGATGGTGTGCATGATGCACATTTACCCACAAGTGCAGCCTCACAGAGCTGAAGAGTCCTGTTGCGTTGTACATAAAACATATGACTGACAGGTTATTGGTTATCACTGTCAACTATTAGGTATCAGCCATGAAACTGTGTAATTGGTGTGTGAATACCTGGCTACGTTCATCACGGCTGTAGCCAGAAATTTAGAATAAAATGAGGTCAGGACTCAAGGACAGGACTAAATTACTGTAAAACAAAATGTAGCAATCCAAAGAAAGACACAGAAAACAGCCTGTAAATCTTTATTACTCACGTTTGTGTTAAACATATTCATGCTGCTCACTGTTGGTTTACATTCTGTGTACTTAGCAACTTGTTCATTTATTACTTTACTATTATTTATTACTTTTGTATTCCTTTCTCACTTTGTTTTACTACTGTTGCACGACAATTTCCCTCGGGATAAATAAAGTTTTCTTGAATCTTGAATCTTGAAAATATGAAATATCAACTTCTCCTGGGTTTCATAAATCCCCAAATACAAACAGTAGCGAGGACGTGTCGTCACAGAGAGCCACGAGAATGAGTCCAAAAAAATGGAAATAAATCAGCATTCCACTCCTGGTTCCCTCATCTAGAACTCATTATTAGTATTATTATTATTATTTTGCTGAACAAAATGTGTGTTTGCCACAGAGATTATGATTAAGGTCTGAGAGAACCAGGGCGGCGCTCACTTCCAGGTTAGTCAGCACTCGACTGGCCCATGATCTCTCAATGATTCACCTTTAAAGAACACATCAGTTACAGTTCTTTGACACCGCACCAGTCAATGATGCCACAAAATGATTGATTCACGAGTATCTCGAATTCACTGCTCACGGCTTGATACAACTATTACAGGTGTATTAAGTAGAGAACAGTCAGTGAGTGTTTCTGATTCTGGACGGCGTCAGTTCAGGTGTTCAGAGGTCAAAGGTGGCGATGTGAACCTTCTTACCTTGTTTCTAACTTTTCTTATTTCCTCTTCTCTCCAGCTGCTGCGCGGCCCGCTCTCTCTCAGGTTGGACAGCTTGTTCAAGTCGAATGCTATTAGTTCTAGGTCAGCGCCTGGGCTTTCTCTACACCCCAACAACACCTTTTCACCAGGCAGGGATTCCAACCACCATTAATCAGAGTGGTGACAGCCCATGGATGTCAGTAAATATGTTTCCCTCACTGCCTCTTTTTCCCACCACTCTCCTTTCCCACCCTCTCTGCAGCCCCTGATTGTTCCCTTTCCTTCTTCTCCGGGGTTTAATGTTGCTGCTCTTGATTTGATCTCTATCATTTACATCAGCTTTTAGCACTCGAAGCATTCCTTTACACATTTAAGTCACTGAAGTAGTTTCAGTGGAGAGAGAAACTGAGAACATATTGACAGAAAAAAAAAAAAGACAATTGTTTCTCGAGGCAAAAATTAAACTCTTTTTCTTGTTCCTGCTGCACCAAACATCCTCCGACAGCCAGACTCCATTTGAATATTCTATATGCATGGCTTTTTTTTTTTTTTGCACTGAACATAAGTGTTGTCCAGGTGCTTATGAATGTTGTGGAGTGAACGTGGAGACAGTGTGACAGTTTCCTCTCCTGCACGGGTGGTAAAGCTGACAAGGCGGGATGAGTGTTGGCGAGCGTAGAGGCTCGTGTGTGTGTGTGTGTGTGTGTGTGTGTGTGTGTGCGTGGGTGACGTGCAGGCAGAGGGCCAACAGCAGCCAGTTGGAGAAGTGGGCGCACATATCGGTTGGCATGCAGCGCCGGGTACCTGCTGCTGTCCAGAGACAGCTGTAATGTAGCCACCCGTGGCAGAGCAATCAGGTTGGTGGCTACTGAATGCTGATAATGCTGCAGTCTGGCAGACGGAGCTGCGACCAGCCAATGACAGGAAGTCCTCGCGAAAATAACTCAGGCTGGAGAAGTAAACGGAAAGCAGGAGAGAGCTGGACGAGATAAAGAGGGGATGAAGAAAGAGAAACAAATGGTGACCTTTGCAGAGATGGATTTGTTTACCTACTTGTCGACACCTGCTCCACAGTGACCTTCACACTGAGGCAGGGCTGACAGCACTCATCTGTTCATCTTTGTGTCCGCTCGTCAAGTCCTATCAATTCAACACACAGCAGTGTGTCCTCAGTCTCTGTCGATGCAGGGAGCCCTTTCATTCCCCTGCATGCTTTCATGTTCATTTAATCACTATTAGCTGTAATCATGAGGGCCAGAACAGGCTCATGGTGATGATTGTTTCCCTGATTAATGAGTCATTCTCATACTCTCGTAGAAAGATATGAGCCTTTTTTTATTTAAAAATGTCTGTGTTGCTAAATGAGATCAATATTTGTGCGGTGATTGAATCCTAACATCATAATTGGTGTTGTACCATAATGTTTCATGTGTCGTCTCAGTGCAAATGTCTTATTAAGAACCTGCCTCGTGTGTTTTAAAGGTCCTGATCAGTTTATCTAGAAACAAAAGTAAAAACTGAATATGTTAGAGAGCTGAAGTCACGACTCCTCCAGTGGACCTGATGGGACCTTGTTTTGGAAAAACTTTGTTTAGTGCTGAACGGAGAGAGACAAATCAGTTTTTTTATCCTGCTTGAATTGTGTCATAAACTCCAACAGATGTTTGCCAGTTTAAAAGATAATTTTCCAAGTCTTTAAAGTCGCAGTTTGTCCAGAAACATGCTGTTAAACCGCTCAGTGAACGACATCGAATCCCTCAACACAGGTCACCAACACCAGCATGGCCGCCAATCCGGCTCAGAAAAGCCTACTAAAAATAAAATCAGAATAAATCTGCTCATATTCACAATTTTGGTTGTTTGGTAGCAGACACAGGTGAGAACACAACCTCTTTGGTGTAGGTTTTAATGATACAGGAGGCATTATGGTGGTCACACTGTTCTAGGTGCAGAACCATTTATGGTTCTTTTGAAAGTTTTTATTAATGTCTGATTTATTGTGTGGTTGTGTTATGTTTCTGTTTGTTCTCTTGTGAAGGTTTAATGTTCTCTGGACTGCTTTTGAAGAGACATCTGGATAAGACGGCCTGATTAAGTAAAGAATGATTAAAAACATAAGCAGTTGACTTTGGATGAGGCTCGTCAGTGATCCCTGCAGCCAGCAGATGGCAGTGTTGAGATGAGGAAACGGTTACACACACTTCAACTGTGACAGTGGTGCACAGCACAACACAAACCAACCAACAAACAGGGATTATATCTTCAAATAAACAGTTCCAAAAAGACCAGAAAACATTAATATGGGTGTTATTTAACTGCAAGTGATAAAGACGGTGATTGAACTGAGACCTTTTAACCAACAGAGAAAAACATTTAAAAGCTAAATTGATTGCAGAGTGTAATGAAGTCGACCTCAACACGTCCTGCTGCTCCTCACTCATTTTAAGATGGCTTATTTCTAAATCTCGTCTGTGTGGAATAAATCACAAGAGGCCATGATTTATAAATGATTTTCTCCCAGACAGAATCACTCCCCAGTCCCCAAAACACAGCCTCTGCTGCCTGATATCATCCACTGTCCAACACCATGAGACAGCCTGTTCTTTATTTAGTTTAGTACGTTAATAATCTGAAAGCATTTTATATTTACTGTCTTGAGCTATACTTCTGAAAAAAGTAGCCCACATTAAACTGTATTTCTTGTACAAGTCTCAGTGAAGTACAGCTGATGGATGCACCATGTAGCTATAGTACTGTCCTGATTCTTTGAGAAGCAGATCTGCCTCCTCCGTTATTAGTGGAGCAGCTCCAGATGTAATGCATGCACATACAGTGCAGTCTCAATCAATGATTCATATTTGTCCTGCGTTTGACTCCTCAAATTTAATTATTCAATGCCTGTGTTGTCTGGAAGGAGGCTCGGGCAGAACAGGAGACTGGTGGAGACGTTAATGTAAAGCCGACTGTGTCTGATGCGGTCACACAATGGAGACACTCAGACCTGCAGCCATGTTGTACAAAATGTCAAAAATATCTTCCTGCTGAACTGAACTGGTTTCTGTGCTGCCGTCCTCTTGCTTCAACAATTGATTTTCTCATGTAGCCCCAAACTATTTGTCACCACAGCGCTGCGGTTTGAAGTAGTTTGTTCGTCCCTTTTTACCTTTAGGGCAACAGAACAAAGCAGCATTCACATTCAAAGCCATGTCGTGCCTCTGTGACAGCACAAACACTTATGGTTTGTGTTAGCTTGGAACATAGCAGTAAGTGAAGAAACATGAGAGTCTGCTTCGAGCCTTTAATTACTGTTTCTCTCTGTCTTTGAAGACAGCACCAAATTATCCAGCACAGATGAGGAAATCCCCAAACTGAAGAAGAAAAACCTGACATGTCTCCAAAGAGGACTGGAATGACTGCATTTATACAGGCTTCATGCTAACATTCAACTGTAGTAAGGACTCAGTATGCTATAATAGTCCATGAAATATAACTGTATGTGAAAGTTTCATTTGTAAGAAATGGCCAGAATGTACATCCAAAACTATAGGAGGTAGCATAAACAATAAATGCATCAGCAAGTAACTCAGTTAGCCATGGAGGCCCTGTTAGCTTACAGAAGTCTGCCTGCCTTGCAACTTCAGGTGATGGGGAGAGTCACCGAGGTCAACCAGGCTCAGCTGCCTCCTAATGAACACAGGTGGACACAGGAGTGGGACTGAACACAGCCTCTGAGACTGAGGGGGGACAAGACGGAGGCTACAGTACAGAGGCGATTTACAACAGCACTGACCAGGACTTTGACCTTGGAAACGAGAAGATTTAGCAGATGGGGACACCAGATTCAGACATCAGCAGAGGGTTATAACAGTGTATAAAGCCGGTAATGTTTTCACATCTTACTCTGTGAACTAAAGATTTATTTTGGCCCATATGTAATATTGTCATAGCAGCAATATTGGAACTTAATCCATTTACATTTCCCATTTCAGACGATCTCCTCCTGTTACAAAAAGTGGTATTAGGAGACAGGACAGGCTGGGCCGGGGCTATGACAAAAGGTAATTTTTTTCAAATTCTGTTGATTGTATTTCTTTTTTGGATATTCTAAACTAAAAATGATGCCATTTTCTTGTATATTTCTCCTTTAACACACACAACTGTACAGGTCATTACAGCAAATTATGAGTCCTGCTACAGCTAATTGTTGAACATTAAGAATCCATACAACACTAGGAATAATAATTTATCATAAATCACATCTATAATGTTTTGTAACTGTTGAAATCAAAAGAAATCATTGTGTGTGTATGATTGTAGTCATGAAGCATTAGTAATGCATTCTAGTTCACTATGAATGCCCCCATGAAGCACTAAAGAGCCTACAGTTCTCACAGAAAGTCTTGCATGAAGAGTTGGTCTGATTTCTAATGCTGAATGAATAAATTATTATGTATTCGTCACTTAGGCTCAGTCTGAATGAACACGTTGACAGAAACACACGTGGTTTGACATTTAAGTTGCTTCAGTTCCAAACACGACACGTCGGCCACAGTATCACCACAAGATATATACTTTTATTCATGGACCAACAATAATAAACAAAAATATAAAGCAACACATCAACTTTTTATAGGCAGAGAAAAATAAGGGTACAATTCTTATACAAGACATCTAGAAGACCAATTGAGAGCACGGAGACATGAATCACAACTAAGAAACGACGATTACAGTGAACAATTTAAACAAGGGGGAAAAAAGCATAAGCATCATAACTTGAAGAGCGTATAAAAAAAACAAATTTGTTTGCAAAACATTCCCTACTGGGTAGTTACATTGACCACTGGGTGGTTAAAGAGCCCATTAGGATCAGGACTGCTGTGTTCAAGGACACTAGAAGCTCTAAAAGAGCTGTCTGTCTCAGATTAGTAGATGCTACTGTTTCTGAAACAATCCCACACTACAGTTTGAGGAAAATTAAGCATTAAGAGTCAAATCCTATGGCTTTGTGGTTCTCTTGAGTCCCTAAAATGTTAAAAGATTAGCACCACTGGGCTGGCATTAACATCAAAAGCTGGGTTAATGTAAATAAGTTCTGTAAAAAGAATCCAAACATGTCGGTGTTCACCCACTGTGTCTTTGTCTAGTGTTATAGAACCAGAAGGAAACCGATCCACTTCCACCACAGCGGGGTACTGACAGCAAACAGGACCAAAGCTAAGACTTTTCTTTTTAGCTTTTTTTGACATTTATTCTAACTTTAAAATTATTTTTAAGCTTCTTTTTCTGTTGACAAAACCACCAACATTATAAAGGTTAATGGTCCGATTATAACACATGTATGCACTTTATGTACATTGACCTAAAAAATAGGGACATCAGATGTTGAGAAGCTACTGTTATGTACACACCTCCGTCTGTCCAAACATTTCCCTTTGTAACAAGCTTTGCCTTTGTCTTCACAGGTAGAAAAATACAAGGTCAGTATCCCTGCACCTGCTGGCAGTATTTTTCTGTCACGTCATGCAAAAACACTAAGGGCCAGATGTATAAAGGGTGTGTACGCACAAAAACAAGAGTATGCCGTCTCCCAAACATGAACTGGTAATTATTCTCAAGGAAGAATGTGGGGAACCTCACGCACTAGGGGTGCCTAGGCTTGTCCTGGTATTTTAAAAAATAAATACTAATACTGTGTTAATAGTATTAGTATGATATCATTTAAATATAACATGGTCATAGGAGGTGGCAGCTATAAACAACAATGCTGGTTTCATCTCGTAGAACTGGAAAAACTTGTAACGTGTAATTTGTTTTTATCGAATGCTTTTATATTAGTGTTATTATGTGTTATTCTTTCACACATTGAAAATTTCCCTTTTAATGATCCTTTCATTTGGTCCTGATTAGCAAAGTCTTTTTTCTCTCGATATGTTAGTCACTGATCATCTGTTGGACGTTTAGTAATGATGATTGCGATGCAGTGATGGTTTACTGGGACATGTGCGGGTGCTATAATTAGCCACTGTTGTACATAGCTGTTGTACGTAATGACAGCTGTTCTGGTGCTGCTGATGAAACACAGCCTAAAAATAACACAGTGCTTAATAATTTCTGTTCTCTAGGTCTAATGAGGGCACAAATATCAATGTTCAAGGACAGTTAAACGTCGATTTATGGATAATTGTGGGAGTGGAAATGAAGCTTGTGCATGTGGACCCATTTCCAGATTTATGAAACAGAACCAGCAGTGACATTAGTTTGTCAATCAGACGAACTGTGAATGATCAACCATCACCAAATTTGTAACAAAGTCTAGAGAAGGCTACATGTGTTGCGCGCCTGAATGTTTCTTGGTAAGAAGTGGTTTGAGAAGCAGCTATGATGCTGAACCAGAAGGTGACACTACAGTTTGATTTGGTACAGTCACATATTGACTCAAGACCAATAGACTCAAATAAATACAAAGCTTCAGGCGACAGAATGAATGCATCTACATATTTCCGTCTTTGTGCGTACACACAGTTTTAGTTTTATGCATCTGGCCCCTGGAGCAGACAAAGTCATCATTGCCTTTAATGTCCTACAAAAATAATTGGTAACAAAATAGAGTTGTACATTTGTCCTTTTCACTAGTTTCTGTACATAATTCTTGTTTTTTTTGTTTTACAATCCTGAGTGTGCAAAAAAGTGGATATCACTGATGGCTAAAAATAAGACCAATGTTATGGACTGCTGAGAGAGATAATTAAAAAAGCAAAGGCATCTTCCTGCTCTCTTCACACAGCCGTCTGCAGAGCACACACGAGTGTTCCTACTACAGTTTGTGTTCACTTTAACTAAATGTTTGCAGAATATTACAGTCTGTGAGATGTTTTCAAGTTCTGTGTAAATGCCTATTATATATACTAACTACGACACAATACAATGCTGCAAAAGTATTTTGCAAATTGGCAAAGCATCCTGAAATTAATGCAGGATATATTTCATAAAACCCTCTGAGAAGAACTACCGCAGCTGTCAGCTACAACTGCCATTAAATGAACTTTGCCAACTAGAATATTAACTTTTTACAAAAGTGCATCCTCCTCCTCGTGACATCTGATGACTGCCACAGTCTTTAAGTACTCATATATGGGTTCAAAGAGTTGTACCTCCTGTCTGCTTTGACTGCTCAGTAATCTGGGCCACCATTCAAATCAAAGTGTGTTTACACTCTGACTTACATTTGCCTAAAACAGTAACTTTCAGTTCAATGTAAAGGGTCATAATAATTATATATTGAATAATTTATAAGAAGTGACTTTACTTTAAACGAATCTAGGGAATGGATTGGCTAAAAATTACAAAATAAAGACGACAAATGATTTGAAGTAACAAAGTAATTCTGAGGTAACTGGTTTCCTGTCTTTTTTAAGTAAAATCAACTTTTAAATGTACAGTGTCGTTAAACCTTTTATTTGTTTCTAGGGTTTATTACTTGGGGATTTTACATAAATGTTTTGCATTTCAAATTATTTTTTTTTATTTCCCCTGTAATAAATTACACATCTATTTATATGGTCAGGAAACTGATTATCTCAGAAATACCAAGTAAAGAAGTGAGTTGTTGCAACTTAAAATGACTCAAAGTAGTGGTAATCGGTTTCTTCCTTTTGTTTTAAGCAAAGTCACCGTCAGATTTTGCAGTGAAGGAAACTTTGTATTAAATTTGACCTTTTACATTGAACTTATCTAAAAGAAATAGATGGAGACATTTACATGCCATAAAAATACTTAAACTCACTGTTATTAGGCAAATTATTCTTTTGGGGAGGAAAGAAGTTTTACCTCGAGTGTTTGTTTCTGTATTTCTTTGTCTTGTCAGAGTAACGCAGCCTGCATGAAATGACAGTATGAAAACCTAAACAAATATCTGTGCAAGGCTTACAGTATATTCCTTCACACAGTGCTAATAAATGGTGGTTGAACATTTCCTGGTTTAAGCGCACTGGGTCACATTTGTAAATGAATTCATAACCTATTGAATGCCCAAATACAGAAACAAAGTCATGTGAAATGCATTCAACACAATCATGCTTTACAAAATTGTTATTAATGCTTAAAAAAATTGTAATTCATGTTTTAATACCACTATTCACGTTAAAATCTGTACAAAAAATGTAAAAATCATGAAAAATAGGGAAAGAGAAACCTCTGAATTGATAAAAACTTCCTCCTGTTGTTTCAGCCATTCTGGCTGTTATAGATGTAAAAATTCTGGACATGATGTGGAAATCATACTAACATGGTTTACTGCACTTGTCCCCTTTCGCCACATACAACATGTATATAAAAAGTGCTTCGACAGCTGGTGGGAGGAAGTTACAGATTTAGGATTGGCTGAGTGAGAGGCGGGGGGGCTCAACATCTTTCCATACTTGTGCAGCCATTTCTTGTCTGCATGCAGTCTGTGTGTGTGTAGTCACTGACAGGAGATGTGGTGTACAGGAAGTGGGTGTGAATGAATTGTTTCCCTAAGAGACGCTTGAGCAGCGGATGCTGGGGGAGCCCATTTGTGTGAGCACCTTGTCGAGCCACTGCAGGGGGCCGTTCAGGTGCAGCTCGATCCAGCAGGGGGTGCTGGTCACCGTCTGTCGCCTACAAGAGACAGAGGAGAGCAGAAACAGATGTTGAGGATACAGAGGAAGCTGTTTCAGAGCAGGACCTGTGTGAGTAAACTTACAAAGTCAAGTCAAACTGCTTGACTTTCATTTTAGGTCTGAAGTCAGGCAGACAGAAGAAGCTACCCTCAGAGAACAAAACAAAAGTACCCAACAACCTTTCTGTGAGTTACAATTAAACACTTTTAACAAACTTGAAAGGCAAAGTATGTAAGTCCGGCTGTCAGGGATCTCTCCATCAAAACAATGACAACAAAAGATGGAGTTTGACAGCGTCGAACAGCAGTGTGGGATCATGGGAGTTCTTGGCTTCAACATTAAACAACCACCATAACAAATGAAAGTTAGTAATTGTGTTCCATCATGAGTGAGCATCAAACATCAGTAAACAATAGAGTGTTCAGTAAATTTGTCAAGTTCCTTACTTACTCTCTGATGTACCATCTGGTGTTTCCCTGTAAGTTAAATGCTCTAGATGAGGAAAGTTGATATGATGCTATGATGACAGCCGACTAAATTCAATGCACCGTTAGCCTGAAAAAATGTATAGACTTCTCTGGGTTTAGATATTAATGGAAACTAAAGCTGCAATTATTTGCTGATTAATCAATTAGTCAATCAAAAGAAAATTATTGACCACAATTTTTATTATCAATTAATCACATCAGCCATTTTATATGTAAGATCAAATAATAATAATAATAATAATAATAATAATAATAATAATAATAATAATAATCAAATAATGCTTAAGAGAAAAGTTAGTTGACACAGTCAAAATGTCATCACACTGCAACTGAAAACAGGGAAGTTCAGTTTTATAAACATTTTTTGACATTTGCTACAAACCTGAAAAACCTCAGGATGTACAAAGTGATGCCCATGTTTCTCCACTTACTTCCCTGTTCACACCGGAATCATGTGCTGATTCTCTGTATCGCTGTATGTGTGGAAGTTACAGATGTGGAGAGGGGGGAGAGTTTCACCTTGACTCTGATCCGCCACTGTGATTCAGAGCAAAAAACTTTAACTCACAATATCTTTGTCTCCTTTCACTATTGTGTTGTTGTAGTTACTGTCTCTGACAACTTCACTGCGACGGTCAGCCTGACCGAGACTACAGTGAACTTTCCCCCAGTAAACAGCCTCCCTCCCCGCCAGTGAGAGTCAGTCAGGGTCCTCTATCTGATGATGGTGATTATGTGATTACGTAGCTGTTACTTATGTTTGGTGGGTCAGGATCTCAATCACATCATATTATAACCGCATCCATATGATTATAAACAGTCAGCCAGTACATGTTTAGATTAACAGGACGACACCGGTGGAAACACGTTAACAAAAAAAACCAAAACACACGGATGTTAAAGTCTGTCATGATGTGCACCGTCATGCCTCTTTCGGTTCTGCAGGCACTGCTTGGTTGAGTGTGAGCAAACAAAGGCCGAGATAATGCAGAGTCTCCGTGTGAAAAGGTTTACAGATTATGAAAGAGAAACATTAATTTATTTTCCTCTTGATTCTAGAAAAGAAAACCTTGGAAGAGGCCTTGTAAACAGAACTTCTTCATTTCTAAAACTTTTCCTGATTACAGCAATCATGCAGAAATAAGACCAACAGCAGCAGCAGAAACACTGCTGACACTGTGTTATAAAGTACACATTGTACTGTGTGTGCTATTTCAAAAAAGAGAGGTTAGATTTCCAAAAAGATTCTGGTTTCAGCAAGCCTCACCCAGTGATAACCCTGTCATTTCTGCCTCTGTGCTCTGACACGACTCTGGAGAGTGATGAGTGGACAAGGCAGTGGGTTGAAGGGTTTTCATAAAACTGAAAATGTCATTCAGTTGAAAGTTTCGAGGCAGCATGAACAAGTTAAGTAAATAAAACAACTAATCGTATCTTCTCTCAGTCAAAGCGAACAGCAGCAGCAGGAAAAGTGTTTCCTGTATGTTGTCATCCATCTAATTTATGTGTTGGCAAGCCAGATAAACAGAGACACTTGCCTGCTCTGAGTGGTTTATATGGTTTGTCTCATGAGGGCTGGAAATAAGTTGCTGTCTAGATCAATTACACAAAAAATTTAGTTTACGTAAGATCTTTTCATTCCTCTTTACATTTAACTCTCCGTTATCTATTTTTAGTGAATTAAAAAAGGAAAGCTAAAAGGGACATAAGTTTTAAAAAACAACCAAGAGTCAGCGTGGGAAAAGAAGGAGAGAGTGAAGTGTGGGTGGAGGTAGAGGAGAAGGCAAGCCTGGCTGGTCCAGTAACCTGAATCCTGTTTTTAAGTGTCTCCACATGTTAGGATCTGGTCTGGACAGGACTGCAGCACAAAGGTTTCCCCCTGAGGAAACCCTTGGGTGCAGAGCCAGCTTTTAGCCAATCATCTTCTCCCCATTTATTCCATCGTCTCCTTTCTTTCTTGCTATCAGTGAGTCAGACTGTGCGGAAAACAGGGAGGGGACGGAAGAGGGAAAGTCTGACATCTCTTTTTGACACAGCACATGTGTTTGTTTAAAAATACTCAGACGTGCCAACTGGGGCTTGGTTCTATTGATGAAGGCTGGGCGACGTCACATACCGGATTCACCAGAGTGTGAGCAGATGCCTGCGAGTGGGGGCGGATGGATTGTGGGGTGTGATTCATATTTTTTTTTGTTTCTATTGTCTACGTTTATATAAAGGATCGATTTTGTGCACAGCGTTGTTTCTGTTGGCCGTGACTTTTATCACCTCTGAGTCATTTGTTCAAAGCTGATCAGTTACCTGTACTCGGCTCCCCAGCCCTTGACGAAGCTCATACGGATGGTGCACATCCTGGTGAGTTGGTACACAGCCTCAAAGCCCTGGTTGACTGACTGGGCCAGTAGGGCAGCAAACTCCTGGTTGTTGAAGATCTTTAGGTTACAACCTTGAGGGAACAACCGAGACACATCCACACATCAGGTCACAACAACTCGTCACAATCACCTTTACTGTATTTAGAGGTTTACATAAGACTGAGGACATATTTTGGAAGTTCTTGGGAGTTTTTCACTGCATACGTGAAAAAAGGTATAAAAACACTGTTGTGGCTCCACTTTAAAATACTGTTTCTTTTAAACTGTCCAACAAAAGAGAGGGCTGCTATAGGAGAGCAGTGCTACATCAGTGGAGCATTCTTTTAAACATGTGTGGGAGCTGTGGAAGACAGCTGGTCTGAATGTTCTGTGCTTTATTTTTGACTGACTTTTTGCCCCTCACAGTTTGTATGGACTGATCTGACATCGGTGGAATCTCCCTGGCATTGTAAAATCATCCAATTCCCACTGTTTTATAGGTAAATAAACTGTTTTTTTAAACATAACTGTTTCTCAAGTGAGACATTTAATAAACCAGCCTTAATGATACCCCTTTTCCAACAACGTGCTCATTCTGGGCTGGTTCTGAGTTGGTTCAACCTGCGTATCCCCTAAAAACCTGTTTTCTTTTTCACCGACTATAGAGCAACTTTAGAATCACGTCATTATATACGTCTCTAAATTTCCCAGCATCACTAGCAACAACTTAAGTGTTGCTCCTGGCTTTGCATGCCTACATAGGCAACAAATGTGTGCTTGTTGTCGTGATTGCTATGAATGACTATGAGTGAGGAGAAAGGTTATCAACTACCACATTTGGATTATTTTGAACAATCAGCATAAGCTGCTAATGTAAGCATTTGTAAGCCCTTTAGCTTCTAGCTAGCTACAGTATCTAGCTTCAACTATTCTGGTATCAATACATAGAGAAAATGTTTGGATAAGTCAGCCTATATGCTACACTAGCTCTGGTTTTTAAAAAGGTTTAGCATCAGTGACACTCTTGCACCAGTTTCCTGGCCATGAGACACTGGCACTGGCTCCGGACTGGTCCATGAACTACCTTGGTGGAAAAAGGCCATCAGATATACAGGGTGTGGAAATAATTTCAACTTATGTTTAACCTTGTGAAGTCCTTACATGAATCTGTCTGTATCCAATGCAGACTTTTGTTGAACACATTACAAAAGTGTCTGAACTTATAAGAAAGCAGTCGTATCTTTTATGTAAAAGTGACTCAGGTGCTTATTCAGAAACGAAACTAACACTGCACACCGACAAAAAGAGGTGCAAATCTGAAAGGGGTGAGTGATTCAGACAACAAAGTGAAAAGCTGTTTGTGTAATCATCTTGCTTCTGACAACAAACCTCTACTGAAACTTTAAGACGTGTTGCGCTTAAGGAAAAGCATATAACACCGTCAGCACTTTTTGCAAATCATGTGGTAAAAGTAAACAGATCAGGAAGAGGAAAAACTTCTGTTCTGAATCATCCATATAAAAAGAATTAAGTTAGATTAATCACAATTTGGCAACTAACAATGTTCTCCAGTGTCGTCAGTTTTGCCAGGGAAATTAAAAAGCGCTCAAACTGGAGAATTTTGGCAGCAGAAAGTCACTGACAAACACACATCTGGAGGAGATGTGTTGGTCAGTGACATCCAGTTCTGCAAGTTTATATTCCTGCCTGATAGAATACACTCTTTTTCTGGGGGATCAGTGTCTTGCTCAAGGACTCTCAGAAGGAGCTTGAATTCAAGCCACTGTCTCTGTCATGGGTAGTCAACCTCTGAGCCAAAGCTACTCTCCATTTCCAGTAAGCCTTTCGATTTTTCTTTCCATCTACCACTTCAAGATTTCATCTCTTCGTTTCTCCCCATTTGTACATCGCTCCCTGCCCCCAACTTTCTCTCTGTCTCTGTCAGCTTGACACATACCTGGAGGGATCTTGCAGACTGTGGCAGGGTGCCAGCCGTAGCGTTGGTTACAGTTTGGGCTCTGGACAAAGATGGCGCTGTCGCTCAAACACTCAGCAAACACCTCTCCTCCGATGTAGTAGAGCCGAACTCCACGACCTTGAAGAAAACAGAAAGAACAAAACTCAAGCAAATAAAGAGAAACATCTTACTTTGAATTAGAATAAAAGAAGCATTGTGTGATTCTGGATGAATTATCAGATGTGCAGAGCAGATGTTAATCTGCATTTTCTTTTTGTCTGTAGAGGACTTGCACATTATTTTCAGTAAAAAACATGACATTTCACACATTTTCCACAGTATTATTAACATATCTGTTTACAACATGTTGAAAACAATAGAGTAGGTAATAAAGACCATCCAAGCTTTAAGTCAAAACTCTAAAGAAGAAAATTCAGTTGGTTAGTTGTGATTCTCTCCACATTTTTACATTAGTTGTGCTTACATAATGGTAGGAAAACTCTGTAAATACCAATATGTCTGCGTGTTAACTCCACAGCTGCATTGCGGTTCACATTGGACAACAGGCCCAGGCAGAAGCGCTCTGAGTTAGAGGGGTCTGTGAAGCCATCCACTGTCAGCGAGGGCTGTGAGGCATGGAAGGTCTCTCCTACTCGCTGGTTCAACTCGTAGTAGGAAATGGAGCACCAGAAGGCCGGCTCGCAGTACGTCACTGGCTGAAGGTCTGACAGAGAGACGGAGAGAGTTATAGTTTGCTTTACAGCAGCATAATGAAATGAAACATAATTATAACGAAGTGCTGTAGTGCTGCAGAGATCTCCTGGGCACTAAATCTTGATCTCCAGGTGTAGGAAAATATGTTTGTTTGATACACACCAAAATATGTCACATCATCATGACTTTAACAGTTTTTTTTTTTTTTTGTGAAAATGAAAAATTAGATGCAAAAATGATAATTCCAGTTGTTCATATGATGACTAATTTATGTCAAAATAATTGTTTTCATGCAGCCCTAGTTTACTTTCATCACACCAAAATGGAAAGTACAGACAGAGTCCAGAGACGGCTGTAAACAGGCTGAAAGTGCAGATCAATAAGAAATTTGATGCATGAAATGATATAGCAGGAGGGAAACGAATGGGTAACAGGAGACGTGTCGAGGTTAACAGGGTGCAAATCAGAGACACAATAGCCAGAAAACCTTGTTAATGGAAGATAAAATAGAATTGAAGAGCAATGGACGCAAGGAAGATGCAAAAATGGGTAAAACGTGGGGAGAAAAGGGGCTGAGGTGGATGTTGAGGGGGAAGAAAAACACAACCAAAGAAAATATTAGGATGAACTTGCGTCACAAAATGTCAAACCCATACGCTGTTTCCCAGAAGCTTTTACCAGACAAAATGTGGAAACTCAGCCCTCACTGGTGGGACGCTGGAACCAAAACTGTCTAATTACAGGCTTATCCATGATAATTTTCAGTAACTTCAACTGCTTCTCGTAATTTGCTTTTTTTTCCCTCGACATGGCCACAGTGTCCTTCACTTTGATGTCCAGAACAGAGCTGGACGGCACTGCCAAATGAAACTGGTGTGATTTTGTTATTTCACTAGTAGCTTTCCAGCCAAGTCCCCTGGCGTGTTTCCCATCCTGATAGAATAAATGTAGGATATTGTTATTGATGTTAGTGTGGGCTGAATGGTGTCTCAGCCTGTTCAACGGCTCACAGGGTGGAGAGAAAACAAAGGCTTCTTTCATCACCTGGTTTCCTCTTACAAAAATGGAGTTAAATCAAAGACAGAATTCCCACTGGGGGAGATACACTATTGAAACATTTGTCTGTGAGAGAAGGCAGACAGACAGGAAGGTACACAAAGACACATACACACACACACATACACATACACACACACACACACACACACACACACACACACACACACACACACACACACACACACAGTCCTTACCTAAGTTGCTGTGTGTGGGTGAAACGGGATTGGGTGAAAGATTGGGGGAGCTTGTGTCCATGCTGTGGGTCATCTGGTGATCGCTGGTCTCTCCATCCTCACTGAGGTAGCCTGGTGGTGGCGTTTCTGACACAAACACACACATGGACAACAACTCATCACATTCATGGCAAAGTTTCCTGAGGAAGATTTAGAGGAAAGCTATATTTGCATATAGTGGCTGGCTGAAACAATAACAAAGGAACACAATAAGGGAAAAAAATATTCATGAAATGAATATCAGATACAGCAAAAATACAGTATACAGTTTAACTGTTTCTCTTTTTAACTTGCGCTTTTTCACTAATCTGACATTATATGGAATTCTCCTACCTGATAGAAACTCATTGTCAGGTTTCATAAAAACAGAAGCTTGATTGGTATCTAACGTTCAACACTGGTGTGGAGGAGTATGTTGAAGCCATGTTACATAACAATTATTGAATTATTGTTCAGATCCGTGGTATGTATTACTGTGTCCCTGGGAAACATGTACGAGGCACTCAGATCCACCATCAGTTTACACAAGTCCAGGTTTCCCTAACTGGCTAGCCCAGCTAGCTTGCTTTCCAGACATCTCACTTCTTGATCTCCAAAACTTTCTCCAATTACAGAGGAAACACTCCTGCCACAACATTGCAAAGTAAAGATAGTACTGTATGTGCTATAAAAAAAGGGGGGCAATTTTCATAAAGATTCTGGTTTCAGTGAGCCTCACCCAGTCATAGCCCTGTCATCTCTGCCTCTGTGCTCTGACACTGACTCCAAAGAGTTGTGTGGAGGATAATCTGACTTGGTATAAAAGATTCTCAAACAAGTCTTTGGTTAAAGGGGTTTCTGACTCTCAGTGTGAGTCACGGTCGGAAGCCTGCTGGTACCTGGTATGTAGTTGCTCTGGGGCTCAATGCCAGCAGGAAAGTTGGTGTTTTCAGGGATTGAATGGCTGTAGTCATCCAGAGGTGGGAACTCACTGGGGATTTCTGTGTGTCTGGGCACCAGCACAGGTGGGAGTACTGTATAATGGACATAAACACACAAACAGACCAAGCACTTCCTTAGAACATAGCAACAGTGACTGGTTTAATGTCTGGATGAAATAATCAAATATGTAATTCAACAGTTAAATTAAAAAAAACAATAAAATGATGCAATAAAACAATAAAATAGGACAGAGTTAGCTTCAGTAAATCACAGGACAAATATTGGATGAGACCTCAAGATAAAAACAAGTCTATAAAAAATGTGCCTTGGAAAAATAGGTAGCTCGTTCCAAAGAAAAGGCCCGAACAGAAAAGTCAAGTGCTTGCCATGAAACCACAGTAACATCTGAAGAAGGAATAAACACACTCCAAGCTGTCATACCTGGCGTCTCTACTCTCTGGTAGTGGTATGGGTTGACGCACACTTCATCCTTCTTCGTATGGAAGGCATACTCGCACAGCTCCACCGCCCGCAACTCATGGTGGGACTGCAGGTCGGGCCAGCGCCACAGACGGCAGTAGATGACATGGGGGAGACCTTTTCTGTGGGACACCTGCAGACGGCCATCCAGAGACCTGCAGACAGGAAGAGAGGATGAAGAGGGAAAAATAGAAGAGTGTGTTAATAACCTGCAACATTTTGTAAGTCATTCCTGCTTGAGGTCTCTCAGTCAAAATAAAAAAAACTGTTAGTATTGTGGGGTCATCTTCACTGATAAACTACCACAACTGTTGATGAACATCTAATTTCATATTGCCCATCTAATCTTTTATAACATCTATAGATACATTGTTCTTATCTGACTTTAACAGTTACTGATGTGGTAATTGTCTTGTGTTTGAGATTTAAAACCCCTTTATGACTGGGTATAACATCAATCCTATTGTGATTACTTTGACAGATGTCAATGTGATATGATTAGCGATTTTCTTTTCATTGTTTCTTTTTTCTTTTTTTGGAGGGGTTGTTCGTACCTTTTTTTGATCGGATAGCTTGAAAATGACAGGAAAGGGTTGAGAGTGTGGATGACACTGAGCAAAGGGCCCCAGGTCAGATTTGACCGCAGCTTGTTCAATATGGATATTGCACTTAAGATTATTGTGCAGCTCTTAATCAACAAAAATGTTGAGTCTTATAAATGTTGTTTACAATGTGCAAAAGAATTGTGTCAATAAAGATTTTCAAACTCACAGTACATCACTAGGTGTGGTGTTTACCATTGTTGTGTCTGAGCTCTGACCCTCCCTCCTACTGATGAGGCCTCCAGCTGTGTGTGCACCGACTGTGACGTATAATAATAAACAATGAGATTACAGTATGTATGACAGGAATTTCATTGTATAAGATCTGCAGTCATCTGCTAAACAATACTGTTAGCAGGATGGTGATCTAGGCTGCAAGACAGTAATGAGCCATAGTTTGCTACATTGTCATAAGGGGGTTGTGGCCTGTAATCTCTGGGGAAAACGACCCATGGAGGAGGAAAAGAAACACACTTATCATCTTATGCAAGAGGCAACAACCACATATGTCCATCGTATCTCTCTGTCTCACCCCCACACTCTCACACACAGAGGAAGGGTCAAAGACATAAGCCAAAGCCCTTTAGAAGGACAAACGTGTGTTCTAAATAAAAACGACTCTGTGTACAGTCCTACTGAAAGCTCAGTCGTGCCTCATCTGGGTCAACCATTGTACATCCAGCCAGCAGAGAATAGTCTTTTAATATTTCATGGCTGAAGCTTTCATTCACTGCTTCTGTACTTTAAAAAAGGGGCTGGGAGTGTTGGAGGGGGAGGGTGTCTTGAATTTGTAAATGGTGTCTGAACACTTTATGTCCATACAAGAGAACAGTTGAAGAGGCAAACTTTGATGGGAGGAGAGCTGGGGACACTTGAGATCTGAAAACCAGGTCCATAAAGCCAAAGTGAGAGCTCAAGTGTTAACGCCTTTTGAGTCACGGCTAATATCTGCATCCAAAACCCTATAAGATATCAGATCTTTCAAGAATAAGGTGGTATAATTCAGAAGAATTGTCCTGCATGTTATAAACCTTAAAATAAAACATTTCCAGTATGATAAAAGTCAAGTAATACGGTGAGAGAAGTTCCTTTACAGGCATCTTATTGTTGAATAACAGGAATCAGTGTGTGTAGAGGCTCGGGATAGACTGGTTATTATACTGATAACACTGATATTCACCATTTTTCAGATTATTGGTGTTGATCTTTTTTTTGTCAGATTGCTGATGAACTAATTTAAAATGTGATGATGCATCTTCTCACAAAATGTCCCACCCACACTATGTGATGAGAAAAGTAAAAAAAAAACCAAAGTATTAAATTTAGTTGTACGTTGACACATTCATTAACATCAGAAATGTGTGCTTTCCCTCAGAGGAGCACGACTCACTTTGACAGACATTATAGATAGATAAGATAAATTAGGTAAATGTTTGTGGCAATTAAGACTTTACAAACTTTAACTAAGGCCCAATACTTACAAAATAAGTTTGAAGACCCAGAAATCCTGTGGAATTGAGTTGCTACTGGTAGTTTTAAAAATTAAAAAAATTTTAAAAAACACAGCCGTGTCTTGAGGCTTTACACCTTACTGCTCCAACAGCCACTATTGGAGAACTGAAAGTCAGCAGGGCTTCATCAAACAAAAAATGCAATCAGGATCATCAGAAATGGTGTCTTGCTTATTGTACAATCTGTCTCTATTGAAGCGTGTCCTTATATTTATATGTCATTTCTCAGAGTGAGTCACAGCAGATTATCACTGCTGACATGTAGAAAAGGAAGAGAGCAACATTGTGATAAAAACGGACAAGGCAAGAAGATTTAACTAGTGCCTTATAATTAACAGAAGTCACTCCTGTACTTTGCAGGCCAATAATAATAATAATAATAATAATAATAATAAAAAATATAATATATCATATATATATACATAGCTTAGAACATTACATAACAAATACAACACTGACAAAAGTGTCTGATCAAAGAAGTTCCAGACTTCAGACTTTAAAATCAAGGACAAACAGCTGAGCTCGGCTCATACTCTTTTCATCTGAGAAAACATTTAACAATACTGAGAGATGGCTGTGTCCACAAGCACAATCTGGATACTTAGACTACACAAATAAACAGGAACACCTTGGGTTGTTACGTAATCAAGTACAAACCTCCTGCAAGAGTTTTAATCCTTGCAAAGTAAATAATTTTGTCTTTCAAAAAGTTTTATTGCAGCTCGTCGTGATGTGAAACTAACACTTCTATAAATGTACTTTTGTTGTGAGGGTCAACTCTGTTCCTCTTTTCTACTGAGAGTTTCCTGTGTTGAGCCTCTCTTATTGTGATTTATTGACACTGTTTCCCTTTACCAGATTGCATCATTATTCTTTACTTGTGACTGAAGCTACAGCAACTGATTCATTTTATACCTCTGTAAGTACCCACAAAACTCACTTAAAAATACCAGTTAACTTTCCACTAGAGGTAACTGGTATTTAACTCACTGACTCATTTGAAACCCTGTTTTACAAGGTTTGTACAGAATACAATAAACATAGAAAAGGAACACAGTTTATGAAGTAACTAAATAACTACAAAAGTGAATCACAGGAAACTGTTCAAAATTCATGATGGCATGAGGGAAACACATGAGAAGTTCATTTGCAAAGAGGAACAGTGATCACATGTGGACACTCACAGCACTGACTGAAGGGAACAAGATATTTACTTAAACACAGTGCAATTAAAAATAACCACAACCTCTCTGACACTAACCACAAAATAGTGCGTTAGAAGCAGTATTTACAGCAGGGTTACTGTGGTCTTTTCGAGCAGAAAAAAAAGACATTTTCACTGTCAATGTGTTAAATGGTCAGACAGAGCTGATCTGATGTCAGTGGTATGTGTGTTCGGTCCCTGCTGCTGAGTGGGCGTTTGGTGGGGCTTGACTCTGCGTGGGCTGAGACACACATGCACAAACTGCAGTGGCATTACTGGCTATTTGGTGTCCTACAGTACTGGGTGTCCTCCTCTCTATAAAACATTTTTCTAGTCAGTGTTTTTAAAGAAAAGAGTTACAGTAACAGAATGGCATGAGTCACACTATCAAGTTCAAGTTGAACAGCACATACAATAGCAGCAGAGGATCTTTGTAAGTCACTTTGGACAACAGTGTCTGCTAACTGCCTAAATGTAAATGTAAAAGATCTACACTGCACTAGTTACAGTGGACTAACATCACCAATTTGCCATTATTGCTCATTTCAAGTTAATGGAGATTCGAAATCAAGGGATGTTCATTTATATACATGCCAAGTTTAAGGTCTTTGTTGGATTAACAACTGCATAAAAGGATCAGTTGACAAAGCCCAAATTCTCCAAACAGCCTCGAAAATGCCTATTATAACGACTGAGAGCATGTGGATTACATAATTAAAGGTGTGGTTGCACCCAAATTTCATTCTGCTAATGGGGGCAAATGTCCTGGCTTGTTTGTATTTCTTTAAACCAATCACAACTGATTTTGGCACCACAAAGAGCATCAAAACGGTGGGGAAGTTGTTTCAGTGGTGACATTTGCATGTGGGGAGGCATGCGCAAGAATTCAAACTGGTATATCGCCACAACAAAGACTGAAACTGTTATCTTGTTTAAGATGGTACCGTTAGCAACTAGTTTAGGGTTACCACCGGTATCAAGGTGCTACTTTCAGGTTGCTAGCG
This sequence comes from Acanthopagrus latus, assembly GCF_904848185.1. Classification (NCBI taxonomy): domain Eukaryota; kingdom Metazoa; phylum Chordata; class Actinopteri; order Spariformes; family Sparidae; genus Acanthopagrus; species Acanthopagrus latus. Next base: position 4,816,214 of record NC_051042.1, on the reverse strand, counting down.
TGAAGGTTGTTTTTGTTGTTTCCTGAGAGATGGGGATTTTTAAAATGCTAACATGCAGATTGTAAAGAGGAGAATGCCAGCTGAAATAGTCAGCCAATGGCAGGTTTATCACCACAGTCTATACTCGGTGAATAACATTATGTTTTCTTCAACTAAGAATCAGTTTACAATTATATAGGATGAGGAAAGGGCAGTAACTAGGAACCAATACATTTTTGCTTCAACAAACAACTGAAATGATTAATTTAAGCTCTATTGTGAATTGTTTAAATACACCTTTACTTGCCAGCGGCCTTTTAGTGCTTTTGTTTGTTATTGTACATTTTTGGCATGTTATTGCCTCCAAATGTTGAACAGAAGAAAAGCATAAAACTGTGAGCATGGAAGTTTATTTTAAATCAGATCTGATTAGCTAATACTTGTTATTTCCATTGGTTCAGTTAGTTAGGTTGAGGCTCGAGGATTCACTCAAGCCTTTACTTTCCTGGGAAAAAACATTTTCAGCAGGAATGAGTATAACATCACCGAAAAGCTCATAAAAAAGCACGATGGATATGTGAAATGCAAACAGGACAGGGAACAGCTCATCAAAATACTGCTCAATAGCACCACTTGTGGTAAAAAAAAAAAAAAGTTTAAACCTTTAAATTGATTGGTATAGTCTACAGTATGTGAGGGCCATGGCTGTTCACTCTGGATTAATTCAATTCTAAACAGCAACCGTCAAAACATTGTGCTCATCCAGCACATAGACAGGTCCAGACACACACCATCAATCTGAATTACTCACTTCACTGAGATTTATGACAGCACATTGAATGAGGTGCACCTCACTGACAGTAAAACCACTCCTGCACCAGCATCAAGTCTCAGCCTGTTGTTTTGAGGAAGAGTCAGTAGCACTGTCTAAACAGCCAACCTCAGATCCTCCAAAACACTTAAAATGATTTGGAGCTCAGAGTCTTCAACTATGTGGCAGAGGGAGGCAGGAGGGGGGAGAACCATGACCCCGAGTTCCCTGCTGTGTTTGTGTGTGTGTTCCAGACTGAAGATTTGAAGGACATGGCTGGGATCTGAAGGCTTCCAAGAATTCAGGCCAACAGTTTTCAACCTTTAGCTCCACCAGAAAGCAGTCAACATGCCACAGATCACCACAGGCTGATTTTATTTACAGACAAAGTAACGCTAAAAAACGACGAAGGAAGGAACACCTGTATTTTTTTCCATCAGACACATTTTGTGCAACACTGACTGTGTAAATAGTTTTTGCTGTGTGCCTCAGATTTGACTTTCACCAAAAAGCAAACTGCACTACCTCAAAACCTCAACCTGAAAATGGCCTTACTCTAGGGTGCAGAAGACTGACTTTAGCATGTGCAGCTAGATAAGTGTGTTCAGAGTACAAGAGGTGCGCTGTGTGGTATAAGGGCTGCAACTTCATTATTGATCAATCCACCATTTTATTCTTGATTAATTAAATTGTCTTGTATCTAAAATGTCAGAGAACTGTTAATAGTTTCCTTATTGTTTCTCAGAGTCCTATGTGATTTTAGCACCACATTTCACACTACAGTTTGCGGTTTTGAACAATGTGATATGTCAAAATGATTTGAAATTGATGATGAACATTTTTAACTTCTTTTTTTTTTTTAATTGAAAAAAGATGAATCTATTAATCGGGAAAATAACAAGCAAACTGATGGAAAATTAAAATGTGTTTTCGTTGTAGCCCCTAGTTATCCCATCAAACACAAAATATACTTGATTTTGTGTCACATGCCACAAGTAAGAACATTAGATTTTCATTAGAGACTAAAACTGGGGGATATTTGGCGTTTTTGTTTGACAAATGACTTTAAGGATAAATCAATTAATCATCAAAATAATTGCCAGTTAACTTCTATAGTCAACAGAATTACAGATTAACCTTTAAGCACAAGGTTATACAGGCAGTTTACTTCAGGATTGAAAAAGATCAGCACAACTGCACAAGTACTGACTAGATAACCCAAAGAATAAAAACATGAGCTCCACTCTTCTGTCCTGAATTGATTCTTATATCCATCTGTAGAAACAACATGTGAGGCTACTTAAAGCATGCAAGTGTTATTTTGGGCCATCTAATTCCCTTGCTGACAGAGAACGAGATCCACAGTGCTGACATTTCTCTGTCAAGAGACAATTGATGCTCAAAAATGAAAGGGACAAATTGGTATAGATTTTTTGCCACAGGGGAAATTGTGTCAACATCATAGTGCTCCATGACCTGAGGCTGCGGCTGAGCCTGACCTTTACGCCCAACCAGCTCTGTTTGTGTGTGAATGGAAGGGAGTGCAATCTGTCCCTCCACACAACGTACACACACACACATACACACAAACACACACACACACACGCGCGCACACACACACACACACACACACACACACACAGGGAAGAGGAAGAGGGAAGTAAAATTGCATTACTTCTGAAGGAGCCGCACATTTTGTAATAATCTGTGCAAAGGGAATGTTTAAATGGAAAACAAAGAGCTGAGTGTAAAGAGGAGTGGATACACAAATTTTAGATATGTGTGTGTGTGTGTGTGTGTGTGTGTGTGTGTGTGTGTGTGTGTGTGTGTGTGTGTGTGTGTGTGTGTGTTTGGATGACTCATAAAACAGACTCAGACAGAGCAGATTGAGCTTCACTGAGCTGGGGAGGAGGGAGGAGGAGGAGGGGGCAAAACAAACACTCTGAAGCATGCCCAGTTACGCTCAGACACACAAACAGTTATACACAGTGTGTGTGCGTGTGTGTTCAGCTGGCGATGGTCCGAGCAGTGCTGATCAAACAAACACACACACACACGCACACACACACGCACTCACACACACACACACACACACACACTTGCTGACTGTGGCCTCAGACCTTTTGACATGGACCTTTTACAACTCTCTGCCAAGCTTCAAACGCAACTGAAAGTCTGAGCCAGCAAACGCTGTGAGAAGCCGAACGTCTCTTCTTTATCAAATTGTTGTATATTAACTTTATTTAAGAGGCTAAACTTTTATGTTTAATTCAAGAATGAAAAGAAATTATTTTAAGTGCCTGCGAGTGTAAGTAAACACGAGGACCTCCACTGACAAACTGCCCTAGAAGAGCAACAGAGGGGGGAGGACAAAGTGGGTGATGGATAAAGAAAGGAGGGTGCTGCTGGACAATAGGGCTGGCAGACTGTCTCGACAGCTCAGGGCAGCTCAGAGTGTCTGTGACCGGGCCCCTAAAAACCCCCCTTCCTTCTCCTCCGTCTGTCCCACTGTTCCACTATCCTGACCGCCTGCCTCCATCCCAGTACTGTGAGTGAGGTGTGAGGGTGGGAGTGTGGTGGGGGTGTGTAGGGCTGAAATGGCCTTTGTGCTTTTCATAAAGTCTGTGGCCAGTCTGTCAAGCCATGGCCAACAGGGCTGCAGTCCAATGACATTCAGCAGAGGGTTGCTGCTGTCCAATAAAAACATGTGAAGAGACAAATCATTCACAAATTCTGGAGAAGGGGCTGCAAAGACGTTTTGAAACCTTACACATTTCAGGAGCTATTTTGTGATGATTGTTGGTGAATAATTTTCTCTTCTAGTGCGGTTTTAACCTTTTTATATGGGACACCTTTGTCATGCTGTTTCAACCCACACTGGATCTGTTCTGTTCTCTTCTTACTGTTATCACAGGTTAATCCCCTGTTGTGCCACCATTCAAAGAATCTGCAACCGCAGAATTACACAGAATTACTGAATTACATAATTACAAAAATAAAAATAATCACACTTATAGTCCTCTTAGCAGCAAAACGCTCCATAAGCTCTCTCTTTGTCTTTCTCCCACAATATGATAGTTGGAGTTGGCGGCTAAATGTTATGTAAACAACAATAACTAGATATATAGAAATACCTGATCAACTAAGATGGGAAGCATCTATGTTCAATTCTGGTCAGGTGGACAGATTCTTCATGGATAAGGGTGTTTCATGACAACAACTTGACCTTATTCTGGTGCCTTTCTTCAATTTTGGATTAGGCAAACAAATCCTGAATGAAGAAAAGAACCCAACTATAAACAACAAAAGACAATAATAGATAGACACTAAATTTGACACAAAATTTGGTTTTTCACATCCTCTTCTCAAACAGATCAATAAAGGATCTCATCTCCAATTTATCTCAGTTGAATCTGGTACTAGTCAGCTGATCACCTTTGTGTACAGTGTCTTGAAGTGTTACTGATGGTAAGCTAGCTATAAATCTATATATCCATACATACATATATCTTTATATATATATGAACAGTTTTCATTCGACATGTGAAACAGAAATTTCCACTGGGAAGGTAAGGAGGAGAAAGAAAACAGCTGACTAGACATTATGAGAGGTATGAATCGTCACTGGCCTCACGATTTGTATTGATTAAAATTCATCTCTCAACGATTTGAACACATACACCTTTCATTCATAAAGTTCTCCCAATAATCAGACAGCAGTCTACAAAATATATACTTTTTTCAATACATAAACATTCCAAAAGCGTTCTCAGAGTTGAAAAGCAAAGTTGACAGCGCGTCCTCAGATCTTGGCTGATTAGTTGGGCTCATTGTAACAGTTATTATTTATGGCTACAGACGTTAGCTGTCTCTCTCTGACATACCTCTTACATCAGTAACATAAGCCTAATGTCAGCCCACAATTCAAATCATGGGAACAACTTCGCAACATAAATCTATTGTCCAGCTGAGGGTCGGACAAAAAACAATCAACATGAGCTACAGACTACAGGTGTAGAGAGCTAATTAAGAGGACGACCAAACTTTGAGTCATAGAAAGAAGTCCTCGTTGTTGGTAATGAGAAACAGATGGTAAAACCTTAGTCTTGGTCAGTTTAACATGGATATTTTCTAAAAAAAAATCAAACTGATTTCAAATCCTTTTCTCATTTGGATATTTTGGTTTATGCAAATATTTAATCATTGTGGGTTAGCGGCGATCAACATGATCACAGAAAATACTTCAAGAGCACAAAAGATCAACTTGTGAATACATACCAACAGTGGTGTAACTCTCACAGGGGAACATATTCCACACACACACAGACACACACACACACCTCCCACTCTCTCTGGAAAAGCCATCAAACTTCTCTTTTTCTTTCAAAAGAAGGGGGGTGGTGAAGGAAGAGTACCAAGAATAGAGTGTGAGAGAAAAGCAAGTCTGACTGTGGCCCACAGGTGATATCATAGGACTGGAGTGTGCTAGGACCAGTGAAGGAGTGAAATCAGAAACCAGCAGACGGGCGACCGGCAGGGCTAGATGACAAAAACATAACCTGGACTTAGAAAACTGGGGGGACGACAGAAGACTACACTACATTAGTTTTACTGCTGATAGTCAATGAGCTGGCCAGCTGGTTTCTCTCTGTCTGAATCAAAATGATGAATGAAAACATTCCAGATGCAAATCATCAATACATTTTGCTCCACAGTATTTTTCCTACAGCGTGTAGGTGGATCTACCAGTCCAGTGGACAGACACGTACCAACTCCACCTTGATCTCACATCCCACATATCATGAAATAATAAGTTTGAAGTATGTTTGAGCTTGACAAATAGCTGACATTTACTTGTTATGACAAATTACAACTATTTCGTGGGGCTAAATTGATGAATTAAATTTAAGAATCGGATTTCACCTACGTACAAATTTTGGCCTATTTCTTATTTTACATGGATGTTCATAGTCAGTTCTAGTTTTAAGGGGGGTTTTCTCTGTAACTCAAATGTTTACCTTGCAGTCAGTCCCACAGCATGACCCAATATGGGTCAGAGGCAGCTAGAGTTAAACAAAATAAATAAATCTGTTTATTTATCATTAAGTTTATTTCTCAGTGTACAAAAACATAAACAAAGATGAAAATATACTCACACTGACAACACTGAGAGTAAAGTACACTACTGTTGACAGATCAGCAAAACATAATTTGAAATAGTTTTTCCCATCCTAACTTGATTACTTTCTAAGGATAATTATGAATGCAACACTCACAGCACAAGATGATATTTGGCATCCATTCAACTCTTCAAATTCTAAAATGCTTATCTATTCAGCATTCATGAAGGGCAGGAGCCTATTCCATCATGCATTTGAGTGTGGAATGGCACAGCCTGGACTAGGTATTGTTTGAAAAATTGTGATTCTGTGTTTTTGAGTTACTGAGTTGACAGATATCGAAAACTTTTGCCTCAAAAGCTGTTTTTAATCTCACATGTGAAGCCAAAACTCTAAAACGTTAAACAAAAAGAAACTGTTTATGTAGCTGTCGTCTTCACAGATATCCACATAACATGCACAAACATGGATGGCGACGGATTCTTATTCTTCTTTGAGGTTGGACAAAAATAGTTTTGTTTCCAGTTTGCAACCTCTTATTTGACTCTGTTTATGCAGTTATGTGAAGTGTAGCCTCTGCCAAATTCTGATAAAACTCTGCTTAGCGTAGCCTGGTTTATTTGCTCCAATCCTGTCAATAGAAAGACACCTAATTTGCATTTTCAAACGTCTCAAAAGTTTAATTGAATTAATTGGTAACACATTTATTCAAATATACAGTCTCAGACTGCGGGAGGGAACAAGAGTATCCAGGGTTCCCTGTAGCCCTGGTAAAACATGTCATACTTAAATAAATATCACTCGTACATTACACAACCTGGAAGGTTGCCCCTTGGGAAAATACCTAAGGTTGAATATTGATCCCAGGATACAACAGTGAAATCTGACAAAAATCTTGATAAACTCAGATGAGGCTGCTGAGCTCAAAATCACTTGTGTTGCTGTATTGGGTGTCCCTGACAGTGTCTGGGGACCTCTTAGGTAGACTTAACTTTTTTGTTCTACTTTGGCTTAAGTGCTGCAATGATCTAAAGAGATTCAAGGATGAATTTTTCAGACAACCTGATAAAATAAAAGATCAACAGAGTCAAACAGTCTCACGCAAAGATTCTTGTCTAGTCTCAAACCACTATCCTCACCGCTATCGTCTGCTCTCTATCTGTATTTAAAGACTTTCACTTGTACTCATGGCTTCAAATCTCCCTTCTCCATTTGAACCCTTGCTCCTTCATGTCAGGTTGTTTTCCCCACACATATCCAGCTGTAGTGCAGCAGCAGTAGCAGCAGCAGTGGTGGTGGTAGTAGTGGCCAGTGGAGCACAAAGGCAGGCTTGTTGTCTGGTGAAAGTGTCTGTGTGCATATGACTGTGTGTGCGTGCGTGTGTTTCTGCATCGTGCACGTGCCCTCCCCCGCAGATAGTGAGAAGGCCAGGACCAAGTTGAGGCAGAACTGTCTCTATAACCCCCTCCACCCCTAATGCAAGCTGTAATCCAAACAGCAGCCCACGCCCTCAAGGCCCCAGCAGGCAGAAAGAGCATTCCTCTGAGCTGACTAACCACACACACACTCACACTCATGCGCACACACGCGTGCAAACACACACACACACACACACACACACACACACACACACACACACACACACACACACACACACACACACACACACACACGACATCAATTCCATTGGTATTAGTTTACTAATCCCCTTGGTTAACTGGCCTGAATGAGGTTGTCACATGTTTATAATAAGTATATAATGAGAATATGACTTCAAAATATAAAATTACATGTTAAATCAAAAGCTAACCTATGTGAGTTCATTCTAAACATTTCAAATACTTGCTTCATACATTATTTTGTTATATTCAAAATAAAATGTAGCTGTCAAACATCAAAATCATCAGCAATAAAATCATAAAATCACAATATGTTGACAGCATCACTGTATCTCTCCTCTTAAAAACAGTACAACATTCCATGACATTATCACCAGTAGCAGCCAGGTTAAGCCACTTAGTTTTGACTCATTCAGTTTGCTTTAAAGTCAAAACTCTCCAGTTACAACAAATGTTAACACTATAGTGTATGCATCTGTCGTGACTCACAGCAATATTCTCCTTTTATCAAACAAATCAAACAATGACAGGAATCCTGAACCCAGCTTATTACAGTCATTACAGCAGCCAAACCACACACAGACAGACAACACACATAAACTCTGCGTGACCTGTCTTGCACCGAGTCCCTGTCGAACAATGCTGTCTCGGATGACTCAGGTATGAGGCCTGACATGAAAGCTACCTAAAGGGAGTGTGAACATGCAGAGAGCGTGCAGAAAAAAGAGATGGTCGACTTTTGGCCACACTGAATAGTTAAGATAAAGGTGTGAAAAAAATAGAGAGGAGGGAATCTCCAAACACAAAAGGCTGTATTCATCGTCAAGGTGTCAGTATTCTGATTATGTAACTGTTCATTTGTAATATTGTGATTGTTTTACGATTTCCAAACTCTATCACTTTGCATGGGATTAGCTGACCTTGTCAAGAGATTGAGAGAGAGATCATTCCTGTGCCAGTGTCAGGCTGTTGCTACATAACCTAGAGCTGCTACAGTTATCTAGTGATCTATACACAGAAAAATAATCAGAATTATTAATTAGTATTATTCTTACAGCACTAGTTTGATGAGCAGTTTGTATGCAATATAGCAATGATGCTGCCGAAATGTAAACCTCAGAAAGACTTCCATGTCATGTACATTATTTATGGAAATATGACTCATGATTCACAGTCTCTAGAAGATTGTAACTTTTTAGCTTGGTCCGGTGTGCAAAGTGCAAATTAAAATCGTAATCAATCGTAATATTGAACTCCAACACTGGCAGAATCTGCACCCCAACAGTCATGATATTATTGAAGAATCAAGAAATAAGCAATATACTAACAAAGAGATCACATAACCTTATTCAGACCAATACATTGAGAAAACAATCAATGGATAATCTGCATTAGTTGCAGCCCTAGTCAACAGTATCCAGCCAAGTTTAACTGTTATTGAAAAATGATTCTACATGTTTGGCACATTATGGCTAGAAGTGATTTGCCATGATGGTGTAAACCATCAGCTTTTAATATCAATCTTTGGTTCAACTTCAAATCCACTGCAAACCTAAACTGCACCCAAACCTGGATTTAACCTGCGCAGGTGTTGCTTAAAGTTAACCGCTGTGGCTGTATAATTATCACCCTCCATCTTCGGCTTTGCTTTCCACCAGGCATGTCCATTCTTATTGACAGAAAAGGGAATCTGGTGTCTCAGCATTTCACTTGCAGCGTCATTCTAACAACCACAGTAAGAAATCAGTAAATATGATGACTAACTACTGATTTCTAGAGACATGATGGCAATATAATAATAAATATTAGCACTGCATCCATAACACTCACAAATCAGACAAACAATATGCACTGATAAAGACAGGATGCCCACAGGTTTGCTGCAGGTCTACTATGCTAACTAACAGGATGAATGCAATCTATATGTACAGTATGTATGCAGCATTCAAGCAGGAGGGGTTTTGTGTTCTTACATAAGCTGCAGTGTGTGTGTATGTGTGTGTGTCTGTGTGTGTCCTTAAAACAGTCTGTCATCCAGACACACGCAGACACACTTCTTTTGAAGTTGAACTGCTGTCTCGCTGGAAAACAAACCACTTCTATCTTAGCTATTAGCGTGTTTTTTTTTGAGCATGCAAACCACAGTAACCACAGACTCTGTCTGATAAGCTTCAGAATCCAACACGCTGCTGGTTGCCAAATATGCTGTCTACATCTCTTCCTTCATCTAAACCCTTGGCTTTCTGGTTTGCCTTTCTCTTTCACTCAAAATGAATCCCTTTTCTCACCTCTGTTGCTTTCATTCTTTAATTTGTGTTCTTCAGTCTAACATTCATGTGTCTTCCTTCCTTATTAAAGCGCGCTCTCCCACAACGATGACAAGCCCTCCCCTGCAGCATCAGACACAACACTGGGAATCCCCAACTACTCTTCATCCCTTTGTACTCCCACGTTTACTATTGAAAACTTTCTCTCATTCAACAAGCATCCCTGTCTACAGCAGACTTGTCCTTTTATGTTGGTATTAATGTATTCACCTTGTAGGGCTAAGAAGAGCTGATGTGATCTTCAAAGTAGTCTAAAAACGGGCACAACTTCATTCAAATCAGAACTATTTGAAAAGAAAGGATATACAATATATATAGGGCGGATAATTTATCACTAGAGAGCTGAACATGTCGTTGCCGGAGTGCATATTGTTTTGGTCTGAGTTCAAATGGAAGAAAAACAGATTTTTACTCATCACACTGACATCAAAGAACTTGTGTCAATGAAGGCTGACTGTTGCGTCGCCTCTCATTGCCTGTGTCTCCACCTAAACGCTGCACCTGAACACGCTACAAAGACTACAGCCGACAGCCAGCTAACTCATATGTCCCGTGCCTGTGTTAGAAGAAATAATTCCCCACACTCAAAGGAAACGGTACACTGTATTAGTCATTGAAAAAGGGACACCAGAGAACTTCTGAATGCGGATATCCAAACCATTATTATGATAAAGAAGTTCACTTCTAATCAAGATTAAACCTGCAAATGGCACTGCCGAAGATGTGGTGGTGAAATCATGGATACTACATCCACAAGTTTAAGGGGTTATCCCTCTCTTCTCCCATTTCATTTCTTATGCATTGATTCGCTTAGATGAACAGCCAATCAGAGTGACTGCTCTAATCAACAGGCTCTGCCAGTGATTCTACGTGCTCAATCGGCCAAAAAGCTGCTAACTATGTCTGACTAGTGCCAATGGTGCAGGACACACACCAGCAACTAGGGCCACAAATGCTGAGCGACAGCCCAGACACTGGCTGACGGCCGAACACCGGCCTGATGTGACAGGGCCCAACACAACAGATCTTTTTGGTGCTCTGGAATATCAAATCATCCATCTTTGCTCATTACATCTACGCCTTTCTTAACCTCATTCATGTATACACTACAAACTTTCTCATAAAATACAAAATTGTGAAACCATTAATCTTATTGCTATCTGCTGAAATGTCAATTTATGTATCTAAGTTTTCTTCTTTTGGTCTAGTCCCAACCATGTCTGACACAACTCTGGTATGAAATAGTGACCACATGTTTCTATAATTAGAGGATAACTTCAAGATTTATGTAGATCTATTGGTTGTGACTCTTACAGTCATAAATCCTGGCTGTGAAGCGCAAGTTTAAGCACACAATGAGCTGACTGAATAATGAAAGAAATCCTCTAAACCTACACTAAATTGTACAAGAATCTTAACAACCCTGTCAAGTATTGACACATACAAATACAGTTTGTATTTGAAAAGAGTGTCTCTTTCCTTCTCTGCTTCCTCCCTGTCTTCCTATCTCCCTCATTCTCATTTTATCACATCTTTTATTTCAGTGCCTTCACTCCCTCCTTCCTGCCCTGACATGCAGCTGTGTGAATCAGACTGCAGTCTTGCTGCCAGGAGGGATGTGTGCGGACAAGACTTAAGCACTCCCCCTGCACTGGCCCAAACTCAGGGAAAGTAAAGGTAGGTAAGAGAGAGGAATCCACTGCCCCAGGCTGTGTGAAAAGACACAACACACTCTTACACCCAACAAACACCTTGGATAATTTATTTTACCACTGGTGTCCCCCACATTATTTTACTACTATGACTTGGATTTTATAAGAAGGAGAGGAAGTTGGACAAATAGCACATTTGTAGGCTATGTAGAACAGCACCCAAAGGACAGTGATAGCACGACCAATTAGCATTCACCTGGTGAGACGGCATGGTGATGCTAGCAAAGCTAGCACTAGCAAGAACACAAAAAACAAAGACAGGAAGATTAAACACTTTTTCCAGCTGTAATTCAGTCAAAACTCTGCAGGGTCAAAGGTCTATACTACTGCATCTATAGTCTGTTTCATTGCTAAGAACTTACGACCTGTCTGCTTTGAACATGTTATTATCTTTAGCTGTATTCTGTGACTGCTGGTAGTACTGCACACTGGTAACTGTCATTGTCTACTGAAATTGTGTACTGAAGTGAAGCTGAGAGACCCTGCTCACAGAGGTCCACACACCAAGTGTGTTTTTTATACACTGAGGTATAAGCAGATTAAGAGAAAGATATACATACAGTGGCTTGCAAAAGTATTCACCCCTCTTAAGTCACATTTTAACCACAAATGTGAATGTACTTTATTGGGATTATATGTGATAGGCCAACACAAAGTGGTGCATAATTGTCAAGTGGACATTTTTTTTTACAAATAAATAACAGGAAAGTGTAAAAACACATCTACATTTGTGGTTAAAATATGGGGTGAATACTTTTGCAAGGCACTGTAGTACATACATACAATAGTAAGAAAATACATAGGATTCCCTGGTCTTCCCTACATTGTACATGTCTGACTAACAGAGAGCTACAATGTCAGAGTTTTCAAACCATAATAACTTTGACTTTGTGACCTGCCCCGTTTAATCAAAGTAGCAGCCAAGCTAATTAACTGTACCTGAACCAGATTATATGATCAGTCTTCTTTGATAAACAGTTACCTTTGTAGCCTGTCAATGTAACTTGAACTTGTGTAACCTATGTGGAATGTAATTCAAAAAACAGAACCAATATCATGTTCAGAAAGCGACTTATTCAGAACTTGCAGTATGCCATAGTTGCACCATCAAGGGCAGCTGATAACGCACATAACAACACTGAATGTAAAATAATTATATATCTAGGGTAGCGGAAGTAGGAAGCTGGTCAATGCGTGACTCAATACTCAATAACAACTCCACTTTAAACGTTATTTGGAGCTACAATGATTAGTAGATTAGCTAATCAAAAGAAAATTGGTTAGCAGCCATTTTGACAAACAATTAATGGTGTCAACTGAGTTCAACTGAGAATGTCAAACATAGACGGTTCCAGTTTCTTAAATGGGAGAATTTGCTCTATTTTGCTGCCATTTATGATAGTTGATGTAGAGTTTTAGGGTTTTGGACTGTTGATTGGACATAATACAGCATTGGAAAGGTGTCATTTGATCTCCAAGTGTGATAGGCAGTATTTTTGATATTTTATAAACTAAACAATTAGTCTGTTAGTTGTGAAAAATCAGCAGATTCATGGACAATGAAAACAGTCTTTAGTTGCAGCCCTTTTCGTTAATGTAGCAGCAGGCTAAATCAAAAAATATAAACATGTCCTTATCTGACATTCTTATGTTTATGGTTGGGCATGTCTAAGTTTGAAAATGACTTGGTACAATTAGGGAAAGGTCTTCGTTCAGGTTACAACAACTCATTAGTTCATGTGAGGGAAACAGTAGCCGTTTTTAGACAGAGCAACAAGCCGCCAATTTGCCCGTCCTTTTGGCGGCTCGGTCCGCGGGTTTTAGACAGAGGGCGGCAGATTGGGGGTGTGTTTTGGTCTGCCGATTTTCCGCCTTGGAGGGTACACTTATTTCTGCCTCGCCTGCTATCTAAAAACAAGGCGGAAATGTGCCGGCCTCTGCGTGAGGTGGGTGGAGGTGTCAATGACCTGCGCTGTTGTGCGACCCACAGCCGGGGAGTTTTAAAACCAAGAAACAGCTGATCACAGCAGTCAGACCATCACTTCATCCGCGGACATCAAGATGAACAATTGGACAGCCGCAGAGATCCAGGAGAAGCTAGCATCTCCTCGGTCTCTGTAGCTGTTGGTTGTGTTAGATTGATTGTTGTGTCGGCAAGCTAAGGACGGTAGCTACTTTCAAATTAAAAGCCCCCCGCTAAGAACCCAGTTCTAAACTCCTATGGGGTGCAATGTAAAGCTCTTATTTTGAAGACAAATTCTATGTCACTGTTCACAACCCAACTTCGAGCTTCACGTCACGTCACATGTTTACGCCTACCTCAGAGGCGGCTTTTGGAAAAGGAGGAATATTATGCCTCAGTTTTAGAAAGACAGGCCGGCACATTGCCACCCTTACCTTGGAGCAAATGTGCCGCCTTTTCTATCTAAAAAGGGCTACTGTGGTTTGGGTTAAAATAACTGCTTCCTTCAGGTTAAGGAACCTCCAATGTCTTGGTTAAGGTTAGGGAACAATCATAGCCATAGCAAAAAGAAACTAACTAAACAGTTGGTCAGAAACAGGAACTGAACAGAAACGGAGAGAGTATTCAGTTATTAGGCAGGTAATCACCTGAGATATTTACCGTCCTCCAGATATGACCAAAACAAGCTTGGCTTCTGTTTTTAAATGCACTAAGAGTCCATTTAAACAACAGAAGTAATCTGTGAGTCATCCTTTCACGTTCAGGAAGAGCAGACTACCACACTTCACATCCACCCCTCAGCCATAGGAAACTGGTAGATTTTCACTGCTTGACGCACTTTACACACCAGTGTTTGTGACTAAGTTTACAGCTCACAGAAAAAGAGGGTTTTAAAAAGAGCAACAGAGAAACAAAGGGGGAGGGAGGGGAGGTCAGTACCACAATGCCACAATTGCTCGTTGTTGATCGACTAAAGCTTCTGGAGCCTTAGCATTCATTTTGCTCATTGCTCCTAAAAAAAGTAAAAACTAAACCACAGTGACCTAAAAGGGAGTAGAGATAGGTCCAAACTGGTATACTGTGAAAGCCTTTTGTAAATGGGAATGTAAGACTGAGGGACTGTGACTAATGTTTTTCATGAGACGTGGTCTTTATCTCCAGCGTAAACATATGGGAACTCACACACACACACGCACACTGCCCACATTAACCATCCACACACAACCCAACCCCAAAAATAACTCTGTTTCAACCAAACGTTCTCTGTTGTGATACCATGGCTTCTGACCAGAAACTATCATCTTTATTCTAAATGTCATCTAGCACGTCACAGCCTTCAAAATAAGACAGCTAACTCTCTCCTCAACATCTAATTTTGATCACCAGGTAAGCTGAAAAGTTAGTTAGTAGTAGCAGGTTTGACAGAGACAACTTACAGTCAGGAGAAGCTTGGGATAGGGCTACAACTAACAATTATTTTCTTTGTAGATTAATCTGTGGATTGTTTTCTTTGTTTTTTTCTTTGAATAATTGGTTTGTTGTTTGGACTACAAAATGATTGTTGAATGTGTGTTTCTGAAAGCCCAGATGGCGTCCTCAAATTTTTAATAACTTAAAACTATTACTCAAATATCATAATAGTTGCCATCTAATTTGACAGATTACAAAAAAAATGATTCAATAAAGTTAATAGTTTCATTAAATCCTTGTTTTATAACACAGGGTTGTACAACAAAATGCAAGTTGTAGTTAGAGAAGTGAAATGTTGAGGATGAGTTCAAGTGTCTCACAGCCTGAAACAAATTAGCTATTGCGTCTCTACTGTCGAGAAAGCAAAACTGTACCAGACATGTTCATCATGCCTGCATGGAAGGACTATGGTCCATTTGGGCCAGTTCTGGTTTAGTCATTTTCGTTCTTGGCTGACATGTAGTCATGTTCTGGCCTGCTCGCGGCTCAGACCTGCAAACAGGAGTGGACTTCCCAAGTGCCATTATTCCACGTGGGCAGGATGAAACTGTACATTTCTGGTATTTCCATTATTTTCTCAACTGAATAAATGTATGACCCATAAAACATCAACTAATAGTGAAAGGTAGCCATCACAATTTGTTAGTATACAATGTGATTTAATTCAGTGTTTTATTTTGTACAAAAAAATTGATTTACTGTTAAGTGAAGACATGGAAAAGCAGCTAATTCTACCATTTTAGAAGCATGAAAGCAGGAAATATTCCCATTTATGAAGGTTGAATCAGAGAATTTATTAAAAATGTTTCTTCTCCAAACCGATAAACCTTTGCCGAAATAGTTGGTAATGAATTCAATAGTCAACAACTAATTGATTGATCACTGCAGCTTTAAATGCGAGAAATACAGAGAATGATTAACTTTGTAAGGTAAACAAATCAAATCAATTACATTTATAGAGCCCAAAATCACAACTGGAACAGTCAGCTTCGAGATTTCAAAATCAGCTTCTGGTATTCGGCGCTTTGATCATTCCGCTGTGATGAGTAAATAACATGTTTTCCATTATTTCAGTACCAGCATCCTACCTCAAATTACCCCAGCAGAATCCTGATCTGCTCTTCCACCACCGGATACATCTATAGACTCAATCAATACACAGTGCCTGCTTCCTTCAGCACTCAGCATCACGGCCAACCGTCATCAAGAGGTGTAGCGATGAGCCTCATCAGGGAGTTCATGTATCAGTGAGAGATAGGAGCTGACCTCCCTGTGGACAGGCCTGAACATGTAGCCAGCTGCTGGCAGTGAGCCTGAACGTACAGGGAATTAATAGAAACAGCAGCTCTCCAGGGACACAGTTAGGCCACACTGACAGCCTCTTCTGATCTGGGGTCATCTTAATGCACTCTGCTTCTTCCCCTCTGCATTATTGGTGTGAAGATGAAACCTGGATCATGGCAAATGTTATTCAACTTTCCGGGGGAGGCTTAAGTCTGAACGCCGGTCCAGGCCTGTGCAAGCTGTGATATGCACACTTGTGGCAATCAAGAATGTGGGAGTGCCCTGTGTGCTCTTAAAACTTGACTTCCCTCACATGCAACCGGGATTTTGTGGACACAAGCAGAAGTTTGTGGCCTTTTATTTTTCACTTACGACTTGCAAATGTTGTGAAAAATAAAGAGCTGTGAACAAACACTTTGTTGCCAGTTTGAGTTACACCTACCTGAGACTCATGCAGTCTAATATGACAAACCAGTAGTAAACCCTATTTTATAAAGGTTATAACAATCTAGTTTTATTAAAGCTGTATTGATCCAACTTTACTGTCATTTCGGAGGCTGTAGATGGTGTGGCTTTTGAATTCTTTGGCACTATAGAGTAACAGTCCAAAACATAAATTATGTTTAATTTTTTTTTGACAAAACAAAAGCATTAAAAACTCAAATTTGAAAAGTTGGAACAGGTGAGTGTTCATTATTTTTGTTCAAATGATTAATAGGTTATGAAAATCTTTTTATGTCGATCAGTTAATCCCTTTATTGGTTTTCACTGCAGCTACACCCTCACTGACAGACTGAATGTACAGTGAATCAAGTTTTACTACTGCAGGTATACAAACTGATGACATTCAACACTACTCCTGCTAGTCTGATACACAGACTGTAAGGAACTGAAATTGGAGCTGCAGCCTTTAGTCAATTAACTGATTAATTACCAACAAAGTGGTCAGTGATTAAATGTTCTGAGTCATTTTGAGTCTTAGTCAGAGGTGTCTGATGTCCAAATTCTCTGATTTCTCTCCAGTTTCGTTGCTCCTCTATGACAAAAAATGATTACCTTTGGGTTGTGTACAAAACAAGACATTTGGGGACATCATCTTGAGCTTTAGCCAACACCGATCAACATTTGTGGCCATATTCATGACATTTTATGGACCAAACTGGTTAATCGACAATGAGTAAGTAAGCTGCAGCTGTAACTAGGAATGGGCAATATATACAATAGAGACCAACCGACACTCAATTTTTGAGATCTAATCTTCTGCGCAGGCTCGAGATTTTTTTTACCGGGGCCGTAAACCGGAAGTAGAAGGAAGGCGACGGCGGCGGCCGGCTCCGCAGCAAAGAAAAGTTTATGATACTTACACATTTGATGATGGACACCATGTTTGTGATTTTTAAAATGTAAACAGACATCTTACTACACAATAACTATTCACGTCTTCTATAAATTGATCCATCTACAAGTTGTTAAGTCAGAGCTAGAATAGTTTGTAACTGAAGTCGGCCAGTAAAGACGCACCAGTGAGTAGATGAGTCTCCATGTTTGGGGTGATGACGTTTAAAGTCTGTGACAACGTCTGTAGTCTCACCCAGACACTTGCTAGGAAACACTATTTTTAAGACACGTAAGCGCTCTAGAATCACTATGTGGGACTTCAATTATATATTTTATGTCACAGGACAAGACGTGTAGAAATCTTGAATCTGTGGTAACCATAGATCTTATTTCAGATCTAAACCTAACCAAAAATTAATTCAAAAACCTCTGAGACGAGGGAAACGGAGGATCTATAGTTTTCAGGACTACAAACATCATTTTATACATGGCTGTACAAATCATTATGTCCCCTTGACTAACGGTCATTAATCAAAAATCTCATTGTGTATGGATAGTCTGTCTAACAATATTGTCACATTGTTGTTATTAGGCTATATGGTGTGAATTAAGTGCTTTTGAGGAGATTTTAAAATATCAAAATATAAATCATGCATTGTGATGAAGCCTAACAAAATTATCAGGATATTACATTAAGGCCGTAACACCCAAACTTACCTCTACTGATATGAAAGTGGGAGTGGGACCTTCAGAGGACATGATCTCTGTTTACAACCAGCTCCTCCTGAGCTCTTACCTGTCACTACCTTTCATCAGAGGAGGAGAGTGACTCTCTCAAACTATCTATACACAGCAGTCTGATATCTCCTGCCACATTGTGGAACCACACAAAAGGCTGTATGAAGGCAGTGGAAGGAGAGGCACAGCTCCACTGAGTCGCCTACGCACTCATACTAACCCACAGCGTTAGAAAGCGTCCCAGATTAAGGCCAAGTTATATAACTTGGACTCCATTTGTGCTTTTGCTTTGCATGTGCGCTGCTGGCTCGTCAATGCACACGTTCACGTTATATCCCCTCTTAATCAGAAAAACACACCAGCTGAAAGCCAATCTGATGAGCTGAGCGGTTTCAAAGTGTACACTTGGTGACATGGCAGCAAAGTGGAGATGTGATTTGCTACATTTCTTTATGGACCAGCGTTAGCTACCTCAGCCTCCATGTTACTGTACATAAACGTAAAGGAAAGCAGAGTTTAATGTTGACATGAGACAGGAAGTGGAAACTTCTCTGTCAAGTAAACATGTGTACGGTGAGCATGCCACGGTTACGACACGTTTGTATAACAACGCTGTAATTAATTAAAGAGCGTCTACCTCTGCTAGCTAACTCGGGATGCTGCATTCACGGTCACCATCAACAGCGGCGCCCAAACTCTCCTTACCTTGGTATGGTGATGCATTTCGTGTTGATATTCTGGGTGGTGATGGCTTTCTCCAGCTCGTCCAGCTGTCCCGTCTTCTTCAGCTTCTTCACCAGACTTTTCACCGCCTTCTCGCACCACTTCTCCTCCTGGCCGTTCTGCTCTCCCTTCTTCCAGCCCAAAAGTCTTTTGACAATGGGGGGAGTGAAAGGCAAAATTGACATCTTGAGTTCAGTTTAAGTCCTTCCAGTGTCGAGAAGTCCTTCGTTTCTGGACAAAACACGGGGACGGCCGCTCCTTACACGGTCCGGGTACTGGAGAAGAACGCGTTGTTTGTCTGGAGACAGGTTGTTGTTGTTTATTAATCGCCTCACAGATGCATCTCAGAGTTAAAGCCTCCAGTTTTAGCGCACTCCGTCTGTCTGGCTCGAGCTCAGCAGTGGACTGTGCACCGGTAGACTGTTGCGCTGTGGATTTAGTGCTCCTCCGCAAAGAAATCTAGATCCGTCTGCACTTCTTCTAAACCGCAGCTATTTTGAACACACCCGACCTAAATCGCACGCAAGCTACTTTTTACCTCAACTCGAAAAAAGCCCAAACATCGAAGTGAAACCACGTTGCTGGTGTTTCCCACTGGGTGCTGTAACCCTCGTTCAGCAAAGTTTTGTTGAGTTCAGAGTCCTCCGCCGTGTGCTGGGTCGCCGGCTGAAGTCTGCTAGAAGTCTGCATCAAATGCAAATGCAGAGGCTGCTGCTGAGTCTCTATTCAGCCACAGACAGCACAGCAGACCTGTGAAAGGCCAGCACGAGCAGCTGGACTAATGTGCTGAGCAGATATTGCACAACCCCCTGCGTTTATCTCTGCTGATAAAACTGCATGCGCACATCACTCGGTTTAGTTGTTATGCAACACCGAGCAGCTCAGTCCACTGCATGTGAGTGCACTTGGAAAGTTTGATGAAATTAGGCTCCTTGTTCTCCTGGAGTTGGTCTCTTTCTGTGGGTGAATCAGAAAAATGATATGCCGGCTCTGCATAAACTGAGGAAAAACTGCGTTCCGTCAGACAAAGATGCCATAATTATTCTTTGGGATGGTAAGAGGCTTATGTGGAAGAAATGTCATTCACTTATTGGAGAATGTCAAAGGATAAGGTCACCAAAAAATGAAAATTCAGTCTTTTACTAATTACTCATCTGTTTGTCGATGGAGTCAAGTGCCCTTTCTTTATCTGCGAAAGATTTCTGGTGCGTCTGAACAAAACAGCTTTGTAGTTTTCTCCTAAACGAGTGAAGTTGATGGGGACTAGATGAGGGGAAAACCAAACCCCCCACAATATGACTCCATACAGCTTCTGTGGCATAATCCAAGAGTCCAGAAGCCCCAAGGTATTGTTTACACCCTCAACACCTACCCAGTCTGATGTGGCACACGCTAACGTTTTTTTTTAGATTCGCAGCCACAGTCAAAATGTCTTCTTGAATAAGGAGTAAATAAGGTCTTTGCGAATCAGATTGAGATATTGGGGGTTCTGGACTGTTGGATTTTGCCACAGGAGCTGTATGCAGTCTTTTTTTTTTTAAGTTTCATATCTTTTCAGAACTAGCCCCCATCTACTTCAGTTGTTGAGCTGCTCGATGTTTTGCTGTGATGATCCAGAAATGCTTTGTGGACTATGAAACTTCACCTGACTTTCCATCGACATGCAGATAATGACTGAATTTTCATTCGTGGGCGTTCCTTTGGTAAGACATCCAAAATCTGATATTCCACGCTACTCCTGCTATTGTGACACATACAGTTCTAGAAATTGAGATAACAGCTGAAACAATGAGTCATCCAACCAATTAGTCGTCAACTTGTACATTAGTTGCCAACTGTTTTCAAAACTGAGTCATTTCCTAAGACAATCTGTCCAGATTCTGCGTTTCCAGCTTCTTAAATGTGAATATTTTCTGCCATCCTTCCTCCTCTATGACACTTAACTGAATATATTTGGTTGGGGGACAAAACAAAACATGCAAGGACGTCATCTTGGGTTTTGGGAAACACTGATCAACATGAGAAAAAACTACATGTCCACAGACCAAGATGTTAAATTTATTCTTTGTGAATCCTCTTTAAAACTCCCCAAATGAAATCATCCATCTGTTTCAGTTTATCTACGTAACATAATTATAGTCCACAGAGGGCCATGATGTTCTTACCTCCTAATTTCCCTCCACAGGGTAATAAAGTTTAGCTTTTTAACTTTAAAAGGGAAAATGCACTCAATTTTCTTTTCCATTTTATTTTGGAAAACAACATGCAGCCATGTAACTCCTATTACAGAAGGGACATATTCCTGTGTGTGTTTACTGCACAAAGACATTTAAGGTTGACATTTAGTATCTTAAAAGTAATTGCTACTGGGTTTCTCCGCATGGGTGAATAACTTAGAGCTGCTGTATGTTATCATGCAAGGTGTGAAAATAAAGCTCTCAGGTACGACATGTCTCAGCTTGTTAGAGCCACGAACACGAGACGCCTCCTCAACAAGGTGGCAGTTGGGTTTGCAGCGAGGCTCAGCCCCTGAAACCACAACTTCTGCATACACTCATGTATGCATCCACACGTGCATCCCCCTCCCTGACACACTCACTGGTCCATGGACACATGCACACAGACACCAACACACACTCACACACACCAGCACACAGTGTTAAGGAGTCAAAGTGCCAGATGCACAATAGAGTGTGAGCACAGCTGAGCTCAGCAGAGAGAGTGATAGTGGGACAGTTTAGGGTGTGGGGCTGCCTTTGTTCTTCAAGCTTCAAAAGACAGATTTTATTGCAGTCAAAAGCAGTTTCCAAACTTGGGCGCCTTATTTGCAAGTGCTTGAAAGAGTTGTAAACGTTGTGCACAAAGACGACGGTGCACTTGTCTTTGCATTTACAAACTCCAATTTTGCAAGCAGTGTAATACACAAAGAGTATCAGAGCGGGATGAGACAAAAGAAGAATAATTTGCATCTTAAGGGCCCCAAAAAGGTTGCAAACGTTTATTCAATTCTTTATTTAGATCATTTTTAGTTTGATAATAGTTTAGTTAATAGTTATTTCACTTCTAAAGATGCACTGTAGTTTGGGGAAATGCATTTTAATAAGAGAAACTGATAACTGATTTATTTATTATTCTGCCTAAACAAACTAAATATGCAAACTCTCTGTTTTCATGACTGAATAAACTGAATAAACAAACTGATCTTAAACAGCAACACAGTTTATACTGTTTTTATCTGTTTGTATATGGCGGACCCTGCCACTTTCTAGTTTCAAACAGTCAAATAATCTTTATAGACGAACCAAACAGTGTTTATTGACCAATCAGTTGCAACTTTACATTAAATAATCTCTTAATAAATGCTTTATAAAACATTTCATTTGTTTATGTATTAACTTGGATCCCAATTAGCCACTACCAAGCTACATTTCATTACGAAACTGATTTAAAAATGATCCAATCCTGAAGTTAACCCTCTTATCTTATTGTCAAGAAATGCCAACCTTTAATCAATGCCTCCTCTGACAGTTCACACTCTCACATGAATAGTAGCATCGACCTGTGGATACCATTTTGGTATGTGTGTACAGGAGCATTGACCTCCGTCCAGCACCCCCCCCCCCCCCTTCTCTCCCAGCAGCACAGTGTGTAGTTTGTGCTAAAAATACAGCTGGCTTCAGGCTGAGCAGGACAGACCCCCTTTCCTTTTATCTATTTTGGTCACACAGCAGTGCATATTTTTGTACCTGCTGAAGGCACGTCCAGGTTCTTCCTTCATGCTTACAGCCAACATAATGCATCCAGATAAAAAGGTCACATACAACTTTATTCATCTTCATGAGTATTAGATAATTTAATCAGTGCTATGACAAACATTTACATTACTGACCCAGTGAGATACTTGCAGTGGTTGGAGCCATCAGCAGCTCCTCGTCTGTGGTAACAATCAAGTCCACAGCTGTAAAACACACCACTCTGTCTGCCGCTCTGGTGTGTTGGCAGGTTGGAGGAGCAGGCTGGAGGAGCGTGCTGCCATGTGTCACATGCTGAGGCCCTGCGGCCCTCTCGGCACCTGTTTACGCCCCCGGGGACACGACAGGCCAAGACAGCTGGTTTGTTTTGGAGAAGTGCAGGGCAAGACAGGACGGATATGGGGGTGCAGGATGGGGGATGGGATTACAGATGGGCCGCAGCAGACTGGGGGTAGATGGTGCTGGACGGGGTGAACGGGGGACTGTGGGGGTGAGGGGGGGTCCTTCTGTGAGAAGAATTACTGAGCACAAAAGGCACGTCAGCAAGACTGAATGGGCAGTGACCACGTGCAATCCGATGGATGATAATGACATTGTGCTGGCTTCGACCTCAGGGGACTTGGTCCAGAGTGCATGTCTGTGTTTGTATGTGTGTGTGTGGGTGTGTATATTGTCAGCTGGTGTCCCAGTGGGGTAAAAGGGTCAGAAAGAATAGAAACTGTGAGTCTCTGGATGGATGAGATAAGGACACATATGACTAATGTTTGGCTAACTCAGAGAGGAAATTATAATTATGTTGATGAACAAAACATCTGAAAACTGAAAAAATAACAACTTTATTGATAAAGTGTATTTATTTTGTATGTATTATGATTTTAATCCACTATCTACCTTCAAGTTTTCCTTGAGTAGCCTAGTTACATTAACTCTTGTACCTGTTCTTATATTTTTATTTAAGATATATCACATATGTTAATTATATGTTTAGCTTATCTTATCAGGATTAAGATACTTTACTCAGGAAAAATTGGCAATAAGACAATCAAAAAGAGACCAAATTCAGAAAGTGTTTTGTAAAACTGCAGTTCTATCGGCAATGTGTATTTAATGTATCAAAAGTTAAAGAACTCAGAATGACTGTGTGCTTGATATCATTTGTATTATATTATTAGAATGTCAGGAAAGTTTATTTGTATATGACATTGTATAGCACAATTCAAGGTCCTTTACAGGGGTTTAAAATTACATTAAAAGACATTTAAAACAACTAGGAAGACACAAGATGTCTTCCACTTCTCTCTCAGGAACAGGAGCACAGTTCAGACTGCAGGGGGACTTTAAGTACCATTTTTGAGTTGGTGTACTTTGCGACATTCCACCATGAGTATTTGAAAACCACGAACAAAAGATCTGTGCAGAAATATGTCTAGAGTTAGTAATTATAGTGTCTATGAGGTCGTCACGACTTAGCCACACATTTAAGAGTCTCTGCACACCTAATAAATCCAAGCGTCATATTTCTCAAAATCGTGTTACGTGAATACAGAGTGGGTGTGATCTTCTGCATGTATTTGATGTATACATGAGAAATGCAAGTGGCTGCGTGAGTGAGGAGCTCAGGGCAAACTGTCGAGAACCAAAGCCAAGTGTTTACGCTGATCTCCTTGGCAATAACGTGACACCGTGTTTTCCCTCTGAGAAAGCCGTCAATCGCTCAACAGCTCCTGACAGCTCCTCCAGCGCCTGGCAGAGCACATGGTGTACCGGAGCTTCGGCATCACAACCCTCCGACACACACACACACAGAAAACACACACACGCACACACACACACAGAAAACACACCCTTCCACATACAGCTGGCCTGTCCTTTCTCACTTCAGTACACTATAGATGACACTTTATCTTCCCTTCGCTCTCTTTCACTTTTGTTTGCTCTCACTTCACAAACGCGCCTTTCTCGACATCTGCGTACTGATTAATTTCTGTAAACGTGTGTTCATATGAGACCATTGTTTACCTCAGATAATCCACTTAAGCAGAGGAAACAGTTCTGGGTTCATAACTCTTCGCTGACAAACCTTTTGAAACTTCAGGCTGTTGCTCAACTCTGTGTGCTTTGAATAACAGGAAGACAGCTATTTTTCCACTCAGGGTAATTGCCTGTCACTCAGCAAAATCCTCGGTTGCAGCCTGCATTAATGCAAACAACAAATAAAAGGTGGGCTTTGTTAACACTACATGCCATATACATGACATTATGGACATAAGAACCTCTGAGTTTAAGGTAAGATTAACTTCTTAGTGTTTTCTTTCAGAGTTTTCTTATGATGGGGTGGATGATAGAACATGCTCACATACAGTATATGTGAAATATCACTTGTTATAGATATACTGAATGTTTTAAACTTATTGGATTTAAAAGTAAATATATCTTCACTCCTGTTTATCGACCTGACTGCAGCAGTGATTGGTAGTCTTGACCTCCGTCTTCGGGTGTTTATATTCCGCACTGTTGAGAAGCAGAGAGAATTTAACCACACAGACACGCACACTGTTGACGTGTGCTGTTGCTCGCTAACGTTAGCTTACAGTTAGTGTACAGTAATGTCAACCAGCTGTTTGGGGTGGATAAACACAAAAGTTCCTCCTGTCAAACTTGCTTCACTGTTCATGTATACACCATTAAACAACCAACACTGCTGATGAAAATTTATCTGATGTGACTTAGACACAAATGTTCGCAGATGGGGGAATGTTTTGTTTCCCTATCTAGAAAGTAAAAATGGAGAAGAGTTGCGTATTGAAGAGTCTGAACATTATTGGAAACATTTGGGATAATGTAAGTACACAACTCAATGCATTTTTATCACTAAGTCTAGTCATTTTAAGTTATTTTAATGCCGAATTCCAACATGCTATATCATAATATAATGTATAGAAACACTTAGATTTAGTTGCTATCTAGTGTTATTTCTGGTATTAAAATGCCAGAGCCGGAGCTTGTGGTCTGAATATCTGTGGTGGGTTGCCGTTTTCCTGACAGTACAATCAAATCAAGCCCATCTTGGTGGAAGGACAAATACATGAATAAAGTCAGACATCACTCGTGATTATTATGCCTCCATCTGGTCAAAGTGATTGTGAAAAGACACAAATATAGGTGTACAGCTACACAGTCAACACATTTAAACAGGCCAACATCTATTGTTTGCAGGCAAGAAGTATGAAAACATAGATAATCTATATAGAGATTAAATTATAACTGACAGTATATAGCCAACATGGTTTGTGGTCTGGTTGGTGCATGTAGCGCAGTGCAAAGAAAACTGGAACATGTAATGTGTGTATGTGGTGAGCTGTTATTCATACAGAGGTGGTTGTTGGAAAGTCTAAATGTGCTGTACAGTATGTACAGACAGCTTTTTTAGACACACAATGGACATCTATGTTGACATGTTGTAAATGGCTCTATATTTTTTGTTGTTTGTAATATTGTTTTTGATTTTTTTTTGTCTTTTCTGCGTGTCTGTTGATTGATTCACTTAAATATATATTATGTAACATTTTCATATTGAAATGTCTAAAAATGAGCAGACGTTCATTTAATATTTTGTTGAGTTGTGTTTCATCATCCTAAATTTTATCCAAGACAGTGAGTTTCATTTGGTCGCCTGTTGCTTTAACTTCAGGGAAAACTTCAGCTGATACGAGAGTGCAGAAGGGAAACAGCCAACGTTAACATACTATAGTAAAACTTTAAAACCTTTCCCTACATGTGAACATTTCTGCTTCTGAGTGACATCAGATAGTTTTTTTATTGGAAATGGTGGTTTAGCAATGAAGGCAACAATCCCCATGATCTCACGCTACATAACAATGTCATTAGATATTGTTAGTTTTCATTGTTTTGATTGAAAGACCCCTAGGGGGAGAAAAAAAAAACACAGTGTGTGAACTGTTTAATTATATTTGCTGAAATTGTTATTCTTCAACATAAAGGTCAAAACCACGTCTCCTGTGTCTTGTTTGTTGGCCTCAAAATTGGTAACTTTAAAAAATCTTCAGTCAAAAACTCAATTACAAACGTGTCATTGTTCTGTGTCGTCGACTCCCCACAGCTTGCTAAAATGAGGAAAATTCCCAGAAATAAATAACAATTACAGGAGCTTAGTGTTCTTAGTGGTAGTTGTGGCTCCTGGCTTTGTCACAGTAGCACTTTAACAGGAGTGAATTTTGTTTTCCCACTGCAAAAACTCAAAATCATGTCTCATTTCAATTTAATATGAGACACAACCCGCCGAAAGTAACATTCCAGTGAGATATGGGACACTATAGATTTAGTTTTACAAGCAAAAACACCTTATATATTCATTGTTTTTTATTCCCCTATAGGAGCCTTTTCAAAGAATCTACTTCCTTTTTTTAAGTAATATTTGTTGTTTTTTGGCTCCTCCTTGTCCTATTGTTTTCTTATAGCTGTACATTGAGTCTTGAGTCACATATAGAAATAAGAAGTCAAATTAAATCACCTCATGCTTAAAGCAGCACTGTGTTCCAGTGAAGCAGCATTGAAAGGCCGACCCCCTGCCCTCACAGGGAAGTGGGTCGGTGTGAGTGTCCTGCAGTAACAGCCTGGTACAGCAGAGTCATATGTGTGTTGCTCATCAGCATGTGTGACTCTGCTGATGCGACTTCTCCCTGATCCATGTGAGTGAATCGAACACAAACACATGACTAACAGCACAGGTAGGCCTCTTCCCGTCCCTTATTTAGTCATAGTGGCCATAGTGTTTGGAGCTGCAGTAAAAACTTTTACCTCCACTCGCGCTGTGAGTCACCATGTGAGATGACAGCCCCAGAGATAACCCCAGTGTTCCTGATTATAAAATAAAAGCTCGTCTTACAGTGCGGTCTGAGGCACTGCTGTCATGACTTACCTCTGAGTCATGAGCCACTATAAATGGCTGTTGTTCAATCCCTGTGAGAGCAAATTTCCTGTTGTTAGCATGCCTGCATAATCTCATTGATAGCAGACAGGATATTGAGTTGAGGTCACTCAGTTTGAGATGATGAGCCGAGGCGAGGAGCACACAGAACTGTGCCACATACGAGCCCGTCATTTGGTATCATTTAACGACACATGCTTCGTATCGGAGTTCTTGGACTCGACTTGCTTTGGGGTGTTGACTCAGCTGAAGTTATAAACCTGACGAGCATTAGAGACACAGTCCAAACATTTGTTTTTAAGAATCAGCTGTAATCTCCCTGAAATCCGTCTTACAAGTGAGTCAATAGTACATTCAAAGATAAGTCTGGTTCAGTTCACACAGATTCCATTACAGTCAAACAGTCAGTGGAGGCTTCCTCTCACCGTTTTTCGCCTTGGCAGGAGAGAAGCAGTCAGATTCAGTACATGCTTTCTGTTGGTGTGTTGGTTTGTCAGCAGGATTACACAGACACTACGGAACAGATTTCCAGCAAACTTGGGTGGAGGATGGATCTCGGTCCAGAACAGACCTCTTTAACTTCTGGTGCAGATTCTGGATTTTTTTGTTCACTTTCTTTAACACTGCATGATATGGCAGTTTGAAATAATTTCTCAGGGAATAAAACATGGAACTTGATGACAGAAATCAAGCATAGGAAGACTGGGTATCTATATATGTGAGAATAATTCGATGTCGATACTAGATCAGGTGATCTAGCGAGCTTAAATTATGGTTAACTGGTGGTTTAATTTAGAGTAACTTGATTTTGGATTTGGCTTGATTGAATTAATGAGGACTGTTGGGCCCTGGTGAAGGTATGCTCACTACTGAGTGCCATTCAAGTTACTATGCTGGGCAAAAACAAGTCACATCAGATCAATAAGACAATGACCTTTCAACTTTATAATAGTCAGTGCATTTAAATCCATAGTGTTCATCTTACAATCTCATATTTATGTAATTAACTGTCTAATAAATGTACCGACTGCAGCAAAAAAGTGTAAAGTGTCAGGGTTACACCAAAAAGGACCCAGATGCAGACTCCAGACAGGCAAGTGGAGGAATAAAAAGCACGCTTGAACAAAAATAAGGATGATCAAAAAACAAGGCAGGCACCAAGAAATAAGCAAACAGGCAGATGGAAAAACCAAGAAGTCAAGAAATACAAAACATTCAAAAAGTAAACCTGACCAAAATCGAATAAAGCACAGGCAAGTCAAACAGAAACCCAGATGAAACAAGAGGAACAAACAGAGCGAGCAGAATGAAAATAACAGACAGACTGACAAAGAGAGAGGGACAGACGGACTCAGGGTGCACTCACACTCACACTTGGCCCAGATGATCCGTACTGGGCCGAAGCCCACCTATTCCAACCGCGCCAAAGCTAAGAAGTGCACCATGGTCGAGCAGGGTACGATGCGCACACCCTGGTCGAACAAAGTGGACTTTGGTGGTCTGAGGTGCTTGGGCACAGTACATTTCTCACGGTGTGAGTGTGCCCTTAAATACACAGAAGGCTAATGAGGAAAATGTGAATATCATCAGGACAATCACAAGGGAGGGAAAACAAGATAAAGACCGGAAGTAACACAACCCAGCATCTTAAGGACGAACCTTACAAAATAAAACAGGAATTAAACCAAAAACCCAAACCATGACTTAAATAGCCATATAATATCATTTGAATACTAAAGTAAAGTGCTTTTATTTAAAATTATTCCTGAGTAAGTGCAACTAGTTACTTTCTACCACTACACATGTCTTTGTCTGACTGGGGTCACAATCTGGAACAGTAAGATTATACCGCGCAGTGATTAAGGAGACGTGATCTACAGTACATCACAAATAAACTGGGCATTTTGAGCATTTACACAATATTTTTAAGTAAATCCATATATTCTCAGGTTTTCCACGCTCAATCTTCTCTGTCGGCCTTTCTGAGCTCATCTATTGATTTAATCTGGCAACCATAATGCCTCCACCTGTCTCTAATCCCAATAATTTAGATAGGTTCAAATGTTAACAAGATAATTTTACACCTTTTTCGTTACAAGGGTAAAAGAAACAAGCACTTTCAAAGAACATTATGATACGAGTCATGATGATTTATCAGTGTGTTAAAGTGTTTCAGTGACCACATGTATCCAGGGAAAACATTCTCATGCAGTGTGTACTTTACGGTTTTTAAAAACACATTTCCTGAAATTAAGGCTCAGTTTCTCTAGACTGTCAACACAGTCTATTCACATGAATATATCTCTTATACTACTAATGGAATAAACTCAAAACACTACCATCAAACTTCTGGCAATATGCACTTTGCTCTACACCAGATGGCAAACCTGAACACCAACATATGAGAGACCACAGCACCTACAGACATACATATCTAGATGAAGGGGGAAAGAAATTACCCAGACTCCATATAAAATCACTCAGTTTTTTAAGTTGTTGCATCAGGAGAAACTTTATAAACGTTGTGTAACTATTTCTATGATAAATTTTTAATCATATGTTATAGCTTCGTTGTAGGGGGTGCTGCAGCCCTCTCAGCACCCATAGTTCTTGTGTCCACGCTTAAAGGTGATTGAAGTGTTTTGTGAATCGAGTTTGAACAGGTGAGTGTGCGGATGAGATTTGTGTTGCAGATTTGCATACCTGTGGTTTAGAATTGGTTTGGATTGAAAGCCGTAGAAATGTCCTCAGTGGTCTGGAGGTTTTTGTCTATTCAGCTTTAAGTTTTCAGCCTTGTTTGCATAATTACGTGTGTGTGTGTGTGTGTGTGTGTGTGCAGTTGAGAAACTATGTTATGTCTTCTTAGAAAGAACTGTTATATTGCGCCACCCAGTGGAAGTATTACTTGATTACAAGCCTTTGCCCTCCTTGAATGTTCCACTGTGGCTGCAACAGAGGATGTGCTGCTGTCTTCTACTGACCTAAAATAAATCTATCATCAACACCGCCATATTATCAGTCAAATAATTAGACTTTTTCCATCATAGTGTTTATCGTGTTTTCGCCCCACGATGACTGATGATGTTACTGATTACATGCCATGTGAAAGGAATTAAGTCCAAAATCCTCCTCCTGTGTGTCTGATTCTGTCCACTGCACATCATACTTAACAGAACGCTAAAGTGGATTAGATCGAGTAAAAATTCCTATTTGAACCATAATTGCACATTATATCCCCGCATACCAGTCTTCCATTTGCATTTATATGACAACAAAAGCCCTCAATCTCAGATAACATATGCATAGAAGATCGAGCATTCGGTCACAGACCATTGCTTTTCTTTGTGGCTGATATAATTTCTCATTCTCCTAAGCCCTATTCACACACCCCTTGACAATATGCAAATAATGTCCCTGGGCTACCATTGTATTGCTACACTTGAACAGTACGAGTGAGAGGAACACCATTGTTGTTGGAGTTGTTATCGAATTCCGTGAGCCTTTAAAAATGGCTGCAGCTGATCGTCATTTAGGGGCATAAACAAAGAGATCAATGTGATCTGCCTAATGTTGTTTTGAAATGAGAGGCCTGTTTTATGAACGACATGGAAATGAGATACTCACATTTGTCCCACTCGTTTCAATTTATTCCACCTTTTTGTCGTTTTTTCTTTTTGAGATGAGGAGCCACAACACAACTCCAGTAACTGAGACGAATCATCTGATCATGACGAAGATAAAGCCAGACCACTTTAGGATTATTTCACATAAACTAAGATCATATAATGCCATCTTCTCTGATGGATTTTGGGATACTCTGAAGTGGGTGTTTCCAACATGGCCTCAGTTTTGTCTTGAGCTGTAAGTTCAACCAAAGACTGATTTTAACCTCTCAGATAGTTCTTTAGAAGGGTCAGAAGTATCCAGTGTAAGAGCCAAAATGTGTGTCTATCCTGTGTCATTTGGCACACATACTTTTGGTTACTGTCACTTCTGGTAATTGGGTGTGGTTTCATATTATTTACCTGTTCACTTCACGGCAGCACTGGAACAAAGAGGCTGAGTCACGCTCCAGTGTTTTCTGTTAACAGTTAAACACAGCAGGACATCATGGATGATTTGGAACGAGTCACAGATAAGAGCCAAGAGCCTCTTAGCAGCTGCTGAACTGACAGTAGTTGCTACATCCAGTATTTCACAAAAATCAGAGATGGGTCAACAAAAATCATAACTGATCAGTAACAGGAACATTTCTATCTTCATTTTGTGACACCTCTTAGACTGAACTTGGGACCATTTGTAGGTCCTGACCGTCTGTTTTGGAAATGCAACTCTAGGAAGACTTATCCATTATTTTACAATCTGTAAAAGTGTTTTTTCTCTTTTCTGGCGATTACATTATATCCAAAATACAAGTGTAAGGAGGTGAAGAGAGATTATTCATCCATGACTGTAAAAAAAGACAACAACAATTACGCTCAAGGACAAAGTAACAAGATGAACTCATAAACAAAATATGCACAGAATATCCCTGCTGGATTATGCTCCTGATATTATCATATATGTATCAATGACATGATATCAATATTACATTTTTAATGTTTTTGTTAATTATTAATTATGATATATTGCACTGTGTGTATGTGCACAATGTGCGAATCTGCTCTCATCTGAGGAAAAAAATTCCTTCCGTGCAAGAATAATTTCTTACTTCAGGAGAAGCAAAAGCTTGTGTTTCATGCATGTCCACCAGGGAGATCTGCATCTTTCTTTAACACACAAACCTTTTATTTCATTGTATTTTGATGTTGAACAGCCAGGAGAAGACATTTCTCAAAATGTCCTGCTGTCATTCCCAGTGCTGTAATGTAACCAAGTGCATCAATGAGACTAAAGCAACATTATGTCATATGTTTTTTTTGTTTTTTTTGTTTTTTTTTTTACCTTAATCACAGCTTCAAAATAATATTGATGGTATAGAGTTTTGTAATAGGGTGAATGCCAAATCAGACAAAATGCCAATTTCTACACAATGTTGTTTCAATAATTATTCAGAAACAGCCAAACTTCTTCTGGTTTTGTAACATTTAGAGAGACATCTTTAATGACTGTTTTATAACCTGTTAAAAACTCCTTGTAGCACATTGAAGTACAATTCTGAAGGACTGTTACTGTATTTCTACATTGTGGTGCTGCTGATCTCATTTAAAGGGATAGTTCGTGTTTTTTGAAGTGGGGTCATATAAAGTACATATCTATAGTCAGTCTGTTCCCCACCGTAATCACCGATCAGCGCAGCCTCAGTCTATAACAGTTCTATATATCTATAACAGTTCAAGCGTACGTTGTATAGGGAAAATTCACACCGCTTTACATCACTGTCAGACCGCCCTTTCTTTTCTTCTATGGTTTGCCAAAAGTAAGGGCGGTCTGACGGCAACGTAAAGCGGTGTGAATTTTCCCTCTACAACGTACACTTTAACTGTTATAGATTTGTTTTCTCTGGACTCTGTTCACTGAAGTACAAAGCTGAGCGTCTGGGCTGGAGCAGCTCTCTACTTCTCCATACTGAGGCTGCGCTGATCGGTGATTACGGTAGGGAACAGACCGACTATAGATATGTACTTTATATGACCCCACTTCAAAAATCACCAACTATCCCTTTAAGTTAGAAGTCTTGTTTCACCACTGCTCCTTCCTTCTTGAATGGAACCTGCAGACAAACTGCACGACATGAGTTGTTACACTTGCATCAGAAGATGGCAGCAAAAACCCACTGCGCTGACAGGAAATGACTGAAACCTCAGTGAACACAGTCCATTCATAAAAGTAACCACTGCACAAAAGACTGGAGAGATGAAGACAATTATTTATTCCACAGTGGTCTGAAAAAAATGCCTGAGTGTCTGTTCCAGTCATGTCTTTGGAGACAGACAGTCTAAACGTCTGCCAGTCTATCTGTCCATCTGAGTCATTATCTGTCTGTCTGTCTGTCTGTCTGTCTCTCTGTCTTTGTGTGGTCAACAGTCTGTTTTATCTTCTGCACGTCACGGCTGGGAAAATCAGCTGCTTTATCTGTGCCACAGTGTCATTTCCCATGTCAGGCATGTTGTTGTTTTAAGTTTAACAGCTTTTTATCACAGATGCCCAGCGAGTCCTGTTTTCAAGATGTTACAACATATTCAAATAAATTTTAGGTTATACAGCAGCACAGGAATCAGTTTAGAGTACACTTCTTAATGTACAGTGAATTCCACAGCATGTTATACATGGTTTCTGTTACGCGATAAGATTGCAGTGGTACCGATGGAAAAAAACTCCAGAGAACCAGCCCCACACCACATGAAAATACATACATACATGTAAAAACAATTATATAACTATTGGGAACTTCCTTTTACTACCCTCTAAAATGTAAAAAGTGTTAAAAAAAAAAAAAAAAAGGTGCATAAAGGGGTTGAGTGAAGGCAAACAAAAGAAACTTGCAGGCGCCGGGCTGTACCACAAGCAAAACTCCTGAACAAACAACACTGAACACAGGCCAGATGCAGGTAACATCGCTGAACAGTGACTTTTAATGATAACTCAACAGGAACGCAGAATGCTCAAAAAAAAAATCCCTCAATCAGGAAGAACAACGGACAGCAGAGAAACCTCAACAGGGCCTCAACAGAGGAGAGTTTCTGATGGACCGTTTGTGAAGAAGAGGTCTGCAGTGTGTCAGGGAATGAACCAGAATGACCTGGTGTGCCGCTCTCCACCTCTCTCGTATAGAGGGCGTCGTCACACCCGGATCGGCTGAGTGGAACGCCCCACGCTGCCCTCAATCATTAATTAGGAGCCTCCTGTGCAAAAGGTGATCTGAATCTACTGCAATCAATCCAGAGCACGCGCTGAATACTGGGACTGGTGGAGGAAGTCAGATCTTTACAACAATATGAATCAGTTATTGTAAAGTCTGTGAATTCAGTAACTTTAACTTAGAAGTATCAAACTTTTCTTTCCACGGAAAAATGCTGCCCGTGGGGGATGTTATATACTGCATGACATCTCTAGACTCTTTATTATGATGCATCAATGTGAAAGCAGCTTTTCAGCCCGTCGAGGTGGATTGTCCTTTGGTTCTTCATGTAGGGGTAAAGTCACCTCCATGATAGATCTGACAGGTTCTGAGTGAATGAATGTTGCAGGAAAGAAGAGGAAAACAAGATAAAGCTGTGCCGCTCAGATGTACAATATAGTTCTAGCTTGTTTTTCTCTTAGTGTTGCTTATTTTCCAATCTTAGATGAGTTAATCCAATGAATTTAATAACTGATGGACATCTGCCATGTGTCAGGACACTGCTTTTATTTACGTTTACGACCTTGAAATCTTCAGAAACACTTGTTTAATCTTTAAAAATGTGTTTATTAGGATCATACACATTTATTCAGCCTCAGATTGTAGGTCAAGATAAGCTGTTGATTTGGTCCTCAGCATGTCTCTGGTTCAGGCACAAGAAGGTGTGGTGATAACTGACAGTATGATTTATTTGCATATTCTGTAGTTCAGAATAGTTCGAGGCAACGTGTGCATGCCAGAGAGATACAAAAGATCGACTGATGAATGAAGGCTGTGAACACTCAAATAAAATCATAATTACATAATTTGAAGAAATGCCAGTTACACTTGCACAGCAACATGTTCTGATGCCCTGGTACATTGTAGATTTTAGAAACCACCAAACCACAGTTT
This sequence comes from Acanthopagrus latus, assembly GCF_904848185.1. NCBI lineage: Eukaryota > Metazoa > Chordata > Actinopteri > Spariformes > Sparidae > Acanthopagrus > Acanthopagrus latus. The sequence continues at coordinate 4,780,695 of NC_051042.1, read as the reverse complement.
TGGATGTTGTTATCTGCCAAATTTTGATCCACAGGTGTCTCTCCTGATATTTCACATCTTGTATATTGTAACTGTATTGTATATGAAAAAGATTTACATAGAAAGCATTCATTTTTACGACCCGGACAGTCTAAATCAGTTACATCAATGACTGACTGAGAAACTGAGAATTTTAATTCTGATCAGTTTTATTGAAAAACCTGAATCTATGATCATGCATGACTCAGGTTTAAAAATATTTTATTGCTCTTCTCAGTATTTTAATCCAACTACTGTTCTTACTATGTACAATTTTGAGATATTTGTACTTTACTTTAGTATTTTCATTTTCTGGCACAGCATCAGAGCCAAACTAGAGCATTTATAACCTGATTTATTTTATTGGCGGTCAGATAAGAAATAATGAAAAAACACACTGATTTTGGTAATTAGAAAATTCAATATTCTGTTCACCACAGGGCCAATGGAAAGTCAGCTGGAGTTTTACAAACACACACACATACACTCACACACACACACACACTTTACAGGGACATTTTATGTTTATTTTTTTGTTATTAAGAAATTCTTAACTAACTCAGGCGTTTTTAAGCTCTTAATGTTTTATCAGCCACCGAACGTCACCCAACCTTCCATCAGTATGGTGGAGACGTAACAACTGAATCTACGTTTTTGGCTGTGCTCTTCCTTTTCGAGCAGATTTCCTGCGAGAAATACAAAAAAGATCCTTGTATTCTCTCATTTTACGTGATGTGAGTAAGTGTTAATCTTACAACGTAACAAGCATTATCTGTCATATTTATTACATTTGAAGATGTTATCTTCAGGTGTGAGAAGAGCCCCGAGGCGATTTCACACCAACATTTTTGTGGTTTTCCTCCTCATTTCTGTAAGAGCGCTGGTACTTTTTGAGGATCAGGTCTTGATTTCAGGACTTTCCAGCATTCCAAAATGTACGAACAAAACACTGAGCGGCACAGAGAACATAAACATCTGATTTGAAAACAGCAGCGAAGGCCAACTGCAGCACTGCAGGGCATGTGTTGACAACTCCTCTGACAATCTCGAGAAGATCAGTAGTTGCGGTAATGTCAGCCTTCAGGGCTCAGGCTAGTACCTGCAGCACTAGCACACTGACAGGCTGACGGCTTTCTCACCTCCGCCCCTGTTTGACTGACAGCTTCACACATTAAACCAAGAGAGCCCCCCTTTAAATTTTTTTTCCCCAATTGCTAACACACTAAAATGACATGCATAGCACAAATATTTAAACTGACACACAGAGAGCAAAACCTCTTCTCAAGTCTCCAAAACTTGAAACACATTTTCTGCTTTACACACATTTTGCAATTCAAAATGGCACTTTTTTAAAACTGAACGCGGTTCTCTGCACAAGACCCAACAATCCGACATCAAGTCACATGTTTGCCATTTCAAAATGACACTGCATGAGCTAACTGGCCACTATATGTGCCACCTGGCCAAACAATTGTTACTGTAATTGTTACCACTTCAATCAAGAGGTAAGCACTAAAAGACCACAGGTGAGCGTCTTTGTTTTTTTTTACAATGGAAGATGTTGCAGAGAGAGGAAGAGGAAGAGATAGGGGGACAATAAGTGAGTGTGTAGTTTGGTTTGACAAAAATCTGGTAATATGAATGAAGTGTGTGCCATTTGTTGCAAAAGTTTGATTTTGATAATGCCATATGTAGTTTTGTCGCAATGCTTCATTTTGCAGGATATGTGATGTATTTTGCAGTTTGAGTGTGTGGTTTGTGAATTGTGTTAAGTATTTTGATAAAACCAGCCTAGTTTGCAAAATCCTGTATTAGCAATTGGAAACAATTGTAACAGACTTTATTAATTGGCATCCCTGAACGTTTTTATTTATATGCAAAGCGTCACGCGCTGCGACTCCTCTTCAACACCCCAAACTGTCCTTTTGAAACACTCTCTGGTTACTTCTGCAGCTAAACAAGGCAGTTTCATCCTCTCGTCGATATGATGAGCTGAAAGTGAGTTCTCTGAAAGTGAGACCTCTCAGTTCCACCCTTTTATTTCTGTTTTTAACACCTTGCTTGAGACAAAGGGCCAGGGATGAAAAATGGCTGTATGCCTCTGAGTGCTTCAAGAGGAGGTCACACAATAAGGCTTTGTGGCTTCAGCTCGCCGCCATGGTTCAATAAAATGCTTTGATATGAGGAATAATGTCTGTGTGTGTCAAAGGGAGAAAGAGAAGAAGAAAGGAAGAGGGATGAAAGAGTCACGTTTAATGTCTCCAACAGTTTGGGGTTGTCTCATGTCGACCTGCTCTGCTTTTTATGGCGAAGTACAGTTTAGTCTTGGTAACAAATACTGCTGATTCCACAGTTGGTAGATGACGTGTGCAGCCGGTTAGAGCAGGAGTAATTATACCTACTAAGATGAAAGGCTTCGGAGCTGATCCATTACTTCTCAGATGTATAATTAATGAGTTTATGAATAGGTAGGCCTGTAACAGGGAAGGCAATTTAAGGGAACAGTTGCAGAAATCTATAACTAGAATCTACTTCTCATCGGAAGTATAAAAATCAGGAATCTTCCCGACAGCCGTATAATAAAGTTGGTGCTGGTCAAGTAAAGCAAATGTGGAAAGAATCACAACAGGCTTGTAAACACAAGCTCTGGGACAACTTCAACTGATATTTATGTTGGTATTTTCTAAAAGTAAAAGGGAAAAGCAGAAGTTCCAGGGTGCAAACGTCATTTTCATTTTTAGCGATGTGACTCTACAGATGGCAGAGACGCTCCATGAGTCCGTCCAATACTTAAGTCCAGACTGAAATTTGTCCACAAATATCAGATGATTGCAAAACTTTGTTCAGACATTCACTGTCCCCAGTTGTGGACAGCATTTCACAATGTTTGTATTTTCCCTGAGACTGGGGAAATTCTCTGCCTCCTCATGCTGTCGCGGTTGTCAACTGCTGTTCTGTGGCTGCTTGGAGCTTCGGTATGTTGGTGCTCACGTTCGCTCTGTAATAGATATCCCATTTAAGAAGCATGAACGCCACACACCATTTAACACGATGTCATCATGGACTGACTGAGCAGCATCCCAGGTCTTTGGTGACAATATGAATGTTCCTGTAGCACCGCCACAAGGTTTGCATTGAAGGTATTGAGTGAAATGTCTCAACAACGATCAGATGGCTGTAAAGGTTGTTACAGTCAGCTCTAATTTGTTTAAAGCACTATTTTGCAATTGATAGCATGCTAAAATGCTAATCTAAGACGGTCAACGAAACGTTTCTCCTCACTCTCTAAACTACGTATTTGTACCAAAACCCCAAAAATTCGCAACAGCTAACTTGAAGGCGGTATCAGCATGCTTACATCAGGAGAAGCAAAGGAGACACAATAAGGAATTTATTATGAAATTTGAATAGAGTTTTGTTTGCCTTCATCGCCCGCTTGTGTAACGTTCAACATTTCCAAACGTGAAATCAGTGTCAAATGTTTGAATCTTCATGAGGCTCATATGACATTAACAGTATTATAAATCAGTAAAGTAGCTACATTCTTATCAGCCTCGCTGTTCTTCATATCCAGCAGTGACTAGCAAAAGTTTGCATGCTAACACGCTAAACCAAGATCAAACCTTAAAGCCTTCCTGCCCAACCTCATCATGTTAGTGTTGTCTTTGTTAGCTCATTCAGCTCAACCTACGTACAGCCTCAGAGGTTAGCCGTTAGCATGTTAGCTGTTCAGTCACAGTATTTCAAACAACGTTAAAACCACCTTTTCGACACACCACCCGTCCCTAAACAACCACGCGAGTTCAACAACTTATAATGTTGTCAGGTTCATTCGGGTTCAGGTTCAGGTTCGTTGGTTCACTGATTCCTGTCAGCTCTAAACGACGTACAGTATAAATCATTTCAACACCCAGACTTCTGACAGGCCCAACCTAGGACAGGCTGCCAGAGCTCAGAATAATGCTGCCAGGCTGACAGTAACATACTATATCTGTAGCCTTCTTTTCCTGCTTCATTTAATTTTGTTCAGGTCTCCTTTTTACACTGTTCTCTGTTGTGCTTTGCTTGCAGCTCCACTGCAGCTCCAACACTGTCAACTGTTTAGATTATGTACATGTTGAGTTGAAGAGCTGTTCTTCAGTGGAAAAAAAAAAAAAGGGCTTGGTCAACAGTTAAAAGATGCCTTTGGGTCAGTTTGGAGTGCTCAGACAGAAATAACGAGTCCTGTCCTCAAACACATTTCCACAAGATCTGAAGCGAGCTGAATGAACAGCGACGGGAACAGAATCGGGAGAGGGCGGAGACTCCTCAAGTCTTCTCTCCCAGCGAGAGGAAACCTGAGCAGGGTCGGTACCGCGCTGGAATCTACCGCACTGGCATCTGCCGGAGCCAAAACCTCATTCTGGAAGTTTGGAGAGCAGAGCGGAGTGACAGCATTTCCTGCATCCATTTAGAGTCCCACAATATGGAAAACATTTAGACCTCTTCAAGAAGAAAAGTCAAGTCATACATTGGTTTTCTGGTGGTATTTTGGGTAAATGCAAGTTTTTGTAAAAGGAAACCTTTTATCTGCGAACAATAACAAATTGAAACCAGAAGGGGAGCTGGTTTGATTCTTGATTGTGTGGTCTCTGGGCAGAATTGTTCTTTGTTATGGATTTGTAAAATGAATTACATGAACATTTCTATAAAAACAGTCAAACATCCTCTGTGTCTCTGCAGCTATTGTCTGGGTGGTTTGGCTCTGTGCCAGGATAACCAGGCATGATATTTACACTAACCACTGCTGGACCACTATTTAACCACCATATGTTGTATACATTCTCACTGTTTATAAAACTGTAACTGCATCCTTTTCAAAAGTATGCAGGGAGCATTATTGTCACGTGTCAGTCCAGAATCCAGAGACGAAGCCTTCCTGTTTAACTCCAGAATCATTCCTGAATCGTGTTTTTTTTTAAATTTGTGAACGTGTGTGTCAGGTTTAAGACAACACATTCAGCGTTAATGAATATAAAACACCCAAGTGAGGTTTTCTGGAGCTCATTAGAGGTCAGGTCTGCTCTATAGATGGAGCTGAAAATCCTTTCGAGGTGTTTGGGCTCTTGTCACAGCGCTGTGCTCATGCTCTGGTTAGGTTCAGGCCCAAAACCCACTTGGTTATGGTTCAGAAAACATCATGGTTTGGTTTCAAATAGCTGTTTTGGTCCCCACAGACTCAAACAGTGGCCACCTGCACGGCAGCCTTGACTGTAATAATGCCACCACCATCTACCTATATGCGAAAGGTGGTTGATGAGCATATAGTATCTGAAATTTCCTGTTCCACACTGACATGTAGAACAAGAAAAATATCAGCATATTATTGTGCGAATGACTGTTGAGCAATTAGCTTGTTCTTGTACACGTGTTCAGCCATTCTGAACAAAGGCTTGATACATTATCATCATACTTTAAAAGCTGCGTTTTCATTGGTTAAAAGTGTTCAACAATATCAGCACGTCTGTCCTGTGAGAACCACGTACCTCCAAATTAAGACTGTTTTGTGATGGTGTGATTTGTGATTATTTACGTCATTATTTGGCAGAAACCTCAACTTCAAGTCGATTGTTGTAGAAAAAGAACAGATATATGATCTTTAGAATAAAGGTTAAAGATGACATGTTGTATATTCTATTGGAATTCAGCCTTAGTATTCATATGTTGTATGTGTTTGCGCCAATGTGTAAGTCGTTTTGGGAGTGAACACAAAATAATAAATAAATGAATGAATACGTGAACTTTAACTACCAGCAGCAAAAACATGAACTAAGGGAATATGTCAAAAGTCTGAGACATTTTGAGTAATGACAGATAATTACAGAGGAAACCTTCTGTACATTTTCTGATTGATTAGCTCACAAAATCCGTTCAATAAATTGTCCGTCTGTCACTTTCTTTGACCTTCTCCATTTGGTTTCTCTGCCTCGGGGATCGGGACTCTTTTGAGGAAACCGTCAGGTGAATCGTAAGAATAAAGCTCTTCGGGTGATCTAAGGGGTTAAACGGGAGTCGAAGAGTCTCTTGGCTGCTTGTCAAGAGGCGAGCAGCTTCAGGCGGTACTGGTCGCGGCTCACAGCAGCTGAAAGAGAAGGCTGTCTCCAACGCCTCCCCCCCTCCTGTGTCTCTGTCTCCATATAATTACACTATGGCTGACAGACATGGTGCTTAAAGTAACAAAACAAAGACGGACTGGAAAATAAACAGCACCTCAGTCATTCACTGGAGGGCTGAGCCTAGGATGTGTACATTACTGACTTTTATACTAATAGTTTAGTGGAGACAGGAAATAGTTTACAGTGAAAGCAAAGTCATGTCGCTGGAAACCATGAAGGTGACAGCCGCTCATCCTATTACTCAGTGCTGTGTTTTAATGAGGAAACAAGAGGCTCAACCACAACTGTCGTTTCTGTTTTATTCACAGTCACACGAGTGAGTCATGTTTGTTCAGGCTGTAATTAGTTTACAGTGACTTCATGCTCTGAATTTCAGAAACACAACTGACAAAACCCAGCGGATGGATGTTTGTGTGAGCAGATGTATACAAGGTTGTTTGTGTGAGAGCGGAGGTGTAAACGTTTGCTGGAATGAAAGAGGAGTGAGGAGGTGGAGGTGAAGAGATGGAGGTGGAGAGAGCAACCTGACACTCTACACGCTGATGTCCTGAACACTGGAATGAAGAATTAACTAAATGATAAATGTGATGACGATGATCATTAAACATTATTGTTACTGACTGACATTATGTGTAATTAATCAATAAATGCATCTACAGGAAACTGTGGTAACAAATTAGCTTTCAAGTATCAAGTAAAATCACAGATCATCTGCTGGTTACAGCTCCCAGATCAGCTTACCATCCACTCTCTTGTAACAACACAGCGAGTTAAGACTGGATTAGTTTACCTTACATATTCAGATTTAGATGTTTTTACCACATCACGACAAAAACATGATACAATAGTAAACAATCAGAAAAGAGTCCCAGCACAAGTTAAGTTATTTAATGAGCCAACATGGGACTCAAAAATGTTCCTAGTGTACATACAATCTTTGGTTTATCAGTCTGCAGTAAAAATGTAAGTTTAAACACAGACAGAGGTATTCTACCAAATATTTCAACCATTATCAATGAGACTTATCAAACAAAACATGATATTCATCCTGTAGACGATTTTCATTACATACAGCACATCTTGTGTTCCAGAACTTTGTATATTCTAACCCATATCTGTTGGAGTGTTGGTTTGTAAGCTACCGAACAGATTTCCATTCTCCATTCTCCCTTTCTCTAACATTATGAGACTGAGGGTTTTTTGCAACAGTTTTGTTGATTCCTCAGGAAATAGTGCATGGATCTTGATGATAAGCATTGATGTGTCCGATGCACAAAGACAGGACCCAAACTCAGACACGGAAGCAGGCAGGCGGATTCAAAACCAGCAGTGAGCTTTAATTCAGTCAATAGTTAAAATGAAAACAGATGACAAAGCATAAATCCAAGGGGAACACAAGGAGCGTATGAGGAGCAGGGGAAAGACACAGGAACGCTGGATAAAGGTGAGACAGGGACCAACAAAGAGTGAGGGAACAACACAGGCTTCAATACAAAGTAAACTAACGCAGGGAGGAGACGCAGGTGGAGAAACACTAGAAACAGGAGAGTGCTAACGAGACAGATGTGAGACAGGTGTGGGGAAACAATCAGCACAGGAAACAGAACACCAGGAACACAGGTGAGCACGACACAAGAGGAAAGGAACAAAAAACTGACAAAATAAAACACAACGCGTGACACAGTGAGTGAGTGAGCAAGATGTGGTGCAGATCCAAGTAAAAATCCAGATCTTGTAGAGTATAATTTGTTATATATAATAGAGGGCAGGGTATTGTACTGTGTCAGACACTGAGAACATACCTTTATAGTTTTGGTATAAAAGTATATCCCAATGGATATGATAGATTTCTGTGCAGATCCAAGATCTACATTCAGCAGCTGAAGGTCTTTTTAATCGTATTCCAAATGACGCCTGCTTAAATTGGTTTAAAATTTGGAGTGATACACAGTTAATCAGTTTGATATTAGATCAGGCCTGATTGAATTCGTGTTTGTTGGGTTGAATAAACCAACCCTAAGTTAAACTGATGATATTATCATCAGTTGAACATGTGGAAAACATGGCTCTGAGGCTTTAGAAGAGCTTCAGTTTGAGGATTCTGGTGTTGTTGACTCAGTCTCATGAATTACTGGGACGTTTGAAAACAACAGGTCATCAGTTTCACCTGTGGTTTTCTACACCGAGTCCAAATGTCCCAGATGTATTAAACCCACAATCAGCAATTTTGACTTAAGATGAACTATTGTTTTATAACTTTATAAAAATCTTTACTCTTGGTGAAAAACTTCTTCGTGGCAGTTTGCTTCAAACCAGTGTCTTTATTGTAATTATTGTAATTGTCTGAACCAGACTTGATAATGTCTCTGGTTAACCAGCGTGGCATGTCTGCAGTGTACTTACCTTTGTTTTCTTAAAGTTACCTGATTTAATTAAACTCATTAGCTGCAGTCTTCCGCTCAGCCACAGACATTTACCTTCATTCCTGAGGCAGGGTGTCTCTCCTTCGGAGTGGGTGTGCCTATGAAAAATAAAAGGTTTCCCTGCAGTCAGTCTATCAGGGCTTGACAGTAACGCCTGAAGCGAAACATTTACTCCGTCCATCACAGAGACAGAAGAGGACTGAGAGGCGGGGGGCGACAAAATAAAAAGGGCAGGTCGTGATGCAGTTAAGGTGCAACAGTTCCAAATCCATAGCTTAGATTAACAAGTAATGGATGACATTTTAATTTAGGAGATACAGAGGCAAATTATAGAATCTAGAATTTCAGACCATCAAAATCAATGTGGACAGACACAGTTTGATGCTCGGTGCTGTGCCTTCAGATTCTGGCTGGCCTGGGGTGCGCCTTGAGCTCAGACAGATTAAAGACCACTGCTCCAGAAGACACTTCATCACCCATTCATCTTGCTCGAGGACACCTCACCATGCAGCTAGGGGTGCCAGGGATTTGAACCAGTGCCCTTCTGATTACTAGACGACCCACTCTACCTCCTGAGCTACAGCCATACTGTATTCCAAAGAGAATCTGGCCACTGAAAAAAAAAAGAAATTTTCAGGAAATGAGAAAGGAAATGTGATGTCATCATGTTTCAACCACCAGGTCTTCATCAGGGCTCCAAACAATCAACACCATGTGACCCCACATATATAGTGGCATGTATATATATGTATATATCTGGTGTAGACGTGTTTCACCATTTATAAAAGCCCAAGTGCACTGAAAGTGTCCCACGCAGTTGTTTCTTTCAATGGCTGAACTTGCAAACGAGAGGTGTGAGATGCCCACAGCTACCTTCAGGACCTCCTCTGACCTTTTCTAGATTTTTTTGAACCAACCAATGACCATAACTGCTTTTTCCTGCAGTTGTGGTCCTGTTTGGAGAGAGCTAGAAATAAATATATAGTTTCAATGTGATGCCTGCAGTGTGCTATAGAAACATTAGTTAAAACGTGTCAGATGAGGCCCATCACTTATCTGTTTCAGTGCATGTTGGCCTAAAGCGTAAAAACCAATAGACACTTTTAAAGAGATGTTTAAACATTTTCCTGCCATGCTTCTGTGCAACAAAACCAGGTATTTAAAGCCAAAACATGATCTTCTCCTGATCCTTTCCAAGTGATTTTTGTACCTAAACCTAACCAGACCATATGCACAGCGTTGTCGCAACATAAAACTGAAGATTAAACCTAAAGAAACATAACTTTCCACCATAAATAACTTCATAAAGATTCACATATGTAGTTGGTGGTTAGATAAACTGGAAACAACAAAGTAACTGAACTGAGCCTGAACTCCATTTGTACCCAAATCATTGGAACATAAATTTGTTCTGATGTGTCTTCTGTTATTAAAATGACTGATGAGGTAAAAGTGACTCAGTGCTTTGGGCGACTGAGTCACAGAGGCGTCTTTAATCAGCTGCGACCTCGCTGGATGTTTATTCTTCACTTTCTGATGACTCGACAAACACCCTCCACGTTTCAGGATAATACCTTCAAATGTTTTTTAGCATTGTAGCATATGTCAGCACTGCACCTTCAATCCTGGATGACATGCGGCGAGCAGACATCAGAAATATGTGTGCAAGCCTCATCTTTGTCTAATATACTTCATAACAGATTTATGAGTTTTCAAAAAAACTGCCTATTGTTTCGTGGTTTTAGACCCAGTGGAAAAACAACCTGGGACTCGCCTGTCTTCATTCTTTGGTTGGGAGAATGACACTGATAAACAGTGATGATCAATCAGCAACAAGACAGCAAGGACGTCTGAGCTGTCTGCGGTTTCACACAAGAGGGCTCGCTAACAGCCGATGTATCGATCCACATGCACTCTGTGCAGCAAAGTGACAAAACACTGTCAGGATGATGATGATGACGGTCCGATGAGGAGGTATAGTTGTGTGTTGTTCTCTGGTGATCACTTGTGCTGCTTCAGGTTTCTGCACTCATGGGATACGTCAGGGCTGGATTATCACCTGGAGACAGCTGGCTTTAATATCTAGATTAGGATTGGTTAGATTCATGAGGTGTCGTGTTGGGCTGTTTTTTAATCGAATGATTTAATTTTCCAATTAACGTCAGTGAACTCAGTAATGTTTTTTCCTCTTCCCCTTAGTGCTATTTATCCATCTAGATCTAGTTTTAAAGTGAGATGCAGAGTTTTGGAGATGTCAGCCTTCTACTGAATATAACAGAACTAGTTGCACAAACCGCCTAAAAAAAACACATTGGAAAACAACTCCACAGCATTATGTCTTTCCAGAAATCATGACCTTGTTACTCAAGATCATCTATAGAATGCTAACAGAGAAATATGACATGTAAATGTATCACAAAATAAAACAAAAAAATCCATATTGACTCATTTGTGCTACAACTATGTATGGATTTACAACTATTGATTTCTTTTTACTTCACATCAACGATAATAAAATTCAAACGAGAACCTTCTATTTAGATCCATCCTCGCATCAAACTACAAATGTTAATAAGCATGAATCAACACATTTCAGCTGTAACATTTGACGAGGTGTGTCCACTTCAGTCTCAGGACTGATATTTTATTTTTGCTCTAATTAAAGTATTGTGCTTTTGCTGGATGACAGAAACGGGTCCATGAAAGAGGGCACGAGTGATTTGCAGGTAAAGAGAGCAGACTTGTAAACACACTGCTCCTCGAGGCCTTCACTCATCTTGTTTGCAGCAAAAACAGAAAATGTCTCCATTAATTACCCATCCCCGATGCATTCATTAACATAATTATAACATCATAATCTGGACAGGGATAATTATATGGTGAAGGGGTGGAGCGGCAGAGCCAGCGGCAGAATTAGCCCATTTTCCTTCAGTTCACTGTGAGGTCAGCACACACCGCAGCCCTGAAGACGAGGGCCAAAAAAACCCTCCTCCGTGTGCCGCTCGCTGCCTGGGATCCATTTCATCGTCTCCATGACTCTGAGTCCTGACAAAGGAAAACAATTAAGACAGGAGACGGGGTGTTTTCAGATGAGAAAACCAAAAAAAGAAAGAGATGGAAGAGAAACATGGTACGTTTTTCGGACGAGTTCTGCCAGCAGCGCCTCTCCCACCCCGCTCCCTCCTCTGAATCCTTCCATTGTATCCTGACCACAAATCCCACACTTTGCCTGGAAAAGCAGAGAGGAGACTCGACTGAAATATACATTGGAATTTTTGGGGGCTGTATGGGAATGCCCAGAGCTTTTCGAGCTTTATTCAGTTTTGAATGTTGTTACATACAAATCAGAGTTAAGAAGGACGGATACTGTTCATCCAGCGCACATGTGTGACTGCTTGTTGTGTCCTTTCTTCTGTGACATGGTTCTGAACCCAGGAGAGAGATCTCTGAATGCTGTAATGCTTCACTTTTCCTCAGGAGTGCTGCGACTTTGTAATCAACCCCTCTTTACTTTTACAGCTAAAGTTAATTACAGGTTTCAGTGAGCAGCCTGGAGAGGTTCAGGGTCACAAACAAAAATGCCAGACTGCGAGAGCCGAGCGAGGCGCTGCTTCTTAAACTCTCTGGAATCGTTCTTTAACTGCTTGCGTCGCTTTTTCATCTCACCGTTCTTGCTCTAACACAAATATGACTTTCCATAAATGATTGTGTTGTTGAAAGACTCAACAGGATGCCATTACACTCCAAACACAGAACTTTCTCCGAGCAGAGTCGGTTTGGGCCCTGCTGTGGTTTGTTGTGTAAGCTCTCAGTTATGCACTTTATTTTCTTACCACTGGCACAGTGACGCCTCGCACTGTTTTCCATTGCCACTGATCCCTTTTAATGCCAAGAAGATAGTTAAACTTGATCATGAGTCACACGGTTTGCACAATAAAGTATGTAGTGCATACGTTATGAAAGCTTGTGCACTGTACTGATGTACAATGTACAATGTACTGATACAAAACAACAAAACATCCGAGCCTGAAAGTCCATTCTTGACTTTTAGGATAGTCAAAAAATCTGAGCTCAAATTTCCTCTTAGCTTCTCAGAGCTTCTAAAAGCATCTCACGGTCTTTACTAGAAAATATCCCATTACAGTAAACTGGTCATGGCGCTCACACATACATGCAAACACATAAAAACACCCTTATACATGTTTAACAGAGATGAAGCCGCCCCTAATCACATCATATGAATTTGCACACGCTGCAGGATCACGCTGTACCAGATCAGGCAAATCATACTGTACCACCTTTGTTTCCCAAAGCAGGACAATGAAAATTAACATCAAAGTAACAAATATGGAGTACATCATAATAAATACATTCTGATAAAAAAAACTATTCTGATTGTTTTATGCATAATATCTGCATTTAATATCAAGTTTTGTCCAAGTGTCACTGACCATGTGGTCGTCTTCACGCTGAGGTTCTCCCAGTTCGAAGACTTCCTCTCTCTGATCTATACGAAGTCATTTTGATTAAATTTAACTTTGATTAAATTAAATCACATAGTGTGTAAACTCAGTTTGTTTGAGGAGGACCTTCACCCATCAGAACCTGGGCGTTCCAAAATGAAAAATAATTTTTCTGTAACAATTTTCTCTTGATAATGTGGCAGAATTTTACTTTTACTTGAGCAATAAACCCCTTGAATTCATCGTTTGTACTTATTTTTGACCAGGTATTGTTTCCAGAGTTCCTCTGCGAATAAAGCTAGTGTGATCATGACACCTCGAGCTAAGTTTTGCCTGACAAGGTGAGTGTTTAACCATCTTATTGCTCCACTGCATCACACACCAGATAACCTCAATCATCCTGACATCACCATGTTTATGTTCTTTTATTCACTATGATAAAAAGTGATGAAAACTGTGTTGCAGCAGCGACGGCTTTGTTTCATGAGTGATACTGAAAAGTAGAAGGTAACGAAAATTTTCCTCAGTATTTTCTGTCTTCACTGTCAACAATTTCCACTAAAAGTCTAAACTTTTAGGAGAAAACACAATATCCCCAGTGGAGGGTTCATACAGCAGTCTTTGTCATGACATTTTTTATTCACATGAGTGACTTTGGTCTGGGATGTGATTCTCCGTTAGGGTGCGAGAGGTGGAGGAGCCTCCACGTCCTGCTCGTTCAGGAGGGCCACACATCAGCCACATCCAAACAGTGCAGTGGGTGTGGCAGCTGGATGCCTGGAAAACGTAGCTTCTAAACCACGTGTACAGTGAACAAAGGCCTAAACTCAGAACACAATCAAAGACCAAACAAAAAGAGTGAGGAAGCTGTCTTAAAAAACACCGAGCTTATGTAGGCCTCAAGCAGGTGATTTAACTGTCAATGTGGTGGGAGGGGCCAGACCAGCAGGTAGAACCTGAAAGCAAACCAGAGGCACGTTCTATGGCTGTCACCCAATCAGAACCGCTGACACTTCCTGTACAGACCGGAAGGAGTCATACTTGCCAACCCTTTGGAGACTCCCACTTTTCATTACCCTCTGCTGGTTACCTTCCTTCAGATGCCCTGCAGGGACAAATTACCGTTTTTCACATTCGATTTTGTAGGAAAGGGGCTATAAAATCTGCCACCTCGTTTTCTCTGCCAGTTCACATGGGTGGGGGTGCACAGACTCCTTAAGGGCAGGGCAAAAGAGAATGAATGAATGAAAAGAGCTACATATTTCTAGCCACAGATATACACAAGTTTATACTAGAGGGGGACAATTCTGTGGTGTTCCTGGGATTTAACGGTATAATTATTTATGTGATGCTTTCTGAACATCCTGCAGTTGTATTTTACTTATTATTTTGTTATTTCCATCCTTCAAATGTCACCATAATGCAGGAAACACAGTCCTTGAAACTCTTTTGAGGGTATGAATCCCCAGAACACCGCCGTGGTTTTCGAAATGCTCGTGATTTTGTTAAGGTCTTGAGGTTGGCGAGTATGAAAGGAGCATCTAAGGTTACAGTCATAAACCTCTACGTCAAAGAATACGACTAGATACGTCGAGCAGAAGCACATGAGACGATCACAGAAAGCTTCATTTAATACAAATACTTTATTGACAATGTGTGTATGGCATACTTTTTGATGGAATTGCTAAAACATGAGAACATAAACCAGGTTTGTTTTATCTGAGCAGTTTACAAAATGACACTGAGAAACTGTAATGCATATATAGAATCAAAAGTGCATATTCTTGTTCCTTTTACTTTGTCCATATACACATTACACTATACATAAATAATTGCATTGTAAAAATGACTCAAGTATTTACATGTATAATATACTTTATATAATATATAAACTTTATATTAAATCTAGGTAGATTACAATAAGGATACTGGGTCAGGTGAGTCTGTGAGTGTCTGTGTGCTATCTGTGGTTGTTGAGTAGCACCTCCAGCCAGCACGGACAGGAAGTGATGAACTGTCTGGAGTAGCAGGGGCCCCATCCTTTAGCAAAACTGATGCGAACACTGTGGGGGTCCCAGGGCCCCTCGTGGCTCTCTGGCTTCATGCCGTGCTCCGCCATCCAGCTGGAGCGCTCATAGTCAAACACCTTGAGGGAGAAGCCCGGCATCACCCTCTTCACACTCAGCCCTCGGGCACTGGGCGGGTCCAGAGTGGGCGAGTGGATGAACACCGGGTGCAGGCTGCGGTTGTACACCCACACTCCGTCCGGCTCGCGGCTCAGCACGATGCCGTAGCCGATTTTACTGCGAATCTGCTGCACACTGCTGCTGTTGCCGCTGCTGTTCCCTCCACTTCCATGGCTGTGATGTCCATGAAGACCCAATGTGCCGTGTCCGCCCGGGTCCTCCCGGCGGCTGTGGTAGGCGTTGGCATGGAGCTGGCCAAGGCAGAGGCCCGTGCCCTGAGGTAGGTCATAGAAGATGTTGAGCGAGGGTTCGTAAGCTGGATAGAGGCGACCCACGCGCGTTCGATGCTCCCAGTAGGCGACGCTGCACCAGTGAGAGCGATGTCCGCCGGAAGTCGAGGAGCCGATGGAGGTACCAGTGTCTGGGGAGAAGACAACAAGAGGAAGGATTAATGATTGCAAAGTATTGAGTACTTATTTTTCTGACAACTTTTGACTTTCCTCCCCACATTTGATCACATATATCGGTGCAAGAAACAACAAGGAAAAAAAACAAGATGGGAACAGATAGAGAGGGAGATTGAAATGGGGAGAAAGGGGCTTGTTAGCGTCTCATGGGCAGGGAGCTTCCAGTGTCTGAGCAGAAGAAAAGAGGAGGAAGAAGTAATGTTTACAATCTCTGATGGCATTAATTCCTCTGGAGGGGAGGTGAATGATGTGTTAAAGGGGAAGATGGGAGAGGAAGTCCTCAAGAAGGCATGAGCCACACTATCGGATACTCATTCTCCGTTTTCGGTTGCTATCTGATTACAATCAGAATCATCGATATTATTACCCAACATCGTTATTAAAAATAGTGGTGAGCCATGTGTCGTGATTTATGAGGAGTTTACATCATCAGTGGGACTTTGTGGTGTTTTCATCACCATGAAATACCACAAAACAAGTGTTTCTTCACACTTTATGACTTAATTAGATCAACATTCAAAGACAATAACGTTTATTAATTATCGGGTGCCAAAACTGAAGCTTAATGGTGGGTCAGGGGTCAGAAACAAACAGCTACTGTATTATATTGTTAAGATGCCAGTTCCCTTAATCGACTGTCGCTCTATTTTCTCTATGTAAAGGGAAAAATAACACAGCATTAACAGCGATTTATGTGACCTTTTCAACAGAAACAGCTGCGAGCAGAATCCAACATTCTGACGGGTCAGCTCCGGCCTGCAGGCTCCACTTCAGGCTGCTCTGCTTTAAAACTAGAATGTGATTGCCATCAGAACTCTAACAGTCCCATTGATCCTATTGAATCCGTCCTGTTGATTCAAGTCAATACTCAGGACTTCATTTTGATTTACTTGACAAAGGAAACAAACTCATCCAACTGATTAATGTGCAAAATTCAGTACAGCCTTTGACCCGTAGACACATGGTATTTCCTCAATTACAGTATTCAAGTATACTGAGCAAAGTACTTAAAGTATCACTAGTTAAGTATAACAATACTCACTGCGCAGTAAAATGTTCCCTGTTGTCAGTGTTCGTAAAACTGTCTTTTACAATGAATGTGATCGATAAAAAGTACACACATAATGAAAATACCTCAGTGGCTCCAATATTTAAGTGCAGGAGTTGAGTGAATGTACTTCACCACATTCCTCCACTGTTTGTGATCCATGTTTCCGCGCTCATTAAACCACTCAGTGACCCCTCAAGCGTCAGCCCTCACCATGTTTCTCCACTCATTTATTCATGCTTCTCCTCACTCATCTGAGTCTAAACTGCCAACGCTGAGCAGCCCACTTCCTCCTCTGACATCCCTCATCGTCTCCCTCCATCACACTCCTTCAGGTCCGCAGAGGAAGAGGAGGTGGAGAGCGGTGGAGAGAGGAGTCGGGGGTTGGGGAGGGGGTGGTGGCGGGTGGAAAAGCATTCAGCTCTCTGTCAACCAAGCGCAAGCCCATGAACCCTTGAACCCCCAGCCCTCATGCTATCAGCTCACATTAACTCCCACACAGAGTGATGCCATTATTTTGCTCCAGAGACTCTATTGACACAGAGGATTTAAAGACCCATGTGCCTGTGGCCCCATTCCTTTCATATTCCAGAGAGCACCCCCTCTTCATCCGCCAGGGGCCGGGGCGGCTGCCGCGCTTCTCCCGTTAACAAGCTGCTGCGTTCGGGTGAAACTAGACTGAGATTAGACTAGGTGTGTTATGTTTGCACAGCGGCCATTTTTGTTTTCGGGGGGGGGATGGGGGCAGAGGAGGAAGAGGTGGTGGTGGTGGTGGTGGTGGTGGTACGTGGAGCTGCTGGGAAGAGCAGGAGGAGATGTGTGTGGGTGTTTGTGCGCAAACACACACACACACACACACACACACACACACACACACACACACACACACACTAGATGATGAGATAGGGCCTCACACAAGCACACGTACACACACAAATTGGGCCCTCTGATCCAAACAGTATGACTATAACACACACACACACACAAAATTGCACTTCTCATCTGAGGCCCACGTGTGTCATTAGTGAATTCCAGGCTGGCAACTCCTGCGGTCTGGAGTTTTTTACAGCTCTCCAATAAGAGAGCAGGCTGCTCAGCTCGCAGGATCTCTCTCTTTCTCTCGCTCTATCTCTTCCTGACTCTCTCTCTCTCTCTCTCACACACACACGCATATAAAAACACACACACTTTTACAAGCCATGCTCTTCCCTGTAATAAGGTAACACAAACATGTCTGGGGAAACACAGGGAGACTTTATGAGCTCACGATCAAATTAATTCCCAGGACATAAAACAAACTGGGACTTTTTAGGGTTTTTTAGACTTTGTGCACTTTAATTTCTGTCATATAATGAATGATGCTGCAGAAGATATAGTATTAAATCTTGTCTTTTAAGTGTTTAATGCATTCAGCTTTAGTGTACTGCAAAGAGAGAGAGAGACCAAAACTCAAGTATATGATGTGATTCTAGAGCTGTGACTAGTCAACTGAAAGAAATTTGCCATAACTGTTTTGCTCACTTTTTAAGTTTTCTGGTTCCAGCTTCTTGAATGTAAATATCTATGACAGTAAATGAGGCCTTTTTGGGTTTTGGACTCTTGGTTTGAAAGAAGTAGTGACATGAAGATGAAGATTTGAGTTTTGGCAGCTTGTTTCGACAATTCTCGATCAATCTTTGACAGACTGATTGAAATAATGGAATCAAGTCTTCAGTACCAAAGGATAAGTTCACTACAAAATGAAAATGGCTGAAACATGCTGATTTCTTTAAAACATTAAAGAAATCACTAAAATTATCAGCAGGAAGTGAAGACATGACAGTTATGACAGTAGAAGTTAGCATGCTAACCACTTAGCCTTCACACATCAAACTTTATTTTCCACTTATATTTCTTCATCCTCTGTCGGGTGTAATTGTTCTGAAATCTTCTCTCGGAGCATTGGGAGACAAATAAAACGTATTGAAAGTTTAAAAGGTCATCAAAAGGCTGTGAACGGACAAATGTCACATTAAACATTAGCACCAGAGTCCTCCGAGGATCGACTGATAAGCTGTGAAGTATGAAACACTCCATCATGATTTCCACAGTGTCTGACAGCGCGAGTGGTACAGCATGTCATGTTTAATGTTTCTGGCACCGTCCTTAGTGTCATCGTGCTCAGCCTGGCTATCATCCAGCTCAAGGTATAATGAGCGCTCGTGTGAGAATGGCGAGGGAGAGCGGGGGGAGGAAGGGAGGAGGACGTCCGACGTCTTCAATGGAATTTTTCTTAAAGGCGGGTTCAAACTGAAGGTTATCAGTATGTTTATGTTAGAGCGGAGGAAGTCGAAAAACTGTGTGCGACTGCATGAACGTGCATGCCTGCGTCTGTATGTGAGGGCTGGCAGCAATTACGCCGTCCTGCAAGCGTTTAGGCCGACCACCATTTAACAGCTCTGTTTACCAATTAGATAAGTAGCCTTTGTTATTTCATTTCAAAATCACTGTCTGTTAGTGCCAATCTCATCCAAACAGCCAGTACGCTTCACGGTTGTTTTTATCCACGGCCTGAACAAAGGTGGAGAGATAAAGTGGAGGAATGTAAAACAACAGCTGTAATTAAATCACAGGAATCCACGTCTTATACGTCGGGACCTGGTTTGTTTGTGAGCTGATAAAAAGCAGTAGCAATCGCAGGTCAGAGGTAAGGCGGTCGGTTTCCTGCCAGCTCCACGCAGACTGTCAGCTCCAAACAATAAGAGCAACACTCAGTATCAGTTAGACATTTCGGGAAATACTCTTATGCGCTTTCTTGCGGAGAGTTTGACACCACGCTCAAGTCTGTGCAGTAAATATGAAGCCGCAGCCAGCAGATGGTTAGCTCAGCTTAGCATAAAGACTGGAAATGGGGGGAAACAGCTAGCCTGTAACAAAATATGCCTTCCGGCATTTCTGAAGACCTCTAATTAGCGAGTTGTATCTCATTTGCAGAACTTGTAGAAAAGAGTGTGGAAACAACAATTTGTAGTTTCATGGGGCGTTGTGCACCAGATTATTTGTTCACAAGGAGACGGGACATCTGAGAGTGTTTGCATTTTGCCCTCTGTGATGACAAGACTCCAGGAAGTCCCTCACCTGATCCTCTGTACAATCTTTGCTCATGCAAATTAAATAAACAGGGTTGTTTATTAGAATCGTTTTACACAAGACAAATTACCCACCATCTGGCTTTTGTCTTCAAAGTGAAAAGGTATAATTGACATTCGATTCTGGGTTAAATGACTCTGAAGCAGTTGCACGTATTTATCGGCGCCATCTCCGATTCGATACCTGCGATCGACACATGACAACCCAGGTGACATGCTTTCAGGTGCAAGGCTATGACAAGTGTTAATGTTGAGTTCAATGGCGCGTGAACTACAAGCAGGGCTCAACCATTGTTCAGTCAGCGCTGAGTTCAAAAAAGAGACTGAGCTAAAAGTGATTTTAAAAAGTAACCATCATAACATGGTCAGTGACCTCCATGCTGCTTTCTGCTGTTTCCTGTTCTCCGGCACGCTTTTGACCTTTTGCAGCTCAACACTACATCAAGTGAGAAACACAGACCCAAACTGTTACAGTGAGTGTGCTGTTTACGAGGCTGACGTGAAGCAGAATATGTTCTTTTCACCCGCCACCCATGTAGAGCCCACAAGACAAAACAAGATGGCATGCTTTCATCTTCTGGACAGGATCTTCAGTTTTTGGACCCAGCACCCCGCTGAGTTCGATGTCAAGTTTAATGCTGACAGGATGATCAAGACCCCAGATTTGAACCCTGCAAGAGTAATTTCCTGTATACAGGTAGCGTAGTTTAATAAATACTGACACTTCATAACGCTTTTCTATAGACCACACACACCTAATGCAAATAAATACAACTAGAAAACTGGACTATACTCATTTTTTACGCTTCACATGTCCAGTGTAGCCGGAACAGAGCTGTTTCCCCATTTCCTGTCTTGATGCTAAGCTCAGCTAACTGGCTGTAGCTTCGTGAGCAATTCCATCATTACTCAGCCATAAAACAAATAAATGTATGTCCCCAAACTTTTCCCGTAAACTCGCTGCGCTTCCTCCAGTCTGAGCAGCGGAGGCTTCCTCCTGCTAACCTTCACCTACACGGAGAGGAAGACAGTTGAGGGGGGCAAAAAAGGGGGAAGTAGACGAGTAAAAAAAAAAAAAAAATAGAAAAGAGAGAGAGACTGGGTGAAAGAGGGAGCGGGAAAATGAGAGGGAGAGAGGGAGAGAACCTGCCAAGCATAACCAGCATTCACGGAAAAAATGAAGAGAGAGAAAGAGACTGTGAGAAAGAGAGGGAGGGAGGGAGACCCTCGTCTTTCATCCATTGCCAAGGATTAGATTCCCCTCCAGTTATTAGACTCTTCCACTGTGCTGAAAGAAGTGGGTGGGTTGGGGAGAGGGGGGGAGGAGGGGAGGGAGTGTCGGGGGGGGGGACAGAGGGACGAGAGGGGAGGATAGAATTCGGCTACTGACCATTGTCGCTTGCCTCTGAGATGCTTTGTTTTGGTTCAACTTCCTCAAATTTCCCCCCGAAGATCGAAAAAAAAAAAAAAAAACTCGAAATAAAATAAAATGAGGGGGGAAAAAAGAAAACACCCCTCCCTGGCTACAAATGGTAGGTTCTGTGTTGTTTGAGACAACTATCATTACAGAGCAACTTCAATCCAGCAAGCCACATTTAAGCTGGCGTCTCGACTATCTCTGCCATCAGAGGGCTGCGTTATCGCCAGACATGGGCTTTACAGTCGAACACAACGGGGCCCTCGCTCACAAACACACACACACACACACATACACACATTCTGGCAGGCAGGCAGGCAGGCACACACACACGCACACACACACTCCTTCCCTCTCTTTTTCCATTGTAAAGTGGATTTTGTGATGACGCCTGCTGCAGCGTGCAACAAGACATCTTTCTCCGCTTCTCAGATAATCACACAAGAAATACAACTCTCAAACAGCCATCCATCATTTCATACAAACAGACGACCACATTCCTTGAACCTGCAGGTCAACTGAGCCGCAGGAAAGTTACAGCCTGCCCCGGTAAAATTCCTAGGAAGACGTGTTCGGAGGCAGTTTGGAAAGCTCCTCCAAGAGGAAGAGAGAAAGTAACCAGTTTCCTGCATTTCTGCAGCTGAAACTTCAAAGTGCCAGAAAACTTAAGCCAAGGACTGTCTCAGGGTTGCAGACATCATCCCGGACAAACTCTGCTGCCATGCTGTACATCATCCAGTGACCCTGTTGGTTCTGTGCATTAATTCGACAGGTGGACAAATCGTACATATTGCGTCGTTAACATTTGGAGAAAAAGTGAGAGTTCAGAATCCAGGTTCTCCTCCTGGAAACATTTTGTTTTTGGTTCAATTGCAAAACTCAGAATGAGGAAAATTGACTAAATGAATCAGTTTCTGCAAAGGTACTGGTTTAGCTGTTGGTCAAATGCTCAGTTTCGGTGACTGCAGCACAAAGTTCTCACTAGTGCAGCTTGTTTTTTGCACAACAGCCACTGGAGATCGAGAATTTGTCAGTGAGTCAATGAAAAACATCTTACAAGTGAAGCTCGACAATTATCACGCAGTAGACGAGGAACTTGAATACTGAAGACGCACTGCAGCTATTATTATTCTTATATGATGGCTAACTACCTCACCAGAGGTATTTATTAGCTTAATGAGCTAAAACTCACTGTGCGTTCTCGGCTGGTGAGACAACCTCCTTGATTTCTGAACCTGAATTAATCTAAATAGAACTGACTGACGGACTGACTGTCTTGCTGAAGCAAGTTCATTTCCAACAGCAACTGTTTTTAGTGCAACTTAGCAGGAGGAGGGTGTGGCCGGAGCTTAAATTATACTTCTACAGTATATTAAGGTGTCACAGCATGAAGTGATTTATTGTCCTGCAGAGAATCTCCTCAGTGTTGCCGCACCAGTGTTACAGTAGATTGTTTGATCGATCGCAGTTCACTCATTCATTCCACTTGTGACAGAAAAGGGTGGAAACAATCACATCAAAGTCAACGTTTGAGCTGGAAATGTCACTGCTGGCAGAGGATGAGCTAAGATGTGGAGCATTTTTTGATAACAGTCAGGCTGCTGCATGTTGTTTGCACGATCAACACAACACGGCAGCTCGATCACACTTCATGTTCAGCCCCTATAACGTGTGGTTAAACTTTCTGAGAGGTGCAGACAAAACCTGGTCTTTTACCTACAGAGGCACCCCAGCAGAGACTTGAATCAGCCCTGATCGAGACACACTTTGCTGCTTCATGAAAGACCATCCTTTATTTCATAAGAACAACCAGACTTTCCCACAAACCCCTTCAAGAAAGATGATTTAACTCTGAACAGAGACACAAAAGCAGACAGAGAGAAGCCGAGCCGTGCAGTTGACAAGCCTCCCCTCCCAACACATTCCTGGACAGGCCCTCTTCCTCGACACTTCCTCCCCCCGCTCAGCCAGTCACTGGGGTCAAGTTGACAAGTCTCTCATTGAGCCTCACGTGGTCCGACTATATGGCCTTCACTCCTCACAACATAATTACACACATTTATTGGTGGAATGGATCCATTTGTTCCACTATGAAGAAGGAATTATGAAACTCCCTCTAAAACTTGATTTGGGAGAATTTGAAACTCTCTCAGTGCAGACGCGCTGATATGTGGACTGATAACACAATGCACAATCGCTATACATAACTCAAACAGTCAGGAGGTGCAGCGAGGACTGTGAGAACTGAGTGCTACGAAGACAATGTGTAGAAAAACAAGTGCCAACACATTCTGCATGAGCGTTCAGGACATCTTTTTGTATTTTTCACTGATACTTTGAACATGTTAGCAACCCTCTTTCAGTCTCCAGCAACTCCTGAGAGAAATGTCCGGCTGCTCAATGCTCCACTATGTTCACTGGCTAGTTGCTAATTAGCTTATCGGAGACTTATTGCAGAAAACAGCTATGGTCCAGCTGAAAATGACTGTAAAAACACTTAAGCTGTGGCTGTTAAACCTAAACAATGATCTGAAGGAGAGGCGCTGTAGAGTCTGAGGATCTGTGACTTCATCGCTACTATAGCAACACCTCAGATATTCAGCTGATTGATTGTTTATATGAAATATTGATTTATGCTGCATATCCATGAACTTTAATGCAATCAGAAGTTTCTAACTCGTTATGAAATCCTCTCAGTCTAACAGGATTCTTTAAGACCTACATAAGCACTTTCTGTACATGCATTACATGCATTTTGTATGACGGAGTGCTGAGGATGAGCTGAAGAGTCTCACTCTGTAGTCTGGTGGTCCAGCACCAAAACAAAGTTCGTTTTGTTTCGTCATCTTGATATTACAGACAGTTATCAATCTTACAGCCTTGAAAAATACAAACATTAGCTCATTGCTGTGTGTCCTGTGAACAGTTGTTTGAAATAGTATTGAGTATATGTCTTTTCTTTTGCTCATTTCCAAAACTAATGCACATGCTGACCAGGATCTTTACTACAGGTGGAGGTAACGCTCATACTACCTTCGACCACAGGGGGCGCCAGAATCAACACAAAATCCCCTGTGGCTGCTTTAGGTAGTCTTATCTAAGACTTTTAACAGGTCTTTTGTGGATGTTGATCAGTATTGTGCTCATTTAAACTTTATTTTGAACTGACACTGGTCTGAGAATCACATGTCAAACAGCAAATGTTGCCTCTGTTGTGTTAATCACAAATTATTTAGCCACTGCAAACAGTAAATCATCATTCGATCTATATAAAAGACAACTTTTAACATAATTTCAGAATCAACCAAGATAATTTTTGCCCCAACGTGAATCGCCCTTGCATTTATCATCTAGTCATCCCCTGTTCAATCTCAGCATTGAGTAATGATAATAAAGGAGCTGACAGAGAAATACTGTACATTAAACACTTCAGCTTCCTGGTTGAACAAACAACTTTGGAGCATCAGAAGTTGCATTTTATATCTCTTTAAGTGGGTTACGTCAGGGCTAGATCATCACATGACTCTACTCCACAATGCTCACACATGAGTTTGCAGTTTGCAAAATCTGATAGCGAAGCTTGAATAGTGTATGTGTTTGGTTGAACTCTCGGGTGAAGCACAAAAACACACACACACGCAGTTGTTCTCACTTACAACAGGCAGCTACATCGGCTGAAAACCCCTGAAAATGTCACCTCCCTCAAACATACTTCAGCCTTAACTCAGCGCTGCTTTCAGCGCTCGCAGCACAGGCGACAGTTTCCAACATTTCTTAGAGTCAGAGCCTGTCGACATCTGCAAAGAATCTTTAGGTTCAGCAGCATGGCAGGATTCCATTAAAAGCCAAATTGTGGGTTGGCAAAAACTCTGAGGGAACAACGGAAAGCCACAGCCAGTCCTGTAATTTAAACCTTATTTTAAATTGTGATGGCCTGACAACATGGACTGAAAGAGAGGGGGCGAGAATAAGAGTTAGAAAGACGGAGAGAAACAGGATAAGAGACTGAGAGAGAGAGCGAAAACGTGTGTACAACAAACAGTAGAGGCTACCAGGGCAGATGTCGAATTAACACCGAGACAAAGAGCAGTAAAAGTGGAATTAAACATGAGAGGGAAAAGAGACTGGGACGGCAAGACAAGGGAGAAAAGCTAATAAAAGCATAATGTGATTCGTCACAATATCAGACCATGTCTGCATGAGAATCAGGACTTCATCTGATGCATAGCACTTCTTCAATCCATGAGCTTGTAGCAATATGTCTGAAAATGTAAATGATATGCTTCTCTCAGCACTGTGGTATCTGCCCGCACACTCAACAGTGTTAACACAAGTGCATAAAGCAACGTTGCATCTATAAAGAAACCAATCACTAATATGAAATATCAAAACATATGAAACTCAATGATGTGCGTGGGACACCTTCAAGTCTTTGGTGAATACCATTTTCTGGTAACCGACATGATGCTTGAGGCAGTTACATTTGTGTGTTTGCCATTTTGGAAAACCAAGAATCTCAGTCTGCTGTTGTTGTGACTTTTCAGATTATAAAAAAAACTTCTTTGCAGCAGATGATGGACAAACAATGAGCAGGACTTTGACACCAGAATGTGAGGTCTGCATCCTGAGTCCTGTCTGTGGTTTGACTTTGGCGACAGAAGCACTCTGGTTGAGGTCAAGGAGAGACTGTGGTTTGTCAAATGTTGACAATCACGTTGAGTTTCCCGATTTTAATCACTGCAGACATTTCTGTATTAAACCAAGACCACAAGCTTTCCTTAGACTTTGCCCAAGTGTTGGCATTGGCTAAATGTTAACCATAAAAACTTTAATAACGCTACAGTCAGTATGAGCGGATAGTTCATATTTAATTTTGTTTTATATTTGGTTTATTTCAGTGTATGATTTCTAAAGCCAGATCTACAAAACAAATAAAACACTGAAACACAAACCACTCATACACATCATGATTGGAAAATGAGCAGGGCAAGAAAAACGTTTAATACCTGTTAACGATAACATAACTATGGTTTACCACTAAAAGGTCATTCCTTTTCTTTCTTCAGACCATATAGGGGTAATTATGTGTCTCAGTCAGAACCTAGTGCCTACATCACCCACAATGCAACATAGTGACATCACTGTAGGCAGTTTATCAGATTACATGCAGCTTCCTCTGGAGCCACAAAAGGCTTTATACTTCCCTTTTTCACATGCGCAGTCACGCTCCCTAAGACCTGTAAACACACTTTAATGTGTAAAATTGGTGGAGTTACCCTTTAACAATGTTTTCCTTCAAAATCCATTTGCTGTTGTGAATTAGGCACATGTAAACAAACGGAGAGAGAGTTGTAATGACAGTGTTAACATTCTGGCCTTCGGCCTAAAATGTGAAAGCGTTCAAAAAGCGAGTTAAAAAATGAGATGAAAAGAGCTCTGGGTGAGTTATGAGCTGCGTCCCTGGCTGCGTGGCCTGCTTGTGGTGAAAAAGAGCCATGATGGAAAATATTTGAGGAAATGGCAAATGCTTAATGGGCCAGCACTTGATGTTGAATTCCATAGTCTAATGTGTCTCAGTCAGGCATAAGAGCAAGTGTTGTACGCGTGCCAGCAAACAGGCTGGAGGTTCAGGTCACTGAGAGGACCCGTCCGGACTTAGATGGATAGATTCTCACTGCGCGCAGCTGAACGTGGGTGTTTACTTTCTGTCTTTGCATTATTTCAAACAAATTCTGAGAGGGTGTCTCATTTAATCTTCATACTTCTGTGAGTTAAATCCTGACTGCAGACCGGCAAGGCCTCAGTAGATCATTTGCAAAAAAACCTTGTCCAACCTGGACTGACCTGCAAAGCTTCGCACTCTCTGAACTAAACTCACAAAAACAGCACGGTGCAGTCACACTCTTAAAACTGTCTCCCAAACTTCCAAGAATGTCGGTTCAGCACCGTGTTCCTTCAGTATTAACGGCGATATGTTCAAACACGTATCAGATGTCACTCTCCAGAGTCAGACCCCCTTATCCCCCTCCCGCCTCTTTCACTCAGAGACCCTACTCCCCCTCCTCACCTTCCCAATTTCCCAACATTCCTGGGCCGTGCCCCATCAGTCAAAGGGCCAATTCATGGGGTTAATGCAGCAGCGAGTGCAGACAGGGCTTTGAGACAGGATGTTTGGCTGATACCTTGCTCTGCTTAGGCAAACAAGCCACCAAAATATGATTACTGAGGGCAGAGAGGGAGCAGTCTTCTTGTCTTACTTCAGTGCATCTAGGCCGCACTAATGTCCACTAAGTATCATTGCTTTACTTGTTTCCACATGTTCAAAAGCCAGAGCCTAATGACAACAAGGTGGACGAATGTTTGACATGTACAATGATGTCAGATGGTAAAAGCTTGCAGGAACATCACTTAGTTTTTGGCATTGTCTCTTGATCCCTTAAAATAAAAATATACATCGCAGAGTGAAACGCTGGTGAAAACAAGAGCAAACGTGTACTTTGTTTAAGCTAGAGGAGCTTTGAGGCTGTAATGCTCATTGCACAACATAGTGTTGCATAAATCAAAAGGGTTTATCACTGGTACGGTCGACATTTTATGACAGAACTGAGTTTATCATCAGAGTTAGAATTAGCCTAATTGCATACAGACTCCAAATATGAGCAGTCATTAGAGGGAAAGGGGGAGAAATGTGGAATTTCTGACATGTATAGCATCTGCTTCAAGAAAGACAGAGCTACAAGAAGTATAGAAGTGCCCACAACAAGACAGAAATCAATATAAATAATGTCCAAGTTCATTAGAAATGAGGTAAATCCCACTGTTTGTTAATATGTAGGATAATTTAGCCTGCTAGCAAAGAGCTATTAAAATGTTAAGCAAGGAAATGTTGTGGATTTATGTTACTTTTTCATTTATATGGTGCGCTAACCTGCCAAAGTATAACATGTGGACCAACCACTGTTAGCCCAGTTAGATTTAGCAAATAGGCTATCATTTAGCATGTAATCATGCTAATGTTAACATATGCTGACATACGGTGCAGTTTGTTTATACACTGCCTAACCTGCAAATGAAGATCTATTCAAATGTTGGGGAAATCGTTTAAATGGCGTGACATTGCTAAAGTGCTAACCTGCCATTAGGTATGTTGGCTGTTGTGAGATTTAACACTTTTTATTTAGCATGCTAGTATGCTAATGCAAGCATATGCCTATATATGGGTTAGGGTGTTCCCCTGAAGTCAGACTTCTTAAAAGGAAAGTCAGATGCACTTCACCAACCCTGACCTCAAAATCGTAGATGGCTGCTCCACATAACAACAGCTGTGAAGGCCATAAAAAACACAGATCATTAGCACTTCTGTCATATTTGTGTCTCATTATATCAGTCTTGCACACAGTACAGTCCAACTTCTAGCTATGAAAATGTTTCCGTGTTTGTAACCTGACAAAAACTGGTTTTCGAATTTGTTCTACTGGAACACAGTCAACTCCTGACTCCGACTTCTGAGGACTATGGGACAGCCAATAGAGTCACCATGCAGGTCTGGCATGCAAAAATGGTTTGAAGTTAGCACGTTTGTTTGACATCGTACTAATTTTTTGCATGCTAACTTAACTTGCTAATCAGATTGAATTGCCAATGATTTCTGTCTGGTAGGAAACTTATTTAGTAGCCTACAGCTGAGGTTGACAGGAACTAACTAAATTTGAATGTATTTCAGTAAAATAAACGTATTTTAAGTTTATATTGAGTCTGTCTGTGAAATTATGATAAAACGTTGGTGCAACTAAACACAAACAACTCTGCCATGTTCTAGCTGATAATAACAATAATATTTGCGTAATACCGAATACTGTGATTTCATTACAGCGTGACATTTTCTGAGATGGTTATCAAACCGTGAACATCTCACACTGTTGTCACGAAATTAAAGCGGCTTGTGAACATCAGTAACAATTTGATGACCAAATGATTAACTTGTCTGCTGACAAAGAAAGAGCGGAGAGGGAAAAAATGCAGAAGTGCAAATAGTCCAAATAATGTGCAGTTAGAAAAAAAAGCCGCACGCGCTTTATCAGATATATTATACAGCAGACTGTCTTTGTTATCTTGAAGTTATGGAGCAATTATGAAGGAAAAACAGCAGAACTTTGTCTCCCCTCCAACAAATCGCGTGATTTGTGAATGTGTGCGTGTGTGTATGTGTGTTTCTGCCCTGATAGAACCCCTATGTGAGTACTCTGAGACGATCTTATCACTGAGTCAGACAGAAATTCCTCCCTCTCTGTCTCCCTATCACTCACACACACACACACACGCACACACACGCACACTGACAAGAAGCAGCTGAATGACACGAGTCACACAGGGATGGTCCGTGCAGATATAAGCCTCCTAAACTTCCAGTAGACGTTTCCCTCTTTTCAAAGCGGGGGCTGTTTGCTGCGGTTTAAAGGGAACGTTAACTGATCGAATGATAAAAGAGGCCGGGGCAAAGGTATGTATGGACCACACCCTGCCGCAGACTGCTTTTTTCTATAAGCTCAGGCACACAGTCGGTTTGAAAGGAGTAAAACAAAGATGCTGAAGTGCTGGAGAACACGTTCAATGCTTGTATTTGTTCTAAAGAAAACATCAGAAGCTTTAGATGAGCTGCCAGAGGATCACCTGCACAAAACAAGATTCATTTACCCTCTTTAAAGGTCTCACCAGCATCAATGGTTTTGCTTGAGCTCCAGACAATTCTTTGATACGAGCTTCATGTTCAGCTTATTTCCTGTTCTTACACCAGCTTTAGCTAAAAGTAGAAAGAAGTCTGACAACCTGCAGAAGTTAACAACAAAAGCTACATGCAGATTTCTTGGCTGCCTCTGTTCTGCTTTCCTACTCGTGCTCTTGGCCTGAGCTCCAGCTCTTGGCTCCAGCGTTCTGGTGTGGGGGGCAGGGGATCAGACCACACACACACACACACACACACACACACACACACACACACACAGTCACCCAAACACTGCACACACCACATCGTGTATGAAAACCGATCTATTTCCACTCGTTTCACCAGGCAGACAATAGGAGGCCGCCTCTCTCACTACTCAGCTTGAACATGGCTTAAAATCACATCATAAAACTCGACTTCTGATTGATAGGAAACATCGACAGAAGAGACTCTGGGTGATTTTTTTAACACAGCTTCCACAAACAACACCTTTTCTCCCTATTTAGTCAGGGAAAGTCATTGAGAAGTACCTTTGACAGTAGGCAGGGTGCAACTAACAAATATTTTACTCATTAGTTAATCTGCTGATTATTTTTACAATAAACCTATACACTGCCAAAAGAAATAAGACAAAATCTTGTTAAAATATTCCACAACTCGAAGAAATCGTCTTTAAACTGCTTCTTTTGTCAACCGACAGCTGACAACCAAAAGACTCTTAAACTATAGGCATAAATAACACAGAAGATCAGAAGATCCTCATGTTTAAGAAGCTGCAAC
Source organism: Acanthopagrus latus (assembly GCF_904848185.1). NCBI lineage: Eukaryota > Metazoa > Chordata > Actinopteri > Spariformes > Sparidae > Acanthopagrus > Acanthopagrus latus. Next base: position 4,749,888 of record NC_051042.1, on the reverse strand, counting down.
AAGCAAATATTTAAAAAAAAACTGCAGAAATAATGATAGACACTATGAATTTATGGGGGACATACTGATTAGCTGTCAGCTATTAAATTAATCACAAGCTATGGTGGTAATCGATAAATGGGTTTGAGCATTCTTTTAAGAAAAAAAGCTCAAAATTCTCTGATTCCAGCTTTTTAAATGTGAATATTTTTACTCCTCTAGGTGAGTGAACAGAATTATTTTGGGTTGTGGGCAAAACAGGAGATCTTGGGCTTTTTCACCATTGAAATTTTATAAACCAAAGAACTTATTGACTAATCGAGAAAGAAGTCAACTGATTAAACAAAGTTCTCTTCCTGACACTGCGGAGAAGTCTTTGAGACAGTTTAAAAACCTTCATGTTCGGGAAAAAATGCCCAGAGAGTAGAATCTAAGAAACTAAAGCATCTTGTTTGTGGTCAAATTGTTCCAAGAGTAGTGAGGTGTCCTTCGGGAGGAACCAGGACCCTCACTGTCTCTAACGTTTATGGCAACGGCCCGGCCCATCAACATGGAGAACAAACGTAACAACAGAATAAATGACTCCAACTTTAAGCATCAGCTTTAACGACAAGGCTCAAGCTAATTCCTGGACACATGACGGGAAAGCAACCCCAGAGAGAGCCTCACTGGGGTCCTGCTGACTCCTCAGACAGCTCCGTGATGCCGTGACTACACTAAACAGACTTCATAGGTGCCCATTCGCCTTTCAACACCGTCCACAAGTGAGCCCGGGGAGGCTTGATCGAGTGGGTTTGTGGGTTTCTTCTAACGCTACAAGGACCTCTCCAGCCGACCCCAGCACGTAAACAAATAAAGCTCCAGTTTCATCATCTAGAGGGGGCTGTTTCCTGTCCAAACGCAGCCCTCAGCCTGCACTAACCCCCCCCACACACACACACACATATACACACAAAAAACTCTACACCTCCGCCTCATCAGAGCCGCTCAGCTCCCCCGCCCCCAAAATGCCAGCCTCTTTCCACTGCTCAATTGCCGAGAGGAATGGAGGGATTTGAGGGAAGAAAGAGGGAAAGAGGGGGATGGGTGGCTGGAGAGGAAGAGGGGATTGGGAGTATGCGCGGGGATCTTATTGCAGCTTCATCCCACTGAAATATTTTTGCTGTGTAGAAAAGTAAAGGGAAGAGAGAGAGAGACAGAGAGAGACAGAGAGGCTACACTGCTGGGGCATCGAGATAGCCAGAGACCCCGGACCCCCACCAGGCCCTCCGTGCCTCCCTGACAATAGGAGCTTTATGCAGGGGAGTGTTTGGTTGTCTTAACAGGCTTTGAAAAAAAAAAAGGAAGGAAAGCACAACGTAATAACACCGGCAAATGTAATTTACCCGTTCATGTAAACAGTCAGAGAGGATGCACGCTCGGTGTGTTTGCATGCACGAGTGTGTGCGTCTACAAGTGCACACACGCACAGGCACACACACACACACACAATGCAAAAACTTTTTCCAGCTGTGCTTCCAAAACATATTTCTTCGCGGTGACACACACATCTGTCCGGTCACAGTGTTCGTGTGTCTGCAGCAACGATGCTCGTGTCTCACCTGTGTAGTCTCTTGGCGTGATGTGAGGCGGACTGGAGGGGAGCGGGGGCACAGGTTCAGTGTAAGACAGACTTGAGTCTAGGAGAGGAAGAGGAAGCACAAGACGAAGAGTGAGAACCAGATCATCATTTGACAACAAGACATTATCAAGCAAAATATAAGACTGTCCCTTAAATATTCTCTGGTGAGAGCTCCTTAGAGGAAGGACGAAAGAAAGTTGATCGTCGAGTCTCATTCTGGGGAAACTTTGGGTCGAACGTTGGTATTCAGCGAGGTCGGAATGGGACTAAACAATCAACTATCTTTCTCCAGAATCCTTCCCTTCAAGTGTGAGGATTTGCTGGTATAAATATTTTGGGTTTAGGGCTGGGGGGGGGGGGGGAAGCTAAGCTATTTCAACCTAAATACAGTCGGTCAGAGTGAAGAGCAGACACAAACAGAGCCCGCCTCTTTCAAACTCTGGATGTCACGCTCATCAAAAGGTAAAAAGGAGAACAGGTGAAGTCGGCAGCTTTTCAAAGATAATCTGTGTTTCCAGTTTTAAAAAAAATGACAGTGACGACATCCTCCATGTCTTTCATTGGTTTGTAATGTGGTGGGACATTTTTCCAAACTCACCCAGTGGCTTGTGTTCGTCTGAACGGGACAGAGAGTATGGGGGAGGAGGTGAATCTGGAAATACAACAAACAATTCCAGTTAAGTTGGCGGCTGTCTGGTCTTAAACCTGAACTATCAAATGAGCAATGAAACGACTGAACGTCAAGTCTTATACAACGGTTGCTACCTCATTGTTTGTCTGTTTGTACATATTTTATTCACTGTATCATGAACGAGTGCTCATCCCACGCGGACTTTAAGGACAGAGGACATGTTTAACTTCCTACATTAAATTCCAAACAAATAATTAATTTTTCTGCCACAAAAACAATTTCCTTCCTGAAATACAGCTCATGTTAATTACCACATATCTATCAAGAAGAACTCACGGTCAGCTGTTCGATCATCAAGCAATAAAAACAGAAACATAAAATGTGCATATATCGATCTCTTACTGCTGATCCAAGGACTGTATTCAAGTATTTTTGAGGTACTTTACTTGAGTATTTACATTTTCCACTACTTACTGTATAAAATAAGAATTTAAAAGTTCAGAATACTCACTGTGCAATATCAACTGTAATAAGAAAGTTGAATCAAAGAAGGAATTATTGTTAAATCTTGACTATAAATATCAAATTGCGGTAGTGGTGGAAGTGACAATATATTTTTTTAGGTACTTTACTTGAGTATTTCCATTTTCTGCTACCTTATACTTCCACTTTACAAACTTTTGGAGCTAAATATTGTACTTTTTTATTCCACTGCTACTTTATTTGATAACTTTAGTTACTTGCTACCTTGCAGATTACACACTGCAACGGAGCCAAAGACGTGCTTTTTAAAAGTATCTAGACTCTTAATCAGATAATGAATATAGAAGATAATGCTGACCTGTGTATACATGTAAACATATGTTTAATTGACTTTCGCTTGTACTTTTGACACTTAAACACATTTAATATCAGCTCATTTAAGACTTTAAGCCCAGTATGATTCATATAAGTGACTTTCAGCTTCACCACAGTATTTTAACAAGATATCTTTACATTCCTGCTTCAGGCTGTGTTTCATGAGATATGCTCATAATTTGGGATTGTACCAAACATGAAGAGAGGATTTAATCTAAAACCTCATGACTGCATAACTGTCAACATACGTAGACTTTGTTTTGAACTTTTAAAATCCACCATCATAACTCACATCCAAGTGTTTCATCCCAAACACTGGATCTGTCTTTTCTGGGAGAGCGGCTCGACTCTGAATGAGTTTGCCTTCCATCTTTATTTAGTTTTAACAGACATTTTCACCCACACAGGCTCTCAGGGTGACTTCTGTGTGGAAGCAGAGAGCTGTGAGCTGTTCTGCTGCTGTTCCTTCAGTCCAAAGTGGACATGGGTTTGTGGCTGCGGCCCCTTTAAGAGCAGAGCCAGTAATTGCCGGAGTCCTCAGTCAGTCAGATACCCAGCGAGTCAGTCTGGCGCCAGCGCTATGCAAACTGTATATTATCGGCACTCCTTCACCTAAATAACAAGAGGAGGACCTCCTTGTCAGAGAAAAAAGAGCCTAAGTGCAACTCGAGAGCGACCTTCAATTGGATGATGTGGGAAGCAGCAAAGTTTGTGCGCACATTTAAATAAGTGTGTAATGTGTTTGGAATGTGGAGAGGAAATCAAAGTAATGGTTGAACAAAGTAAAAGGCGAGTTATGAAAATAAAACTGGAGGGCAGGCAGTAAAACTAGAGTGGCGGTGACATTTGTTCCCAGCGGGGCTCAAGTTTATGTATTTACGCATGCAAATGCTGGATGACTTCATCAGTAACAGACGAAGAAAAAGGATGATTTAATGGGTGTTTTCCTCTTTTTTTTTTTTAAGACACTTTCATCAAACCATGCATTCTCTTTGAGCTGCAGGCCTCAGGCACTCAACACTCCGGTTTATTGGAAATCCCCATCTTTCATAACGTATCAATATTTATGATGCATAAAGTGATTAAATTAATGAGATAGATTTTAGTCTCCAGGCCCTCCCCATGACTTCAGGCCTCACGAAGATGTGTGATGCTCGTCATTTATTAACTGCTGTCATTGTTGATCATTTGCAAGTTGAAAGGTCTGACGGGAGATGGTTCTTCTCCACTGGTACGGTCCTTACCTGGCCCACATAGGCGGCTGTAGTGATAGGGGTTGCAGCACACCTTTGCGCTGTCCACTGCGCCGAAGCTCTGGCAGTGGCTCAGCGTTTTGAGCCTGGCTGACGGCGGCAGGTCGCTCCAGCGGTACATCTTACACAGGAGATACTGTGGAAAGACGTGATGCGCCCCGAGACGCAGCTCAGTGCCCGGCACCATGACGCACTCGCTGGACATCCCTCCTTTGGTCTCCACAGCCTTCACCAAGGCGTCCAGACATCTCTCCTTGAGTCTTTTAAGAAAAGCGTGAGCAGTGCTCGCCAGTTCCTCCTCCAGCCCCGCATGCCTCGGTGCGCACTGAGGGCCCCCTCCGTCTTTTTTCGGGGCCCAATAAGCGCTCCGAGGTCTGAGATCCCATTCCCCAAACAAACAACACGTCACCGTCCTACTGTCGCCCTCCTGTCCCCGCCGGGAGCCTCTGTGCTCCGGGGCGCACATGGCACCCCGGTCATCGTCCGCCTGCTCCTCTTCCTCCCTCTCCGCACTCTCCGCCAGGTCTCCAGCCTCCCCCGTGAGTCCCGGAGCCGGGTCAGTGTGTGTCACCGACCGCTGCTCATGCCTGTGGAGCTTTCCTGAGTGTCTGCCGCACGGACCGGTCCGTCCTCCCTCACCTCGTCTGCTTCCATCCCGCCCGTCGCTCTCGGTGACCAGACGGCTTCTCCAGAGTCGCCGAACAAGACCTGAGCGTTTCGACTTGAACATACGACAACCTAGACAGTTTTGGATGCGTCCTGTCGGTCCCGTCCGGGTCCCGGGAGATGCCACATCGATTTACACTCGTCGCGCAAGACCGGGGGTTTGTGCACGGTGCGCGCAACATGCGCAGCCGGTGGTCACCGTCGTCTGGCTCTCCCGCAGCATTAGAAAGACATATTCAATCATGCGCTGCGTTAAACATCACTGAGCGTCTGAAGAAGGAGAAGGCTGACCTGCTGTCGCCAACTCAATTAAGCCACAACTTTTGCCACTAAGCCTTCAGCTCCCCCAACACTCTGGCGATCCCGCACACAGCCCGCAAACCATAGTTAGGAGCAGTATCAGTTTACATTAACGCGAACAGCATCAGGCACATACATCCGAAAGTTTTCCCAGAGTTTCTCCTTCAGCCCCGTGAACCCCCCTGATCCGTAAAATCCCTCCTTCACCCCGAGATAAATCCTGAAAGATCCCGACTGCCACTGAGGTTGGAGGCAGTAATCCCGCTGCAGAGTCCCGGGACAGAGCAGAGGTGGTCGGGGACTCCGGTGCCAAACTCCGGGACGGATTCCGTGCTGAGAAGTTGTTTTAAAGAGAGCTGGAATTACTCCACTCTCCACTCCCCTACACACACTCACACACACACACACACACACACACACACACACACACACACACACACACACACACGCGCGCACACACACACACACACAGTCAAGGCAGAAAGGACACAACCGAGCTTGCGCGACTAAGACTTTCAAAATAAAACCCACATAGAGAAAAAAAACTGCAAGTGTTTGTTCACAAAACGTGTCAAAAATTGAAATAAGTGGTTGTTTTTTTTTCTTTCTCTTTTGTGATCCAAAAGTGTGTATTAAAGTACATGTACTAAAAAAGGCCGTAGATGCTTAAAGGCCACTGTGTTGTTTTAGAGAAGCATCAAAACATTTTGAATTTTGATATTTGCAATATTAATGATACAATAATACAAACTCAGATACAAACTTTGATAGTTTCCATTTTATGTCCAACTGACCTGCTGCACCCAATCTACAGTAACCTAAACGACTCAAAAGAATAAACCAGCCATGAATTCTTTATTATTGTTTGTATTCATTATTTTCTTTATCACTTTCGAGAAATCTATTATCTAAAAAGTTTTCTACGGTGGCCCTGAGGGTCAAAACACAACGACGTTCCATAAAACAAAACGTTTTTTGAGATGTTGTCTTGTTTTGACTCTCAGGGCCACCGTAGTTGTCACTGAGACGAGTGAAAAAAGTGAAAAAAACAAAACAAAAACAAAAACAAACATTGAATCTTTCAGAAATGAAACATGGTGCTTTTATTTTGAAACCAGGATCCCTGAACCTCCCGTGTAATACTGTCTGTACTGACTCTACCTCTCTCTCTCTCTCTCTCTCTCTCTCTCTCTCTCTCTCTCTCTCTCTCTCTCTCTCCCTTCCTCACTCTCTCTCGCTTGCTCTCTCTCTGTCTCTCTCTCTCTGTCTCTCTCTCTCTCTCTCTCTCTCTCTCTCTCTCTCCCTTCCTCTTTCTCTCCCTCTCGCTCCCTCCCCCCTCCTCCCTCTCCCGGGGCCCCAGAGGAAAGCTCTGGAGCCATTGGTTGATTCCCGCCATCATGTGCCAGTCTAGACACTTTGGCGGCTGCTGGGAGCCGCACTGATTGTTGCGCAAACAGGTTTCAAGTTTCTTAACTCTTAAAGACGCAACATCCTGCTCTGCTGTGCTCTGCACGCTCTGGACACGTCCTGCAGCGTCCTGATCACACTGATAAATCACATCGATCTGCTCAGCAGATACATGATAACAGAATATATGCAGAGAATAATCCGAGCCTTCATGGGCTGGATTTATGAATGAGCACAGAGTCTCTCCAGAAACTCAATAATGAGGACAATACCAGTCTAACAGGTAAAGACTTATTAATGAATCTGAGGTGCGTCATGTCGTTGTGTCCCTTTTATAATTATTATTCGCTCATTAAAGGTGAATAAACGAGCCTAAATGTGGAGTCACAGCCACCTCATGCTTTAAGAATGTAAAGCTGCTTATGTGTGTTTATTAGTCCAGACTTCCAAGGTTCAGCTCTAAATGGAGACATGGAGAGTTTAACTGTGAACACATAAAGCTGAGCATTACAGTGAGTCCCTGCAGCTCTTGGATCAGATGGCAAATGTTTATTTCCCTTAGTTTAACCATTTGTTTGTACTCTGATTGGTCATAATATTTGATGACATTAACTTTCAGCAGCATTTCAGTTTTGTAGCATTTATTAAAGCAGGATTTTTACATCATGTATAGTTAAATCAGTTGTAATGCATGCATCCTAATTTATCATTTTATTTTTATTGCAATTAATTGATATTTCAGTGCAGCCAAAAAATATCTGTTGCATTTGCAATGTTTTCCTTTTTCTCATGTGTTTTATTTGTAAAGTGATACAAGAAACAACACTGAAAAAACATCAATGAAAAACTGTATACACATGTTACATCTCTACGTATACATACATGTATGAAAATGTATTTTTCAAGATGAGTTATGTGCATTCATTCATGCCTACAAACTGATCTAAAAAACTTTAAAAATGTTTCCATCCCTCATTTTTGTACGTTCGTCTGACGTCCATTTCTTTGACGTTGTTTAATTAATATCATCAATTATGGTTTTTATACATAAAATCTTCATTTTCTAAGTACCTACTGTATATACAGCATAGTAGGAGTTGTTATTATTGTGATAAATATCTGCTTTAAAAGAAATGCAAAGAATCCAATGTTTTCCCCTGACATGTGATGGAGTAGAAGTAATGAGAATACGTGCGCTTATAAGTTTAATATTATTGTTATATCAGTTATTATTACTGTTTCAGTATTTAAATCATAACTGTACAGCATTAAGGTATTCATGAAATATTAATATAACGATAACACGACATTTTAAATGTTATTTTTTATCACATCAAGTGACATCACATTTTTACTGCAAATCCATCCAAAGTTCAATGTTTAATGAAACTTGTCTTTGTCTTACCTTGAACAGGTATCATGGCCTGCAAGGAAGCTGTTAAGCTAGAGACCACTGTTCAGGATGTGTTTCAACCTTTTGTAAAGGTTTGGATATTTTAAACAAGATGACATTTTTCCAGCTGGAAATTTTTGATGAGACAGTTTGGAGCTAAAAACCCAGTTGCCCAGATAAAATGCTGAGTTAACTACTTATATGTTCTTTAAAATTGAACATAAAGAAACATAAGCCTTTCAACATATCACACTAAAAGTCTGTCCTTCAGTGTACCTGTCACACATTCAAGTGGTCAGAAATTAATTTCAGCCTGTAAGAATTATGCGCAACTTTTGATACAATCCTTCCAAATTGGTCAGGAATCTTTCACAGTAGCTCAGTTTGTGAATGGGAGGACAATTGTAAAGAGCTTTGGAAGAAATATATAAGTGCAGACTTTTACAGATTGAGGTTAAATTGCAAATCCCAACAGTCTGAATAGAGTGTTCACACAGTTGAGCAGAGGGAGCTATTGAAAGTTAGTAACAAGGAACATGGGGGGTAGACTGGGGTAAACAGGGGGTAAGGGTATCCCCCAGTGGCATCAAGCCAGTCCGCCAACAGCCCTGCCAACATGAGCGCCTCCACCACCGCTCAAGACTGGCATTTTAACAACTCTGCAAACGTTGGTTCAGAGGATGTTATGGCCGTAGGATTAGCTTCCTGGTGGCTGACCGTTCACACCTCGTAGCAGAAGCGTTAACCCTGCGTGTCAGTGACATGTCCAGTAAGAAAACCGAAAACGAGTGTGCCCAAACTCTGCTCGGGTATGTGAGGGAAGACAGGGCTGGCTGAAGACGTGGGAGTCAGGTTACAATGACAGGAGGAGAGAGAGAGTTGAGGAAGAAGAGAAGATCTGTGTGTGTGTGTGTGTGTGTGTGTGTGTGTGTGTGTGTGTGTGTGTGTGTGTGTGTGTGTGTGTGTGTGTGTGTGTGGCTGCAGAGGGGTTCACTGGGCACCTGTTCAAAATGTGTTCCCCTGTGTAACTCAATCAGATCCAGAGATGCAGAGAGGGTGTTTTGGAAGAGCTTCATCCAGAGTTGAACGCTTCAGCGGCCACATAAACACAACAGGCACTCACAGCCGCGGGAAACATGATTTATTGCTCTTTAAATCGACATATAGCCACATATGTTTTATTAAAACGATCTCAGAGGAGCACTGACCATCCAACATCAGCTGGCATCTTTTACTGTCAAAACTGGTGTTGTTTTCCATAAATTATTGTTTGTTTCATTATTGATTTAAAAAAAAAAAAAAATGAAAGTCAGATAAGTGAAACACAAATCAAAGTGGGCGTAACGCACATACCTACAAGTCAACACTGGAATATAATGCCAGTGGTCAAAGTGACACAGCAGATCTATTTCTAGGTGTGGCTTAAACACCGGATGCATTTTTATCACGAATATGACCACTGATAATAACCGTTCATAATCATACAGTCAGTTAAATCTTACAGGCAAGGAAAAACTCAATAAACGTGGGATACGTGGAGATGTGGCCTGTGATTGGATAAAAACCATGTGTGTGATATGAACCCAACAGCAGGAAAACTATGTTGTAATAACAGCAACAATGACATCAAAAGGCCGAAAGTCCAACCAAGTGGTAATTAATGTGAGTCAGTTTGCCGTCAAGGACGCATACAGTTCTCATAGTGTGCAATAAAATTTACTGTGCACATAATGAGTGACTTATATACATACATGCCAAGTGCAGCATGTTGATATCATTCCTGCATAGTGCAATACAAGAATTATCTGCAATGAATCGACAGCTAATATGTACAGGGAGCAATCAGCAGATACTTGAGTCAAAGTAAAGATAGCGTGTTGAAATGGTCACTCATACAAATAGTAAAAGCAAACAATGTTTGAGTCCTTTGAGTCATGCTATATATACTTGCAAAAATGGCACGTTGCTGTTGAATTGAGGAGTCTCACCGCCTGAGGAAAGAAGTTGCTCTGTAGTCTGGTCCTACGGCAGCAGATACTTCTGTATCATTTGTCTGACGGCAGCAGGGTGAACAGACTGTGGCTGTGGTTGTGCTGTCTTTTAGTATCCTTTGGACTCTGTGCAGATGTCTCACTTCTCCGGTATACAGCTCAGTACTCAAGAAAAAGTCTTAAAGTTATTTGATTTTAATTGTTCTTAAGTATCAAAAGTACACTACATTGCCAAAAGTATTCGCTCACCTGCCTTGACTCACTCATGAACTTAAGTGACATCCCATTCTTGATCCATTGGGTTTAATATGAAGACCCTTTGCAGCTATAACAGCTTCAACTCTTCTGGGAAAGCTTTCCACAAGGTTTAGGAGTGTGTTTATGGGAATTTTTGACCATTCTTCTAGAAGCACATTTGTGAGATCACACACTGATGTTGGACGGGAAGACCTGGCTCTCAGTCTCCTCTCTAATTCATCCCAAAGGTGTTCTATTGGGTTGAGGTCAGAACTCTGTGCAGGCCAGTCAAGTTTATCCACACCCAACTCTCTCATCCATGTCTTTATGGACGTTGCTTTGTGCATTGGTGCACAGTCATGTTGGAACAGGAAGGGGCCATCCCTAAACTGTTCCCACAATGTTGGGAGCAGGGAATTGTCCAACATCTCTTGGTATGCTGAAGAGTTCCTTTCACTGGAACTAAGGGGCCAAGCCCAGCTCCTGAAAAACAACCCCACACCATAATCTCCCCTCCGCCAAACTTTACACTTGGCACAATGCAGTCAGACAAGAACCGTTCTCCTGGCAACTGCCAAACCCGACTCGTCCATCAGATTGCCAGATGGATATGCGCAATTTGTCACTCCAGAGAACGCGTCTCCACTGCTCTACAGTCCAGAGGCAGCGTGCTTTACACCACTGCATCCGACGCTTTGCATTGCACTTCCTGATGTGTGGCTTGGATGCAGCTGCTCGGCCATGGAAACCCATTCCATGAAGCTCTCTGCGCACTGTTCTTGAGCTAATCTGAAGGCGAAATGAAGTTTGGAGGTCTATAGTCATTGACTCTGCAGAAAGTTGGTGACCTCTAGGCACTGTGCACCTCAGCATCAGCATCCTGAATCTGCTCCGTCATTTTACGTGGCCTACCACTTCATGGCTGAGTTGCTGTCGTTACTTCCACTTTGTTATAATACCACTGACAGTTGACTGTGGAATATTTAGGAGTGAGGATATTTCATGACTGGACTTGTTGCACAGGTGGCATCCTATCACAGTACCACGCTGGAATTCACTGAGCTCCTGAGAGCAACCCATTCTTTCACAAATGTTTGTAGAAACAGTCTGCATACCTAGATGCTTGTTTTTATACACCTGTGGCCATGGAAGTGATTGCAACACCTGATTTCGATTATTTGGATGGGTGAGTGAATACTTTTGGCAATATAGTTCAGTTTTCTGGCAGTAAAAGAACTTGAATACAAGTAAAAGTAAATCATACATCCGGGCTCGGTTCTAGGCATGGGGGGGGTGAAATGCCCCCTCGCGTTGCTTCAACTGCCCCACTAAACCAACCCCACTTCATTCTGAAAATCAACGAAAAAAAGAAAAGTATATTCAAATATAAAATGTTGTAATTTATTCCCATAAATGCTGCTCAGAGAGTAATCACAGTCCATGGCTCTTCTGCTAACAGAGCCAGGTCTCTCTCTCTCTTGCACCATGCATACCATCACTAGCAGCTTCTCTCCGTTAGCATCACATTAGATACCATGGGCACTCCAGATAGTTTTAGCCACAGGCTTGTTAGTTGTTAGCATGCCTGCTAGCCGCTGCTAGTAGTAGCATAGTCCCATCAGCAGTTGCTGCGGAGTTTGTCTCTGTCGCGCTCCGTGGCATGGGAAGCTTCACAAGGGCAGTCTACGTACCGGTTGTGAGGTACGCGAGCCTCCCCCGCCCGCAACGATGCGCAATGATACAGCATCAATCAGTCAGTCAAGATTTATTTTTATAGCGCTGTTTACAAAATTGCATTGTCACAGATTACTGTGTCCTTTCTCCTTTCCGACGCACTATGCTACATGAGAGAAAGTCAACTTTGGTTATTCTGGCACATAAGAAGGCCATAACAGCTGGGCTGGATATGGATGCATTTGTTAGGGTTTTTTGCACACAGAAACAGAAGACTGATGCTGTAATAGGTTACAGCCTAAGCCATGTTCTGTGTAACATGAAAAGATCTTTAGTCACAGAGCCAGCAAAACAAAACAAAGAGGATACACAATATGAAACTTGACCAACAGTGACTTTATTTACCCAAACAATATGAACAACTAAAATGTTTCTTGTGATAAAAAAAAAACATAAAACACAAAAAACTTTTTTAAAAAGACTGTTGTAAAATAGTTATTGTTTTTACTCCAAACTTGAAAACTTGTAACATTAGCAAATGCTGGAGGATAATAACACAAATAATGATATTTAGCGTTAGATTCCATTTAATATTAGATAACTAACTATAATTGGGCATTGATAATTGAAGTTGTCCTCCTATAACAGGAGGGTGGAGGTGGGTTTAAAATTTAAAATGCCAATTACATTGTAGCTTCACATTTAAATAGAAAATATGTTGGTAGACTGACATCAAGAATTTGTTGGCCACAGAATTTGTTTTCTTCATCAATCCACAAAAAGAATTCCCAGTAGAGCTTTGCCGACGGAACCACGGCGAATCTGCGATGCTTACGTCTGGGTTGGCATCATAGACTGGTAGGCATACAAAACATCATCCCTATGGCACTCAACACAGTAGCAGTTGGTGACCAATTAACATTTCTTACTGCCCCCCAATCAAGACAGTCTAGACCCAGGCCTGTATACATCTATATACATCTATATATTACATTCATATACTGTATACTATGTGTTGACCGACTATTGTTAGATCAGATATTCATCTTTTGTTTTTAGAATCAGTGTTTTGTGATACTCAATAAATCATCAACATGTGCTCACATGTTGATGGAGCAGACTAGTACATCATTTTTTATTTGACAATTGAATGTAAACATATATACATTCATAAACTTGACATTTTCTAGCCATCTTATGACATTTTTGATGAGACATTGATTATTTATTATTTGCAGCTTAAAACCAATTACTTTTCACAATTTCAAGCCTGATTTGTTGCAGCTGAATCAAGTTCGCAAAACACAATTGCGTGTTTTTATTTATCAGAAGTACCTCTTATTCTTTAAACATATTGTGCCACAAAAACATCTTTACTTTTATATGTGAGACCTGTAAACAACGAAAATAATTCCAAGGCACTGCCTCGCTTACTGCTGGAAGATTTAGTTCATGAAACATTTTGTGATATAACTATCATAATATCTAGTAAGAGACCACTGTTTGACACTACAAGTGTGAAAACACTGGGTGAGTTTTAGGAGACGTCGGGACATTTTTCAGCCATATTTTTGCCAACAGAACCAGATAAGCCAAAACATGAATGTTTTCTAACCCCAGCCTCACCAAGTGTTTTTTTGTGCTGAATCCTAACCAGACCAAGCACAGAGTTGTAACATGGATTGTGAATTGGATATAAGAAAAATTAAACTCTATCCAACATTTATTCTGCCAAGTTGGTTGACTGGATGAGAGGTAGAAATGTCCGAGATACTAAAATGTCAGCACTCAGAACCGGGACGCAACCCCCCCCCACAACTATCTGCGTGAATAAGCTCCAGTATGAAAATATTTGCATAACACTTTTGATGAATTGACCTTCTAATAGAATCTGTGTGACTCCAACAATCACTGCTGACGCCATGTCAAAGCGTCCCGGTTGCGTGTGTGCTGGTGATAAGGCGTGTGTGGGAAGAGGCGTGTGGTGGTGTGTAAAGGTTGGTGGGAGAGTAGACAGGGTGTCCGGCACCAAACCACCTCCCAAAATAAACGCAGTCCCTGTGTCTCTGTCTGTCCAGTGGCAGACCCGCGGGCTCCCACAGCTCCAGCAGCCGAGAGGAGTCTGAGGCCAGGCGGCCCGTCACAGGAACAACATGTCATCAGCTTCATCGCTCCACTAATGGCCCTCCTCTAGACCAGAGACATGGCAGACAGTGTGTTGCCCCACCAAGGCGGCAGTTTACTCTGCACTCACACACATGCGTACATAAACATTCATGCACGCACAAACACTCTGCTGCCCACTCCCATCCACTTACAGGCCAGCACTGGAGAGACTAGGAGGCCCCCTTATGAAAACATGCAGGGGTGCTGGAGATAATGTCTAGCCAGACCTCTGGACTCACGCCAGGCTGCCCTCTTAATATGAGCTTCATTGGAATCTCTGCACAGAAACACTGCCAAGGGTCAGTAACGTTAGCCAGCTAAAATATTTATGTGTTTGGAGCTGATCCTGACCTAAAGGAATAGTTCAACAATTTAGGAAATACTCTTACTCACTTTCTTGTAAAGAGTTAGATGAGACGACTGATACCACTCACATATGTGCTTATACAGCCAGTGGAAAGTTAGCTTAGCATAGAAAAACGGGAAAGAGAAAAACAACCAGCTCTGTCCAGTGGTAATTAAATACAATACAAAACAGGAAAGCACCAATTGTTTTTATGCACATTAAAAAACAAGATATAATCATAATTTAATAGTTTTAAAAGTGCTGGTTGGTGGCTTTTGCTTGACCCCTTGGACAGTTAATGTTAGGCTAACTGTAGGCTTCTTGCTGTTGACTGCAGTTTAATATTTATAAAATTGGAGACTTGTATTAATATTCTTCACTGATTCTCTGCCAAATAGTGGATACCCATATTTGCCAAACACTTTAACACAAAATTAAGATGCGTACAGTTGGTATTAAGAGATGTTAGTAATCAGTCTTCTCATCTAATTCTTTGCTAGAAGGTGGATACAGATAACCATTCACTTAGATATTGAGTCACAGATAGTCGCAGGTTAGCTAAGCCTAGCTTGTCTTGAAGACAGACAGACAAGGGGAAAGAGTTAGCCTGATCCCTAGCAAAGGTAAAAACAAATCTACATCACAGAATCAGTTTAGTTTGGCTTAGTAAATAACAAGTTGTGCCTTTTGTTTGGTAACTCACCCAGAAATAAAAAATGTGCCTTGTTATGAGACAGAGTCAGACTGGCTGTTTCCATGTCTCCTCTTCATGCTAAGCTAACTAGCTGCTGTCAGTTGCTCCATATTTGACAAACAGAAATGAGACACATATCAACATTCTCATCTAATTAAAGTTAGCTTAGTTAGCATAATGACTAAAAACAGGAGGGAAACGGCCAAATTGGCTCGACCGAAAAGTAAAATGCCGGTATATCAGCACCACTTCAGCTCACTTATAATAATTAAGTTGTATCTTGTTTGTTAACTCATACAAAACCAACAAAAAAGATCAAGCTGAACCAGGCTAACTGCTTCCCTAGCAAAGCTAACTGGCTGCTTTTTGTAGCTTTATATTTAGCATACAAACATGAAAGTGGTATCGGGCCCCTGATCTAGCTCTGGGCAGGAACCTCACACCTTAAGAGAGCACAAGGAGTCAAGAAGCCGCCTGAACTGCTTTCCTTGTTCACAGATCTCAATTGAGCACACACCCATCCCTGTCTGCTGGACTTCTGGCACCAGAGAGGGCGTAATCAAGCCTCGCTCTGCCCTCTCACTCACAGTTCAGCTCTAATGCTCCACCATCCCTTTGAAACTGCACTCAGCTCCCCTTTCAATGAATTTCCACGCACTTTTTTTCAAGGGCCACTTATTTATTTTGTTTCTCTCTCTTTGTGGGTCCGACTCTCACGCTCACCACTGGGGCCGGCCGAGCCGCTGACTGCACTAGTTAGCTCATTAATCACTCTTCTCCTCTGCCTTGTTCTGAGAAACGGAGTCACTAATTAATGGAAAGCACTTTATGACAGAACACAGGGGTTTCCTGGAAATTAACCATTAATCTAGACTTCCATTATAGGTCTAATAGCATGAAGTGGGCGGGGATGGATGGGTTTGAAATGGTGGAAAAGGGTGATGACAGTAACACGACGCTGGAAACAAGAGCTGCTTAAAAAAGTGCGTAAAACCTCATTAATGTTAATGCAGGCATTAGCTGAGTTAACAAGTGGACAGGTTGATGGATGATGCATCAACTAGCTGCATGGTCAAAGAGACGTGTCAGAACATTTAGAAAGGAAGCTGGTTGTGTTCATGTGCACTGATGCAGACTCACATACGGATTAATCCGGGACATTTATGATGATTTAAAGAGAAACTGGGACAACATGAAGCAAAGGTCTGAGCTCACACACAACATTGAGAACATTGTAATTACACAGTACATGCTTCAGATCGTCAGGACATCAGGACTTTATCAGTATCAATTGTTGCACCATATTCCCCCATGCCTCACAGAGCTACTGGTGCATAAATTCCTCTCAATTTGAGACCCTGTAACACTCAAAGTACATTTGAAGTTTGACAATATCCTTCCTATCACCCAGCACACTGGAAACTTGGATGCTTCGCTCTCAGGGCACAACATTCAACTAAACATTTTGAAATCACTTTGACAAAAAGCTACTTTGGCAGAGCTTTTTAAAATCTGATGTGGGTCTCAAAGTAAAAAAATGGCCAGGCAACGATTCCTGCTTTCAAGTTTGTCTGAGGCAAACCTGTCATCCACTCATTATACCATCCCTCAGGAGTTTGCAGGCTTTTTTGTGATGAAATTGTGGGAGCCACTGAAAATTGTTAAATGGCCGCCTTTTTACATATAATCACACACACAAACACACACACACAGATTTAATCACACATCCAACCTTGATGTTTTGATTATAGCTTCGACACCATGTTTCAAAATTTTATTTTTTTTTACTTTTTGATTTAAACCATCCTGACATCAACATTTACCACATATATTTGATCAAACTCAAGTTGATACTTTAAAGCAACATTATGTAGAAATTGGAATTTTGTGCAAATTGGCGTCCCCCTCAGTTTCTGAGTGCGACGCCACGGTCGTAAATGCGTTACACGTCATGTAGGTGCTAACTACAAACATAAGTCATTACGTTACATAGTGCTGAAACAAGGTGGAGAGGCTGAGACCGACTGCAAGACACTGTACCATCAACATGATCCTGAAGTTGGTACTGAAGGTAAAAACAGTTGCTCAATGTTACTTCAGGCTCTAATATATCTGCCATTCAACAGCCTGTCATGCTGATTTGTGTTTGTCCACACATTTCAGTCATTCTCCAGGCGAGTTTTACAACAGAAAAGTGTTTGTCACTGGATGACTGTAGTTTGTGTTCCACTACAGTGTTGCACTCAGTTTAGCTCCTCGGTCATAAGAGGCCCCAGAGGACTCTCATAACCCTTAAGATAATGTACCGGGGAGCAAGACTATCATCAGCTCTGAAACCCTCTTTTGTGAAGAACATCAGGGAATTGTCTTTTTTTAAAAAACATTTATGTTGTTTTGTTGGTAAATGTGAATTGTTGGTGTCATGTCTATATATCCACAACCAGAAAACAAGGAAGTGAGTTTGGTGAGTTCATGCAGGTTCCATGTTTTGCACAGGGGGCTGTTATGATACATGTTATGATACATTATGACAAAAAGATTACTGGTTGAATTTGCAGAGAAGCTGCAGTGATTGGAACAAACTGTCACAAAATTCATGGGGATTGGTTGAATTTGCATTCATTGTTTTGATTGCAACATTGTGACCAACTGGAGAGACAGTGATACCATCTTGTTTATTTCTGAATAAGCACAGTCACTTAAGTTTCTTAAACTTATTCACATTCACACAGTAATCACGTCTTTTTCTGCACCAGTCACAAACATATTCACATACGGAATTGCAGTCGATCAGTATTACAGGTCTTATATGGATAAAAAAAACAAAACCTCGTCCCTAGATCCCCATAGAACTGGGTCTGGTTTTGGTAAAGGCCAAGGTTGTAGGACATGATATTTGTGCGTTTGTTTACTTTCACAGTATTGTATTTTGTTTAGACTTCCATTGGGGGGAACAGTATCTAAGAAAACGAGGAAGGAAACGGGATGAAAACAAAGGAAGAGGAAGGGAACCCAGTGCGATGGAGTCACTCACTGGTCCTGGTTCAGCCGGAGTCATGCGGACAGTGGCGCCACCGCTGCAACTAATGGCTGTGGTCATTTATTTATCTTATATTAAAGCAAGCAAACAAGCAAACAAAATCATGAATCGAGGGAGAATTGATGTGGCGTGTTTCCGTTGTTATCTCAAACTAGAAACAGTCCCTGATCCTGACAGAGGTCCAGTCCCTCGGAGGAATATTCATTGTAAAGTTTACAGCTCACAGGGTGCATCACATCGCTACGTCCTCCTCCTTCCTCTAAGTATTTTGGGGATCTCATGAATTTGTTAGACCGATAACAGACAGAGACAGTGGAGAGATCGTGCAAAGTCTGCAGCCAGATTCAAACTGGGATGTTCTGGTCCATGGTCAGCAGGGCACCACTGTTGTTGTCAGCAAATATTCTATAATACATTTTTTTGAAAGAACTGCAGCCAAAATGTGTGATTGTGAGTACAAAATAGTGTGTTGGGCAAACACGACACTATGAAATCATATGAATAACTGACAAAACTCAGATTAATAATCTGAAATGTTATTCCCATGCAGCTGTGTCTCACAGTGACTGTGTTTCTGGCACGCCCTTTGTTTTTCATGCCGTAGTTTTGTTGTCTTGAAATGCTTACAAATCTTTCTTATGTTTCGCAAAAGCATTTTTCCTAATTATTGTTTTACTTCATATTGGAGCCCACAACGTCTTCATCTGTCTCCCTCTGTGGTTGTCTCTGTCCTGTTTGTTTTTGAATTGGATTTGAGTATACGGAGTTATAGTGTACATTCTGTCTGTTTTCAGTCATTAGTGATTTCGTAATGTCATAAATATCCAGTCACCTTGTTTACACATGGACTTCTTTAGATTTAGCTTGAAGTGAATGTGAATTTGTTAAGGTACCATTTCAGACACAGAGAGGAGATATTAAGAATCAGTTGTTGTTGTAAAAGTGCGGAAAAGCAGGACTCCGGATGTGATATACAGTATAAAGACATTTACTGTAGTGTCACAAGACTTAATGGACACAGTGTGAGCAAGTTATCACAAACTTATACACATTCCTACACATACCATGGATTAGTTATGATCGATTTCTCTCCAAAGCAGCTTGTTTGTCCTTGAAACACCAATATATGTCCTCGAATGAAACACTTTATTCATCTCAATTTTCACCATCTCTCTACTCAGTGGACTATTTCATCATAAGACACCAGACACATGGGGTTTGCTGTAGTCATCACAATACACAAGATTTACGTCAAGTTCCTGACCTTCCCAGTGAGCGTTTGGCAGACAGCAGAGAGTAATTTAATATGGACGAGCTAACAAGGCTAAACTGAGATTGATGACTACAACAAACCTTGTAATCCTCGGGATGTTTTCAGTCGTGATGTTCATGATTTTCCCATTAGAGTCCCGCTACAAATCAAGATGTTATCTTTGTTACGCTGCTGCCTGCGCTGTGGTTATATTTATATGTAATATTTTCGAATTAAAAATGTCATCATGTAGACATCTGTTGTAGCAGAGAGTTGTGCACTGACACTGTCCCACACGTTTCCAACAGTGTTCACAGCCAGAAAAACAACGTATTGTTTTTTAAGGTAACAGCGTGTTTCATTTGGTCGCCTGTCGCTTCAGCTTCCAGTGAAACACCAGATGATTCGTCAGAGACTGAGCAAGAAAGTTGGTGACCGTGACTTAACATAACGGGAATACAATTTCATAACATTACCTCGTCTGTTAACACTTCTGCCTGAGTCAGATCAGATAGATTTTCACTGGCAGTGGTGGTTGTTTCACAAGGAAGACAACAACTCCTATGATCCTGCACTCCTTCATGACATCATCAAGCCATCCATCCATCTTCTTCCACTTATCCAGGGTCAGTTTGTGGTGGCAGCAGGCTAATAAGAGTATTCCAGATGTCCCTCTCCCCAGCAACGCTTTCTAGATCCTCCTGGGGATCCTCCAAAGGGAGGCGCCCAGGAGGCATGACCCACTCCGAGCTGTCTCTGGATGTCTGAGCTCCTCACCCTATCTCTACAGCTGAGCCTGGCCACCATACAGAGGAAACACACTTGTATCTGTGATGTCATTCATTCTGTCAGTACCCAAAGCTCACGTCCATAGGTAAGGGTTGGAGTGTAGATCGACTGGTAAATCGAAAGCTTCGCCCTCTGGTCAGATTACTTCTGTACACTCATGATCAAGATTTTCTTTTTACATGTATCCTCATATCATCATTAGAATCCAGTAATCAAACATCCAATCGTTGCACTGAAAATACGTAACAATGCCACTCAAGTGCTGCAATTGTGTAGTCACCATAATTTAGCTTCAAGCTGCGAGTATAAAGCAGAGAAGAGGAGCAGCTAAAGACTGCGCATTGGTTAACTCACTTCTTTATAATGTCACATCTCCAGATTCCAACTTGTAGTCATATGATCTCATGAATCCAGCTGACTTACAACATGACTCTGAAGCCACAGAGGGCTTTTTACCACTTTGTTCACGTATTTAATAGACACCTAAGATATGTATAAAGATATACATAGACATTTAAAACTACTCAATAAGTTTCACAGTTAGTGTTTATGGATGTAGCAAATGAGAAAATGACACTTTGCCAACTTTAAGGTAGATTAATATAAACACTGACATCTTGACAATGTGTTGCCTCAGCGATGGTGGCACTTTGGCAGCAGAGCTACATTTTAACGACAATATAAAAGTGCACATTATTATTTTAAATTTATGTGACAGGGTAAATCTTTTTCAGGGAGGTGTTTCTGTGCAGACACATTAGTCATCATTAAATAGCCCGTGTTTTAAAAGCAGCACATGCTCCATAAATACTGAAGATCATCACCAAGTTTTATGAACTGTTCTGGTACCTTAAATTAATCTGCTAATAGCTGGCGGTTCATTAACAGATAAGACATTGCATGTATGGTCTGACTGATTTGTTCTGTCTGTCTTCAGTCTGCTGCTGGTGACTAACAGGAGCAGATGACGGGTTGGCAGGAGGACGGAGTGTGATATTAAACTGAGGTGACAGTCTCTGAGGAGGGTGGACTATTTGCCACCAAGTCTGAAGCTCAAGATTCACTCACACACACACACACACACACACACACACACAGGAGTCAAATGCAGCAGGAATTCTTGACAGCTTCCTTTTAAGGTCATGGTGGGAGCCGTGAACGCTGCCAGGGCGATGTCGTCTTTAAGCTAAATGATGATGCTGGAAATAGTGATGCTCGTTTTCTATTAGCACGAGAAAGCGTGTGGATCGTACATTAAAGATTCAAATGAGTGTGTTGTACTAAAAAACTAGAAAACGCTCCTTCACTGCAACCCAAACTGCGAGGAGTGTTTGGGTCAGTGTAGTTTGAGTCAAAACATGGTGGAAACAGAGATTATACACTCAAAGCCGACTACACCCACAGCTCCACCAAACACACTCAAACAGCTCGGACTCTGTTTACACAGTGGAGGCTTAATGTTCAAGGGAACACACTCTGCATCGTATATAATTGGTTGTGATTCTCGCTCTTAACTTCAAAGACCGGGAGGGCTGCGGTTCAAGGGTCAAAGGCTCGCCTGTTGCCCAAATGCCCCCCAATTTCCTGTTTTGTCTGGCGCTGGGAGCGTAAAGGGATCTAAAATGTGAAGGCCATGTTCTGCTGGAGCCGATGAGACAAAAGGCTCCACTCCCCTTCTGTTCACTATCTCTTGCAGAGTTGGGAAGTAATGAAGTACAAATACTGAAGTCGATTTTTCAGGTATCTGTACTTTACTTGAGTATTTTGACTTTTGCTCCCTACATCCGAACACAAACATTTGAACTGTCTCTTCCTCGCATTTTCAAAACAGCCTCCTTACTGTAGTTTGATGCTTTTGGGGAGAATTATGGATTATTTTTATTTTGCCTCATCGCACACAGCCTTCCAAACATCACGTGACGGTGCATATCACACAGGGCAGATGTAGGGGGATGAAATGATGTACGAAGACAGAAACAGACAGAGAGGGAGACTGGAACGGGGAGAAAAGGCGTGTTTGTCTCGTATCTGCAGAGAATTTCATATCTTCTCACTTTCTTGCTGTTCGGACGCTTTACCAACCAAAATGTGACGTCCTGGGAACTAACTATCTTTGTGGTGCATTTAGGAACAGCTAGGACAAATCCTAATGATTCTACCTTAAAGTTTAATAGTCTTTTATTAAACGTAATTATATTAACATGACGTAAGCTTGTGTTAGCTTTGCACAGAAATGGCCAGTAGAAATGTCATTCAGAGGGAAACTTTTTACTTTGATGCTCTGAGGACATTTCAGAGCCTGTACTTCAGTACTTTTACTGGAGTAATGAAGTTGAATCAGTCCTTCAGAGTCTTTTTTTTGTGCTCGAGTATCACAGAGAGGCGTATACTTCTGCCACCTCTGATCTCTTGTGAGCATTTATTTTTACTCTTAAACAGTTAGAACGTGGGTTCGTGTAGGTTATAGCATGTAAGGCTGCACACAAAAGCCTGGAAAATGGAATGTAGCCTCAACTCCTTTATTTCATCTTGTCAGGATGAACCATTTTTTTTACTGCCATGGTAAACAAGAACCTCTCTCTCCCACTCCTTTCTTTTCTCTCCGTCTTAAATCAGCAGTCAGGACAGGTCCTCTCACATGCAGCACGCTATCTTAAGAGACACTTCTCTACTTTGTACTGCACCCCAAAGTTAGAGCAGAGACAATTTCATGTTTGGGAACATTTGCACATGAAAAAACAATCATGTGCTCTCTTTGGTTGAGATAAACACATGAAAAATCCTCATTTCTGCACATCCTCCTCCAGAAAACAGAGTGCATATGTGACTTTTTGAGGGGGTGGGGTAACGTGCAAGCGAGTGTCCCCAGTGCTAAATTACACTGCAGCATGGTCCCTCTCAAAGCCCACATCTGGGATTGGCCTTGACAACTGGATGCCGGGCTGCTCTAATTTTGGTTACTTTGTTTATAACCCTATAATAGAGACAGTACAGGACCACAGGGCTGGAATGAAGGAGGGCAAAGTAAAAGCAGTCATTTTGTAGAAGCTTGTGGGGATAAAGACATTTGAGGAAAAGTCAAAAGACTTGTTTGAATTCCTGAATGTATTAGATTAACAAAAACTTTGTAGCTGCAGCGCTGGTTTGTTTCTTTTTAACAGGATTCACACCATCGCAGAGATTCTCCTTCAAACCAGCAGCCTGCAGGTCGGAGCTTGTTGAGTTGGGTAAGCACGAATGTAATAATAATGAGAAATCTGTAATTATATCGGGAGCAGATCTGGGCTTAGCCAGCCCACTCACTCTCTTTGGAGTCTGAGCATGAACATAATCACTGAATACACTTTGTCAACACGGGATAGACAGAATAAAGTCACTTAGAAGACTTGAAAATAAACATTTACACCTCCCCCCGAGGACAAGGCTCAGCTCACCGGATGGAAACACAAATGCTGAATGTAGCTGCGGTCGACGTTTCTCCAGTATCTCGGGATTAAACTGTCATCTAAATGCTGATTTGTCAAATCTGATATTAAAGATCTAATCCCAAATATGTGAGCCGATTTAGGAGCCATTGAGGAAGGACAGGTGATGATGTGTGGAGCTCTGCAGCCTGAACCTTAATGCGACGTCCATCTTAGTTAACATGTCCACATCTCATATTGAAAAATAAACTGAACAACCTATTTGCCTTCTCAAACCTGGAACTGCCAAGGAGGCTGCAGTGCGTACATCTCCAGGACTGACTATAACTCATTTCAATTCAAATATTGGCCAGAAAATGAAATTAAGACTAAATTAGGTGTTATTTCTGTGGTCTCACAGAATCTCACAGTTGATCAAAGCATGTCACTGTCCATTTATAACCACAAATATCCGGATGTGGTGACTTTTTGTTCTCAGATAAATTGAAGGACTACATGACTGGATCAATAGCACCCTCCCAACACACTGTATCAACAGAAAGTTAATCAAAAATCGTCTTAATGATCAAATATTTGAGTCATTTTTCAAGCTAAATAATTTGATTTGGGGGAATTTTATTAGCAGATAAGCAATCTGAATCAGTGCCGACTGCCACAAAACAAAACGGACAATTGGTGCTTTAGTATTCTCAATAAGATGTTCATGCTGTGATACAAATGTCAGGAACTATATTTTATTACCTCCAATGAAAGAAGTTATTTTTATAAATGAGTGGACTGTTATAGAGTTTTGCCCAACCAAAACAGTGATTGAAAGGCATAATTAGTTGCATGTGAACATGAAGGAATAAGTAAATATGATTGAAAAAGTTTTAGAAAACAAAACATGAACTTAAAGTATTAAATAGGAGGCTTAAAGTCAAATGTTTCTATGACATTAGAACCTCTCACAATGTCAGAGAAGTTTTCAGGTGGACTCAGCCATTTGAATCCATTCAGCCTCCTTGGATAATGGAAAATAATTAAGTACTTTTAAGTCATGACTGAGGGCCTAACGAAACAGGCACACTGAGGATTTTTCACAACAAAATAAACTTCTTCAAGAACATATAATGATCAAACTTTTATTGCAAAACTTGATTTACATCCAGTTGAGATAAGACTGAACAGCTTACAAACAAAATATCTCGGCTCTGTAATGAAGGCTCGCCGATGAATTCGGTTACATTTTTGAGCAATAAAATTAAATAAAAGGAAAAGATGTGGCCGGACAGATAGTGCCTCTGACAGAATGAATTCAGTCGGCTGTGGTTTTGACTCACTTTGTCGTTGTTGTATCGGAGGGTCGTTCCCACGAGAATATCTGATGGAAATCTGCACTGTGATGGGACTGTGCAGCAGTAAAACCCTCAAATCTCTGCATGAGGACAAACGATATTTGGATTGTGACATTATCTAAATAGGGATGATTTCATTTCATAATTTAGGGAGAAATTTGATTACAGGAGAAAGCAGAAAGAAAACAAACATGGAAAACAAGATCCCATAGTATCAGATTCAGATCGACTTTAACTCAATAACAACATTTCTTCCTAAATAACTTATGAGTCCCTCACTATCTGTATATTAGATTCTGTGTATAAAAAAATACTGCTCCGTCTGCTCCGCAGCATCAGAATCTCTTCATCTGTCTGCGTTCTTGTCTTCTCTGCTTCTTCTCATTCACTTCCTCTGGTGCTGACGGACTTTCTGCCATAAACCAGGGGCCCAGGAAGTTCACCCACAGCAGGTGCAGGGCTCTGGCCGGGGCCTGACACACACACAGAGGACGAGATCAAATTATGAGACATGAATCACAGAAATATAACGGCAAACTAAAAGGAGAACATGTTCTGCACAAGCTCTTACCAGCAGCCAAAGATACCAGAAATAAGAGGAGATGGTGCTGAGGACTTGTACTATGGCTGTGAGCAGGATGACGTCCTTCAGGTGCCTAAAGTCACAACAAACACACAATAAATGATCGTTTTTCTACGCACACACAAGAGGCACTTTGTGCTCTTCAGCAAGGAAAGACAAGACAAAACTTTAAATGTTGTGTTAAATGGCATTAAAACAAACCAAAACCAAGCCAAATCAATGTTTAAAGATTATAATAAATGGCATTTAGGATAGAAACAAAAGCAAGCAAATACATAATTAGGATTTTAAAAAGGTACAGTAAACAGTAATATTTTAAGCCCTTATCTTAATGAGACTGTTTGAGCATGGAAAGCACCACCTTCCTATGAGCACCAACTGGGATTTCAACATTTATTTCTCGTTAAACTGGGTGATATTCAGTCTGAAGGCCTAAGATGTCTTTTCACCCTCCATAGAACCAGCTAAACTCAGTTACATCGTGTCACAATCACAAATTTCTGCCGTCATTTTTAGAATGTGTTCATTTGTAGATTTAAAAAGAGAAGATATTGATTAGTGCTAATGTGTTTTCCATATTTTTATTTCTCATATTTCACAGGTAGGCGAAATGTGGTCTTCATAAAGATGTAATGAGTTAATGTTTCAATAAAATCTCCTGAACATGGAACTACAGAAGCTGAGAGCTGTCTGCAAGATGCTTCCAGGACAATAAGAGGAGCAGTTCTATAGTAAAATAAGACATTGTGCTAACTGCTTTAATGTTCACGCACGAGTACTCAAGCGTTACAGCGCTGACAACCTCAAACCGAGACTTGTGGAGTGAGGAGTACATGGGATGGCAGAGCAGCTGCTCACTAATCAGACTGGTGGTTAGATCTCTGACCCCTGCGGTGAAATGGCATTCAAAAATAGTTTGTCGCAGGGTTTGTAATAGAGACGTTTTTCCATCTTCTACAGAGTGCAAATAATAGTCCATTTTCATTCTGGCTCCATATTTCTCAGCTGAAGCATCCAGCGTCGTAAATACCTGTGAATCCTCTGAATGTGAATGTTTGATCAAACATTTTAAATAATCTGTGAAAAGACTTCCACTTGTGTTTTTTACAGTGCACGTTGACAAAATATGGTCTCTCTCATCCTGATATATTTGTTTTCTGGGGATGACTCACTCTGCCATTCCCTGCTCCATGTTTAAGTCGATTCCTCCATCCAGGAGACTTCCATCCTCAGCAAACACCGGCTTGGCCATAGCCGACATGGAGCGGTAGCTCCCGACATACACTGCTAGTGCAAACATGAGCAGAAGCTACAGGAGGAATACAAGGTTTAGGTTAGCACCAGGAAGGGTTTGATATCACAGGAAAATTCATTAGATATCTGGATATGTGGATATTAAATCACCTTGTAAAAATACACTCACCCATGTCCAAAATGTAGATGAACTGTAGAAAACCAGGAGATTTACAGCAGCATATATTGCCTGCAAAGGACAAGCAGGAACCTTTAAGTTACTAATAAATTAGTCGATCAACTGAAAACTACTTTGCAACTATTTTGATAATCCATTTACAAAAACAAAAAATGTCAAACGTCAACTGGTTCCAAAGACTGCAGCATCCCGCCTCTTGACATTTAAACATTTCACAACACAAACGCAGCGTTGATGTTCTTACATTAGCTCCGAGGATGACTCTTGTGTAGAACTTCAGCGTTGCCTCGTTCTCCTCATAGATCTGCTTCTTTCCCTTCGTGCCAACTTTACCTTTGGGCTGTTGGGTGAAACACAGAGATCAGTTTTAGTGACATCAGACTGGTTTTCAACCATATTAACCAATGAATGCATTTTGAGTAAAAGCAGGTGCAAAACAGGTGTTTCAGACATGCCTCTCTGATGGTACTCTGACAGACCTCCTGCTTTCTGAAGGCAGTAAATGGATCAGACATTGTCACTATTTACACTCAGTAATAATAACTGAGATCTCACTTAACTTTCCACACTGGAAGTTTTCGGTGTGATGTTCCTGACTGAAAATTTCTGTAAAAGGGGATGAAAGCGATTGCTTTCGTCATCTTATTTTAAGGAGGTTGTGTTTTCACCCCTGTCTGTTGGAAGATGGTTCTCGGCCCACAATGGATGCTGATAACTTTTAGTGTGGATTCTGATAACGGAACGGATCCAGGTATTTATAGTCTCAATTTCTGTAAAATTGTAAGGCAGAGATGTTTGTCCACATTGTTTGTGAAGTTCTCAAGGAATGATGCACAGATCTTATAAAGAAATATCAGGAGTATGTATGTGGCATCAACAAGTGAGTATAATCTGATGCAGATCCTGGGTCTGGTGTGCTTAAATTGCGGTTAAAGGAGCATTCTGTAGTTTGCAGAGGAAATTTCAATCATTAGAGAAAGATCTTCACTGACTGATTTTTTTACCTACTGAAACTAAATACACAAACTCTATTTGTTTTTTACAATGACTAAATAAACGTAATCTCATACTACTGTTTATATGTGGCGGACCCTGCCACCTCTCTAGCTTCGAACAGGTTTCTGGGACCTTATTTTTCTCTGACAACAGCTTGTTTATTTAGTTATGAATGAGTTTGTATCATTACTTCATTTATATTGCAAATGTTAAAATTATTTTCCAAACTACACCATTAAAGAAAACTCAGTGCTGAGTGCCATTCAAGTGAAACATTTAACTCTAGATTCCCTTTTTTGTGTGTAAAAATGAGTTGAATAGATTCAAACAAAACTTTGTACAGCTGAACATTTAATCAAAATATTATCGAGATTGTAATATAGCCACCTGCAAAGTCTGAACTGCAGAAGGTGAATGTGTCAGATATGTACCTGTCACAATATGTCTTAATAAATGAAACACTGTGGCACTACAGAGATGCCTTCAAATCATAATGTCCAGATGTGAGGGGACGTGCTTGTTTGGCGCATCATCATTTTTTACAGTGAAGATGTAATACAAAAATGTCCATGCTTACTAAATCATGACACATATAGAACTCACAATAAGTAGATGTAAATGTAGATGTTCATTGGCAATGGTAGTACCCTGTCACACGGTTGTATACCGTAAATACAACGTATGATGTTTAATGAAATCATGCTATTAAATCTAAAGTCTGGGTGTGACTGAACCTGCTTAGATGATCTGTGTAGCATTCTGGCGTGTCGTAGCTGTGGTTCAGCTTTGTGAAACATTCAGTCTGTAGAAGAAGCTGCCATCAATCAGATAAGATACTTATTACTGTAACGTAGCAGTGAATGTAGAAGTGACTCATGTGTCAGTGGTGCAGCTGCATGTGTGAGCTTCTCTCACCGCCATCGGCTCTCTGACCCGCTGCTGCTGATCTCTTCCTCGGCCTCTTCTTTGACATCGACCTGTGACCCGCCGCCGCTCCTCTCCGTTTGTTGTATTACAGCATCAAAAATCAAACTCTAAAGTCTATCAGCGGTGGAATTGCTTGTAACACATCAGCATTTGGGATTTCTGGGAATCAACATATCCGGCGCATGAATATGTCGTCATCAACTCCGCGTCCTCCAGTGTTGCGACAGATGGGGGAGTTTGGCGCCAGTGCGCCATCTGCTGGTCACTTCTAATACACCCTTATTA
Organism: Acanthopagrus latus; assembly: GCF_904848185.1. Lineage (NCBI taxonomy): Eukaryota > Metazoa > Chordata > Actinopteri > Spariformes > Sparidae > Acanthopagrus > Acanthopagrus latus. The sequence continues at coordinate 4,720,606 of NC_051042.1, read as the reverse complement.
GGCAAAGTAATGCTATTTTTATTTTATTTTTAGTCTTTAATAAAATAGAAACAACAACGTAGCAAAGACACTGCACCTATACGATTAATATTATTCTGTATAAAAAACGCTTTCCCACTTTCTACGCGAAGTGAAATGCCGCCTTTCTCGCTTCAAACAGTGTTCTGGGGACCTCATTTTCCCCTGAGAATAGCTTGTTCACTCAGTTATGGGAAACACAAATATTTAGGTTTTGTATTATTACCTCATGTGCCTTAGTTTGAATATCTTCTCCTCAAAACTACACAGTGCTCCTCATAGCAGACAGTCCCCTTAATTTGACGTTCTGAATTTAGTCAGACCTGTGGGTATTGATAAAGGGTCTGATGTAATGAAAAAAGGGGGGGGGGGATAATCTTAAAACAATCCGTACTCCTAGTTTAATACACTTATAGAGGGGTCGTAAAGAGATGGGGGCGCCATTTTCATTTTCCCTCCTCCATACGGTTTTTGTCTCTCTCGGCCGCCGTAGCCTGAACAGCAGCAGAGGCACTCGGGCGCTTTCCAAACATCAACACGGGAGGCTGCTCCTCTGCTCCTGTCTTTGTATCGGTCAGCAGGCTTCCGCTTGCTTAATACTAGCTAATCAAATGATAGCGCAGTTAAAGAGTCAGTCTCATTCTTAAACTGACAGTTTAAGGCACAACATGGACTATCTGCTGCAGGTGAAAATAGGCGCCCTGATCGGGTTACTTCTTTTAACTTTGTTTTTCGGTTTCATCCCTGCTCGAGTCAAGTGGTTCAGAGACACAAACGGGACAGGTAAGTTGACACTAATAAAACACAAGCAGCTGTTAGCGTTTGCTTGGTGTTCAGCATGATAGTAGACTGAGCGGTTACAATTATGTAGTCCTTCAGTGAAGATGGGGCATTAACATTACCCTTAAATCTCAGTGAAAATGTGGTGTATGGCGAATGTTTCACTTTGATGTTGCTTTAGTCCAATGCCGAATTACAAAGAGGACACTCACTGATCATTTGCACTTTTCGTTCTTTGTCTACGGCTTGTTAAGAGTTCGGAATGAACAAGCCATTCTTAAATCGCTAGAAGTTTGAATTAAGTTTGGCGTTTAGGTGCCGCCTCAGACTAGCAAAAGGAACAGTCTGTAGACAGTGGTCTCCCCTGCCCTCTGTCTCATTGAATCACATATTTAAGAGTAGATAGGGTTGTAAGGGCTATGAACTGTGACACAAAAAAAACATTGCGAAAGAGTTAACAGAGTGGTAGTAGACTGGAGGGGTTTCAGTCACTGATCATAAGTCAAACAAACAGCATTAAGAGCAAAAACACATTTTTTTGTTTGCTTTAATGTTGTGTTTACTCAGGACATTTCCATGTGGCTTATTTAGCAACCTCACACTGCTAACTGTTTCGTTCACCATTATATTGTTACTGTCAACCTTAATCTGTCATGTTTAACCCTCCTGGCTCCCCTGGGCTTGAGTCACCTGATTGGGATGAATTCCTGAAGCCTAAAGCCTCCTAACACATGATCACATACATTTAATCTTATGTATGTAACAAGCCAGCACTTTGTCTGTCGCTGGTGAACCTTTGCCTTTTTAAGTGGAAGTGAGAGTATCATTTCTCTCCGTCACACCTCGTGGGTTTTTATGCTCTTCACTCAGTCATTTGGACTTTCCTGCTTTCAAAATCATGAGGTGTCACATGATCTTCCAGCAGTTATTAAAATTTTGGAAGGAGTGGCAGTGACTTCAATTTGAGTGTCATGTCTGAGCTGTACAATCATCTCTCCAGTTATAAACTAATTAAGTAATAAATGTGATGTTTTCGTGGCAATTTAAAAATGTGAAATGCTCCATTAATTCACATGGAGAATCATGACAGGTTCACTTTTTTTCCATAGCAATGCAGACGTTCAGAGTAATACATGAGTAAAGTTAGGAAAATTTGTTCTGCAGTTCATGGCATTTGTCTCTAGTAGGTGAATGTTCCATGTGTTCATTTGCAGAAACCCACCGCACAGTTCTGAGTCTCATCAGCTGTTTTGCTGGGGGTGTTTTCCTGGCGGCATGTTTGCTCGATATCATTCCAGATTATCTCTCAGACATCCACGCCGAGCTGGATGCTCGGATGGTGGAGGTACGTCTGAGTATGGACTGCATGTCTGAACTGTTTTTGTTGTATTATTTTTATTGTAAATCAATCATGTAACAATTACTTTGATATATCTATTCATCATTTAGTCTATAAAATGTCAGAAGTTGTGAAAAATTTGCATCTCAGAGCCCAAAGTTGACCTCTTTAAATCACTTGTTCAGTCTGATCAGCAGTCCGAAACACCCAAAATCCACAATTATATAAATCACATTATTCTATAAAACCTGGCTAATCCTCGTATTTGATGTTTGGTGTTTATTACTTGATAATTAACTTTAAAACATTTTTCTTGTGTGTAATTCTGTTGACAAACCGTCCAACAAACATGCACAGGTGAAATCCAAACCTCCCTGGTGGAGGTAATAACTATCATTATAATCATATTTGTTTAATATCATATGTCATGAATGTATATTTTCTGAGATGGTTATTGTACCATGAAACTCTCACACCGTTCCAACCCTTGCTATTTATTCTTTAAGAAATGAAAGCCAAAATTAAGTAACAAGTGATCCATAATTACCACCCAAGATATTGTTCAACAATGTAACAGCTATTCCAGTTACATAGCATTTTTAGATATTCTCTCCTTGATCACCGTGGGTCTTTATAGACATCCTGTGCCATAATCTGTTTCCAGTCTCTGTTCTCTAATTTGTTTCTTTATCAAACTGCAGGCTGACTAATCTGACCTGTTGGTCTCAAAACAGACCACTTTCCCCCTTCCAGAGTTCATCATGGCTGCCGGCTTCTTCACCGTCCTCATCCTGGAGAGAATCGTCATGAACTGTCGGGAGATGCGAGGGGCTGCAGAGGAGAGGGCGCCCCTGATATCAGACAACAGAAATGGGCACGGACATGGTCACGGAACAAGTCCTGATCTGGAGGGCAGCGGCCACCACGTCCATGTTGACTTTCAGGCTCATTCCTCCTTTCGTTCCCTCATGCTCTTCCTCTCCCTCTCGCTCCACTCGGTCTTTGAGGGTCTTGCAATCGGCCTGCAGAGCACTGACTCAAAGGTAAGGAGATCAAAAAGTATGTCATCTGATGTTAAAAGGGTCTTGTGTGGACCTTTATTGTATAAGAAACAGGAAGCCACTCCATCATCCAAATTCCCCGGACCCTAATCAGATGAAGCATCCGATGGACATGCCAGTACAATACCAATCCATGGAGGCCCCACCTAGAAACAGATAGGACTCAAGGAGTCTGCCACCAATGCCCTGGTGTCAGACACCACAGACTCACTCAAGAAGTTCTGTTTCCATGCCACGGTGGGTCAGAGCCAGGTCCAATCTACAGTGGTGCCTCCATAGATCAGACTAGTTTCCAGCACATGCCACGGGTGCTCGATCAAATAAATACTGTAAATGCATATCTAAAATTCTCCAGAGATCTTTTAAATCTGCCCAAAGTTCCACAGAATTCAGAACCGAGGGGCTCCTTAGAGTTTCAGGAGCTGCTCAGGGAGCGTACGTGACACAATATTACATTAGTGATCAGAAGGAAATCAGACAGAACAGCCTGAATGTATGTAATTTGGTTAAAGCGATGAGAGGATTTTTTCCCAGAGTTAAACCCTGATAAATGCCTTCAGACAGACCTTTTTTATGCTTTTGGTAAACATAATGTCAAACACAGATATAATAAGTGTGTATGGCACAGATACTCAAGTTGTTTTTTCTGCGCAGGGACAACTTTTGAAAAATGACACGAGGTCTGGGGCCAGTTATCAAACTTACATTATGGAATTCCACTATTGAACATTTATTAATTGGTATCAACAAACAAAAACAACGGGTTTGAAGAACATAATCATGATCCAATAGGCGTCCAGGAATTAATCAAAACTAAGTGAGTAAAGGAATGAGGAGGCGCCTTTCTCCAAGCTCTGTCTGATGGAATCGTCTTCTCTTTCAGTTTATAGCTTCAGGACGCTTTGACAGGAAGGAATCTCGCTGTCATGCGAGTCTGGTCTTCTAGTCATAAGACTGCCAAAACAGTCAGCATAGTTTCAGTGTGTACAACATACAACAGTGTGTTTGTGTGTTTTCAGCTGTAAATGTACTACACTCTTTCAAAATAAGATATATATATATATATATATATATATATATATAGATATAGATATAGATATAGATATAGATATAGATATATATAGATATGTGTGTATATATCGTAGAAAGGAAACAAATCTCGAAATAGACACAATATAATAAAACACCTAAGTGTGCCATGCTGTGGATTAAATGCAGAACACACTTCAGTTTAATGGACTGATTCTGTATACTGCAGTGATGTAGTACCATCCAGAGGATGTGGTCAGCACACACTCACATCACTGTTGGATATTTAACAGATGCAAACAAGCAACCAGCAGTCAGACGGACAACAACAAAAATGAACTATTTTGTATGTATTGACCCATACGTTTTAAGTTTTATATTACTTACACATATTAACAAACAAGTTGCCCACATTACGATCACTGGAAAAAGCAAGCTGACGTATCTATGATGCTCGGAAGAGGCTGACTAGTTTTCTATTGGCCTGTTATTACAAAATTGGATTTCGAGACAGCACGACTGGAGGCCTTTACATATTATGCATGAAAACAGTTTAGGCCATATGCTGCGCTCATTAGATAACTGGACTTACTGACTGGAACACAGGAAACCTTCATGACAACGTTCATGCTCCACCTCCACCACCACCTCGAGCAGCAGCAGAGAACAGCTGTGCTCACGTCACATTCATCATCTGAGCCTGCATCAGCAATGATTAGCTTGAAAGAGGTCATGTGAGACGTAGGATCCACATTTTGCTATTCTGATTATTTTAGGATTCAAATTCAAACAGAGCAGTGTCAACTAGAACACTAGCTGCTAATCTAAAGATCACAAAATAGTTTTATTATCGTACAGTATGGCTCTTTTGGCATTATTGATCTTACATCGTGCATTGATTGGCCTACATCTAAAAATTGTTGTATGTTTTTATATAATTTTCTGGCAAATGAGATGATAAACAAATTACCGTTGAACCATGACAATGAAAAAATTAGATCGCCTCATTGATAAATCAGATATACATGCAGTGCATGCATTTTTTGCAGGCTGTTTCTTAACTGACCATTATGTAAAAGCTATTGAAGCAATAAAACCATGATTCTCTTTGTTTTCTCCAGGTTTTAGAGATCTGCATCGCTATACTCGTCCACAAGAGCATCATAGTGTTCAGCCTGTCAGTGAAGCTGGTCCAGAGCGCAGTGCCTCCGTTATGGGTGGCCGCTTATATCGGTGTGTTCGCATTGATGTCACCTATAGGCATCGCCATCGGCATCAGTGTGATGGAGGCTCAGCTAGCGGCTGGAATGCTAATCCAGGCCGTCCTGGAGGGGCTCGCTGCCGGGACATTTGTTTACATCACCTTTCTGGAGATCCTCCCACATGAGCTTAACTCACCTGGGAAGCAGCTTCTCAAGGTGCTCTTCATCCTGCTTGGCTTCAGCGTCATGGCCGCTCTGACATTTCTGGGCTGAGAGCAAGTCATCGTTGAGTTGGCACATCTGTCAGGATGTGACCGGGATGCTTTGTGCCAACTACTGCAGCTCCCACAAGTTAGTGGGTGACTTTTGTACAGAAAGACAAACTGTCCTCCTTAGAAAAGAAGAAGTAGGTTTACTGACGCAATGTTACACCCAACTCTGGAGTTTAATCATCAAAGAAGCCTGACAACAGATCTATGTTTTATTGCGTTCATGGTACTTTTAAAACGTTATGTGTATATGATTAGTTTTTTTAGAGGATTTTATTCAAAGAGGAAACACTTTCTGCAAACTTTTGCAGAACAACTGAGAGAATCACAGGGGAAAGAGGTGTGTTATCACTGAGTCTCTTCATTTATCACTTGTTTTTAAACCAGCCTGCAAACAGTCTCTGACCTTTGACACTATTGAGGGAACTACTAGAAACAAAGGGCTGCGCTACACGTGCATAATACCTTGTCATTAATTCAATCATGTCAGCACATCAGTACCTCCAGATCATTAATGTTTACATTTTATTTTCAATTAATTCAAACCGGGAGCTTCCATTTCCCAAAAAGCACTGTTTGTGCCTTCACTTTTGTTTTTTTAAATGTTGCTTCCACTGACCCAGATTTATTTGTTAAACACTGGCATTTTAGTGCAATTCTTAGTTTTTTTCTCTGGAGAATCAATCAAAATGTCATATATTCATCCACTACACTAATGTAAATGTAAACTGACTTCCTCATGCCTTAAGAAGTTTTATGCCAAAAAGAGAGAGACAACAATGACAAAATATGTGGGATTTGTTTTTATTCTGTTTGCACTTTTTTAATAAAGAAGCAGTGATGTTGTCCACAATTTTAAACAAGCTGATCACGGTAGACTCTGTCCTTGTTTAGTCCGTTCTGTTTGCACACTGCTTCGTCCTGCTTCCTCCTGCTGCACACTGCTGCGTACTGCAAACATAGACAAAATGCTGCTTTATTAACACACCTCTCTATGCAGAGTGATTTAAGGTCTCTAATTTGATTGAAACTTTAAATTTCAGCACAGAGAGAAGTGAGAGATAGAATTCTGCAAACTGATACCTGTTAACAATGCTTAAAGCAGCTTTCATTGATTAATCAGTTAGTCTATAAAATGTCTAAGAAATTGGGAAAAATACTTTTCCTGGGTCCCCAGAGCCCTAAGTTACGTCTTCAAATTGCTTCTTTTGTCCAACTGACAGTCCAAAACTCAAAGACTCTTCATTTACTGTCATAACTGACAAGAAAAGGAGCAAATGTAAGACGCTGCAACCAGCGATAATTTCATATTTTTGCTTAAAAAATTTCTTGTAAAAAATGTAACTAGTTTTCTTTCTATCAACTAACCAATTAATCGATGCAGCTCTAATTTGCATCAAGAAATCACACCAAGTAGGACACCACAGTAAAGTAATTCATTTTTTCTTAAACTGAAGCGTGGGCCAATCCACACATGTATAATGAAAAATGGCACATTCAATAAACAAAGTAAAAAGCTCCAGTAAATCTGTGCTTTCATTTATACACAACTCAACTAGCATGTGAATTTTATGTGTGCAATAATAGTTATATGAACTGCCTGTGTAGTCACGATTCCTGTTTTAGTCCATCATGTGACGGTCACATTGTTTCCTCAACAGAGCAAACAGGAAGCTGGAGGATGTGGGCTGGCAGTCAGCAAAAAATTAAAAAAATGTTGATGCCAAATGAAATGTGGCAAGCCTCATATTCTCTGCAGATGCAGATGTGCACAGTATTTCGATTAAAGGTCATCTGACCACAAGTGAAGAAAGTAGCAGGACGACACTGCAGTGTTGTTCATGTGCTCTCTATCAGAACAACATTGTAATGTGTGAGAAGTTCTTTGTAAAGTAAAACAAAACATCAACTGTCCCTCTGCATGTGGACCGACATGTATGTTTTTGTGCCTTATGACTCCTCATCTCAGGAGAGACAGTGTCTGTTGTGTAATCTTGATCAGAGTAAAGATATTTAAAAGGAATTATCTTCTTGTTTATTGCATGACAAGGCAGCAGAACCTGTAATCAATGTGATGCTGGTTTGTAGAAAAATTAAGACAAATAAAAAACCTCTATATACTTGATTTAGATTTACTCAAATGAACATTCTTTGTATAACTGTGAAACGTGTACTGTATTGTGTAATGTAACATATAAAATATTGGGTAATGTAGTTATATGTACTTCTACTTTTAAAATTACTTTGGCTTCACTTCACAAAAAAATATGGCCTCAAAATAGCCCAACTTCAGTTTAGAACACCTTAGATAAATAAATCATGAGTACAAATACACAAACTATACTTCATCTAAGTTTGTTATACTTACTTGTCTTGCAGTGTGTAATGATAAGAGACTAAATGTGCTGTTAGTTAAAGTATATTGATGTTTTATGTGTGTTAGCCGGTGAGACCAGTGTTAGAATAGTGTAACATTTAAGATCAGCTTTTTTAGTTTCACCCACATCTAATTCTAATCCAACGAAAGTTTAAATTAACCAACATTATTATCTGACACCGAGTGTTTCCTTTATCCAGCAGACGTCTCTGATGTGGGTTTGTAGGAGACATGGTGCACTTGTCTGGAGCCACCAGGTGGAGGTGTTGATCCTCTCAGTCAGTAGACTCTCTTAGTGAGGACAGCATTTTCAGGACTTGAGGACTTATATATTAGTTTTCTGAATGTAATTAAGTGATGTGATTTATTTTTCTTTAATTCAGAGGACATTTTGACCTGTGACAGGAGGAAAAGCTCAGGTATTGTTAATTAAAAAATAATGAGGCTTACTCACTTTCAAACTCTCATGACTAACTGGAGCGCATAGACCTTAGTTATTGTTATTAGTAACATCTATGCAGTGGTGGAATGTAACTAAATTTGGTATTTACACATTTGACTTAATGCAGCTTCATACTTTGCCACAGATCTCCAGACACAGTGATTTAGATTATTTCAGTGTTTGTGATATACTGAAAGATTTAGTGTTCTTAATGTTTTTGCAAAAATTCTACTTAAACAAGTTGAAACGCCTCTTGGATTAGCTGTGAAATGCATCATCACAAAGCTAAAAACGAGCTGTTATTCTGAGCTCACAGCATGACAGCAACGCTACAATGATCTTATAGAATATGGTGCATATCTGTACGTTGAACTCCCCAACAGTACATGGAGTTGTCCAGCGCTCGCTGCCTGTTTGTTGGCTGCAGGCTGACATAACAGCCATACATTCCTTTACATCAAAGACACAAACTGTAAAGAAAAAAACTTGTGTAGCGCCGTCTGATGTGATACATGGAGGCTTTGTTAACCCCTGTTTGTCTCTGCGAGGGAATAGAAGTTTATTCATGACCGTCCACTAATGAGAGGTGCTGACGGAGGAACAATAGCCGAGTACAGTAAGTCTGCCAGTTCTGGATGACAGAGGCCTCAGTGTGGAGGAGGGAGACCCAGCTACAGCTCATTAACCTCTTCTATCAGCTCAACTCCGCTGTGTTCTCCTCCCCTCAGTTAGGATTCAGATGATGTCCGGTCTAACACAGGGTCTGCTTTTTCATGCAGAGATGACATGCTTTATTCTAAAGAGAGGAGAGAAAAACATACATGCCATGTTTGATCATTCAAAGGTTTTCAGTTACAGAAATAAACGTTCCAATAAATCTGTCTTCAGATGTGCCTTCATTTGCCTTATCTGTTTTTTCTTCTTTTTCTTGAGAGTTGGATGACAATATAACACACATATACGCCCATAAAACATATTAAGATGAGGCTGATGGTTAGCTTAGATTTGGCATTTTTGGGGCAGGTATGAATGTATACAACACACCAGACTCAAGTTCTTTTAACAGAAGCTAATGTGGAAGTACCAAAAACTACAGATCATCGAGTGATCACCTTTACAGCAGAAGTAAACTTGTTTACAGTGTAGTACAAAAGATGGTTTGTTGTCTTCTCCCAATTTATCCCTTCCTGACACAAGTACGGGGTGAATTTTTCAATAACCTTTTTGCCTCTGTGCCAGTTGTTGTCCACTATCTTGCTGCTAATGTACAAGGTAGTCTGGCTGTTTGGGGCAAATAAACATGTAGTCAAACTCAAGTGAGACACATTTTGCTAATCCTCATGTGTGAACACATAACATGTTAGTGTTAATTAGCTTGGCAGCTTCCAGCTTGGTGGGTTTGTTTAACTAAAGGCTCATTTATGCTCTGCATCAGACAGGACGCCGATGGAGCCTTCTGTCCCTACTCTGGGTTCCCTCCGTCTGTATTTTTGCACGTTTTCTGAAAGCTTACAGATACAGATCAACAGCACCAGATGAAGAAGCAGGGTTTCACCAATTTTACGTTTCATCCTGATGTGAATTTGAATGTTTGCATCAAATTTCATGGCACTAATATCAACCTTCTGGTGGCAAAGTCAGAAGAAAACTAAAGTCAGAAGGGTACATCCTCTGGGGATCATGTGTGGCACACGACCAACTGTCTGACATTGAATCAAAGAGCCGTTACCTTTGTAGATTTCTGCTAGTGAAGCAAACCTGACCCCAAAATGATTCAGTGCTGTAAGTAAGAAAGATGGAGGGAATGAAGATGGAAAGAGATACGTGACGGATAATCAGCAATAATAGCAAACATGATTTGGTTCTCACTGACTATAGTTAATGAGTGGCAGCAGAGGACTGGCCAGCTGTCTGATGTTGTGCAGCCATGGATAATTAATCCATAATCTGGGCCCCAAAACAGGTGGTTCCCTCTGTTGAGGACTTCAAAGAATGTGTAATGTGAAGTTGAACGCGTGAGTCCTTCACAGGTGGTCGCCTCCCTCATATGACATTTGTTCAGGCACAGGAAGCTCAAATCCCACCTTTCATGTCACATGTGCTGGGTCGACGTTCAGTCTCAGTGGGGAACAACAAGCTTACAGGGCACCACACTGGGGACAAGACGGATGTGTGAGACAGCAGTGAGAAAAACATGCGGCTCGCAGGTTTTGTACAACATGATGCGGTGTTAATACAAACTATGTAGAGCTGGAATCATTTAGTTTCTCTTTGAGATTTGTTTGCTTGTGTTTCAAAATCTTTGTTGTTTGATGAAAATGATAATCAGACCAGTGTACGGTGGCCTGAAGGTGCACAACACATTTGAAAAACACTTGAACGAAAAAATAGTTTCAGTTTTGTTCATTTGTTGTTGTGTTTTCTGATTTGTCAGCATGTTTCTGAATTGTTTTTGGATTCGGTAATGTGTTTTTGAAGAGTGTTGCTGCTTTCTATTTTATTCATTTGTTTTAAAATCTGAAATGTTGTAATATTTTCTATTATATTAATGTGTTTCATCTGAGTGTAAACCCACCGTGACGTCACCCGTGGATTTGCGGACAACCATTTTGAAGCCAGAATTGGCATCGTGGGCGTCGGCATCTTGCTTTTCTGAAACCAGATTTGGTCACATTTGGATGAGAGGTTGGAGCTGGAAGAAATATCCTGATTGGATCTGACTCAGAATCTGAGGCCACACCGTGTTAACGACTCGTCAACATGCCCTGCTATATATCATCTGTTTGACTTTAAATGGGACCCAATTATAGCGATTGAGACTATAGACTCAATAGGAAACTGTTTACTGAGCTAATAATCAAGTGTAAAGTAAGATCATTTTCTCATCAGCTTACATACAATCAGACTTGCATCCAGTGGAGTCGTCCTCTGTTGGCAGTCTGAAAGGATGCAGATTTAATGGTTCCCGTTTCAGACAGTGACACAAAAAGTCCTGTGTTTGGTCCCTGGGGACCACCTTAACGCAAGCATGACAGTCCAGACCGACACGCCTCTCCTCCACAGTTTGCATTATATAGATTAGCCACTCTTTGTAATCCAGTGTGTCATTGTAATCCTGCCTGGAGTGACGTTTCCAGGAGCTCCTCCCCTCCTGGTCCTCTCTCCTCCTGCTGTCTCTCCAGCCACTCTGTCCACTCCTCTCATCCTGTCTGCTGAAGGTAAGTCGGCTCTCTGGCTAAAATGACCCCTCGACTGATCACTGATGAGAAGTTTGGGGATATTAGTATGGTTTATTGTGATGATCAAAACCTTAAAAGCAATACTTTGAGTTACATTTTGTAATGAGTGAATGTTTGGAAGCTTTGGAAGATTTGTTCAGTGCAAGACTACATGTTCGGTATTTCGCTTAAGTTAATATAGGAGTAGAGTTATTGTAGAATTGTTTTAATATAAGACTGTTTCAAGTCTTTCAAGAGGAGCAGTGGGGCATCTGTGTCATGACCTAACATCCACATCAGAATTTAGCTTCACACCAGACTACATATGAATTAAATACAATGTTTTTTCTCTATGTTTTAGTTTAAAGAATTGTTTAAATAAGATCACTTTATCCACAGTTCTGTGCATTTAAAGGTAACATGTCCAGTACATGTATTTAGATAGAAGTTATAGCTGTGCCACTGTGTCCTAATCCAAGCACAGACAGTAGGTGATGATGATTTACCAAAAACCAAAATCAAAAATTGCATTCATGTTCATATCAATTTGAGATACATAAAGAGCACAGAGTTTCTTAATCTTGAGAAAGTTCTTTATCGCAGCCATAAATGTTGTTTAAAGACTGATGTTCTGTTTTGTTTTGTTTTTTGTTTTTTTCAAATATAAACGAGGCACTTATTTTGCAAAGAAAAAATAATCAGATGCTCCAGCATGTTATTCGTCTTTGAACCAGACTGGGACGGGTGTTTTAGGGTTAGGGTTATAATTTTTACATAAATGTCCAGGAGTGGTAACAGGTCAAATATGCCATCCAAACTAAATCAAGGTAATACAAGGGGAACAAACCAGATTGGAAAAACAAAATTAAAAAGCTGTTGCTCTGTCACTGTGCTGTATCAGGCTCTTATGTACGAGGACGGTCTTCTCCACTGATTCATCTTTAACAGTGACATCACTGAGCCAGTACATTATTTTATTTCACTCATAGAGGTTATTCAAGGTGATTTATATAAATAAGTTTATCTCAGAAATGTTTGTGTTGATCAGTCATGTAGATTTTGCCTCTAACTGCGTTAAAACATGTCTGTTTCCATGACCTCATCTAACAAACTCTGACTCGAACAACCTGAACGTCTGGACAGCTCTGAAAGAAAGACTTAGCTCTCATGTTCTGTTTGTGCCAATTCTGCTTCTGTCCTCACAGTGTTGGTGAAGCTGCTGTGAGACGCTGCAACCATGGCTGCTGTAAGTTGAATCACTCTGAAACAATTCAACAGAGAGCACTTGAGTGTCACCTTGTCTCTGTTTAAGCCCTCTCATCACGGTCTGGCCTCTCTCTTCACTGGTGGAGCATCAGCTGCTGGAGGTCTGACCGTCAGCGCATGATGCTGCTTAAAGCTGTTATTGTGCCGGTAGATGCCGGCTCTGGGATGGACCCTTAAGCTGTTTTTTAAGTGGTGGCTTTAGAAGTCCTTTCTGTAATCATGTGAAGCAGATTAAGCAGCCGTCCACTGCTGTGGATCGTTTGGGGTCTCGACTAAAAGTCATTATAACGCTGTGGAAGTATCCAAGCAGTAAAGCATGTATAATAACAACGCTCTCGCTTTGTTTCATAAACTACTTCTGCAGTGATGTGAAAGACAAGCAGTGAAGGAGTGTGAATAAGTACATTTACTCAATTACTGTACTTGAGAACAATGGTGAGGTACTTCTATATGTTTTTTCCATTTTCTGCTACTTTATAATCCTACTCCACTACATTTAGAAAGAGGATTACAAACAGGATTACACTTCTGAACTAAAGTATGACGTACTCGTCTGTAACGATGCAGTCGATACGTCATCACTCTTGTCTGAGTGAAACCAAATTTACTCGTTATTCCTCTCGTTATGTCTTTTCTCTCATCTTTATTTGCATATGTTTGGTACTGAAGTAATCCAAAAGTTACACAACTTTCATATTGTGATACTTCGATTAGGTAACTGACTACATTTTTCTAGAGGTAATTAGTAACTGTATTGGAATCTAAGTAACCCTCCCAACCCTCAAGTTCACTGAAGAACTATTTGTATGGTTAACTTTCACGTTTATCAAACTAATATTTCAACACAAAATCTTTACTTTTACTTAAACGTGACTTTTTACCACACTGGGTAAAGGATGAGATCAGTTGATGTGGTTGTTTATGGCAGCGTACCCAAGAAACTAGAGGATCATCTGATGATAACAACCTGCACAGGCCGATATGATGGTAACATTTTTAACAAATTTGTGCTTTTGCAGACTGGATCTTACCGTATGGTGTCGGAGGAGGAGCAGGCCATGAGGTCTAAGCTGGAGCATCTGACAGTGAAAGATCATGGGCCGGTGTTCGGGCCCTGCCACAAGCTGCCCGGTCACACTGTGCAAAAGGTTCGAAATAATAACTGCAGCCTACACAAATCTCTACCCCAGAACAATCACTACGTATCTGTAATGTACTTTATATTTCATACAGCAGATATTGTGTGTTTTGCTCCATTACACTTGCCTGACAGAGGTGCTAGCTGCCACTCACAGGACATGTAGGCTGCAAACATGATGATCTAATAGAATATGAGGAACTGATGTAGATTAAACTCCCCAACAGTATATACACACAAGGACGGTTACTGTTAATAGAATGTTTATCTTTATTCTAATAGTTTTTTTAATTATATTATTATTCAAATTGTTATTCTTTCTCTCTGTGTTTGAGGCACTCTTGTGCTGCTACTGATCTCCCTCTGTACTGCTGTGTTACCTGTGAAATTCTCCCAAGGGGGATCAATAAAGGAACATCTTATCTTATCTTATCTTATCTTATCTTATCTTATCTTATCTTATCTTATCTTATCTTGTCTTTTCTTATCTTATCTTATCTTAACTAAAGGAGTTGTAGTGAGCTCAACTTTAAACATCCACACCAGTAAGATGACACAAACACATTAATGCAGCAGTGATGTTAATCCAAAAAACAGTAGATATAAAAGTAACACACAAACAGGGAACATTTTGCTGATGATACTCAGATACTTTTCCCTGTGCAAGGTTTGAATGCAGTAATTTCACAGTGAAGTATCAGTAGTATTACTAAGTGAAGCACATCTGAACACTTCTTCCACCACATTTGTCTGATGTGTCTGATGTCATCTTGTTTTTGTCTGTTTGCCCTGCAGGCGAAGGACGAGCTGAATGAGACGGAGGAGAGGCGGGCGTCGTCACTGAAGGACCTGCGGGCCATGATGAAGGAGAGAGCGGCGGAGGGGGACGACCTGGCCAAACTGGTGGTGGAGCGCTTCGGGGACAAACCAGACTCTCTTCTCCTGCGCTTCCTCAGAGCTCGCAAGTTTGACGTTGTCAGATCCCACGAGCTCATGAAGGGTTGGTAGCAGGCGTTAGACAAATCTTTGTATCAGTGATTTTTATTTCACTCTCAGATATCAGAAGCTGTTTGCTTTCATTCGGTGTCTGCAAACATTTTCAAATAGTTTCAGTAATTGAGGGCGAGACCTCGTTTGTGCTCCTCGTTTGCATGAGTCCTGCCCATCGCTGAGACAGGGAGGCATGTGTTCATTAATTGGGGGCTTTTAAATGCTTCTGAGTTTCCCCCTGACAAAGACCTCCTTTGTGTCCAAATGGGACAGCAAGTGTACTTCACTTGTGAACCCCCAGTGTTCTCCTGGGAACTGATTGTGTCGGTCTGGGAGAGGAGATGAGATTAAAAAGTGGTTTTGAAGAGTGGTTTGACGCTCAGAGGACAAAATACCATGCTGATGAGCTGCTCGTGTTTCTGTGTGTGCTTACGACTTCTGCTTCTACTCAGCGGTGGAAGAAGTATTCAGAACATTTACTCAGGTTAAGTTAGCAACAGAGTAGAGATACTCTGTAGAACTAGAAGCCATGCATTCAAAATCTAACCGAAGGAAAAGTGCAAAAGTAGTATGTAGTATGGAAACTTCAGTCTGATTCCCTGGACATTAACATGAGATGGAAACTGAACCCAAACTCCACCTGAAGCCGCGGGCTCTGAGCAGATCAGATTAAGTGCACTTGGTCAGTGCAGACTAATTTTGTGCTCCTGGATTGTTATTCTTGCTGTAGCTGTGAGATTATTTGGTCGTCAACAATGACACAGGAAAAACACAAATTTGTGAATATGGATCAGAACTTGTTATTGTGAGAGGAGAATGCGATGTGAACTTGTCTTGTGGGGTTAATTGGTGTTGGCGAGTAAAACACAGAACACACACTAACACACACACACACACACACGCACACACACACACTCTGGGTTAATTGGTGTTTCGGTATGAAGAGGCTTGGAGCTAGACTGTAGAGGCACTGAGACAGTGGTGTCATTGTGTTTGACACTAAACAACCTTCACTGTACACAAAGGGTCCATGGACCATTAGGGCTTCATAACAGAATGCAAATATGTATGTGTGTGTGTGTGTGTGTGTGTGTGTGTGTGTCCTCTAGGGTATGTGCGCTTCAGGAAGGAGTATCCCGAGCTGTTTGAGAACCTGACCCCTGAGGCGGTCCGCAGCACCATCGAGGTCGGTTACCCCGTGGTTCTGCCCAGCAGGGACAAGTACGGCCGAGTCGTCCTGCTCTTCAATATTGAGAACTGGGACCTGGAGGAGATCACATTCGATGAGGTAGCTGCATATAAAGCCCCACAGAGTGCAGCAGCACCTCCCCGATATTAATCACCAAGAAAAGGGGCATCTCATAGCTCACCTGGTAGAACAGGTGGCCTAGGTTCAACCTCCTCCTCCTGGGTTCAAGTAACTAAAGCTGTCAAATAAATGTAGTGGGGTAAAAAGTACAAATATCCCTAAAGTTGCATAGACTGGATGTAGTAAATACTATTTATAATGGACCCTCATCACTATTGAAAATGTCTTTGTTTGTGTGTGACAGGTCTTAAGAGCATATTGTGTGATCCTGGAGAAGCTGCTGGAGAATGAAGAAACCCAGATTAATGGCTTTGTCCTGATTGAGAACTTTAAGGGCTTCACCATGCAGCACGCATCAGGGATTAAACCGGCCGAGCTCAAGAAGATGGTGGACATGCTGCAGGTCAGAGCAGACAAACAAGGAAAGCTGACAACTTTTTCATGTGCGGCCTCAGAGCTTTTTTAAAACTGTTGTGTTTGTGTGTTTTTACGCAGGACTCGTTCCCAGCCCGCTTCAAGGCCGTCCATGTCACTCACCAGCCCTGGTACTTCACCACTACGTATAACGTGGTCAAACCCTTCATGAAGAGCAAGCTGCTGGAGAGGGTACGGAGGGACGACGTGTGCCATTAATGCTTCATTTTAAATCTGACTTTCAGCTCGTTTTTTCCAACTGTACATCCGATTTGTACGGAAGCTCGTTGCTGCCAAGCCAGAAAAACAAAAACAGATCAGTATCACATTTTTTCACTGTTACAAGATATTTTCTCTTTATAACAATATGCTTATTATCTTGTGATAATGTTAAATGTTTCATGTTAGATGTGTTCATTTATTATTCTAACCTTAAACGTTTCACACTTTATCAGAAGATATTTTCATCATGTTATAACATGGGAAGCTTTATTTAAATGATATATTTGATATTACAAAATACAAACTATTCATTTTATAACAAAAGATTTCTCTTGTTATAATAAACTATTTTTATTCAGATAACATGAAACACTTTGTGTTATAATAAGATATATAAAACATGATAACCAGATATTTTGATGATATATTATCCCATTATGATGTGAAACACTTAAAACATCACATTAAAACATTAAAAGGTTAATGTTAAGGTAAAAAATTTGGCTATATTTCAGGTTATACACTAGAAAACGTTCTTGTTTTAACTATAGAAGCTTTCACAAAACAAGATGAATAGTTAATTGTTATAATGTAATTAGATTGGATGTTATTTAGTGGAAATACCTTGTTGGAGCATGAAAAACATGCTGCTCTAATGATAATGACCTGTTTTTCTTTGTCTGGTGGTAAAGTTGCTCCAGTCATGTCCTCTAAACACTGTTTCTATCTTTCTTCAGGTCTTTGTTCACGGTGAGGAGCTCGACAACTACATCAAAGAATTCAACGCAGACATCCTGCCTGCAGACTTCGATGGTAAAGCCCCGGTCTCCGACTGCCAGGCCATTGCCAACAAGATATTTGGCTCTGAAGACACCGCTCTCTGAGAGAACAGTCCTCTCATATCAACCCCAAGAGTTATAGTGTCCTTCATCCTAGATGCTTCTTTTGTGATCAGATATGTGGTCTAATTTGAAGCTACTGACATTTTTATTATTATTCAGGCAGTTCCTATGAGTGAAGAAAAGTATCTAGAGTTAGGAGAAGGGGGCAAATATACGATGGTATATGTGAGAAAGAAAAAGGACGTTTAGATGTTACAGAGAGAATAATTGATGGTTAATGTTACAACACTGACATTCCTTGTTACTTTACAAGCGGAGGGAAAATGAGGGAGTGTTTCGCCTTATAATGAATTTCACATCATACACATCAGCCTTGTGCCTACAGTCTACAGAGTACAGAAGTGAATCAAAGTCTCGGGGGAGAATTTTAGAAAGATACGAAGAGGGAAAATTAATGTTTTAGGAGCAGGAGCCTCCTGATCCCGATTCAGTGCCACAGAAACACTTCTTTGTCTCAGCAGCCTTGTTTGAGTTGTGACACTCAGATGCCTGACAGACCACAAAGATCCATTCTGCAATTTGCACTGGATTGAGACATTTAAAATAAAATAGATTTTTTTGTGCGTGTCCGATGTTTTTTTTTATGTCATTTTTACCGTTTGTCGTCTTGTTGCTTCACCTGATCTGTTTCATTGAGCAATATTTTCAGCCTCATAAAAGAGGTTTAAATGGGTCTGTAACCATTCAATAACAGTTGGTATTAGGTAGAAAGTTGCAATCTAAACTGGTCATAACTTAATGGTAGTTATTAGAATTAATAGGTAATAATGGGGGTTTTCTTAGTATTACATATTACTGAACATTACATTACTGAAACTATTTGAAAATGCAGTTTCTCTGTACTAATACTATTATAATATACTATAAATTATTAGTATCTATTATATAGAATATACCAATCATTTACCATATACATACATACTGACTAAATTCTTAGAAATTGAGGAACTGTAAAAGGAAGGGTTACTAATGGATCAGACCAAAGCTACAATGGAGAGGCCAGAGACAGACAAAGTACTCTTAACATTCAATAAAAATTGAAATACTATGGTATAGTAATACTCTCTTACAAGTCCTGCATTCACATGATAAGTGTTAGGACAACCCCAACTCTATAAAGTTGTGTCCTGTGTAAAACATGGATAAAGGCAGAATGTAAACAAACTGTCTTTACCGACGACAGCTTTAAGATCTGTTTCTTGAATTCTTAAATTTTGCAACTGGTCAAAGTGGGGTTAATTAAATGACTTTATATCTTACTGTGTAGTTTAACTTTTAGTAATATATTGTATTCTATTTGTTGTTTTTTTTTCTATTTTGTAAGTAATGAATCTCTCAAATAAGTGTAGGGAAGAGAAAAAAATGTTGTCTGAAATGTGGAGTAGAAGTAAAAGTTATTGAACTGAAGTACCTGAAAATCGTTTTTAATTGCAGTACTTGAGTAGATGTAATTAATTTAGTTTCTGCCACTGCTCCAGATTACCACGGTCCTGGTCAGGGTAGTTTTTTGTCTCACTTGAAGCTTAACTCCATGGTTTGATTTTTTTTAATCCAGCAGGCAGAGGGGCTCAGGAACACCATTTAAAATCACTGGCTTAACTGTTGTTACAGTGAATTTGCCAGATCCAAACAGTGATTGTTCAGTGATCCTCCGTACATCTGCACTGTGCATGTGAGCCAGTTTGCAGTTCATGTCAAACACATCTCATAAAGCTCACAGACGAGTTAAACACGTGTGACCTCAACAAAAGGAGCATTTTTTTTTATGATTTGTTCCTTTAAATGTCACTTATATGAAATTAAAGAAACAGCTACTCAGTTTATTAAAACACAAGCAGGCCAGACAGATAATCTGAAGGTATCTACTCTGTTTTAACACCATATGGAGTTTGTTATGTCACTTAAGTAGCTTAATTTGTTCAGGGGACAGACACAGTGAGCAGTACAGTACAGTGTGGTCGTCACAAGGGGGCTCAACTGTATCACTTCTGTCCCCATGTTGGCTATAAACCTTCAAATTAATCAGATAACAACTTCTCCATCTACTTGTATTTTGCTTCTTTTATCGTCAAGTCAAGTTAAGACAACTGGAGACCATTTTTCTTTTGAGAAAATAATTTATTTTGGAACACAATAACCATATTTCCTCACGTATTTAGATCACACACACCACTGGTTTTCTTCAACAAAAACACCCAGTGTTCAATATCCGAGTACATCATGTTGTGTGACTGTGCGCGCCCCTTCTCCTCGTCGACACATCCCTTAACCGCCTCTCAGCATCAACGTGTTTGTCAGAACAAAATTAAAGTTGCGGGCAAACACACTGTGGGCTCTCATCACTTGTTTGGGCTAAAAAGATTTAAACTGAACTGAACGTCATCTTAGAAGAACACTGAGCAACGTTCATCCCAATCCAAGAAGTATTTCTTTATATACTGGAGATGTTTAAACAAAAATTTGTCCAGTCAAATTAAACGTGAGCCCACAATCTTGACAAAACAGGATCTTTGAAGCACCGGGGTCAGGATAGATACAATGGAGCACATTCTCATATCAACACAGGTAACCGACATTTCAGAGCCAACACTCCATGAGAAAATCATCTGAATGTTTATGACGTGTTTTGGTCTTATATAACGTTGACACTATTTCCTGCAACATTAAAATAACAAGAGATCCCTCCTGGTTGGTTATTGCCTTTATTTTCACAAATGTTCCCTCAAATATTTGAATATACACTATATTTATATTATATTTCTTTAGCTTTTCCATTGTTAAAGTGAAGAAGTTTTGGTTTTCATTCAGAGGTGGTGATATGACACAGTATACACACACTGTACTCATCAACACTCGCACTCTGATGCATTTGCACGATAACACAAGAAGTCGTAATAACAATACAAAATACAAAAAACAAAAATACCCCAAAATAATCAACAAGAAAAAAAAAATACATCCAAATAATACATCCAAACCTGCATTTTTTTGTGCAAAGTCAGGGGGGAGGCAAAAAAATCTCAGAAAGAACACAAACGGCTCTCGCTGCAGAAACCGGGTTTTGTGCTGGTGTCGTCAATACTCCTCTGATTTCCCTACGAGCCAGAGTAAATCCAAACCACACCTGATTGTGTTAAAATGAGAGCTGTGGACAGAGCGAACCCTGAATCATGTCACCTCTCTGCATGCGAATGAGAGGACGTTTGCCATGAGTGACTGGCAGTTGTAGTTTGGTCTCCCTGACAACAGATGGCAGCAGTGGTTTGTGGTTTGAACAATGGAGGATGAAAAATCTTTTTTTTTCTGGGCAAAGAAACTCAAACTGACACTTTGCAGTTAGGGATGCACTAAAGCGTCTTTAGGATGCATCCGCCAGAGACAGCAGCCATGGCAGTTCTGATATAAATTAAATAGTTCATTGTTAGTGTCATTATAACATTTAGTGTTTCCAATTTTAGTTGAATGAAAGGGGACACTCTTTTCTATTTTTTTTTTTTTGTCAAACGATAACAATTATTTGAACTGATCCCTTCTTGTTAAAGAATAAGATCCTTTTTGTTAAATCACAAATAACCAAGCACACCACCAGACTCCATTTACAGAAACATCAAATGTCACTTTACTGTCATAAAGCACACTTGATTAAAACCCGTCACCAAAATCACCTCAGTTTGTCGACTCAGCGTTCCATCAGTCACCAACATCTGTTTGGTTGAGAGAAATCCTTAATCCACCACGTCATGTGCAAATATCTCTCTACAAGCTATTATCATCTGCTGCTTCTCTGACGTCTCCTCGTCTGATATTTTCAAATCTAATGTAGACTGAGGATTTATTTCAACCACATCAGGGTTGGTGATTATTGGAACACTGTAAAGACAAACTGAGGTGTTTTTGGTGGCTGTTATTTTGTTTGAATGAAGTGTGTTTCATGGCGTGTTTCTGTAAATGGAGTCTGGTGGATTTGGTGAGAGTGATTTCACGGCTGGCTCTGGTTGGACAAAAGGGAAATAGGGTTGAAAAATAGTGGAGTTCCCTTTAAATCCAGTGACGGTGGTCTGCTGACTTTCTGCGACAGACTCATTTTACTTTCAAGTACATAAAAATAATTGTGAAAAGAGGCCACCAGTATTAGATCAGTATTGAGTTAAGAGGGATAACGTTTTTTTAAGCCAGTGTCTGTGAGATTAACACCTGGATTTCATAGTATTTGCACAGAATAATCCACAAAGGGAGGTGAAATGTAACAAGAGATCTGATATCAGAATCAATATTACAGTACCGCTCATGTGACCATTATGAACATTTACTTAGATCAAACTACTATTTGTCAGCGGAGACTTTAACTGTAAACAAAAACTGAATGACTGTTTAGCATCAACACAGGTCTTTGATTCTTACCATTCATATGTTTTTATACTCTGTGCACTTCCATTACTGACAGTATGAGCTACTTATATGAGATGTCCTGATATCCCAAACCTCCTGCAACTTAAATTGACTCTATAACATGCAAATGATATGAGACCCAATAGTTAGAACACACAAACTTTGGCTTTAGAGTTTCAACAACTAATCGATTAGTTATCAGTTATCAAATTAATCGCCAACTTTTTCGATTGGTTTTAGTAATTTCTTGAAAAAGTCAGAATTCTCTGATTCCAGCTTCTGTGACAGTTAACTGAATATAACTGGGCATCTGAGGAGGTCGTCTTGAGCTTTGTGGAACACTAATCAACATTTTTCACCATTTTCGGACATTTTCTAGACCACACAACTAATCGATTTATTGAGAAGTAATCTACAGATTAATGAATGAAAATGCCTTACAAGAAAGCTCACTCCCTTCATTATTTCAAACCATCCATCTGTCTCATCACAGTGTTCAGATTACTTGGCTGGACTGGAAGCAGCTTCCTAAGCCCTTACAACAAAGTTCTCAATTAGATTCAGGTTTTTAAAAGTCCACAGGTCCCATTATTGCAGTTTGATTTCATCAAAACACGACTAAGATGGATTTCAACATTTTTAAGTCCACTCTGTGGAGCTAAAATGCTAAAGAAAAGCTTTTCAATGCAGTCTAAGAAACATAAATATTCCCTTGCATTAAATCTCTTCTTTCTTGCATGCAGTGGTCTCCATCTAACTGAAACCGACTAGAATTTAGTCCAATGAAATAAACATTTGGTTCCTTTGCCCTCCTACTAATCACACCTCACAGCTCAGATTATAAAGAAAAAAACCTGCTGAACCTTCCCTTTAAACAGCACCACAGTGGCTGCATTTTCAAAATCCGACACCACAGAATCATCTGCTGGTAAATGTAATAAGATGTCTATGAGCACTTAACCACTCAGAAGCTGGCTAGTGGCAGGTCTGTGCAATAAGAGAAGGATATCAGAGTCTTGGCTGGACCTGCAGCTGATCAAAGGCAGACGACAGAGCAAGAGGGCGCAAAGACACGGACAAAAGACGACACAGGGAAGACGCAAGTCATCTAACTTTTCGTTATCATCCTCGCTCCCTCCAGTTCTCCAGCTTAATCATCAATAACCTCCATACTTCTTATGAGGGCGGCAGGGAGTAAAAGGATTGTGTCATACAGGATGTAAAGTGCACTGAATCAAAGTGATAGAATGTGACTGTGGGAATGTGCATGGATCCCTACTGGAGCTGATTCCCACTCATGTCTGAACACATTTCAAGTGCCAAATCATATGTGCCAGGAGGATGTCATGAGCTGGACATAACATGTAAAATCCCACCGTAATACTTCTTTTTTCTACTGTACATTTTCTACAAACAACAGAGCAACAGTTCACCCAAAAGAACGGACATGTTAGGGGGCAGAGAATCTGGATCACGACTACCAAAAACATAAAGATCACATGCTCCGTCACGGGGTCTTTAACTCTCGGTCGACACAGGCGCACACGGACATCCACACTACATCTGTGAGTTAGATACATACATACTAGAAAGACGCTGTGTTGGTTAAGACAGCAGACTAGGCTATATGGCCTTGGCGGTGATAAGCAGTGAGCTTCTTACAGGTGCCGCCAACGGGCACCGACTGCAGCACAGTCAGTTTACAGTAATAGGAGGCTTCATGTGTGCTCTTGTTTTTCATGAACTACTCTAAAGTGGTGCTCTCACTTCCCTTTCCTCTCATCATATTTGGTCAATGCCTCCATTAGCCAAGGACCACTGGTGCGTACACATAGAGAAAATGTTCCTGCTCTGAATTCAAAGTCCTCGCAAAGGAAAAAGAGCACAAAGGCAGTTATTTGTTTTTGTTCCTTCACATACTGTAAGGTGATGGTGATTACAAAGGAGAACCGTGGTGAAGGTGTGGAGACATGTGTGGGTCTGGAGAGGTGAGTAGCACCGGAGGAGAAGGCAGAGAAGAAGAGTTTAAGGTTCAGTTCAGGTGTCTCCTCAGTGCTGGGACAGTGGTGGGAGAGGAGGGTGAGAGGCGATGGGGGAGGAGGAGGAGGAGGAGGAGGAGGAGTGAAAGAGAGAGACAAAGGTCAGAGGTTTAAGCTTTTTCCTCCACGCAGGAGCTCTCACTGAGGTGTGCACTTTGGCACGGCGGTTTCTGTTTCTCCCACTGGCACAGAGCGTTGGCGTAACCCACAATCACTTTGTCCATCCAGGTGAGGGGCTGAGGGAAGAGCACTGCGCCCTCGAAGAAGCCCAGGTGGCCTCCGTGTAGCGTCAGGGAGAAGATCACATTGGGCATCTTTGCTGAGGGAGGACACAACACACAGTGGTTAGACTTCAGCGTAGTTTGTTCTCAGTATCTGAAAACCAACAGCGGACACAAATGTCCAAATATGGGCCTGGCAGGGTTTATTTCATGCCTGTTATAGATAGGGAGGGTGTGTTTGCATGGTCAAACAGATAACAGCATGACTCAATGTCTGGAAGGTTTGTTTAAGCAGTGAAGCAATGTAACTAAGAATATGAACATATACGTTTGGCCAAATAGTGTAATCATTAATAATAACAGAGAGAACTCTTCCACTAACACCTATGGCTGTTTCTTGACACTACAGCCGTGTTTTCAATATACGCAAGAGGACACTAATCCATTCATATTGAAATTACTGAAGCGCTGAACTCAAAAGAGATCATCTCCGTGCCGCAGTAGAAAGCGATAATCCCTTTCTGATTTGCTGTATGAGCCTACGAAGAGGCTGCAGCTGTGGGCGACCAAGCACAGTGGTCTTATGACAAGGATTGGCCTGGATCTTCTTATTCTCCTGCTCTTATCTGGGTTAGTGGGTGAGCCCGATGCAGCCGACTAGTGATTATGACCACACAGGCTTTCATGACTGTTCATGACAGCTGCAGCGCTGCACTGGGACTCAGTGCTCGTCCAGAGCTGGAGCCACAGTCTCAGGGGCGGCTAAGTGACAGGTGGGAACAGAAAAGTCTATAGTAGGACTCATACTTAAAGGAACAGTTCACCCAAAAATGAAAATTCAGTCATTATTTACTGACTGACGAACACACATACAAATAATTAGTAATGAAGGAAACCAATGATGGATATTTAGAACAAATAAACATCTGAAGTAAAAATGCAAAAATCTTGGTGCGAAATTAAGAATAACCAGTGATGGAATGTAACTAAGCACAAATTAACCAAGTACTGTACTCAAGTACTATTTTGAGGAGCTTTACATGAGTAATTTTATGTTTGCTACTTTGTACTCCATCTCCAAAACATTTATTTGATAACTTTAGTGACTTCTTAATTCACAGACTCAGATACTTCAGTACTACTTGTGATGTGTAACTAATCAGAAAATGTTGTTGGCAGGACACTGAGTAAGGCCACTCAATGCTGACTGCAGACAGAGGATGCTGCTTCAGAGCATTGCATTTTTACGTTTTATTGGCAATTGTACACAAAAAAATACAGATGCCGATAATCAGAAAAATGCCCAGATAATTAGCCGCATCAATAGCTGGTCCATCCCTAATGTACTCACCCTGGTGCTGATGGAAAGTCAGGTAAGGTTATGTAGTCTGCAAAACATTTCTGGAGCTTCACAGCAAAATAGTGCTGCAGCATCGAGCATAATCCAAGTCTCTGGAAGCCCCATGACCCAAAATTGATTAGAAAAAAGTTATAGACACCTTCAATAAGCATTTGAGCTTGTGCACCCACTTCAGATGGGGTGCCAATGCTTTCAGTTTGGCAGCTACAGTGAAGATTTGGTGGGATCTCTGGGCTTCCGGCAACCTGGATCACACAGAGCAAGTTGTATGGAGCCATTATATCTTTTTTAGGTTGTAACTTCATCTACAGTTGCTTAGGAGAATAGTGCAACTCTGTCCTGCTGTGAAGCTTCAGAAATGTTAAGCGGAGTTCCAAACTTTACCCAAATTTTCATCGGCTTTGAGGGTGAGTAGATAAAGACTGTAATTTAATTTTTGCGTGAACTTATCCTTTAAAGAGAGCTTGAAGCAGAAGGGCATGGCATTTATTTTGAAATGTAATAATCAGTGACTCAAGCTTTTCTTGGATTCACAGGATAAAACCTGTTTTCCTGGTGCAGCGGTCGTACTTTCGAGTCCCCCTTCAGTTAAAAATGTGTTTCAGCTTCACTTTGTAAAGAGATATATGTGCAGAGGTTGACACTAGAAGGCTGTTTTCGTTTTTATTTTTCCACAAACAGTTTGGAAGCAAACTAATAAGCTAACCAATAAAATATAGAGTTATATATAGTTATAGTTAAAGATAGTGACAAACAACAGAGAACCTTTACATATTTCATGTGTGGAGGGGACAATTTCAATATTACATCCTTCAGCAAATCTCTTACATTAAAGAAACAATAACCCATGAACACTACAAATCAAAGGTGAATACAAACCCAACACAAGACTTTGACTTCCTTATACGGGACTCCATATAAAGCTGTGAACTTATCTTATCACACATCTCTAATCTAAGCTAATGACATTGTTATCAACATGGCAAGTTATGCTGTCGTTGTGTGTCTGAGTGACTGTATCTCTTTTTAGGTCAGAGGGGCAGCTGATCTGCTTTCCAGTAAGTGTTTCTCTCCAGAGACTCATGCAGGATAGAGTCGCTTCTGGTCAGGACTCATCCACCCACACACACAAACCTTTGCATGAGGGATTTTCCTTTTCTAAAAAAAGTGGACAGTGAGTTTATAAATAGCACACAGGCTGATGAGAAGGAACGCTTGGTGAACACCACGTGAGGTGGAAGCAGGCACAGAGTAAATTGCCTTCTATTGTTTTTAAAATGAGGTTTAAACACTGTGGATGCACTGGAGAACTGAATATAAGATGTTGGAAATCTGTGAAGGACTTAAACTTGCTTTAAATAGACAGAGGAGGGACAC
The DNA here is from genome assembly GCF_904848185.1 of Acanthopagrus latus. Taxonomy (NCBI): domain Eukaryota; kingdom Metazoa; phylum Chordata; class Actinopteri; order Spariformes; family Sparidae; genus Acanthopagrus; species Acanthopagrus latus. The sequence goes on along the minus strand of NC_051042.1, from coordinate 4,693,244 downwards.
TCAGGTATTTGTGTGAGTGACTGTTACAGCTGCTGTACCGCACCAAGCCATTACTCACAGTCCTGACCTCTGTACCACACCCTGTTCTGTTCAGAGAGCAGAACCAACTCATCAGAGCGCCTTCCAGACTGCAGACGTCTCTTATTCTGAGATCAGAATCTAAGGTGTTAAATGGGAGCTGTTAGACAGACAGGTCAAGCCTGTTGTATTTAAAAGACTTAATTGAGGCTTCAACTGGAAGTATGTGCTGCCAACTGGCTGCAGGTACATCTACTACTGAAAAAACACAAGTAGAGAGCTGCACTGTGCAGACCCAAAGACAGACCATTTTTTTCATTTTGTTAAATATTTGGAATTCGTCTGCAGTATTCACGTGTTTTCAGACTGTCAGTGTTGTTCATTACTCTATAAACAGACTAAGAAAGGAACCCTGTGTTTTGCATTATATAATTAGAACTATCTAGAAACACTTTCAGTAACTTTTATCAGCAGGATATTCTGCTGCTTGAGCATTTTCTCCATGATCATTATTTTTTATTAGTGAAAGCACATTCTGAACTGTTGCTGGCAAAAAAGGGAGGAGTTTGCTCTAAACTGTAATGATCAGAGTTTCTTGCTACATTTCTTTTCATGCTTATTAGTTTAAATCAAACCAATACATTGTGGTATTGTTAAGCATAGCTGCTTTTAAACTAAAATACATTACTAAGCTGTGTCCTTGAAGGTCACTGGTTTGACCCAGCCATGAGGCAATGTAAGATTTTATCTCAGATTGCAATTAAAACAAGGACAAAAGCCCATCAAGTTGAATTTGCGATATCTGGAAAATCATGAACTGGGATCATCCTGAACATCCTCACTGTGCCACCGGTCCTTTATTGTTGTCAAACAAAAGATGTGAGTCTATCTGTGATAGTATTCCTTCACAAAATGTATGTTTGAATGCAATACTAAGAATTTAAAGCATACTCTGGTGATTATTGGGATAATAATTGATCAGGATAATCATGACATTTAATTTTCATCATGTCCAATGCAAAGTTTGCCCCAGGAAGTTTTCATATACATCTGTTGCCGAGCCACAGCATGACAACAACACCCCCACCACCTCACTCACTGTTTGTTCCCATTCCTGACATGGTTGCTACAGTTAAAATGTTTGAAGTAGCTTATAAGGATTTCATAAAACTCAAGACTCATTTGTTCACTTTGACCCTGCATGACTCCCTCCCAGCAGTCAACATTTCTTGTGACAAATGTACTTATTGTAAGTCACTTTGAACAAAAGCCTCTGGTAACTAGGGTGTAATATTACTGCTATTGCAATGAAATATGTTACTGTTAGTTACCTGCTAGTGTGCGAGGGATGGTGAGCAGTGATTCATGGACCAGAGGATCATCTGCAGAGTTCACCAACAGCAGCGGCACCTTTACCTGGAGAATAATACGTATGTCAAACAAATACACAGAGAGACAAAAGACAGAAACATAATACGAGATGTTGTGAGGCGTGTAGGAAATCTTACATTGTGAATATAATGTACACAACTCTCCTTTTCATAGTATTCTTTGAGAGAGCTGTGGCCATGGAATTTTCTGTTGAAACACAAGAAAAAAGAAAGTTTATCTAATTCACTTAACAAATACATCATAGACATTTCATACTCTCACCCTGAACATTATTGCAAGCATCAGATATAACACAGATAACGATAAACCGCTGAGAACTTTAACTTTCTCTTTTTTGTTTCTCCACACACCTCATGATGTTGTCGTCGATCTGCATGAGAGACGTTGCTGTGTACAGCCGACTGAGATCTGCATCTACCACTTTAACTGAGCTCCCTCTAAACAGACTGTGCCTGGAACAAGTAAAAATACACACAAACAATCATTATTTATGAGAAATGTTTAATTCAATCCATCCTCAATGTGCAGTCATTTCCTCAACCAGTATGTGAGATATTGTGGACCATGACAAAAACACTGATTGTGGAGAATTTCTGTGTTTTAATGCCATTTTAACCATATTTGGATGAGTATCAAGAAACTGTGAATTACAGTTACTTCTGCCAGGATAATCGGGACATTACTTTTTTATCATCTCATGCCAAATATGTACAGTATGTCTACACATTAATGCCTCTATGAAGCACTCTGACACCCCTTCCCTCAAAAGGTGCTTTATATATCTAATGTCTCTTACTTGATTACCATTAATAACTGAGCAAAGCAAAACCAAATTTAGATGGTATGTAAACTTAAATTTAACCTCAATATGTTAATAGAAATATACTTCGAAAACTGAAAACTTCTTTGCTGCATCTACAGACTGAGCCGTAGTTATTATGTGGAGGATCAGGGAATGTTTACAGGATTGACAAACCATGATGTCAGTTATATCAATATGGACCAACAGTGATACCTGTGTGAGAGAATGATTTTCTTCATGTTGTCTGCCATGAGAAAGTTATAGAAGCGTCTGAACTGGTCCCACTGCAGGAATGTTTCCTGGGCCCTGAGAGATAAAGACAGACAAACACACAGGAAGTGAGCTTTGTGCAGCCTGTCTGCATTCCAAACAACACACCAAATGTCCTGTGTAATCCACCGGACAAAGAGTCACGCTGGTGGAGAGAGTAGCAATGGTGTCAGGCATCAGTATGCAGCTCACTGACAGAGAGAGACCAAACCAGCACTAAAACTAACGACAAATATCTGACCAGTAGAAAGCTTGTTTTTCTTTCTAACATTTTCATACAATTTAATCGGAAATACAACTAGAAAAATGATCAGGAGTGTGATCTGTTAATCACACATTATTTGTGGAAAAGAGGTACAGTCACAGCTCTCAATACTGACTGAAGGGCCATCTTAGGTTTGGACGAAAGGGGACTCCATTAAATGAAAAAAAAAAAAAAAAACCCTGCAACACACCCCTGGCCAGTGCCCACATCCAAACTTTAACAGACCCAGCCTGTCATGTGTGCCAAGAGACGCTGGCTGCATTTAAAGCACAGAAGGTGTGGTTCAGTCCAACATGAACGCAGAGTGCAGACTCTCCTCTAACACCCACATGCTCTGCTGGTTTAAAAACACTCGTAATAGATTTGTTTGTCCTGTGCGTTCCTCAAATGTGACTCTATGTACACGACAAGTTATTCTGGGCATGTCAGGACAGCCAGTTCGGTTCATTGCACTGTTCTGGAACATCAAAGAACACACACAAACCATCCACATGACAAAGTTAGAGCAAAGAGTTGAAAAAATGACATATGCAGAGCAGTAAAGACAATTCTGAGACAGATGGCCCTCCATGACGACCTTTGACAACTTGTTTTTCTTGCTGGTTGTGTTTAAAGACAGTCTTTAAAATGACAACATCAGCAAAACAGCTATCAATCAAGACAAAAATAGAAAATAGAATAGCTGAGCGACAGCTGACAGGAGAGGCTCTGTAAACCTGTCACTAATATATAATTACATTACACAACCGCATTATGCGGAGCTTCATTTATATTCAGAAATGTATGGACATCAAGTGCCGGGGTTATAAAGAGGCTTTGGTGACACAATGCATTTTAATTAAGAGATGAGAGTACACCAACCCACCTGAGAGCACTGTACCCCTGACAGACGCTGACACAACACAGCACTCGCTCCTGGTTCGTCCTGTTCTCGCCCAGGAACTTACACACGATGTTTCCACCCAGGCTGAAGCCCACCACGATCAGCTGGGTCTGTGGATACGCCCGCTTAATGTAGCCAACCATGGATGCAAACTCCCAGGTGCAACCTGGATGGACGACAGTTACTATTACCGATCAATACATAACACCTTCAGTGGACGAACATTTTTCTCTTGCTCAGCAGTTCCAGCTGAAGGTGCCTTCAGCTCAGGGTATTAAATTTGTGTCTCTATTAGAGCTTTATATAAGCTCGGGTCGGAAAATGTATAAGCTTTGTGAGCTGTAGTAGCTCATATAGCCCTTTAGATTTTACTTTGAAATGATCTTGTACTGAGATTAGTCTATATGAAGGAAGATCATGATATTAAAATACCTTTAACTAGACCAAGTCACATCAAAATGAAGCCAAATTTCAGCTGTGCTCTAAATAGACTTGTATTTCCATAGAGCGTTTTCAGGCTGCAGACCACTCAAAGCACTTTACCACATGTGTCACATTCACCTATTCACAGTATCATTCATACACTGATGGCACAGGCGGCCATGCAAGGAAGCTCGTGGCCCAGACAGTTCAGTTCTGCTGCCAGTAGTGTGGGCTGAGTATGTGACAGCAGAATGCACTGTGCATGCAGAAGGCTGTAATTTGACTTTATTTCTATTTAATGGGACACTGGAAGGAGAAAGATTGTGCTGCTGTTCACTTTAATTAAATGAGCATACTTGAACCAAAACAGGCCAAATATCGCCTTTTTGTGTGTATTTACCCAAAATAAGTTCACTGTTAAAAAGGTATAATTTTATGTGGAAAACCTTCAAAATTACCAAAATGATTCAAACGTTTACTGTAAATCCTATTACAGGTTCATTTCTCAGTAGTAAAGTAAACTTGAAGTCAGATCATCGGTCTCACCATAGGTAAACATGCGTGGAGAGGTGAGCTCGATGTTGGGGAGAGCTCCCAGGTGGTTCAGCACGGCGCAGCGGTAACCGTCCTTCTGAGCATAATCCACAAACGTTCGGATGTAATGCTTTTCACTATGGTTACCAATACCAGGACATATCACCATGGTGATGTCATCTGGTAAAACAGGCAGATGGGTCAGAGAGAGAAAAATGTGAGCATAGATAAGATCAAGAACATTTCATTCTCCTAAACAGCACATCAGTATATTGAAAAGGTTCAAGCGAGGCAAAGCTCTGCAGCTGATCTAAAACAAAGGATTAGACTGTTTGTCAAATATAGCATCAGCAAAACAGAATCAAAATAGTAACGGTACTTTTTTGTAACCAGAGGTCATGTGAGTCTTAAGCTTTCAGAGAAGATCATGAGGTCAGAGTTGAGCTGATGGGTCAGGGTTCAGCTGAGGCATTCAAAGAAAGGAATCTTTAACACTCTTCTCGCATAACTGCATTATAAACATGCTGTTTAAAGATCAATGACTTAAGGCTTTAAGTATTAGAACTGCAGAACTAGAAGGCCTGATAAAAACATTTAAAGTTGGACATGATAACAGAAGTGGATGTAATTGATCAGTTTATCTTTACAGCCAAATCCAAGTTATAATCTGTCTGACATGCAACAAGCCTCCTATAGCTGACCCTCGAATTAGATAAGGTAAACCTTTATCAGGAACAACAAGATGGGAGAAACTTCAGGAAGGTCAGCAGTGGACTACAGACTAGACAGAAGTAGCAGAAGTAGAATTACAAAACCTAAAAATAGAATTACAATTAGGGATGAACCTAATGACCAATTCCCCTGATGTTTTAGTGGAAGTTTAAACTTAGACTTGTCAATGATTTGAAAAGTTAAAAACACTAAATATTGAGCTTAATTTAAAGTCAAATGTTTAAACACGTATATACAATTTGAAAAGATTAAGCACATTCTTCACTAATCAAAATAAAATAACCACAAACACATCTTGGACGCAAAAGTTGTTTACATTACAGACATGATATTTTAGTGCAAATTACATCAATATGTAATTTAATTCTGACCATTATTAAAATAAGTTTAAAGGACTAGTATTTCTGGTGCAGACTAGCAAGGATAGCTACTTTTAATTGAAAAGTTGGCTGATCACGCACAGTAAACTGAGAGCTACAAAATGTGAGATTTCTATGTTTGGCATCACAGTAAAGGGTCAATCAGCCATCATCTAGCAGCCAACAAGAATTAGCTGTTGTTTAAGAAAAAGCCTCACCTCCTGTTCGATGGTCGCCCATTGGCTCGAAGAGGTCAAAGGTCGATGTGGCCCCATCCTGCATGGGTAAGTACTTTCTGACTCCACTGGGGTGAGGTGAGCTCACCCGACCCAGTTTCCCATACAGTGCCGTCTGGAGGTGACCGCTCTTACCCCACAATAAGGGAGGAATGTACCTGGAAAACACAAAATACGACTCTGCTATTAAATCTGATCCAGAGAGATGAGCTGAGTCTGCTAATGCAAGAGCACAAAGTCAGCTCCCATTATCATTAACATACTGTATTGTTATCCTGAGCAAATACATTTGCATTGATGGTTCATGACATGAACAGTCTGGCACGTATTTTGCATACAGAGTCACATTTCTGCAGCAGCTTTTGAAACTCCCAGCAGACATCAGTGTTTAACGTCGGTGTGTTGCTCTTGTTTTGAGAAGCTGTGTACTTGCATTCCAGTGACGCCTCTGTAGGAGTTAGCTGCAGGAGTCAAGGCTTTGGATTACGTAATATTCCTTTGAAATATTGTTCCTTTTGTTGTGCATTATCATGAATCACCATCTTATTTCAACGCTGAGACCAAAAGAACAACTTGACAGGAAAACCCTTTAAGGTGATGCTTATCATATCATAAAAAGGAACAGCACACTAATGCATAATCATACCTCGTAATAAGACCCAAAACAACAATTTGTCTGCTTTTTATGTAAGGTTGCAGCCATAACAAGGTGCTGAAGGGGAATTCAAGAATACTTAAGTTCATATAAGACAAGCTTTTAACAGAAGAAATCTGCCTTGTTCACAGTTTTTAGAAATTACACATTAGCAAACATTTGGTCACATTTTCCTCACTCTCCTTCGATTATGTAACACCCTGCATTCATCTGCATTTTTTCTTCTTGTTGACAATGACGTGATGAACATCAGGCCATCTTGGGAGGCGATGAGATAAACAAGAGCAGCAGAACTTTAAACTCGAGCACAGACGTGGACATTAGTTGTGTGTATACAACACAGAGGCGTAGCTTCAGGAAGCAAAGGGCTCAATTACATTAACAGTTACACAAGCCCTTCAACCTTTAACTCTTGGTTGCCTCGTCCTTCCCAGAATTACTGCACCTATGAAGTACACTATTACACAAGAGAACAGTCAATCAGAAAGCAGACTACTTCCATTTGCTGATAATGTAATCACATCTAGCATGTGCTGTGAGGGGAGCTGAAGCTTAACCACACCTTTCCAGAAGGTACTCAGCAGCGTTAATCTATGTCTACGGGAAGAGGATAACCTCATTGTTGTAATGTGGACGGAGGATAAGCACATGGCCACATTAGTCGAGTTCACCAAGAGACAACATACATCACAAGCAGCTCTTATCTCTGTTGGTACTTTGACCGATGCAGTTTGAGAAATACCTTTTAATAAGCCCAAAAAAATACATTTTTGATGCTTCAGTTTAAGATATGTATCAACTGATTGTTCACGATCAGAGATGCACTGATACAGTATATCAGTCAAACATCGAAACTGGCAGCTATTTCAGTTGTCGACTGTTGAGAAGATGACGCTGACTGAAAGTCGACATCGATGTTTATCTGATGTGTCTCATTATTTTGCTCTTGCACATTTATGACAGCAGTAAATATCAGTCCATTGATCACTCAAGTCGACTGAAGGAAAATTAACAAATAAAGTTATCATTAGTTGCAGCCTTCAATATTACCGAAGCACACAAACCTTACATTAAACCTCTGCTTATTGTTGAGTCCCAGTCTCTGTACTTAATGACCTTGTGAGTGACAGCAGGCTCTGATCTGTTCATGTATGTGGCTGACAAGCCCTTTGTTTGAATTTGAACAACACAGACTTCCCCTGGTAAATGTCACCTTCTCATGCAGCGTGTGATGTTGTCTTTGAAAGCTATTAGGTAACAGAGAGGGGAAACGGATGCATCAGTGTGGTTTGATGAAGCAAAGAATTAAAGTCTGGATCAAAGTCCAGGAGTAAAGTCCCGGGCGTTTGATACCACAGAGCTGGGAAATCACCAGGCACTAATGATAATAGAACAAATGACGCTTTTCTCTCTCTGATTTTTTTTTCTCTGTTCCTGGTCATTAATTAATCTTACTCATTGTTACAGTCACTGTCTGTGGCAGCTGTTCGTCTGTGTCTTTTCATTGTTAGAGTTTGTGTCTCTTTAAAGAGTGTTCCTCAAAAGCCCAACCAAAAACAAAGACTGCATATTAGAAGTCCCATATACTGTGCACCAGTTGCATTTCAAATAAACGTATCAATGCCTACATTTGCTGTCCCTGTCAAATAAACTAATAAATGCATAACTAAATGAATACTAAAGAACAAAATATGTATAGGGTTCCTCATATTGTGCCAGGGATACACAGAAATCTTCATTATAAAAAAAAACATAACTGAGCAGTTTTAAAAGGGACAGTTCACCCCAAAGGGAAAAACAATTTTTCCTTTTGGGGATAGCAAACTAGCAAACTGAAATGACTACGCTAGGTAACAGTCAAGGAGGACGACAGTCATGTTTACAGAGCAAAAGTTTCTAAATGAAACTGCTCACAACAAGGTCTTTGGATTAACTTGAGTAACAAGGTCATGATTTCTCAAAAGAGACATTGGTGTTGAGCTGTTCAAATGTATTTTTGAGCACTTTCAGCACTACAAACCTGGTCTCACCTAGTTCCATAATATTCAAAGAAGGCAGACGTCTCTACAGCTGATAGCTGCAAAACTCGGCAACTTGCACCAAAACAATCTGGATGAATAAATAGCACTACAGATAAGAGAACATCTTTATGGGCTTAACGGTCCCTTTAAGAGTCCTTCAACCCTTTATTATACTATCTTACTAAGAGCAAAAAATGCATCATATAATTTAATGAACAGTCTTTAGTAAAACCTTTACGTGAAAATGATTCCCTTTTTTTTTACTACTACATAAGTATTGTTAGCTGCCATATGACTACATAGTCATTGAGAAGAATTTTTCAGTAACTAGATAGTCTTTTCAAATTGACAGCAGGAATGTCACGAGTCAGTAACTCATGAATGTGGCAGAACAAAATAATGTCACACTTCAGCTAACATTGTCTACTATCAGTCATCTTATCAACAGTCAACAAGAGGAATATCTGCCAGTTTTGACTGTTTGGCTGATATATATCAGTGCATCTCTGATCCTGAACAATCAGCAGATCATCAGACTTTTCCTTTTTAAATTCACTACCAAAGACAAAACAAGTTGCTCTGGATACAGATAAAACAAGCTAAAACAAACATGCAGTTTAAGAAAAAGTCATTTGTTTCATATCGTCCTATGTTAACCCTGGTATGCTTTTCCCCAAATGCAGCAAAACAAAAACGCCGTCCTGTGCCTTCTGCTGTGAAATTGATCTCTGTTACGCAACGCCGCGGGATGTCATCACGAGCAACAAACAAGCATGAACCCTCAGTGACACAGAGACGCCACACAGATGATGCCAACGGGGTCCAAGGCTCCAATTAACTTAAGTTCAGCTACACACTTAGTAAAATATGGCTGTTCAGGAGGGAATGATAACAATCCAGGCACAAATGTAAACATCAGTGTGGCCTTCAGATTCACTGACACTGCAGCTGAAAGGCAAAGGGCTCTGTAACAATCGGTTATATAAGCAGACACTCGTGATGAAGGCTTGAAGGGGGACACCCTACACAGCTGAAAGTCACTATGGAGTATTTCACCACCAGCAGACCACAGAACAGGATATTACAATGCTGACCTGGTTTAACCTACACAGGGAATACCTGCCTGACACTGCTCTGGGACAATGACAACCACTGGTTTGCATCAGTTATTATACATCTAATGGAAGATTCAAATGATAGTAGACAGAGATAGCCTGAGAGGTAGACATGCATCATCACATATGCAAATGTCCTGGTCCTACGGTGAATGAGTCTATATTTGTAATCGGAGACAAAGAAACCCAGGCTACCTTTTGGATAGCCCCAAAAACACAGACTGGTGTATAATTCATGGCGGAGCTGAAGCCAGACTTCTCTGGTACAGACATGTGGCACACTCAGGAAAACTGATGACAGATGGGACCCCTGCCAGACAAACTGCTACCTCCACTGCTGCCCCAGATGGCAGGCGAAGCATTTCCACGGTTATGCCTTTAGAGAAAGACACAGAGAGAGCTGAGGACTCACTCTTTGGTCAGCTGTGGACAGGACTTGAGAAGGAAGCGGTTGAGGGGCGTGTCCTGGTAGGTGAGGTCCGGGGGAGCGGTGGGGCTCTTGAGGTTCAAGCAGCGGACGATGACGTAGAGCACCGTGGCCACCGCCGCCAGCTTCATGCCGTCGAACATCGCCGGCAGCTCCGGGGAGATGGTGTGAACGTCTGACTCGTGGGTGTTCATGATGATTCTGAAAAAAAAAAACAGTGGACCACATTTCTTTCAGTACTTTTCCTTTAATCTAATCAATTCCATGTAAATTTTACATTACAATCACAGATATCTTGACAAAAAAAATGAACCTGACTCCCTTCAATTATCTAAACTTGTACACAATGATAAAATTAATTTCTTTGAGTTCTTGGTTAAATGGGCTCAGAGACACCTGTCATCACTTTATGCGAGTAAACTCCATTTCTAAACTAACATTAGCTACTGTTGCTCTCTATAAGCAGAGTGGACAGAGGCACTGAGATGAGGCACTCGAGAAGCATGAAGTCAAATCTTTTGGGGTGTCGTGGAAAATGAATCCAGAGGCCATCACCAAGAAATCCACAGTCGTACTGCATTTAACAACCTAAACAAATCATCCTCAGGCTTGTATAGGAAACTAAGAGAGACAAGGAAGGTCTTACTTCTCACATCATGTAACATCTGCTATCATTGATATAAAAGTGACTAGTATATCTAAATGTCTACAAACTGGTGCACAGAGTGACTTTATAATAGAAAAAAGAAAAATGTATGATGTCTGACTGACCTAAATAGTCCTGATGGTGCTGAAGGCGCTGTAGCAACAGATCTGTGGGAATACAGAGACAGTCAGATAAGGCACAGTCGGTTATTTAACACACTCACCTTAATTACATTACAGCATACAAAGGACCAATGGAAAGGCTCGCTACGTAAGGGATATTGGTCCTGACATTTTACTGACAGATGACAGATGTAAAACACCACTACAGTTATAGCTGAACACAGTTACGCATATGGTACATATATATTCAAAGCATTAAACAAAGTCATGCCAGCTGTGAGTTGATGGGAGAGGGAACAGGAACTGTGAAGAGCACACAAAGGACACAACGTCTCCTGTTATTGCAAAAAAGGGAAGTTGTGGTTCAGGATTTCACAAAAATAGACGATAGTGTTTCACATTGTTCTCATCAAGTGGCCATATAAAAATACCATAAAAATAAAATGGGCCGAGTGTTGCTACCATTACTACAGGCCATGATTTCTCACACACCTTGTGTAATGAATATAAGAACAGGTTGAAAAAACGTCGCTTTTACTTACATTTCTTGTTCAAGTTAGCCTCCAAAAACGACTTGTTCCAAACTTCTGTCAATGGTAAGTCACAGTGATGTGGTCAAACCTGAATACAAAAAAACAAACAAAGTAAATACATTGAGCCCTTGAACATTACTAAGATAAAAACACTGTCCAGAGCTTCAAATTCATGATGTGTACATGCTTTTCTCTATTCTAATTTTAATAACTTGGTGTGTTTTTGACTGGTAGTCAGAGGTAATTAGAGACAAATCAGCAATTACCTAAATATTTACAACACCTTGATGGATTACTGCTTTACACCAGTGTGTCTGGCCTCAAACCAGCCTATAACTAACATTCTCGATCACCAACAAACCATGAGTAAATGTTCACATTTTACCAGCCACTCAGTAGATTACTCTTGATTTTGACTGGTGAGTAAAGCTGATCATAACTTGTAACATTTGGTTGGACCATTTATATTCATCTAAGCATGTTCCTGTTCCGATTAAGTTACAAAACATGTTTCCTCTGTCATTGTTTTGTTGTAGTGGTGTCTGCAGATTGTTTTGTTCCTCATCCATCCATATAGTTCCTAGTTTTGGTTGTAGCACTAATATCATTTATACAGTTCATTTTCGGTCGTTGGATCAGGATTAAAAGGCTTTTTCCGTGCACTTTGCCTTAAGCTGGCATGCATGAGGGATTTTTTTGTTGTCTTTTTTATTTGTTATCCAGATTAAAATGCTCTCTTTCCCAGTGTATCTATGATTATCTATCTCTAACTGATTTCTGACAGTGTCTACTCTATTTGTTTAAAAGTGTTACAACAAAAAAGCAGTTTATATCCAAGATCATCGCCCAGGAAATAGCTTTAAATCGTGTGCACCTGTCAACACAGCTCAGCCCAAACAGACATGGCAGCTGCATAAAATTAGCTCCATCGCATATTTCATCACACATCCACGCAGCTAGTACTGTCCCACCCACCGCAAACAAACCCGGTGAATATTGTGACAGCTGTCTGTAGCTAATGTACGAGAAGGTATGAGAAGGTGTGTTTATTTGAATCCATAAACCATCTAATTTAGCCACAGAACAGCTGCTAACAACAGCGCTACCTCGTCCTTCTTAGTCACGACTCACAACAACCCAGAGAGGAGTTTACACCATCGTGGATACATTTATTTATCAAGCTAACCTGGAGAGAAAGGGGTTATAAATCTGCACATTACTGGATGAAAACACCGGGGGTTAGTCTATGAATCTGTGCTATGGTTGTCTGAGAGCAGGCCGACAGTCTCCGCAGCATCTTCGTTAGCATAAACGTTCAGGTCCCCGGAATATGAAAACCAAACCGCTCGCTGGGATGAGCTCGCTGACCACCCTGGACATGATGCGCAGGAAATTCACATTCAGGCAGCATTTACACAAAACACGGCTCCCATTACCTCGGTTTTTCTTCATTAACTCTCATCTATCCTGCCCCTGGAGCACAGAGTCTTTAACGGTCCGTGTTCCTGCCGTTAATTATCGATCTAATGAGGTGAACATCATCTGAGAGCACCGATAAACCTCAGACACAGACAGCAGCAGCATCTTTAACGTAGCCTTCATACCTCTGCTGCGGGGGAGATGAATCACCTCCTTGCTGCTCCAGAGCGACAGGCCTCGATTAAGGTCGTTGCATTGTGCTGATTAGTTTTGTTCGTTTGTTTGTTTTACGCTCCTCTACACCATGGCTGCCGTAGATTGACGCCCTCTGGTTCACAGAGCTGAAGCTAGCTGAAGCAGCAGCGGCCGCTCCGACATCATCACAGTCTCCACTTCCGAGAAGATTCTGGAATTAGCATTCCGGCGCTCTCATTGGTCCAATCCACCGATGACGTCGCGTTTGCGCTGCATGTCAGACAGTTTCCACGCCCCTATCTGTTAAACGTAACAATGAGTGATCTTTTTATGTATTATATTTCATTATAAATACAAATATAATACATGTTTTTTTCGTGGTGTTTCTTTTTATTACAAACGAGCTTCCGATAGGCCGAATCAAATCACCTCACAACGTTCCATATGTGTGTAGATAATCATTTTAGTATGTTCGTCACAAAATCGACCAGAACGTGACAGGAACGTGAGCACAGACCTGTTACATAACCCTCCATAGAGCTCCGCGAACATACCAGCACTTGAGTTGTACTTTACTCGCTACCACCAGACACGAATCTTTGGTCAGGATTTCTTTATCAGAAGGTTAATTTTAAATTCCTCATCTAACTCAAGGGTTTACACATACATTGATACATTGTAAGGGATGGAAAGTGTGAATTTGAAAGAACTCTTACTTACTGTATGTACAGTATGCTGCTGTTTATTTTGATTTAACTGACGGCAGCTTTTATGTGATACATCCTGCAGTAGAGGTTTACTGGAACAAGAACAACAGGGAAAACAACAGAGGATTTAGTCCCTTGCTGTCAGTACAACCAAACATCCACTAGGTGGCGACAGAGATTAACACGAAGCTCTGAGCACCAGGGATGAACTGTAAAATACAGTCAAATAAAGTTGGATGATGACTTAATTCACCGTGAAAACAAAGAATGGCAATTGCTAAGATAAACCATTTCTAACAATGTCATAACGATGCTTTGGACTGTCAGAGATCACAAGTTTTGTACCTATGTTTCTGATTAATTTCAGCCGATTGTCATATTTTTCACCTAATATGATGATAAAGTTACTTATTAATCACTTTTTTTAAAGTGCTTTTTTGAAATGGCTATGTAGCACATACAATCAGATTAGTGACAGAATGCTAAAATAGGATTTGAATAAAATACCCCAAGAAAATATAAACAATAAATATAACAATAATGAATACAAACAGACAAGTTGGAAATAAAACTATATGCAAGAGGAATTCAAACTTTAACTTTTTGAGGAGCAATTTAATAGATTTCTGCAAGTCTCAAATCCTCACGTCTATACAATTTAATGTCAATTTATCTTTTCTGCCCAAAAAGTGAACGATCAGACTGAAATTCACTGCTGGAAACTAGGTATTTGACTCCTTTGTAGCTTCATGTGAATCCCAATCTCTGGTGGGACAACTATAGCCTTACACATCATAATAACCAACATTAATAAATGGTGAAGTTGTCGTTAATTAAACTTTAGTCAGTTGTAATTTCACTATTAACAGGTACCATAACAATGGAATACTTAATATTAAACATATTCATATGTTTAATGTATCAAGCAATTGTAAAGGTTTATAAACATCAGTTTCAGTGTTGTCAAATATCCACAGTTAATGAAAGATATTAATGCTTGGTGTCCACAGCCTCTTCCTGCCAGTTCCCTTGGTCACAGAAGTGGAGCTGGTTTGGCTGCACTCTGCCTGCTGAGTTCCTAAATACTTGGCAAGGGTCATGTAAAGAGTTTTCCCACGGGGATTAATTCAAAGCACCACAAAACTGTTAAATCACTCTATTCTCTCAAATGTTGCGGGAGTGGGACATCGTGCAGGCCCCTCTTCAGACCTGACGAATAATAAGAAATACGTGTTTAAATGTCTTTCTGCTCTGAATGTAAGATTGTTTTCATTTGGAAATGGAAGAGCTGCCCAAAATATCCTGTCAATAATCCCAAAATATCCTGTCAATAATCCCAAAATATCCTGTCAATAATCCCAAAATATCCTGTCAATAATCCGAGAGGCTATTCACATCCCCGCCTACATTGTCAGTGCGGGGGCGGTGCTGCCTTCACATGCTCATCATAAAACAGTTTATTTATAAGACTAATTATTAATCGTGCATCATAATACAGAATATTCGTGGATTGCAGTGAGTTTTCATTTTTAATAAGCAGGTACCAGAGATATCGAGGTGACATGATTCGAATATTCAAGTTTACGTGTTCACTAACAAATATTAACAAAGAAAGTTGGCTAAATTTTGTTGGTGTTTCAAGTAAACATGGCAACAAATTAAAAAACAAGAACCTCTAATTGACCGAATAAACAAGTGTCAAATGTGAAACAATAAGATAATCATGAATTCAACTTTTCGGAAAAGTTCCTTACATTACTGTCTGTGTCTGTTTGTCGTCATAGCTCCGAGCTCCCCGCCCAACTCACGTCACACGTCGTTAGCCCGGGTATTATCGAAAAATCCCGGTGGCTCATTTAACACTTCGGCGTTTCTTTCCGCCCCAGTCAGAATTCCGATATTTCCCGACGGCACTTAAAGGCAGCACTGGTTGGAAGTTCAGCGGCGCGGCGTCGCTCCGCACAAACAATCAGACAGACAGACAGACAATCACAGACAGACAAACAATCAGACAGACAGACAGATTGAGAGGAAACAAATATGAAACGTCCTGGATATGTATTAACAGCGGCTGTAGCAACATGTACTCTTCTGCTGTGCCTGAATTCAGTCAGAGGTAAGTGTCCTTCACATTAATCTGATTACTCCTATTCACTCCTCAACTCCTCTTGTTTGTTTGTTTTCGTTGACTTCAGATCTCATAGGTTTCTACTTCTTCCAACACCAGACTGCATTCACTTCTCCACACAATCCACCAGGAGACTTTGGCTCTGAGCTCTGCCACCTAGGCTTTTTTCTTTTCTTTTCATTTTCCTTCCACTGACTCATAGCGATCCCGTTTTGTTTTCCTTCTGTGTGTCTCCTGGTGGAAATTGGGTGCTGTGATGAATGACAAACAGGGGAGATGTGCAGCAGGGGGGCCATTTAACAACCACAGCTGCTATATCTGCTAAATGTCTTAGGTTTTAGTGCTGCTTTAACAATAATATCAACATATTCTTATTTATCATCACCAAATTACCTTCAGTATCTGGGTCAAGTCATGTGATAAAGCACTTTATACTGACAACAGATGATGTGTAATTTATATGTCCTTCATCTGAGGATGCAGCTCATCATTGTCAGGTAGAATGAGTGTTTCAATGTGTGAGTGCTCTGTTATTACAACTGAGGCTCTGTTATTATACAGTCTGTTGGACGCAATGATTATATTGTAGAATAAGAGGCAGGTTTGTAAAAGAATTGTCCCTCATGAGCAGCTCTGGTGTGTGTTGTTGTCCACAGGGAAATGTGATGATGATGCATCTACATCATCATCAACAGCTTCTCCGTAAATAATGGATTTGTACCTGAGCTGGACGATATGGCCATGAAACAAAGTCAAATAGCAGCAGTGAAAGACCATAAAATCAAAGTATTTAGCCACATTGATCAAGCAATCAAGAAACAGTGTTTGACTGTTATTTGTTTTAATGTAATTTCATGTAGAAAACACAGCATTGTACTGTAAAAATAAAAAAAACCCTTTAAATTGGTCATATTCATGGGAAAATACAGTAATTTCACAAGCAAGTAGTCACCCTAACATTAACAGTATTATATTGTTAGATTCTGCTGATGTTTACATTTAAACGTACAGTGTTAAACCTTCCACCATTCAGCAAAATTGTATTATCATGATTATTTTAGTTCATTTTTAGTTTACTCTACAAATTAACTTGTCTTACTTCTATAGTCATTGTATAAGACACTCGTTTTTGCATTAACTCCTTTATAAACACTTTTTTCATTTTGTGTTTTTTGTATATTTCACCAATATTTGACATTCTTTGTTGTCTTAATTGTTACTGGTTGTCACTGATTTTCTGTTGTGCTTTAAATTTTTGGAGCAATCTCTGGCACAACAATTTCCTTCGCAATTAATAAAGTTCTGTTTCATCTTATTTTATCCAATCTTAAAATCAAACCTTAATTTGTACAGAATTATGATGTTGAAAATACAGCATGTGAGGATTGGGTAATGATTTCTAATAATAGTAATAAATATTGTTTTAATATATCAACATTTCACATAATGGCCATGTAGATGTAGGTCTAATCTGACACTAAATCTGCTAAATGATTTGACTTTCCATACTGTAATTTTTTCCTCATTATGATAAAACTAGATTATAAATCAAACAAAAAGGAGGACAATTGGTACTTGCACAACATTGACTCAATGAGATCTTTGATCAGTAATCATCAGTAATGTGGAAATAATGAATAAGTGCACAAAGTATTAGAACAAGAAGAACAATCACTTAACCCTTGTGTCACACTCAGAGGTGGTGCAGATGGAGAGTCAAATAACACCATATGTGCTCGCTTCTGGTGCCGACATGAACCAGCTGTCCACTCCCTTACCTTCAGTTCAACCTGGAGTTGTGCAGCCAACCAGGAGCGCTTAAAACTCAAACAGGGGGACACCCAGACTGTCTCTGCTCTACATGGCCGTGACGTTTGTGTACATCCACTCATCACCCACCTGTCAGTCAGGTGTGCTGCGTGTCCTGAGCCACCTGTGAGCTGCTGCACTGTCATGTTGTGTAACTGCTCATTCCTGAAAGAGCTGCATGCATCTGTGCAGCCCGGCTAATCCTGCAAGCTCTTAATCCAGCACGTAGACACGTTCCGTTGTCAGTGTTGGCGAAATAAAACTGTTTGTTATTATTTAAGTATAATGTTCAGTATCTGTGGGATAAGAAATCCACTGTTCTCACTGTGTGTTCTCATGCTCAAATACATTTAAACAGGCTGAGTTTATACAAAAATGAAAAAATAGCTGTTATGTAGTATTATGTACCTCTTCGTTATGCAAAGTCAGGTGAAGTTTCATCGTCCACAAAACATTTCTGGAGCTTCACAGCAAAACAGCGCTGCAGCATTCTGCATTCTGCATGTATGAGCTGTATGAATCCATTTTATGTTTTAAGTCCCCAGCTACTTCAGACATTTAGAAGAGTGCTGGAAGAAAGCTGTGAAGCTCCTGAAACGTTTTGGAGACTACATAACTGGGTGAAATTTTCCTTTAAATATGGAGCCGAAAACATGAAGCAAAAATACTTCTACTCTGAATTATCACACCGTTTTTCCAGCATTTATTCACAGTGCACATGTTTCATTAAATCTCATGAAACTGTATCACAACTCACACTTCTTCCTGTTTACACTGTTCTCTCTGGTTAATTACTTTGTCACAGTGTTTGTGCTCAGACCTGCTCTCATGCTGGAACATGTCGCCTGTTTGGTAAATCTGGTCTACCCAGTTCTTTGACTGTCACGTATGTTCTAGTATGAAACAGTTTGAATACAGTGACAAAATCAGCAAAATTCTCTTCCTCACACACTGAATTTAATGTTTCTACGCCTGTTTATTGTGATGGTCCAGCAGTTTTCATCAGTTTCCACCTCAGAGTTGCCAAAGAAAGTGACCTGGGGCCGTTCAGAGTTTGAACAGTGACTCTGACGTGTCAGCTGATGAGTCAACAGGTTTAGGTTTGGTGATTTTGGATTACTCTACTGTGAGTCATAAACGGGTGCCCCGCCGCTCCCTCTGGACATCTCTGCCATTATTTCCCTGATCCAGCCAGGATCTGTGACTCAGCACTCTGGGCCTGCAGCAGCAGCTCTTGTTGGTACAGACACTCCCGCAACAAAGAGGAAGCACACTTGATACCCTTTCCCTTCCCTGTATCAGATTCCGAAATATTTCAGCGAGCCAATTGCTCTCATCAGGGTTGTTTTGGTTTTGGATTTTGAAAATGATCATAAAGATTGTGTTACCACCTAGGGGCTTTAAGTTTGAAAGTTGTGGCCAGATACCAGCGAGGAAGGGTCCAAACCTTCAGAAATATAGAAACTGCACATGGACAACGGACGTCTTTTGTGCAGTCCATGTCTATAATGTGGTCATTGCTCTTTTCTTGGCAAATGTCCACTTAAATATGTATTAAAGTGATTTTTATACTAACTGTTTGTCATATTCTCCTTTCCTCAGGTGACTACTGCGAGGTGAATCTTTGCCATAATGGAGCAACGTGTGTGACGGGGGTCGGAGACGATCCATTCATCTGTATCTGTGCCGATGGCTTCGGGGGAGACACCTGCAACCTGACAGAGACAGGTACAGCAGGGAGGACGAAGAAGCACAGTTAAATCACACAGCTTAACAAAGGCCTTTCCCTCCAGGTCACCTCGAAACACGTGTGAAATCACAAGCAATAATACCTTTGACTCTGAGCTCTGTCTTGAACATCGGCTAAGAACAAACTCAAGCCAAAGCCGTCTGTCTCATGGTATGAAAAAGTAATTATGCGTTCATTACGGGCTATTTATATTCCCTTTATTTAGACCTTTAGTCGGTCTAAAATGCAGCTGCAAGGATGTTGACCGTACGCAGTCAAGGCCTCACTTCATGGTTCCCTCTTTATTTTAGAATTCACTTTAAGACCTTGCTGATTCATTGTAACACTCTTAATGGTTGGGCCTCATCTGACATCACAGACCTTATTAACTGGTACTCAGCACTCAGGTCCTCTGAGATTCTCTTACGTATCTCACAGTCACGACTAAAACTGAAGGATGATTTGCAGTTGCTGGTCAGCATTCGTGAAATGAGTTGCCGTTAGATACCAGATGTTCTCCCTCCATCTTTGTTTTTAAGACTCCTTTTTACTCACTGGCATTCTACCCCATTAACCCTTTTAATCTGCTGTCTTCTCTTTAACTTTATATTTTGTCCCTTGTTGTTTACCATTTTCATTGGTTTGTTTTTCAGTGTGTTTTTTTACTTTTCACTCTATATTTTAAAGCTCTTTTGTGCAGCACTTGTCAGCTCAAAGGAACAGTTCACCCAAAAATGAAAATTCAGTTGTTATCCACTCACCCTCGTTCTGATGGAAATTCAGGTGAGGTTTTGTAGCCTATAAAATATTTCTGGAGCTTCACAGCAAAGCAGTGTAGGACCATTGTGCTGATTGTACTGAAGTTGGGATGTGCTCTTATGCCTTAAGCTTTGATTTTGGCTTTGAGAGCCTGTAAATACATTTTTTTCAAATCAATTTGGGATCTCACATCAGCTCCAGACTCGTGGATTACACCGTGTGAGCTGTATGGAGCCATTTCACGTCTTTATTTTTGTCGATTGTTTTAGGAAACTTCACCTTTAAGCTATGTTGAAATGTGTTCTAGAATTAAACTTGACCTCTTCCTCCTCTCAGGGCCGTGCAGTCCAAACCCCTGTAAGAACGATGGCTCATGCGAGATCATCGCTCCAACCAGACGAGGAGACGTTTTCAACGAGTACGTCTGCAAGTGCCAGCCGGGCTTCGAGGGAGTGCACTGCCAGACCAGTAGGTTACCTCTGGACGGGATTTATTAGTCTGAGCTGCTGTTTAAATAATCACACATTTAAGTTCTCCATAAGTGGCTGTGAATTGTATTCTCCGTGTAGTGCACAGTTATTGATTTGTCAGTTTCTCAGGGGATATCTTGTTATTTATCCAACTAATTTAGAAAGCTTTTAATTAACCAGAAGTGATGATGTGAAGGATTTTATGTCTTAATACAATCATAACACTTCTGAAATAATCCTGAAACAAGAAAAAGGTCATCAAATGGGAAAATGTCAAGTCAGATTTTGTCCTGATAAACTTTGCAGTCGGCTCAACTTGCAGCAGATTTTCTCTCCAAGTGTGAACACATGAGGTTTTTCCACCCTGTCATAGCGTCAGCGGTGAACGAAACGTGTTGTCCGCTCAGCAGTTTCATGAAAGGATCTCATTCAGCGAGCTCTGTGGTCATTCTGTTTGGCTAATTAGCAAAAGGCCACTCCAAGTCTCTAAGCATGCAGACGCCTTCATCACGAATTCAACACTGAGTCCGCTTGTGCTCAAAGCTTGAAGCAAATCAAGTGAAGAATAGGATAAGGTGAATTCCTTCATATCCTCTTAAAATAATGACCAAGAGGATTATTTTCTACAAGTGTGAATGTTGTTGTCACAAACTACTGACAGCTATAATTTGGATAGGAAATAACTAGAAGTTTTATGAGTGTTGAGTGTAGATTCATTCTGTTATTGTAGTTCTAAATAGAGAAAATATAACTTAAGCTGCCAGGACTTTGACTCGTGCCGTCACCGAAGAGGAATTTCTTATGAATGAGCAGCTCGACCCAAAGCCCACAGCCTGACCACCAATTGTAGTGTTGGTGCTGTCTGGTCGTCGACTCCCAAACAGTTTCTAATTTGAGTCAGTCAGACGTCACCGGCCGGGCTGGTGTCGAGGTGCTGGAATGAGTTCGAACCTGTCCCATTTTTCAATCCAGTAAGACCAGAGGTGGAAATACTCTGGAAAAACCCAGCCGGGACAAATATCACAGTTAAAGAGATGTTTCAGAGGGAACCAATCTATCTGTATTTATTTCAGAATGATGAGTGAAGCACAAAAGTTGTCTATTCCCAGTTTAAAGTACCAACCAAGAGCACATTACATGACTGATTCATGTTGGCACTCAGAGTTTGTGAATTTCCACCTGGGATACATAAAGTTTGATCTTAATCTATAATATTAAGTCATAATTCATTTGTTTGTTTGTACAGATGTACGTAGTTACTTTCCACTACTGGTAAAGGGATAAACATGAATTCACACTTGAAACTAATTATATGAATGTAGTTGCTTCACAAGAAAAAAATCAGTTGCTTCGTTTCATCTGCAGGTAAACAAGAGCAAGAAAGCAAAGAGGGAAGAAATTTAGAATGACAGTTATTCAGGATACCATATTTCACTAATTGTCACTTGGTTAGAATGAATGTCGAGTCAAAACAAAATAATCCTGAAGAAAAAACACTGAAGCTATTTTTGCCGCTCCTCCAAGCAGGATCACCTGTTTCTTAGTGTTATTAGCAGCGTTGTGCCAGTGTTGTCACAGACATACAGGCATTTGTTTCTAAGTTGTGAGCAATCCTCTTAGTGTTAATGGGAACAAGAATTAAACAGATCCATGTGGCATTACGTCAACCTGTCCTCTGCTTCAGGTCTCTCTGAGAGAGCTTTCCAGAGTAGAGAGACGGGTCAAAAAGAGCTGGACAGACATTACATTTCATTTAGCATCATTCAGTGGAATCATTCGATGTAATAAACATGTGAATCAATACTCGCAGAATCATTTTTTCAGTGTTCTGCTGTGGGCTGGAGTGGATCTGCTTAGAGAAAGAAGCAGCGAGTGTCTCTGCAGTGAGGACTGTCTCAGTGTATACGGAGCATCATAAACATACATTAAGATCTGGTCAAAACCAGCAATTAACAGACAGAAATACTGTTTTTGACCATGATCATAATGCATATATGTAAAGACTGTCATTACCAGTGCATCATGATACAGGTCCTCCTCCACTGCTGGTTTTCTCTTTCATCAGCGAGTTTGTTACCTGGTGTGCCTCCAGGACTCAAGAATCCAGCTGTATATAGAACTAGTATTGAAAGTAAGGACTGTTGTGTTGTATGATTGTCTTTTCATCTGGTTTTTCAGTCTGAAAATATTTAGGTCATTTTTTAAGATTAACATATGCTGAAGTAAAACTTGCTGCTCTGCTTTGTTTTTTTCCACTGCTCTAAATAAACCATCTGGACATGCTGTGCAAGTACGCCACCTTGTGGAGATTAGGGAGCATCACATAGTGTGCAAATAGGATACAGGAAGTGACTACAGACTTGTTTTGTTGCCATGGTTACTGTGGCATTACTCAAGATCCTTGGCAGAAGGAACAAAAAACCTGAGATGTGACATGTATTGATTAATTAGTGACCCATTAAAGCAGGAAATGTAAATGGTTGAATCTCTGGTGTGAGGAGAGACGCACTGACATTTAACAGATGCTTCATGTACAGATCAGACCAAGAACATCACAGAATATCCAGACTGCAGTGACAAAATATCTGATACAAGCAGGAACACCTGTGAAGAAGAGGATGACTGAGCAAGTGTTCTTCTGCATGGTGCAGGGTCAGAAGGTCATCGCACTGTGTACAGATTTAATCAACAAAGTTACAAATATGTGTTGATCATAATACATAAGTGATCCAAAGATTTCAAGGGGATGACAGGCTGTGCGAGGCTCTGACAGCCAAGAGAGAGTGAGACATGAAAGGAGAGGAGAAATGAATAGAATTTATTTTAAAGGGTCCAGTTTGTACATTTGATCTTAAGAGATGTCGGAGCTCGATGTCACTTATGTGGTTGCTACAATACACAGAGTTGGCTTGTGGGCTGACTGATGGTGACACAACATGGAACCAACCTCCCGAAAGGTCCTGAGTGTGCACGAAATACAATTACCAGTCGCTGCCTATCACCCACTAACCGGCTGCGACCTTTAAACTGAACGTCCCGTCTCGTCAGCGTTGCCTTCAGGAACATTTCTGTCATCATGTTGAATTTAAGACAAACTCTACACTGAGGCTTTTGTGTCCCTGCACCTGCCTCGACCCCTGTCTGTTCCCTCTGAGATGTCTCTGGGCAGCAGGTGTGCACTACACATCTAACAATCATCCTCTTTTGTATTCTTGAAGGTAGTTTGAAGAGTAGAGGAAAATAAAGTGAATTCTTGTCTTTTCCAGATGTGAATGATTGTGCCATCCAGCCCTGTAACAATGGAGGGATATGTCGAGATCTTGACGGAGATTACACCTGCCAGTGTCCCTCACCGTATGTCGGAAAGCAGTGCCAGCTACGTACGTACACCAACTACCATTTAATTTAAGTTCCCTGATATTCATAGTCGGATGTCTTTTGCTTTTCCTCAGAAACCTTTTCCAAAAACAACGTAAAAGATAAAAGAGTGTGTTTCTGAAACTGGCCAAACGACAAACTACTATCTGTGTATCAAATCTGATAAATATGAAATAGAAAGTGGTGTAATATGCTGAGTAAGTACTTTACTGGTGGAAAATGAAGTGCCGAAACAAGTTTTTTCCCACCACAGATAAACATAACACTTTGTTCTTCTGTGCTCTGTAATCAGGCCATTAAAAGTTTGGAGAGTTAAAAATATATTTAGCAACTCCAAAATAAATACAGGAGTAAATGTAATCACTTGTTTAAGGCTTTATAATGTTTAAGTTTCTGTGTCCCAGGTTGCATTTCTCTGCTGGGGATGGAGGGAGGAGCGATCGTGGAGTCACAGATCTCAGCGTCCTCTGTGCACTACGGCGTTCTGGGACTTCAGCGCTGGGGCCCCGAGTTGGCGCGACTCAACAACCAGGGCATCGTCAACGCCTGGACGTCAGCAGCCCACGACAGGAACCCCTGGATCGAGGTGAGAGAGAGGGGGCCGCTTTGAGATAACGAGGCTGAGCAGTGAGCGTTGTGATTAACGCTTGGCTGTTAACAACAGATCAACATGCAGAAGAAGATGCGTCTGACAGGCATCATCACTCAGGGCGCCAGTCGAATGGGCACGGCTGAGTACATCAAGGCCTTCAAGGTGGCGAGCAGCTTCGATGGAAACGCTTACACGACCTACAGAGTGGAGGGCCAACGGAGGGACAAGGTTAGATGACTTCACTTGAATTCGATTAGGGAGTCGTCGGTTGTGAGATTGTGGGCCGATACTGATGTTTAAAATAGCCCTTCATTACTCCCTCGTTTGAAAGAGCACAAATTCATATACATTTATGAAACAACTTCTTTCACATAAAGACACTCCATGCTGGAGCAGATAAACTGGACCTAAGTGCACGTAACGGCAGGCAGGAATGTCAGTGGGTTAGGAGGTTTTCTCCAGGCATGCAGCAACATCAGGGAAACACAACCGATTCCTCAACAAAGACTGAATTGTAAAACTGGTTTTAAATTCAAACTAACTAACAGAAGAGATGATGTGCAGGTGGCGAGAGGCGGAGAAACACAGGTGGGGGTAATGAGTGGAAAAAAAACACTAGGAACAGGGCTGGGTCAGCGGAGGAGAGGAGGTGCAGGTGTGGAGGGAAAGCAGACTGTGGACGAGAACAAGAAACACACAAAGATAACACAGATATAGAACAATGACAGGATGATTTTACAGTTTAACACTAAAACAATCAATTCAGTCAGTCAATCTGTGCATCCCTACATTAAATCAAGGTGTCATGCTCGCAGTTCCAGCAGATTTGAGATAATCATGAACAGCAGATCCCACAGGAAGCATCCCTTCTTCCGCCTGCTCGTCTTACTTCATCGTGTCTCTGTGCTGCAGGTTTTCATGGGCAACACAGATAACGACAGCACAAAGACGAACCTCTTTGACCCTCCCATCGTCGCCCAGTACATCCGGATCATCCCGGTGATTTGCCGCAGGGCCTGCACGCTGCGCATGGAGCTGGTGGGCTGTGAACTCAACGGTAAACACACAGAAAGCGTGCAGCATGTCAGCTTCAGCAGATAATAACACTGGCTGCAAAAAACAAATCTGATATAGCAGTTATAGCCTCTGTGAACTCTACCCTGAAGACTCTGCCTCTGTTTCACTGTTTGTTTCTTCTTACTGTGGCTGCGCTGACGAGCGCAATGACAGTCAGAGTGTTTATTGAAACTACATAACATGAAAATATATACCATAAACAGGATTCTGCGACCTCACTGCGTAACAATAAACCAGCAATTCAGGGCAAACACAGAGACAGAAATGCACATTTGTGGTTTTCCTCAGCTTCATCCTTTTTGTCCTGTGTCTTCTTTGAATATAACATTTGAAACAGTAACAGAGAAACATGGGGAATGTATACACACTGCAGTGCAGCTCTATGCACCTTATTGCATGCTTTCTTCTACTCTGTGCACCTCTTTCTGTTCCTCTTGGTCAATGGTGGGTGTACAATGATTTCAATCAGTCACTTTCACAAATTTTCTTGGAATTGGTGAGGTCAGTTTGTCTTTTCTTTGGGTGTCTTCATTTTCTCTCCTCTCTCTCTCTCTCTCTCTCTCTCTCTCTCTCTCTCTTCCTATCGCTTTGGTGTCCCCTCCCTCCGTCCGTCCGTCTGCTTTCAATTCACAGTGTATTCAAACGCGGCAGGTTGCTCAGAGCCGCTGGGGATGAAGTCTCGCCTCGTCTCAGACAGCCAGCTCTCGGCCTCCAGCACTTACCGCACATGGGGCATCGACACTTTCACCTGGCACCCTCAGTTTGCCCGACTGGACAAGCAGGGGAAGACGAACGCCTGGTCTCCTGCACACAACAACCGCTCAGAGTGGATCCAGGTGAGCGAAACCTCAAAGTGTCATTAATGGCGGAAAAAAAAAAAAAAAAATTAAAAAATGTGTTGAATGTGCCTATGTTGGAGTATAACTGTTTTTGTCATCTTCTCCAGGTCGATCTGGAGAAGACAAAGCGCCTGACAGGCATCATCACTCAGGGGGCCAAAGACTTCGGGGTGGTGCAGTTTGTGTCGGTGTTCAAAGTCGCCTACAGCAACGATGGAGAGTCGTGGCGTTTGGTGAAGGAGGAGAACTCCAGTGATGATAAGGTCAGACATATGTGATTATCTAACACAGTATACTGCATGGAGCTCTGAGTGAATTAGCCCCATTTAAACAGGTGAAAACACTTTTGGGATTTTGGCTATTTTGCGCCCATAACATGTCTTCTATCAGACTAGTAGAAAGGATATTTCTAAAAGCACAGTGAGGTGTTTATTAACGCATGCAAATTTGATAAGATTGCCTCATTTACATATTCATGTTAACATCAGTCATCAACAAACTCAATTAATCAATCACCACTCAGTAATCAACTTCATGGTGATATTTGAGTTAAATATTTACCCTGTTTACCATTTTTGTTTAAATATTTATGAAATTTGTTTTCTCAGAAGAAGTTTCAGAAATCAGCAGCACTTACTTTCACCAGAGTCTCCAGTGCTGTTCCTCTCTATTTTCTGCTGTTTTTCTTTGAAGAGGGGAAGTTCATATATCATTCATAGCCAGATTTAATATAACAATCCATCCCTAAAAACATATATTTTTCTGATTTATGGAGTGATGGAAAGAAAATATAAAAATGTTTAGTTGTATTTCATTTTACTTCTCATTTTGTTTTATTTGCAGAGACATGATTATGACAATATAAACATGTACAAGAAATAATTACACTTCATGAGGTGAATGCATTGACAGTTTCCCTGTTCTAATATGTCAAGAAAATGAAACAAGAATTTTGAGCCCAGCTTTGCATTTAAATTTCTGTTTTTGAAATTCCAATCCCAACTTGAACCAACTTGAATATAAAGCATCAGAAAGCTGTTGGCCTGTGGTGTCTCTCGGCCCACGTCTCATCATTCATCACCTCTTCTCTGAGTGTTGGCACAGTCCTCAGTCTGTCAGCTCACAGTTTGTCAACAGAAGTCCAGAAACCCACAAACTGTCAGCTTCTGTTTCTGTTGCTCTCTTTGCCTTTATAATGAGATATTTTGGGTTCTTCCCGGAGGAATGTGAAGCCTCATCACGGCCTCTTTCTCTGAGATGCTCCAATAAAACTGGATAGGAAGCTTTGATGTTTTTACTGGAAACAGAGCTAACAGGCTCGTGGGATGTTATTGAAGCCGCCTGGAGCTGTTGTCTGGACGTCTTGCTGGAGCTGAGACTTTTTACATTATAAGGTTGTCAGAAGTCTCACACTGCTCAGACTGATGACATTTGGTCAATAGATGTTTTTTTTTGGTATCATGAAATTGTTCGAACCTGACGGAAGTTATTTTTGCCCTCCTTCCTCCTCATCATCAGTTTGTTCTCATAACAGAGAACGTGCTTAACCGTACACTCATCTCTCTGCAGCTTTTCCCAGGTAACGTCGACAACAACTCCCACAAGAAGAATCTGTTCGAGCCTCCGTTCTACGCCCGGTACGTCCGAGTCGTCCCCTGGGAGTGGCACGAGCGCATCACTCTACGCATGGAGCTGCTGGGCTGCGATGACTAGAACCTCATCGGTTACCATCTAACAGTTCTGCATCTTCATCCAGTCGCTCCATCTCCTCCACCCACAGCAGAGGAATGGATCCTCTACAGACCTGTGATCAGCTCTGTGATCCTGTTGGCTGCTGGGACTTTAACACTTGTAGCACTTTTTGAATATAGAGACTTTTTTATGTTCATGTTAATAGGATTGTTTGACATCGCTCACAAACTAAGACACACCCATGATTTGGACTGTAATAGTTTTAGATATAAACAAAATTTGCTCTTAATCCAAATTATTTACTCCTCCTTGATTTCAGGTTCTCTTAAAATCTTAAAAAGTTCTCTCAAAAGCACACATTTTTCCTCTTACCTGTCATCCCTGAAGATTGTTTTGGTGTGAGCTGCTGCATTTTGAAGATATCCACACATCCTCACTCATAAACGAGAAGAAACCGATTGCTTCAAAATTACCAAGCAAAGCAAACTTATAATTTAAATTGTTGTTTTTTTAGCTCGTGGAACATTTAATAGTCTACTTTACATGGCAATTCTGAGGTAATCTTTTCAAAATAAAGTCATCTTTTCAAATATACAGTGCAAAACAGATCTGATCAGTGTTTCCAAAACAACATGGCCGCTGCAGTGTGACAGATTTTAGGTTTTGCCAGGAATACTACTTGGTTAGCTTTAAGAAATATTGTGGTTTGAGTTCAAATCACAATGTTAAGTTTTAGAAGCTGAGTTAATTTTAAAAAATCAGGAAACTGTTTACCTTCGAATTACCGAAGAAAGTAGACGATTACATTGTAATTCTATGAGCTAAAAAGTTTGATAAGGATGCAATTAATTTTTAAACAAGCTTCTCATGAGTAGATGTATGCTTCCTCCTGCACGGTGATACAGAGAGAAAATAGTTCCTGTATCAAACTGCTCACAAGGGGGCCTGTGGACCATCTTGAGTCACCTGGTTATGATTTCTGGAAAGAGACATTGCTGATGAACTTATCAAATGTATTTTTTGGCCCTTTGAGCAGCACAAGACGAGTTTCATCAAGTTATCTTATACTCAAGAGAAGGCAGACATCTTTAAAACCCTGCAACTCACACCAAATCTGTCCAGATGGATAAACAGCACTACAGGTACCACAAGAGGAAGAAGAGGGAAAATATGTCATTTTGATTTTAGGGTTGACTGTCTCTTTAAGTCTGGACTTGATAACAGTGCTCTTCCCCTCCTCCAGTTTGACTTCAAGCTAAATTGCCAGTTTTCAACTTTTTCTTTCATTCCTTTGCACTAACACGTCAATTTACAACCTCGCTGTTTCTTGTAGTCTTAACAGTCGCAGAGGATAAACATCCAACCTCACTATCATCCAGCTGCTGTTTAGTTACTCAAGCACAAACATGAAGAACCTGAACCTGTGCAAAGAATATTTTGGTGTTTTTAAATATGAGGAGCAGATAACGTGTCCAAGAGCAGCACCCAGCTCTGTCCAGCAAAACATGGGATAAAAACTGAAAGGCTTTTTAAAAGTTTTCATGTTTTTTTTATTTTAACACATTTTAGCTGATTCTTCTGCTTCAGTCTTACGTATTAACTTCATTGTAATTTAACTCTTTTTACAACAAATGTGAAATATGTAGAAATATGTGTAGAACATAAACATTGTTTTACATTTTTTTTATTCATTGTTGGTCTTGAACTGAGATCATTTATTAAATGTTAAAATACACCTTTGTGTGTGTTTCTTTTCAATCAAGAGACACAAAAACAGTCTTTGTCACGCTTCATAAATGTACGTTCCCAGTTATGCAACGGTTTGTTCCCCGCCGCTGGTCGTACAGTCCCACCGGTCATACGATGTCCGTGGCAGGGTGTCTGTGGCTGATTTCTGCATGAACAGACTGATCAGTGAGGCCACATGCAGGGGAGTTAAACAGGGCAGCATGAGGGAGACGAACATGCTTGGGGCGGCTGTGGAGGCTCGGGAGGTAGAGCGGGCCATCAGAACCGGAAGGTCATTGGTTTGACTCCCTGGCTGTATATTGAGGTAGCATGGTGTTGTTTCATATGAAGGAACTTCAGCATTATTTAATAGGTTTTAAAGGCCACTGGAAGATAATTAATATTAATTCGACTATTAGTTATTAAGATTCCGTGTTCAAATTGCAGCATTAACATGTTTATTTCCATTAAGGTATTTAGATTTCTGTAGGCTTATAATTGTAATTCTAAGAGACAGGTGACTAGTGAGAAAAAAGACACGTAAGAATAAGAATGTAAGAATAGAAGCCTTATGAGCTTTACATTATTTAAAGGGGCACTGTGTAGTTTTGAAGAAGAAATTCAAACTCAGTATTTTATTATTTACAGCGTTAATGAGGATATAATATAAATTCATTATGTATTTTGTCCATAACTGAATAAACAAGGAAAAGTAAGTCCCCAGAAGACTGTTTGAGGCTAGAAAGGTGGCAGGGTCCGCCAAATATAAGTAAAACAATATGAAATCGTGCTGTCATTTAAGGTCAGTTTGTTTATTCAGTTTAGATTTTCAAGATTGTTTAGGCACAAAAAATAAGTCCATTACGAGGTTTATCCACTGCTTGAAATGTAATAACATCAACTTATCTATAACGAAGTTCCATTTGTCTGTGAGCTGTTCCTTTAACGTGTATTACCGTGGTCCTGTTCACACCAACATCAATCACAGAACAACGTTTGTCTTATTCCAATCGGATGAAACATAACAAACGCATGATGTTTAAAGATGAACACGTTGGGTGAAAACAGCTCTGCATCCCTCCGACACTCTCAAAGCAGATGTCTGCTGCAGAGCGTCTCCACACAGACTGCAGCCAGCAGCTGTGTTCTCCTGGAGGCGCTGTGATCTTTTATAGGAGACCTCGCTATGTTGTGGAAAACATGCACATCCACGTACAGTATGGACGTCCACAGCGAGGACAGATGTGTGAGAGATGCTCCGTCCTCCACCGCAATCATTTCATAGATGAAAGCTGTTGCCAGGGGCCAAACATACCAGGACCGTGAGCTGAGCAGGAGGACGAGTGTCTAACAGGGTGTAATTACTCCTGTAAACAGCAGGCTGCAGCCCGGCAGTCCAGCACGGAGCACACTCAGAACATCTTTGTGTGGTTTGAGCAGTTTGTGCAAGAAATCAGAGGAGCAGCCGGTTTATTTGAGTTGGGTTCTGTTTAATCTTCAAGATTCATGTCAGATACAAAGCACTCCTGAAACGTCCTCCAAGGGAGCTTTAAACAGTGGGGTGCTACAAAAATAGGTTTTAACACTATTGTTGTTACAGATTATGAAAATGTTTAAGCACTTATGAGAGACCTGTTTATAAACCGTTTCATGAACCTTTGGAGTTTCTAACAATGCTCCACTCATGCTGATGGAAAGTCAGCTGAAGTTTCATAGTCCACCAAACACTCCTGGATCTTCACAGCAAGGAAAACACTTTGCAGCATTCTGCTAATCAACTGAAGTGGATGGGGACTTCTTTAAAATTGTAGAAGTACGATAGAAAAAATGTAAGTAAAATGTTAGTGCAATCAATCAGTGGAGCTGGTCTGGTGTAATTAGAGTCCCAAGAAGCAGTGATTTGATTTGAAAAGACATCATTTAAACTTTTTTACATTTTTAGATGAAATCTCCACCGTCGCTGCTAAACTAAAAGAGCAGCATACATGGACATACGTCAAGGGTGTAAATAAAAACATATTATTATTATCACCATTTTTGAGTAAACTATATGATTTTAAGACAGTAATTAAACTTCTGCTCTATGTTATAAATCTGAATAATTCCCTTTTTAAATATAAAATATTACTCTGAATATACTAATCATACAGTTCAGCAGAATATACAGCACCATGTTTGGTGAGAAACAAAAACTGACTGTTGGTGGTGAGATTATAGACCGTAGATCAAAAGTCTTTCATTTAAAAAGTTTTTACCTTTTAAATCTTTGAATTGTTTTAAAGTTTTGCAGACTGCAAAAAAAGAAAAAAAAACTTAATTGAAATAAAATGTAGTTGTATGAATCTAAACAAGACTATTAAAAATTAAACGAAACAGAAGCATGTTTAGTCTCGTTTTGCACACAGTATGTTGACTACAGCTATAAATGCACAGTACTGATGAAGGGACTCTGGGGCTCCTCCACTCTCTGCCATCCCTCCTCTGGTCGCTGGCTGCTCTCAGGTGAGTCCTCACAGAGTGACAGATCCAGCTGGAGCTGCAGGGAGCAGCATGGTGAGGTGAACACTTACAATGAAGCTGTTATCCGTGCACCTGTTTTATCATCCACGAATGGAGGAAAACCACACGTTCGCCTTTTCTTGATGTTTTTTTGTTCTGGTCCAGAAAATCGCCATCAGATGTTCAGCTCCTCTTGAGGACGGACTTCTGACTTCTGTGCGTCTCTTTTTCAGAAGTTTGTCTCTGGAGTTGTAAACCACGAGAGCAGAATATCAAGAGGATTTTAGGGTAAGTGAAGAAATTCAATTTTTAACATGATGAATGAGCGTCGAACACGGTGTGTCCAGAACAAGTTGCCACAGGTGTGTTTCTCACTTATAACCTACCTGCAACAGGGAACGAAGCCGCTGACAACTCAAATACTAACTCAATATTTCAAATCAGTAATTTGGTACAAAACAGGAGAAAACCATCTAACCAAGTTTTTGCGCATCGAAGTGTATTTGAGTCTCCAGACAGAGGCAGAGCTCATGATCGCAGCTTCGTGCTGCCCTCTACTGGCTCTCTCCTGTCACCACATCATATGGTCATAACATACAGAGGGTTCATAATAATGTATTTTTATAGCACCTTTTCAAAACACAGCTACAAAGTGCTTTACAGGGCTCAAGGTGGATCAAATCATAAAACAAAAATCATGAAAACATAACAAATGTAACACAAAGAAAAAGCATAAAACGGAATGTGACAGTTCACAGCAAAGAAACATTAAAAAGTGGGTTTTTAAAGGTGATTTTGGTTTTGAAGTCTGCAGCCACGACCTGCTCAGGTCAGTTTAAATTATAGGAGCCCCGACTGCAGGGCTCAGCATCTCTGTGTATAAACCTATATATGCACAAAGGATCTCAGGGATAGGAAAAATACATGGGGCATTAAACACGTATCAATAAAATCTCTGATTAAAACCTAAAAGACACAGGTATCCAGTGTGAAGGAGCCAGGATCCATATGATGAGGTCACGTGTTCTGGCCAAAAGAGTCAAAACTTTGGCAGTGACTTTCCGATGACCTGGAAGTAGGAGAGGGGTATTTTTTTAACTGATGCCAGAGAGAAAGGAATTACAGTTAGGCTGTTTTCTAACTTAAAATCAGATAAAATCACATTTCTCTCCACAGGACTGAGGAACATTAATGATCAGGATTTACTGTTCCATCCAGGATGATGATGGTAATTTGCAGCCTCGCTCAGCTGGTTCTCTCAGGCTGGGCCTTGACCGCCGCCGCGAGCCCGGACAACTTCTTCTACCACAACTTCCTCAGTGGAAAGGACAACGAAGAGAGTATGCACATGTTCAATGATCATGTATTTTGTCCGGCTCATATGTTTAATACACACACGTACAATGTTTTAGTCAGCTCCACTCTGCCCGTGTTTCCTACAGTTCACTTCAGAGGCGTGAAGCTCTTTGTGGACTCTGCTCAGCCGTCAGTGTTTGCAGTCAGAGGGGGAAACGCCACCATGCCCTGCAGGTTTTGGCACGAGCCTGAGCTGAGCTCGCCGAGGGAGGTCCGGGTCAAGTGGTCCTGGCTGCCCGCTGCTGGGGGACCTGAGACAGACGTGCTGGTGGCGATTGGCCTCCGCAGTCGAAGCCTTGGAGAGTTCAGGTTGTTGTCGTGACAAATGATAAATGGATGATTGCTCTTTTCTTTTGTTATCAGTGGCTGTATGACTGTTGAAAGTTAACTCACATGATGTCTGCCTCTTGGTTGGTCAGAGGGCGTGTGCGGCTCAGACGGGATTTCCCAGGAGATGCTGCTCTTGTGATGACTGAACTCCAGCTGAATGATACAGGCCGATACCGCTGCGAGGTGGTGGACGGACTGGAGGACAAGAGCTCCTCAGTTCATCTGGAGCTGCGAGGTACAATATGTCCAACTACACTGACACCACGACTTCAATTCTCAGAGTGAGACCAAACATCAGATCCTACCATTCTAATGAATTCCTCCACCCAGGTGTGGTGTTCCCCTACCAGCACCCTCATGGCCGTTACTACCTGAGCTTCCTGGGAGCCCAGCAGGCCTGTGAGGAGCAGGACTCCACGCTGGCCACATTCTCGCAGCTCTTCCAGTCCTGGAAGGAGGGCCTGAACTGGTGCAATGCAGGCTGGCTGGCAGACGGGACAGTCCAGTACCCCATCACACAACCCAGAATGCCATGCGGGGGGCACGGCCTCGCCCCGGGTGTCAGGAGCTACGGCAGAAGACACCTCCATCTTCATCGCTACGATGTCTTCTGCTTCTCGTCTTCAATCAGAGGTGAGGCAGCCTTTTTGTAAGTAGAGTGTTGCTGTGTGTGACCAGGGTTTCTCGATCCTGGTGGAAAATGTCACAAGGTCAAGAAAAGATGTCATGATGACCTACGAGATTCTGACTGCACCTACACCAGGGCTAAAAGGGAAAACTCTAGTGAAATGTCTGTTGTCGAATGTTGGAGATCCACAGCGTGATCCTATCTAACAAGTGTGAGGTTTATCTAAATATACCACTAAATATGTTGCCTTCGAAGGTGAAGTCTTCTATCTTCAGCCCTCTCACAAGATGAACCTGAGCGAGGCTCGGCAGACGTGTCAGGAGTACGGAGCCAAGATCGCCAAAGTCGGGCAGCTCTACGCCGCCTGGAAGTTCTCAGGGATGGACCACTGTGACGCCGGCTGGCTGGCCGATGGCAGCGTTCGGTATGCAATCACCAGGCCACGAAGAAACTGTGGTCCCTCTGAGCCAGGGGTGCGCAGCTTTGGGTTCCCACCTCCCCACCACAAGCACGGAGTCTACTGCTACAAGTCAGACGATGAATGAGCGCAGGGCCCATGAAGACAACACTGATTTCTTATGAGCATAAAAGAGATATTTCTACTTTATACTACTACTACTACTGTTTCTTCCATGTGAGGTACTGGATTGTTTTACATTTGTCTCTGTGATTCAGATAACATGGAGGAAAAGTAATTATTTGCTTCACCTCGGCTGTTAACACTTTAACGCTGTATTTTTTAAGATGTTTTGTTTTTATAGGTGTTTCTGCCTCATTGGTGATGGTGGTGAAGACACAGATAGAAAACATAAAAAGAGAGGTGTCAAATGCAAGATAGCTGTAAATCAAAGAAGGGATGCTGCAGTTATTTGATATATACATCTTTATGTCTAGGCCACCAAGACGCCACAACATTACTTAATTTAATGTATTTACAAACTTAAAAAAGTTGGGAATCACTGGTGTAAATCTTATTTTTACTATTATATCTTTGTCTCATTGTATTTTTCTATCAAAGGTACAATATGTATGTGTAAGTTTTTAAACATCCAGAATTTAACTTAAATTATCAAAAGAATGCAAAGAAATAACATTTTGACAGTAAGTCAGAGAACTCATTGTATTGTTTTGCTGAAGTTAGCATGCTAAAGGCTAGCCCCAGCCCATCCTTGGCTAACTCAGCCAACTAGCTTACTGTTTCCAGCAGTTTGCAGTTGTGATGTTTGTTTGAAGTTTGAATACAAGTGGTGGCCACTTCTTACATATTGTATCTTTAATACATTTTTGTGATTTTGTTTACTTTTTTAATGTCTCTCCATTTATAAGGTATTACGATTAGCATTTGCAAGCTAACATTTGTGCCTGAGCTTGGCATTCTATCAGCTGATATAGGCCATATCATGCTCTTCAAAGCTCATAAAAAACTACTAAAAGTAGCCTTGAGTTGAGATTTTGTTAGTGACAGGCCATATAACCATGTGTCGCAGGTGATTTTCACAATAAAGGTTGGTGTAGGCTGATGGATATTTATATACATGATTTTTGTATTACAAATGTCTTTCCTAACCATTAAAGTGCCTCTACAGAAGATTCTGGAGAAAAAACATGTTTGTTCACCCAAAAGAACACAACTCTGTTAACCATGAAGGAAAGAAAAGAATCTGCTCAAACAACTGAATATACAACTCAAAACAGGAGTTTTATTTTAATAGAAAACAACGATAATATATTTCTGGTTTCGCAAACAGCAGCTTCATTTGTTCAGTCTCTAGAGAACACTGGACCAAGTGTTAGTCATGTCCAGCTCTGAGACTGTCTGAGGTAGGCAAAAACCAAACATCTTCTCTCTCCATCCTACAGTTTCAACAGTTTTAACATTAGAGCCCGACCGATAAATTAGTAGGTGATACCAGACTGTCACAGATGTATATTTATCAGTGTATATGTTGTAATATAAAGGTAAAATGTGTTTTTTAGAGATTAATATGCAGAATTAATCTAATTAATCTAGAATATGCAAAAGACTTGCTCTAAAATATCCTGCCTCCACTACTTATCTTTGTCTTAAGTGTCTGATGACCACATTTGCAGGATTAAAGCAAAAACATAGTGTATATCTATCAAAAGCAGAATACTTTACTCCCTCACATCATTATCAGCCCACAAAATTAAATGTTGGTCAGGCTCTACTTAATGAACTATTTTCATACATTAAACCGTGAAACAGTATGCGTTTAAATTTGATTAGTGTTCCATAAAAGAAAAAATAAATTCACTCTGTAGATGTAGGCATAACAATATAAGAAAATCAACTGTTAGCAGCATAAAGAAAAATCATAAGATCCAGGGGTAGGGTGTTTTTGACTTCTGTCCAACCTTCTTATCCTGTTTCTTCATCACACTTAAAAGAACTTGTTACATTCATAACGTGTAAACAAACAAGTGGCCATTTGTTTTAATCAAACGGAAGTCATGTCACCTTGCAAAATACTGCTTGCTTGTAGTACATTTGGTAAAACTGGCCCCAGAAGGCAATATGGCATCTCAGCTGAGGAAGTAGTTAAAAGAACTTGTAAACAACCCAGTCTTAAACCTCCACTGAGGATGGAGTGGGCTAACACAAAGATACAACCAAATGCAATCAATAGTAGGTAAAAAGATAGCATATATTTTGTGTGTGTACCCTTCCCTACTCAAACTCGGCTTCGAAGAGGAGTCTCTCAATTTTCATCCTGACAACTGCCTTTTTCTGAGGGGTAAGCTTCTTGAACATTTTCACAAGGTTCATGAAATAGAATTCATCGCAGTCTTGTGGTCTTTCAAAGTTTGTCTGTACAGTTTGGTCACATTTAGAAGACTCTGGCTCCATGCTCCTCCTCATCTTGTCCACACTGTCCAGTTCATTTGACTTGGGGATGACCAGAGTCACTGACTGGCTGCTGCTCGCTCCTTGGCTGTCTTGGTCCTCTGAATCCGAGATGATGGTTACATCCTCACCGTCGTCACTGTCCTCCTGTGAAGACAACATTTTTAAAAAAAGAAAAGAAAATCTTTAGAGTTCAATAGTACATCTAGTCACATTGCAAGTCAAACTGGGTTCCACTCCACACGTCCTTAAAGCCTGAAACACACTGGCCCAACTGTTGGCCGTCTGAAGCGTTTGGGGAGACTCGGACGAGTTCAGGAACAAATCTGTTTGGTGGGTTCAGCTGCACTGGAAGCTTTTGAAACCACACGGACAGCGTCAATTCTGATTCAACTTGCTGTTGGCCATCTGAGCCATTGGATACTCTGATTGGTTGTATGCTAGCTGTATGACCATTCTGACTGCGCTAGCAAATCAGCGTGGTGTGTGGGAGGAGCGGAATACTGTCTGTGCTTTGTTTTTCTGTGCACTCCACTCCATCATTTCCTGTTTTCATGTTTTGGAGTACGGCATGAGACTAGCGCAACCTGCTGTTAAGGGGGCTTATTGCAGCTTGTGAAAGCACAGAACGTACACGATACTGTGGAGTTGGCAGTACTTCGAGGCAGTATGTTCAATGCAAATTTTCTGTCGAACAGGTCAGACGAGAGGCAACGGACTGGCAGTTGGCTCTTGGTTTGATTCTGAGCGGTGTGTGGGGGCCTTAAGAAACATCTGCAGCCATAAAAGATATTATGAGGTAATGAAAACATTCAGAGGTCTTAGAAAACTGCATTAAGAAAGCAGATGTGTAAAAAAAAGCAACATGACAAACTAAATGCATTTAGGACACATCAGTGCACATCTTTTGTGACAAAAAGCTCACTTAAAAGTGCATCAAACGTGATATACAGCCTTACCATGTCATATGAAAGGGTGCTACTCTCCTCAGGAGCCAGCAGTGAAGCAGTTTGGTGTTGTTTTGACAGCTGTGATGATTTCTCAGCTCTCTTCTGTTGGTTATGGCGGCAGGCCGCTAGATGGTCAGTGAATTCTATTCTCTTTATCAGCGTGGCTACGCAGTACAAACAGTGGTAATGCCGTAGTTTTCTACACGTCAGCCCACATCTTAGGATTGTGTGCTCTGAAATATGAACAATGAATTAAATTGTAAAAATAATTAGTAATGACTCATTACATTGAATCAGTTAATCAATCACAAATGGGGGGATGTAAGAACATTACCTTCAAAGACAACGGCTCTCTTTAGATGACATCTCATATGATTCACAGCTCTGAATGGGGATTCTGTGGGCTTGAAATCTTCAGGTAGACATACTGGACAATGATATCTGCTCGGAGTGCAGCAGTTGACGCATTGTTCCAGAGGATGAGGGGATAGTCCCTTCTGGATCGATATATGAATCTGGAATAGATAATAATTAAACTGAGACATCCAGGAACTTCATACCTACGAAGAGTCATGTTGTCTGCTTTGGTTATGAGAGAAATACAACTAGTTTAAAAATGTGAGTCACTTATACTGGAGACAGTGATGTGATGCTACAAGATAATTAAAATTTGTTATTAAGAACAACAACTATGCACAAGTGTGTTTTCATTTCAGTTTTAAGTCTTCTCCTGATTTTGACACAGT
Source organism: Acanthopagrus latus (assembly GCF_904848185.1). Classification (NCBI taxonomy): domain Eukaryota; kingdom Metazoa; phylum Chordata; class Actinopteri; order Spariformes; family Sparidae; genus Acanthopagrus; species Acanthopagrus latus. Next base: position 4,653,914 of record NC_051042.1, on the reverse strand, counting down.
TTTATCTCTTTTGTATCTGCCGAGTGACTTTTTAAAGAGTAACGATATTAGTCGGCTAACGTTAGCCTTGCTAGCTTATGGCTACGAATGAAGTCAGTTGATTAGTTTATGTCGTGTCGTTTGTTGTTAGCCATAACATTTTTAAGGACAGCATTGTGTTTTCGGATCTCCCAAATCACCACTATGTGTTTCAGAGAAAAAAGTGAATACTAACAAATATTAATCTAATTTGCGCTCGTTAGCTGGCAAAAGTTACCTGCGCGAGAACTATGTTAGCTAAACAATGAGCTAATAGCTCGGCGAAGTGAAGTCAACAACACAACTTCTCTGAGATATTTCATCTACTACATGGCTGAAGAGTGAGGCTAACACAACGGTAACACATAAGTAACTTGTTATAATTATTAAGCTGTGATAATCATTGACTTTCTTCGTGTGTTATCTTACTTTTGACTGTCGACCACCGTCCATCATTCCCGCAGTAAAGTTCAAAGAGTTATCCGTGGTTGTTTTTCTTCTTCTACTTCTTCTTCTCCGGGTTTTTAATGTCGGTTGGCAAACCAGGAACGTCATCGCCCCCTACTGACCGGAATGTGGAGCAAAAATACATATAAAAAATAATTAAATGTTGTTTTAAACTACATTCTCTCTATTATTCTTTTTTAAATACTCTGCTATTATCCTATAAAGTTCTTTAAAGTATTCAATACGAAGATTATTCAGTTCTTCGTACATATACAATATGTAAACAAACAAGTGGCCAGTTTCACAAGTTGAATTGCGAGCAGACAATTATCAAATGATGGGCAGTGTTCCACAAATATCCAACAAACTGCTAACTTCTACATGCTAATGTATGGGTGAGAAGTATGAAGTAAGTAGTAAGTAAAAAATTATTTCCTGGATGTTTTTCTTCCACTCCGGGTCTCATGTCGGTTGTCAAACCAGGGACATTACCGCCACCTACTGGAGGAAAGTGTGGGGCAAAGAAAATATGAATTATGAAGTATATTATTATTTTCATTTTTTTTTTAAAGTACTTAATAAGAAGATTATTTAGTTTCTATAATGACACTTACAAAAAGAATGGTGAAAAATATATGCCAACTTTGAAATATACTATGTATACACATAGAAACGCTACTACACATGTAGATGTTAAGATATGTGCCTTGTACAACACCATATCTACAGTGTAGATAATATTTGGTAATGCTGCAGTAGATCTCATCTCATTATCTTTTCGCTTTATCAGTGAGGGTCGCGGGGATGTTACCGCTTTATCCCCTTTTTCAAGGGGTGGCGGGGGTTACTGGAGCCAATCCCAGTTGTCTCTCGGGGCGAAGGCAGAGTACACCCTGAGCAAGTCGCCAGCTCATCGCAGGGCCCTTAATTTCGAACCAGTGACCTTCCAATCACTAGCAACTTGCTCTACCTACTGAGCAACAGCCGCCCTGCAGCAATGGATGATAATTTAAAATGGTGAACTTATAAATAAATGCTCCAGTTAGCTTTAGAATATCACACATGATACTGTGAACCTATTCTCCAATATTCTTTCCTAGCCAACAGAAAGCAAAAATGGAAAAAAATAGTTATAGTGATGCTAGGAAGTGCAGACAAACTAGATCAAATTATCTTTTTATATCCATCCACAGTGAAACCAGTAGTATTTCCATGCTTCCTAGTTATTGTGTATTTTTGATATATAATCTCCTATTAAGTCAAAGATAACATCAATGTGCCACTTTTGTTCATTTTTCAATTAAAAAAATGTTGACTGTTGACTACTATGCCCTGCTGCTCTCTTCCAGTGTATTCCCCTGACCTTTGACCTCCAGCTACTCCCTGCAGAGCTTGTTCTGCATTCCTATCCAGCTCCTCATTTACCATCAGACCCACATGAGCAGGAACGCACCCAAACAAAATCTTCATCTACTGGAATTCAAAGATCACTGTTTCTTGACAAGAGATACTGAACCTGGGTGCTCCCTGGACAAGTTGCCAGCTCATCACAGGTTCAGTATCTCGCTCAAGGTCACTTCAACATGCAGCTCAGCCTTGCTGGGAGCTGGGATTTGAACCAGCGACCTTCCAATCACTAGTCGACCTGCTCTACCCGCTGAGCTACAGCCGCCCCACGAAATACATGTAAACCAAAATAAAATCTATTAAAGTATAAGAAATTAAGAAAGCTAGTAGTCTCATAGTCCACGAAACATTTCTGCAGCTTCACAGCAAGCATTTTCTTGAACAACTGATGTAGCTGGGGACTTGTTTTAAAACAAAGAAAAGAAGATAAAGATAAAATCTATGACAGTAAAGTATAAAAATCTATTACTGTAGAGTATATGAAATAGCATAATTGTATAATAGAATTGATGCTCAGTCTCTTCTGTCTTGACGATGGGGCCACATGGCCTCATCCACATCACATTCAACATCCTCTCTTTGGGAAAAATATTGACACTTGAAGCAGTTCTCTACAAACAGGGAGCACATTTTTGTCACACAGTTTCGGTGTAATCTTTTAATCTAATCATTTCCTGGAATGCTTATGTCTGAGCTGATGTATTTTCTCTGCTGTCACTCCACTCATATGCTGTTTTCTTTGTAATGTGTGTGACAAAAGGAGTAAGATCGATTTGTTAATGTGTCAGTCTGTACTGGAAAGAGTCAGAGTGGGACTTTTTCTACTAATCAGAGAACAGTGCTTTTTTTTTTTTTTTTACTCTTTAAGGACATATGAGCCTTTTCTTCTTCTTCATTATTGACAATGTTCTGCCTTTATCTGTTCAATATTGATTATCACATGTAACTGCATTCAAGGACAGCTCCAGACAGAAAGTCTGTGTGTGTGTGTGTGTGTGTGTGTGTGTGTGTGTGTGTGTGTGTGTGTGTGTGTGTGTGTGTGTGTGTGTGTGTGTGTGTGTGTTTTGTGTTAAATAGAGAAAAAACATTCAGCCAGCAGGTGGCAGTCAGATGTTGGCTGCTTTCAGAACAATGAACAGAACAAAATGTGCAGAAACTGTTAAACTTCCTAAAATCTCTCTCTATTAAAACAAAAATGACATCGAGAGAGAGACAAGATCCTAACTTTGCTCTGACTTAACATGAACAGCCAACTGTATCATCTGACCAGACTGGATGGAGGAAAACCTCGACTTCCTGACATTCACATTTAACACTACAGTCATGCAGAAAATTTGACATTTATGGAGGTACAATCAAGTTAAATGTGAAGAATGCAGGATGACAAGTACATGACTTCTAAAAATTGGAGGTAAAATGTGACAAACTAACAGTGAGGGGGAGGAGGAGGAGGAGGAGGGAAAAAAACACAGAACACAGTGTACAGTTAGTGTAGTATGTCCACAGACCCTGCAGTATCTTGCACGTCTATGAGACTTTCATCTGTGGGACGGTTTAATATTTGCTGTGAAGCTGATTCAGAATCTCAGGTCTTGTTAGGTTCATGTCAGGAAACACTGTGATATAATCTTCACTAATAAAATCGGTCACAGCTGAATGTTCATTACGTTTCAGTACTGTGATCCCAGTTCATACAAGCATGTAAAATACACAAAATGACCATAGACCGTAACAGTAAGGAGGTGCCATGTGAAAGGTAAAGGCACCAGTTTACACATACATAAGGATGTCCAGCAGACTCCAAAATAATCACAATTCATAGAAAGGAAGCGGGCTGGCACACACGACTGTAAGTGCACGACACAAACCTAAGTAACTGTAGCTGTTTTAGTTTGGAAAAGAAAACAGCATCATTTTACAGCCACAGCACAGAAACATTTGTATTAATGCCCCAACATCTTTTTGACAAAACTGAAATAAAATGAAATCTTAAAATAGCATTTTATCAAATAAAAGCAAAAAACACAAAATATATGTTCAGGTTCTGAGGCTTTAGACGATGTAAATCACTTTCAGCTATTGATTGAAACCATTATTCAGTTTCTTATTATTACTACTTTCATTTCATCTGGCTAGTTACGTCAAGTGGTTCTCCAGTTTATGTCATTTCATACCAGTACAATATCGGCTTTTTAGTACATTTATCCATTTAGTTATAGTTGCTCATCATTTTTCAGTTTAACAATGTATTAAAACACATGATGGGGTTACATATAGACATGTGACCAAGTCATTTGGTCACATGTCGCTAGTAGTTGGTAACTCATGTTGGGCAAGGAAAGACAAAAAAACAATGTCAAGAAATATTGCCACCACTATCACTTTGAAACAGTGAAATACTGACAACCAGACCATAAAATTCTAAACTAGAATTACTGTTTGCAACTTGTATGTCTCCTTTGCGTGAGTGATGCTGTTGTTGAAGTTGTGAAATTGTATTGTAATTTCTTGAGACATGGTCAAAAGTGTGTTTTGCGAGGTAACAGTGACCCTGACTTCTGTCATAGCAGACAGTGGAACAGAACATAGACAAAGGACTTGGACATACTGATAGACCTACAACCCTAAAACATAATGCCAATCATAACTTTTTGCTGTAGTGGTGTATTTTACAAGGTGGTACTGCTACATTTACGTAATTTAACGATCTAAGTACTTCTTCTGGATACAAGAGCGTAATGTATGTGTCTTTAATTAAACAGCTACATACCAAAACAGGAAAATTGTCCTTTGATTTTAGATGTTGGCCCATCAGACCTGGTTAAGCTTTGTTCAACTTCAAAAGGAAACATTTCATCTGATGCATGCTCAAGTACTGAAATCCTATATAAAAATGAGTTGATAAAATAATTTTGACATCCCTAATATTATCGAATTAAAAGGTATTATTTCCAGGGACTTTCTGAAGACTTTCAAGGCTAACTCAGCAGACATAACATGAGTATGAAATAAATCAGTGCATCACAAGCTGAGCAAACACAGCAACTGACACAAAAGGTCTTATTTAACTAATTAATTACCGGCATGAAAAACAAGATTAGGCCTTGTGTGTATCCATTAAGCACCGAGAATATCAGTCATTGTTCAAAGCATTAAAATGGTAGGCTACTTCCTGGAAAAAAGACTGGTGATTGCTCATCTCGAGTTAATGAAATGCTGACGCTACCAAGTGGCAGCTGGGGTCAGACACAAACCCAAGGCATCAGTATCTGGCGATCTTTCTCCAGGGAGTCACAAGCTGCTGTTTTGAAGGTGACAGCATTGCAATGATATCACATGGTAGTCCAATGATGCTTGTAAATAGCTGATATCAAGCCATTATCATAGCATCAGTAAAAGTTGAGAGGTCAAGTAGGTATATACATACTATCAAGTGTATATACATAATGTATATAATGCACATAGAGCCCGTTCTAGTATCTTTTCTCTCTTATCTAAGTCTTTTTTTTAGTATTTCTAGGTCTTGTACTTATTGTTGTCTGTATGTCTGTCTACCTGCTGCTGTCACAAGTGAATTTCCCTGATGCGGGATGAATAAAAGTCTAAAGTCTAAGTCTAAGTTGTCTTTGCTTGACCCCCTCAAGACATTATACCAGATTCAACCATGAATATAAATGCCTATGTGCAACATTTTGTCCCAGAAATTCAAGAAAATCTCAGTGTCAGGCTCCAAACTGGCAGAATGAATCTGAGTCAATCTATGAATAGAAATCTTACAAGCTCAATTCGACACTTGGCGACTTCCTCTTCATAGCTGAGGTTCTCGAGGGTGTAAACCCCAAACTAAGCAATATTTTGGTGTAACCTCAGGAAACTGTGTCATGGAGTCGGTCGGGAAGTTTCTAAACAAAACACAGAGAGGTCAGCTGGTGAAACAAACACCACAAAAATGTCCTGTATCCAGATCTGTTGTGTTTTGTTTATTGTGTGTCCCTGATGCAGGCACTAATATGAATTAAAATCAAATCAATTTCACTTATATAGCCCAAAATCAAAGTCACATTACCTCTGGGCTTTACAAACTGGACAGTGAACAACATCCTCTGTCCTTCGAGCCTCGATTTGAATGAGGAAAGACCATATTAAGTTAAAAAAAAAAAACACAACCTTTTAACGGAGAACTGTCTTGCATGGCAGCATGGCAGCCGTGTCTTGTATATCATGTGTACACTGATAACGCAGCTGAATGCAACTAGGCTAACACAGAACATTAATAAAGGGAAAAATGTGACAGGTGACTGTAGTTAACATGTATCTGTTAAGGTCCAAGAAGTTAAGAGAGGCCCTGTCGTCCTATAGATTACATAAGTTATATGCCACCAACAATGACCCGCGTCATGGTTTTAAAACTTCCTATTTTACCCTCTTATGTGTATTGGGGGTTTTTTTTGTTTTTTTCAAGGCATTTTCCCCTCCTTAGATAAACAACCTCTACTCAGTATCCTCATGAGGACAAAGGTCTTTTTACATTTTAGTCTTTTCTAATCAAGTGTATGACATTGATTCATTTTTCAAAGATGTAGTGATGAGCAAAACTCAACTAAAAGTGGCACCAGCACAGTTTAAAAATGCTCAATACACTGAGGGCGAAAAGTAAGGTGAAATATAATTAGCTACAGAAATAGAAATAATAACAAAAACAGTATTATGGAGCTGTAGTTTAACTACTTTATATATAACCATGTGATTTAAACTGTAGAAAAGCATAAAACAGGTTGTGTAGAAAGTGAGATGAGTGTGATGTCACAGCTGTACAGTCTGTGTTGCCAAAGTGAGTTAAAGTGGGCTGTACCTGCTCTGGCCTGTCAGAGCTGACCAGTCAGAGCTAGAGCTTAGATCGGGCCCAAAAAAATGAGCCTGTGCACATTGTGTCCATGCCCCGCCCGGGCCAACACATTAACTGTAATTATAAACCCAACATCTTTTTAAGACGTGGGCTGTTATAACTGACGATATCTAAACTCTAGTCAGAGCAGAGCAGAATGGGCTTTCAGGTGGGAGTCTTTAAAAAGACAGGCACCTAAAACAGCCTTTCAAACAAAACATTAATAAAGGTGCTGTGGCGATGGACTGTACGAGCAAAATAATGTGATAAGTATGAACCTGAGAATGGCCATTACACAGGACTTTAAAGGGGCACTATGTAGTTTTGGAGAAGAAATTCAGACTCATAATTTTAATTTTTACAATATGAATGAGATTACAAGAGAAGAAATGGTCAAGGTCCCCAGAACACTGTTTGAAGATCTTTTCTGGACAGCAGCAATCTGTCAAAAAAAATAATAGAGAATTAAATTAATTAAGAGGACACTTTCCATTTTAAATCTTTATAAATGAAAAGTTGCTGATATTGTATCTGTGAACATATTTAGAAAGTGGCCCATGTGACTGGATTGTTAATTCACTGGACTCCATGTCTAAGTAGAATGATTTTGAGCTGATTTTCTTCAGGGCTCGAAGTAACTAATTACAACTACACAAATTATCGTAATTAAGTCATTTTTTTTGGTACTTGTCCATTGTGAGTATTTTTTTCATGTCTGTTTTACTTGTACTTAAAGGTGTGCATTACATATCTTTGTAATCTACCTAGTAGCTGAGTAAATTTTTTTATTTGTATTTAAACCTTTTATCTGCATTTATAGCCAGTGAAGCGATCTGATCACAAATGGGCGGTGAAAACCCTGACATACAGTCAAAAACACAAAACTGTGTAGCCAGCCCAGGTTCTGGAGAGGTGAACCGAACAGTAGCTGGGATTCATTTAGACTGAAGATTTGGAGGATCGCAAAAACTGCCTGCTATTGATAATGAATAAAAATTAACTAATAGGCCTTCTCTGAGTAGCTTTTAAGAAGAATACTTTGTACTTTTAAGTATTATCTAATAGCAGTAGTTTTACTTGTAAATGAGTAATATGCAAGTAATGTAACTGTTCTCATTCTTGAGTACAGATTTTCAGTAAGTCTTTCCACCACAGTAATGACGTTACTATATGTGAGATATGTGTTGAGCAAAAAGTACAATATTTGTGGAGCAATAAAATAGCACAAATTGGAGTTGAGAGAGAGGAATCTAACTGTACTGTACTTGATTACAGATTTCCATCATTGTTTTTTTTTATGTTTTAAACTATAACAATGCATCTATTCAAACACATTTTAATAAATAATCAAGGAAAAAAAGGCAAAAGTACAATATTTGCCTCCAAATAGTGGAGGGATAAAATAGCACAAATTGGACGTAAGTCACGTTCTTTTCATTTTTTTTGCTGTAAGGATTAATTACATCATAGTTTATGGTTTTGGGAGGCGGGGTGAGCGGGGGTGGGAGGTGGACTGAACTGCGGTCGCACTCGCTCGTGATTGGCTGGTTGTAAGTTTTCCGTGCTCCTCGAGGTGTTTAAATAGCCAATCACGGAGCTCTCTCCAGTATGTGTAGCTGCTCCATTGAACCGACGGCCCTCTCTCGGTGGAAGACCGCGTCCGAGTGACAGCCAGTCTCTGCTCTTACCTTACTCACTTAACTCAAGTGCCATGGAGGAATCAAGTAGTTGACCCTTCCTGCTGCAACCTTCTCTTTTTAAGCTTTCTTCCCGTCTGATCATTTCGATCCCGAACCGGTTTGTTGACGTTTTGACCTCTCGCGACTGTTTTACGAGCTCCGACCATCCGCAGACATGAAGTACATCATCGGCATCGGCGGGTGAGTTCCGGCCGGATGAATGGGGGCGTGTGGTGGGAGCTAAGCTACATGCTAGCAGGCTAACTGAGCTGCTAGGCCGTGAAAGCCCGGCACACGTGGAGAAGGGCGGTCATGACATCCGCCAAATGGTCGCTTCCTTTTTGTTGTACCGCTGTTATAACCGTACAATAACCAGATACGTCGGTGTTAATTCACAACTTCTGCTAATCACCTCCGGTTAATGAATAAACAAAGCTAAAGCTAACTGTCACCAGCATGTTATAGAGATGAGGAAGTCCGCCATATGGCCGGTTGACCCACCCTTTTTCCGGCTTAATGAAGTAGATATTAATTCCTTGTATCAAGAAAAATATGCTTAATAATATTACTGATAAAATAGTGGTTGTTTATGACTTAGGGCTGTTTTGCTTTTTAATCTGTTCAAGTCTACATATTAAAAAAAAAAAAAAAGTGTAATATGTGTTGGTGTTACAGTTAGTGTTTCCATGTGGGTTGCATCATCTTCCATTCATTGCCATGTAATGCTTTGTTCCCTTCAGCGTGACCAATGGAGGGAAAACCACCCTCACCAACAGCCTGATCAAGAACCTGCCCAACTGCTGTGTAGTACACCAGGATGACTTCTTCAAGGTGAGCCCCATTCACAACACACGTTTGTCTTCTATTTTAAATTGTGGATATAGTTAAAGGGATTGCTCTGAGTAGCATAAGTTGGTGGGGTATGAAGTTAACACTTTGCTGCCTGTGTTAGTGTGTAAAAATGCTATCAGAGCCTCCCATACAGCAGAGTGCAGCAATAGTGGAATATACCTGGGTACATCTTATCCATGTATGTTTCAGCCCCAAGATCAGATTGAAGTTGGTGAAGATGGCTTTAAGCAGTACGATGGTAAGCCTGAGTTTTTATGAAAGGGTTTGTTTGTGTGTGTGTGTGTGTGTGTGTGTGTGTGTGTGTGTGTGTGTGCTCGTGTGTGTGTGTGTGTGTGTGTGTGTTTGCTACAGCTGCTATGTTTATAACCTGCATGCAATATAAACAAACTTCAATCCTGAGCATGTTTCTTACTTATTCTTTGCAATTTTCTATACGTTTCCCATCTCTTTTTCCTTCCATCCTTCCCCCCCCTCCGCTTCGCTCTTCAGTCATTACTGCTCTGGACATGGACGCCATGATGAGTACGATCTATGCATGGCTGGAGAACCCGGTGAAGTTTGAGAAGTCTCATGGCGTCAATAACACCCTGGATAATGAGATCGTCCCCAAGTCTGACCATAAGGAGGAGGAGGAGACTCACATCCTTATCGTGGAGGGCTTTCTGCTTTACACCTACGGGTAAGAAAAACGTGTGATTGCTATTTTTCTTGTTGTGTTTGGCCCAGTATGCGTTGAGGCTAATTTGTCTCCACCCCCGCAGACCTTTGATCGACGTGCTGAACCAACGTTACTTTATTTCCATCCCATATGAAGAATGCAAAAAGAGGAGGTGGTAAGTGTTCTGACTCTGTTCTGACTGGTGTTTGTGTAGTCTAGTCTGCTGTCTCACTACCACATGTAATTGGTGTTATTTGTCTTTCTCTGCAGCTCAAGGAACTACACGGTGCCAGACCCCCCCGGCCTGTTCGATGGCCACGTCTGGCCCATGTATAAGAAACACAAGAAAATCATGGAGACAACAAATGTTGACGTTTGTAAGTATATACATTTTGCATTCTTTATTTTGCATGTGATTGCATTTTCCTGTTTAGAGGTGAAAGTTTCTCCTGTTGATTAAATGTTTTATATGTTGTAATTACAGTGCAGCTAGATGGAACCAAGTCAAAGGAACAGCTGTTCAACTTTGTCTATGGCGACATCCTGAACAACATCCAGACATCTCAAACAAAGGTACACAAATCATCCGACGATCCTGTTCCGATACATTTCTAATCAAAAACGTGAATTTCTGATAAATGTTTTCTTTGTTTGCAGGTCGTATGATCGGCTAAAGGGAGCACATGCTCAGCCTGCAAGCAGAAGACCACCCTGCCTTAAGTTTCTACCTGGCAGCTCATTTAGCTGACTGCTATGATTTTTATGAAAATGTAAATGTTTAACTGATGGCATCAAATGCTGGCATGATTTTTATATCGACCATATTTATTGCTTTGTTACAGCCTATACTCCAAGAGAGTTGATGACACGTTCAGAAGATGGTTGCATTTAGTTGCAAATACGTCAATAAATGGCCTCCTATCAACTATCTTCTCTTGTGGTTACTATGAGTAGCTGAAAGGTTTTAAAAATGTAACACTATGAAGTCTTCACTATAGTATCCCATTCTACACTCAGCCCTGGGCCACTGCTATGTTAGGCACGGCGTCCAGACAGCCTTCACTATCTTGCTCCCAGGCGACAGTTGGTGGGAGCGATAAGTGAACTCACAAAGTTAAACCTCGTGACCTCAGGTTTACAGCACAACTCTTATCTAAATTCAGACGCAGAGGGGCCACTTTCCTAGAAGTGTGTCTTGAAGAATTAATGTAGAACAAGACAACTTCAAAGGTCTTTTATTTATAAAAGCCTGTTTCCTGTATGTAATATGGTGTTATGATATTGGGCTAAGGTGTTAAGCACATGCAGTAAATACTGCATATGAAAGTTTTTGTTTTTGTTGCTGTTCAGTATAAATGGATCCGAGCAGTTCGCTTGGAGAATTTCTTTGAGTGAATGCCTTGACAGCAGTGGTTTAACACTACACACAGAGACATTTATTGTGAGAGATGCTTCGCCTCAGTTGCAATAAATGGTCAATCAATAAGTCACACCGTCTGTAAAGCTGCAGTAACCTTTTGACTGCAACAACAGCTTCATGTGTTGTAACTGCAATAACACATTCACGTGGTGTTATGTCTGTGTGTGTAAGTGGTAATCCAAAAGTCATACATTAGTAAAAGTAAAGACTCATCATTTAAATATTACTTGGCTAAACATGATGGTCACTCATATCAATAGTACTCAAGTGAAAGTCTTAAAAGTATCTGATGTTAAAGTTTAGTCGATGTGTTAAGTATTGAAAGTAATTTTCAGGCAATAACGGTATTGAAGCATCAAGTACAAAGTACAAATAGACTTAAATTATAGTAAATTATCGGATCCAATGTTCAGCATTTTTCAAATGATTGGAATCTGTTTTGTTAATTTATAAATGTACTACTTTGACTCTGATGCTGTGTGCAATATGCATAGTAATTAGTTACTAAAGTAATCAAATAAAAGAAGTGGAGTAAAAGGTGCATTTAATGCTCCCAAAATGTAGTGGAGTGGAAAAATCGGCCTAAGGTGCTAGAAATATAAAGTACAAGTATCTCAAAATTGCGCCTGAGGACAGTACTTTGGTAAATGTACTTAGTTAAATTCCATCACTGTAAAATAGGCCTGCACACAATAAATGGTTACTGTAATGGACTACGAGGAGGGGCTGAGTTATGTAAGTGGAAGTCAAATTTTCATCTTTGCCAGCAGTAGAGAAAGCTTTTTAACTGAGACAACTTTGCCAGCTGGTGAAGTTATGCAATGCCATAACAATGCATTTGTCTTATGAAGTAATATTGTCGGTGTGTAGGGACAACATTTATTTTACTGTAATGGAAAAATACAGCTGATCTGAATGCATCGTCCACAGAAGTCTGAAGTGAGCGGGCGTGTCGGGCCCCTCTGAGGAAGTGAAATAGTTTTTTCTCGCTGTCCTTTCTTTACTCTGCTGTGAAAGAACACGTTATGTAATGTTATTATAGACACGTATGGAAGTAGGTCAGAGCTGTACATATGTTGGACAGACCTCCTGGCCTACATCTGGGAAGTCATTTTTCCCCTTCCACCTACTTCTAGATGAGAGTTCTGACTCCATTATAGTTACAGTTTAAAAGATCAGTTTCACTATGTTGTGGATTCATCTTAGTCCAGAGAAAGTCCAATTCTTTTTACAACAAGTCATTCGACTCATCTACCTTTGAAATTATATTTTTAGATCTTTTTCCATTTTACAATCACTGTTTTCCCTCTGCTGAATGTGTCAGTCTGGAATAAAACAGCCCTCACATGTTGATATTATGGGGGTTTAACAAAGAGAGTGTGTGTTGTATTATTCACAGAGCACAAAGCAGCTCTTATGTGTGTCTCTAGTTCCAGACAGGCTGCCTGATTGACACACCAGCGCCTCTGCATAAGCAGGATGAACACACCCAGGCAGCCGGTGGACATCTGTCTTCGAAAGCGTGTTTTTCCAACACACTTTGAGTTGTTTAGTTACAGTTTATGACTGAGGTTTTACTGTCATATTCATGCGTTTTGATGGCCTCAAATAACTTCTCAGTATTTACTCCATTTCCTCCCATGCACATCACAACATACTTGTTCACATCTGTCTGAACTTTCAGCTCTTCTGGTGTGGCCTGTGGTTATTTACATTCTTTATGCAACATATATTTATTCATCAGCTCTTAAACAACCACTGAAGCTCTAGAATATTCCTTGCTTGCTACGGTTATGGCTTAAAGAGTAATCCCACCAATTTGAAACATTAAAGTCTGTTAACAGGTCTTGGGGAGTACGACTGCATATGTAAAAAAGGAGTACAAAGTATTTTGTGGCAGTATTCTCAGCTGGCAAGTTGCATTGTGGGTAATGTAGGCACCAGGTATTGAAAAAGAAGAAGACTGCATGAAATAAAAAAGGTGATATTTCTGGGTCTTCTCTATCAGTTTTAATCATTTGTTTTCAAACTGTCCACAATGAATCCAACAGTGTTACAGGAGTGAAATCGATCATATTCACACGGCGGCCATCTTTCTCTGACAACACACAGTTGGAAGCGCTGCAGGGCTCCTGGTTGCAAATCCTAATAAGGTAGGGAATCTGACACGAGTATCATTGTCTGCTTCCTGATAATTCAGCAACTAAAAGACAATGGATAGTGAAAATCCAGAGGGACATCAGGGTCACATAATAAGGCATAACAACTAAGGACAGATCTTTGGTCTTGTGAGAATTTTGCCTACTGAGCTGGCTAACTTTCCATTTAACACCAAGCTAATAGAAATAAAAGGATTTACTTTAGCGACTCTTCTAGACTTTCCTAATTTTATTGAATCGAATTGTTTAACTTATGATTGTCGAGAGTCATTTTGCAGGGGTAGTGACGATGACAATAACGTATCCACCATTTTAGAGCCACTTCCTTCACAATGTAATGTAATCTAATGTAATGCTGATGGAAAAAAAAGTCTTTTTTGGCTCTCAGAGTATCACAAGATGATGTAATTAAACAGTTTGGCCACAACCAAAGTTAGAAACCTGGTACTCTTCCTATAACATGTTGTTATAATCTGTTATCCTCAGTTGGAAAACAGATTCATAGCATTCATCTACTTCCTGGCTAACAATACGGTTTCATACTGTGGCATGATATGATAGGAAAGGTCATAAATATCTATACACATTTATTAAAACCTCCATTGTCAAAAAGAAATGTTAGCTGGGAAGTGGTGGAATGCTAAAGTTAGCAAATGGCTATCAAAAAAATGTTGTTTGAACTTGAAATATGGCCTGATATCCCTCCAGATTCTCAGTGTCCATCGTCATTTCAGTTGCTGATCAATAGAGAAGCACTGAAATTAAAACAGTTGTTAGAGTCAGTGTATTTATTGGACTTGCACCTTGCATAACATTATCCCAGGGTGTAAGCTGTGCAGTACTTTTAAACCTGACACCTACATTACCCACACTGCAACTTAGCCACTGACTGACATCTGGAGGCAATTTATCAGATTACATGCAGCTTCCTCTGGAGAAGGAAAAGGGCTTGAAACCACCTCTTTCACACGTGCAGCAGTACTCCCAAAGACCTGCAAACATACTTTAATGTGTAAAATTGGTGGAGTTACCCTTTAAGTTTGATGTAACTTCAGTTCAGGGTTGTTGTTTACATTGAGTTTGAGTAGCTCTGATTAGTACATTCAAATGTATGGAGGGGGAGAGAGGAAAAGAGAGATGGCGTGTGAGATCATATTACAATCATATCCGTTTGGGATTTTCCTGCAGCCAATTTTAGTCTCACACAGGACAGACACCAAAATATTTTACTTCTGTTTACACTTCTCTGTCTTCTTCTGCAAACTTTTCAAGGCAGAAAGTTTAACTTCATGTTCTCAGAGATATCAGTTTTTCTGGCTCAAAACCAGATACTCTGTGTACTAATGTTTTCATATGCCTCAAAATTTCACAATATGCTCAATTTGAGATGATAATAATTTTCTTTAAGGGTAGCTAACTGGTTTTAAGATGGGTGTAACTTCACGGCATGTGCAAGCTGGTCAGTCTGCAGAAGTTATGTAACCTTGCCTGCTGCTGGCACGACCTCCACTAAAAGAAGACAGAGGACTAATGTTTCAAATCTGCACATGGCTGCATATGATATACTGACCTCTACTGCTGAAATATTTTCTTTATGCGGCTTTTTCTACCTTACACAGCAATGTAATGGCCTAGTCGGGGCTATTTCGAAATGTTAAGAGGCTAAAACGGTATTCTCTTTGCTAAAGGGGGTCCGAGCCTGCTGAATGTAGGTTAGTGTGAACTCATTGTCCTCAGATACAATATTTCATGGACAGATTGTTCCGTGGTGATAGACAACACTGACACCCGGACTGCATCTCGACAACAAACCCTGCAGTTTTTTCAAAACCACACCAACCACCACCCATGGGGTTACGAGGGTTGCCTTACTGGCTCTTACTGGATCTTGTTTGTGTCTGTGAGTAAGTTCATGTCTGCATTTCTGTCTGCATCAGGTCCAGAAAGATGCAGAAAAAAAATTGGAAGGAGTTGTGTATATTTTTTAATGTATTCACAGGTTTTAGTAAAAAAAAAAAAAAAAAAAAAAAAAAATCTGTCAGACAGCTGCAGCTTGTGCAGAATGCTGCCACCAGTGTCCTCACTAACACCAAGACCGGTCCTTAAAGCTGTAATATGTAGAATATAGCCAGAATTCAAAGGTGGCTCCAAACTAAAGGGGGCAGCACAACAGCTAACTTCGGTTCACTGTGCTCTTTGCTGTCACTGTCTTTGCATGTAGCAAAAAGCTGCCATTAGCAAGTAGCTCAGTTAGCAGTCGTGCTACGTTGCTCTATTGGCTGTCTGGAGTCTGCCCACACCATGACCTCTGATGTGGAAGTGGTCAGCAGGACTCACAGTGAACTGGGACTGAACACAGCATCTGAGACTGCCAGATCCCCGTTTGAAGTAACAGTACAGAAGTGATTTGCAGTGGCTCTGAACAGGACCATGACTCCAGGGACGAGAAGACATGACAGGTGAGGACAGAAGAGGCATGAGGCAGCAGTGGAGCGAAAGAGAGCGGGGCATCAGCTGGAATATCAAATCAAATCAAACTAAATCACTTCTTACCCAGCAAACTGAGGATTTATTCTGACCTAACCAGAGGTTATTGGAAAAGCTCAACCGAGACGGTGCTGGTGTGAGTTTTATTTCTATATGTCGAGTTTGAATGATGTCTGAAAACAATTAAGCTTGTCTTATTTCAGTTAAAAAGAAAAAAACTTGATCTCGGAAAGTGTTTTTTTTTTTTTTCCCTGTGGGTTTATTTTATTTGTTTAAGTACGTGTCTGCCAACTGAAACTAAAGACACTACCAGACTATCACCACTTGTGGTACAGTGGTAGTCCAAGACAGGACGGGCCGAGCTAGGTTGTTTTCATACTAACTTCAGGAGGCAACTTTTGCAACACATTACGTCGATATCTTTGACATCAACACTGTTGTTTCCCACATTTAAACATTTTTTAAACCAAAGGTCTGGTCAAAATCTTACACATTGCCCCTTTAAATCACTACACTTGATTTGTGTTTGCCAGAGGATCCTTGCTCATTTAAATCAGGTACATAACTATATTTTGAGTAAATAACTATTTATTTGCTCAATTTTTTTTTATTGCGCTCTAAATGCTATTTTTTTTATTCTTCGCCTCTTTATTAGCTTGTTTTGTTTTGTTGTTACTGTTTTGGATGCAACTTCAGCATTCACTGAATGTCAAGCACTTTGAATTTCCTCGTGTCTGAATGGTGCTACATAAATAAACTTGCCTTAAGTGTGTCTGTGCTGCACCCATCTATTGCTGTCTCCTTACACACCTCTCAGCGCACCCAAAAAGCAGAGGAAGCAACAGTCTGCTGTGGTTGACTCAAATAGAGCATATAAACAACACCATAAATCCTCCCTTCAGACCTCTAACTCCATACAGTTATGGTTTGGATTATCACATCTCCACCTCACACAGGTCAGACAGGCCTCGGCCGTGCAAACCACTAACCGCCAGGGCAGCAGAGGTGACTGTGGCTGCTTGTCTGAAAACAATTTTTTCTCTCCCTCACAGCTTTGCAATGCATCCTTTGACATAATTCCTGCTGTTTTCTTCTTCCACCCGACCAAAGAAAATAACAAGAACGGGGGAACATTCATTTAATCAAATCATTCTTTCCCTCCACCGCAACTACGCCGCTCTTCAAAGACCTCCTCTTCAGCCTACGAGTTGTTTCTATATTTACTGCTTTTACTACAGTCTAAGAGGAGCCCACGAAATGAGCCATTGGTGCCATAAAAGCTTTTGTGACGTTTGCAGTTGTTGTACGGACTTGTTTTTGAAAATGTGATTCTCTCAAGCCGACACGGCAGTGAGCTGAGCGGGGTTGATGCCACACCTGTGGGGCCGATGTGAAGACAGCTTTTCACCTACTGCGGTCAACCGGCTCTGTCTGTGTTTACACTGAGTGGAGCTGGCCTGGGAGAAATTACACCACAGTGCAGACACAACAAGACACTCTGTAACCCATACATGGCATTAGACACTCTAATTGTACTCATTTCACTGTTGGCAGGAGAAGTATTAGATACTGTACTTCAGTACAGGTACGACAAGTTTAAAAATGCTCAGTGAGAAGTTACAGGTAGGTCAGTTTTTAGTAAAGTAAGGTTACATGAACATGATAAGGTCAGTGAACTGAGGTGACTGGCCCTTTTCAAACTGTTCACATGGCCTACACTGATTCATTAACATATAGATACAACTTGTTTGTTCTGAGAATGTGTTTTTTGAATATGCACCACGACAACACAATATTTACTGGCATGAGAAGGATCCGGTTAATTGAGATAATGCACAGACTTTGTTGTGAGCAGTATATAGGATATAGGAACTATTTACTTTCTACCAAACCACACAGCTGGTATGGCATGCAGGAAACGTGCATTTACTCAAGGACGAGGGGCTTGTGCTCGTCCATGAGTAGATGCGTACTTCCCTCTGCATGGCGTTGCGTTGGGTAGAAGGGGAATAGTTCCTTCATGAAACACAGCAACAACTGTGGATCATCTTGAGTAACCAGGTCATGATTTCTGTAAAGAGACACTGCTGTAGAGTTTTACAAATGTCTGAGCAACACAAGCTGAGTAACATCTGGTTCTACAGTGTTAGAGAGAAGACAGACTGATGTCTCTAAAACTCAGCAACACACCAAAACACTCGATGCGGATAAACTGCACTACAGTCGCAGCTTTTTCGTGTGACCCATTGGAGGACGCCTGACCCCTTGGTTGGAAGCTGTACTGAAATAGGCTGGAGCGGTCCATTTACAAAATTACTAGTCAAGAAAGGAACAGTACAAAATGTACAAAGATTTGGAGGAGTTGATAGGGGCCCAGCTGCTGGTTTCAGCTCTGTGGACCCAAGCAGGTTCATCCAGACACGGCTGGATGAACCTGCTTGGGTTGCCTAACTGATACATATGTGTCCGTTTGTTGTTATAGTTTTAAATGTTAAAATGTTTTGTCTATGTCTTTTTTTTTTCTCTCTCTCTCTCTGCAAAGCAACTTCTTAATATAGCTAGATTATGTTTTCTTATTAACATGTAGTTACTTCCCATGGTTTTTCAAGATCTAAATATATTTCAGATGTAAAATTATTGTTTTGGAGCGATGCGGTGGTTACATAGTAAACTGTTATGCTTAAATATCTACTCTGCACCATCTGTTGAGTCACAGAAACCTAATTACTAATGTTCTCCGTGCCCACTTATCCAGACGTGCGTATGTGGAGTTATATAAGACCTGGTTGAGGAGGGAAAGTAACCTCACTCACTGTCACTTTGGTCAGAAACACCACAGCGAGATATGTTTTCCAGAACCTTCTCTCCAGCCCTTCACATGCTACACAGTGTGCATGGGTACTACCACACCAGCCGAATGGTAAAACCTGAGGGAAATAATAACATGATGCAACCGTCCTCAGTGTGGGCCAAAGGACCATATCCTGTTATGGTGGGTCAGGGAGAGGCCTGGTGCTGCCAGTCTGAAGCAGACCACAGCCTCCCACTCCTCACCCGTCTGAATCACTGTTTACTTAGACAGGAAAGCCGTCCGCTGTACAACATCATCATCTGCTGCTCCATGTCTGTGACTCGCTTGTGGCTTTGGCAAAGGGGGGTTTGTGTTTTCCCCGACGGCCAACTTTCTAAAATCAGACACAAGCTAAAACCAAACACTTGGAGGAGTCAGGCCCAGCCTCGGAAACCACTGCTGCTCTGAGCTGTCTACCTCTGCAGCCTCTTACGCCCCCTCCTCCTGAAAAAACAGAGTCCCATTCAATCATAGCATTAGCTAATTAAGGGCAGATCCTGAGAGATTCAAATATGAAGATGCCAAGGGGAAGACAAAATCCTTCTGTTTGTCAGAATCGTGAAGAGAAAACAAAATAAGACTGTGAATCTTGAGATTAGATGCAAAGTTCAGAAAAAGGCTAGTGAGTGAAAAGCTTTCGACCAGATGTTAAAAGGTTTTATGAAAGTGTGGCTCTCTGGTTTTTAACCAGACTTTATGTTCACACTGAATTGTTTTGTATTTTTTCCTCATGGTTGGAAACTCAAGGGCCATCTAAAGCCTTTCTGCAAACCTAAATACTTCATTCACAAGTTAAAGAGGAGTCACGCAAAAACACTATTTGTTCATTCACAGGTCAATTTTGAGATTCGGGGTATTTCACCAACTTTTTTCCAAGATAAATACCCTTTAAAGGCCATTACGAGCCAGAAATCTCCACTTCAGTAGCACCTACATACACAAACCTTCCAGTTTTGTTCCTAACTATACTCTAAAGGTTCAGACAGAGGGGGTTTGTTCATACCTATAATTCATAGCCTGATTTCTAGAACACTTTATTCTTAGGCATATATTTATTTTCTGGTTTATGTTGTGATGAAATGAGATACAAAAAAAATCCCTCTGTAAAAACCTTTGACCCTGATATGTCAACAAAATGACACAAGAACTGTGAACATGGCATGGTTTTATATAGGTATTAGAGTTTAAAAGCACTGACACACATTGGCAGAGACGATGTTCTGTTTAATTTTGTGTATGCAGATCCTCAGGGAAATGACAATAAAGTGAATCTGAATCTGATTTTTTGCTAAATAATGCCTCATTTGCTTATATAAACACACAATTTCAGAATACATGGATACAAAAAATGACTGTATCAATGAAAGTGATCTTAACCAAAAAAGACTGATCATTCAAATCTGCTTGAATAACATCACTGCTGCACGATTTCTCCTCTTGTTTTTAGGGATATCTTTGTCTCCTGTGGCCCCTGCCAAACACATTTTTTATATGTTGGCCTTCACATTACACTGACCCACTTTCAGAAAATAAAGAAAACAATCAGTGTTGCAAAAAGGCCTTCATATATACATTCACTGTGTTTACAAAACCTAAAGTCAAGGTACCGAAAACCATATTTCAAAATGTGGTTTCCTCACTTTCATCGGTGTGGCATCAGGTTGCCCCTCTCCCAGAGCCCGGACCCCTTCACGGCCACACTGTGGTGCAGTTTCCGCCCTGAGAGGGACTGGGCGGTGAACCGGGCCATGTTGGTTTTGACTGAGTTTCCTGCTGTAGTAGTAAGTATAAAATTAGAGTTTTATGTGATTGGACGGGGGTGGGACAGACACATGCTTGTGTTGGGTTGGAGAGGAATGTAACCTACTTTTCTGTCAACAAGCTGCTGTTTGCACGGCTTGTACGTGACAATGGTGTATAAAATGTGTGCGACAAGAGGCTGTGTCTGTCCAACACATCTGTCTAGTGTTTACCAATTCAGGGACAATTTAAGGTTTATGTATTGGGGGAAAAGTGGAGGGCGAATTGGGAAACAACTTTAACAAGGGTAAGAAAACCAAGATACATCATTCTACCAGCTTGTTAATAGCTGTTAAAGACATAATTTGTAACATTTCTGTATCAAAATGTGTAAAAACAACAATATCACTGTTATGTATTTTGTTCAGTTGTGTACTTACTGTGTAAATATTATCATGTTAAAAACCACAGAAATCTGTATTTTTTCTCACAGTGATGGTGCGTTCCATTTGGTCACCTGTTGCTATCACATCAGGGAAACATCAGGTGACACTTCAGAGAGTGAGGGAGGAAGAAGACAAAGAGATAGATAGATTTCGATCGACAGAGGCGGTTGTTTAAGGGGGCTTTCACACCTGAACGTCCGAACCAAGTTTGATCTTTTTTCATGTTGTCGACATTTGGTTGGTTTGTTGTCAGCGTGCGTGTGACATCAGTTGGGTCCCTTCACTATTCGTGTAATTCCGGTAAGTAGGTCCAAAAATATGAACCTTCTAGAATAATCTTTTCACACTAGAAACAAACCGAACCATGATTCTGTTCGATCTGGACCAAGACCACTCTTTCGATCAGACCAAGGTGTGATCATGAGGTGTGGACCGTGGTCCAGGGGAGGCTTCACACCTGAAATTTTGGTGCAGGTCAAACTGAAATATCGGAATGTCTGGACCAAATGAGTCAGGTGTGAAGGCACCCTACAAATTAAGAAGGCAACTCCCATGATCCCACACTGCTTCACAAACTACTTGTTTTGTATTGATTGTTTTGATTGAGAGAACCCTTGCAGCAGAAATCACATACATTTAATTTAACTTTGTTCAGATGAGATTCAACATGATCCAGTAATCTGTCCCTGACCGGGTGGATGTAATTTAAAAAAAAAACAGACGAGAAAGGGGATCATGAATTAATATATTCTGATAGTTCAGCTGTGTGTGTTTCATGGAAGACAGACTAAATCCAAATATTGCACAGGTTGAACTCACTAAATAGATATTCCTCTCTGACAGTAGCTGTGCAAATCAGTAACATCCGTTGGTGCAAGGAGAGGAAAACCGGAAGCCAGTGAGCACGTTGGCTCTTCGCAGATTTGGTGAAATGACTTCTAGTCTGTGCTGACACCTGGTGGACTGAGACGCTTAATGCAGCTCAACAGTCACCGCGCACGTGCAGCCTGAAAAGATAAAGTTTACACCTCCTGCACTTGAAGGCCCATTCTTCCGTTCTAATTCAAAAAGGTATGCAACCAAAACAAAAAGCAACAAAACTTAGAAGACATCTAAATAAATCCGGAAAAAATAAACACATGTAATTTTACTGATCTTCATTTTACAGATCAGTTTGTGTTGCTTTTATTATTAATAATACAAACAGTGGAGTTCCAGTAGTGCATAGAAGCCTTTCGAAAGGTCTGTTAAACAAATGTACAGATGGCTCTGTATGACAGGGGGCGAAGTTTGGTACATCTTATCATCCATTCTCATAAAATCTGGACACCAGAAATACAGTTTAGTGCAGACCTATCTGATTTTATACAACATACCTTTTGTTGTTTTAATAACATTCAATACTAACTAGGCACAACGCCCAACAACAACAACAACAACAACATATATTAACACTTCATCTTAAACAAAAGACAGCAAACGCATTGATTCTCCTGCTCATTGTCAAAACTTTCTTTGTTCCAGTTCATTTCGTGTGTCACCAGAGGTTGATAGAAGAACCAGCATTTGAAGATTCAGTCCATGTCTTTGGTTTATGGTCATCTTGGCAAGTGTCGGACATAAAGGATCATACCAGAGCTTTTGCAAGTTGAAGCCCATTTGCTATGAATCACATGTACTATCTATAAAGTGACCATTTTCCAAAGCATTTTAGCATTTTTTTTTTTTTTTAATCAAATTCTTACAAAGATGTTTTTTAAAGGCTTTAAATTGAAAAGTTCTAGATTGTTCTTATTTGTTTGCTACTGCAGATGGGTGAGTGTGGTACAAGTTAAGAAACAACAGCAGTCGAGCTACAAACTCACTATAACAACTAATGCACCCAAAGTCAAGCATGTTCTGCAGAAATTATTTCAAATGCTATAAGAGACATTTACAGTGTTTTCTGTTATACTGTTGGAAACAAAGCCAACACGTAAGTGTGTTTAAATCAAATTGCAGTCCTGTTCCAGCAACTTCAAACCATTTCTTGCAACACGTTTGATTGAAGAAGCCGTCCACCAAAAATGTTTTTAAATAGCTAACGGTCAGTAAACTTTGACTCAAGTTACACAATTCCAATTAAACAGGTCTGCACTATAAAAACTGCTGAGACCGGCTGTAAAGCATTGTAAAAAACAGGTCTCCTTTTATTGTTTATCTTAACTGGGGTATTGTGCAAACCTGTCACATTAGTGAGCGCTTTCGACTGCAGTATCACCTCATAATAATTTAAGTTAGACAAAAACAGCAGAGATGCATGATATGGATTTTTTTCAGCAGATACCAATAATTACCCAGTTCTCATGGCAGATACCCACAAGATAAACAAAGAAGAAGGTTCCTGACCTGTAGTGTATTCACATCTGAGGGTAATAAAGGCTGAGATGTGGTGAGCAAAGATGGATGATATAATATTCTATAGCTCTCAGAAAAAGATTAGTTGGGCGGAAACTCGTAGACTT
The DNA here is from genome assembly GCF_904848185.1 of Acanthopagrus latus. Classification (NCBI taxonomy): domain Eukaryota; kingdom Metazoa; phylum Chordata; class Actinopteri; order Spariformes; family Sparidae; genus Acanthopagrus; species Acanthopagrus latus. The sequence goes on along the minus strand of NC_051042.1, from coordinate 4,630,361 downwards.
GTTCCCTCCTCCCTGAACGCTCACAGAACTTGTATTCTAAATTGCAGTCATCCACAGTGCAACAATAGCATTGTGCCGCTTGCTCTTCTTCTTCTCTGGCAGATCGCTAATGATGGATTGTTCTTCCCTAAAATATTCAAGTACACGTCGATATTCTTCGTAATGGATTGATGATAATGCATGGATGGCAGGGAGATGCATTCAAAGACCTAAGAAGCCCAGGGTGTTGAGTCTGGGATGTAAACGCAGCGCTCCTGGTCGTAGGCTGCATCTCAACTCCATCTTTGTGCCCCGACTATGATTCTCTACTCTAACCAAGAAAAGGCCAAAAATTTCAAAAATACACAAAAAAAACTTGCACTTTGGAAAATGGTCAGCAGCAGTAATGCACCGTAGTTGATATGTAATAAATAGGCCAAGACATGCAAAACCACCTGTATGTTCCATTAATACAGCAGACTTGGGGATCCTACGTTCTTTTGGCGGGTTTGGCGATAAGCTGTCGTTCTCTCTCGAGCTCCTTCTCTCGTTGCTGCTCCTTCTCCAGCTCCTCCCTCTGCTTCTGTTGCTGCAGCTTCAATGCTCTTTTCTGACGGAAAAACAAAAGTCAACATTTGATTCAGTGTATTTGCACCCATCCGCTATTAGTCGCTCTATATGCTAATTAAACACATATTTAATCGACTGATATTGGTGATACCTTTAGTTTAGTTGTCTTTTCGTGAAGCATAATCATCTCTTTCCTTATATTCACCAGTTTATTGTGGTAAACCTTCGCCTCTACAAACTGAAGACAACAAACAGGATCAGAAGTCGTCCCTGCAGGATGGTGTCGAGAGTGAAAACAAAAGCAACACGAGTGCAAATTAGATTGTAATTCAGGCCAAACATACGAGTGAATTCAGGTCCAGTAAGGTGTTACAATCTCTGAACTTGGTGACTTCTTGGTCCAGTGTGTCCAACAGCACCAGCTGATTTTGTCTGTTTGAGACAAAAATGGAGAGGAAGATTCACATAAATGTCATCAAAACATTACTCATATTGAATAATTAACAGGTCAATAGATATAAAAATGTATGAAGAATATATTAGAAGTTTGAAACGCAGCTCAGGTTGTTTTACATGATTTTACACACCCAGCGCTACCAGCATTAAAAGCAGCTGGTTGACTCATCCATCCGGTTCTGCTTGAAGATGATTATCTGCACCGCCTGCTTGTTTACTGTGTATGACTGCGTCGCTGTGTGTGTCACATAACTGATGCTGTGCAGCCAAAGAACACTTGTTTCAAAACCCGCTTTACATATTTCTTTTTTATCTTCTGATGTTTGAACACAAATTATTTAACAGAAAAAATCTGTTGGGCTTTTTCTTGGAATACTAAATATCAGTGCTGGTCATTAATGGGCTGAAGAAAGAAAGTGTGTCTGTTTCATCAGACTTGCTTTTCACTGCTTTCTTTCTAACTACCCTCAATATTTATAAGACATGTCAAAAGACAATATACAAGCATATTTAAATTACACGGTCATAAACTTGCCCCCTGTTTTTCTAAGTTGTGCAGTTCCTGTCAAGTGTTAACTTTGCTGGAGACCATCGGGTGTAAAGGTTAAGTGTGTGATAAAACAATAAGCTGGGAAATACTCACGTGAGCTCTTGAAGGGCTCGTTTAGAGTTCTGTAGATCTGGTAGGTAGTGAGAGAGTAATCCCTCTGTGAGTTTGACCACTGCTTTCTTATCCACAAACACATTCTCCACAGGGGCTGAGCCCTCCAGTGAGTCCTGCAGTGCCAGCTGGAGATCTGTCGAATATTTAAGAGCAAATGAAATGTGCAAAGCATTTAGTATTGTGTCACCAAAGTTCCTTCAATGAAAAAAAAAACATTTTCGAATGTACTGATTGTACTTTTAGCTTCACAAACTTCACGCTGACTCCTTCAAAGCTGACAGGCGACTTTTCACCTCTTCTATTCTGACATGTGAGATGTGAGATTGCGTTGTTTTAAATGATGTCACATGTTTTACATAAAAAAGGGCTGAAAGCTTCACAGAGAACATTGTACATTCCATCCCATTTTTAACTTTATAAATTACCAAAACATTCACTGGACAATGCCAGCATAATAATCGTGCAAGAAGAAAGGTTTTGCCACGCGTTTGTTCAACTACTTTGCGGAATTGTCTGATTTGTCTGTACACGTGAACTGAAAGATTACCTTAAATCTCATCTAATCTTGCATCTCATTTGTGCTGTTCTGAAACCCCGGTCTAACCTGCTGCAGCCACAGTTGATGCCTCAGGAATGCAAAACTAGAAACTATCCAAGCAAGACTGCTTTTACTGTAAGTGCAGCAACCTCATGAAAGCATTTGCAACACCACCTGAAAACCTAAACATGGAAACCTCTATATTCTATTATTTGGAACCAAAATCATGTGTAACAAACTAGACTGTGAAGTTTTCAGCATGAGAATAATTTCAGAGAACACTTCTTAGTCATAATCATGGCCTGGGTGTTGACAAAAATGCTACTCACAAGTCAGGAAATGGTAATTATGATAATGCTTATATGACATAACACAGTGTAAACAGAGATGTTTTTGACTTGCGTGATGGAAGTCCTGGATCAGCTGTTTTTCAGTGCTGGGCTTATGCTGACCTCTTACAAGAAAAGGTAGTGGATCGTACACAAAGTTCACCACTTCTCTCTGACTTTGACTAAATCGTAGCATTACAGAAGGGACTGACGGTCAGGATGATTCAGCCTCTGCTGCTGCTGCTTTGATTTTAACGATAAAATACTTGTCACTCAGATTTGATTAATATTACTATGTACAGCAGGTTAAACAGACATATAAAACAAAGCATAACATTTAACCAAAACAATTTTTTGATGTTGACGCTCTCTTGGATCCTTTTACACAAGTGAATGAGGATGCATGAGCTGCCCGATGACAGGCACAAACCAGGGCTGGATTCAACTAATCTATACTTAACTTTGAATTGAATATTGATTGAATATACTCATCTTCTCACTAGTTCGTATTTGAAGGCCAACTTCACTTACAAACTATTTTAACTCTGACTTTACAACTCGTATACTTAGATCTGTTTATAGAAAACCTGTATAGTAATTGTGAAGTTAGACGCTTAGTGGTGGTGACGTTTAAGTCATGTGACCGCGATGTCGTCTATTTGTAGCCTAAGATTAGATTTTTACTTCAAGCTATTTAATTTACGCTTTAAAACAAACAAAAGTGTCATTCATCTGAGATTATGATTATCCTGCTGAACAAAATGTATCATACAATTGTGTTTGCCACAGAGATTATTTGGGGGGATATTCCAAAATCCAACTGTAAAATCCCCATCAGCTTTTTGATGAGGGAACCAGAGTGATGCTTATTTCCGGGTTAGTCTACAAATATACATCAACACGAGTGAACTTTCACAGCCTCAAAACATCACTGAGCAGTTGTCAGATAAATGACTGGGGCTCTGCCTCCAACATCCAGATCATCCAGATCTCAATGTTACATCCTTGGTCTAAAGCGGGCTGACTGAGTATCTGGTGTAAGTTATGTCCTTCAAATTAATTTGGGATCTTTGGGTTTTTTGACAACAAGTCCCCGCCTACTTCAGTTGTTTGGGGGAATGCTGCAGCAATGTTTTGCTGGCTACGAAACTTCCCCTGACTTTCCATCATCATGATGAGTAGATAATGACTGCGTTTTCATTGTTGGGTGAACTGTTCCTTTAACTTCAGGAGGCCTGACAGGTGTAGACAGTATCACATACCTTCACTCTGGGATGAAGGTCCCTCATCTTCCATCTCCTCTACCTCCATCTGCAACCACTCTGTCGACCCAGACTGCCTTTCTAACCTGAGAGAAGACACCAAACAATCAGGCAGACTGACCCCACAGCTTTATCTGTTGGAAATCATCAGTGAAACCTCTTTGTCATGACGTTAGCTTATCCGAATACCGAGCATCTAACTGTTGAGGAAGTAATTAGCTAGCTTGTTGAGCTGCTTTTTGACGTATATCCACACCATGACACATTAGCATTGGCTGTTCCACTGTATATAAACACTTCGCCCCAGTCTGCACCATCTTCTTACCTGTTTGACTGTCTATTTAACCTGAGCTGTACGTGAGAAGAGTGATGTTGACCGAGATCTGGAGACTCAACCGCAGGATTTTAGCTGCTGCGTCTAACAAACGTCATGTGACTCCTGCGTCATCATGTGACTGTCGGTGCAGTCAAACTTGCTAGTGCCACTTCCGAGTGCGGAGGTAGAGCTTCGACTCTGATGTTTACACCAGTATTACCATGCCAGTTTCTCTTTAAAACCCAGCTAAGTTTGCACAACTGAAAACTACATCTACAGGTGAGTGCTCCTCGTTTTTCTTTCTTACACAACCTACCACATTACAGGCGCTGTCTGTTTGTCGCGAACTGACAAGACAAGATAGCTAACCTTTACTAGCTAGCGTGTTACTGTTTAGCCAAGGATGTCTTTTAAGAGGGCTGTTGAGCTCAAAGTTTATCAGCTCATGCGTGGATGTGAGTGACACAGGGATATACATTTAACACATCCAGTCGCCAACTTGATAGTGACATGAACAGTTTCGTTGAGTAATCGTTGCTGAACTTGCGGAGCTGTTCTGACGTGAAACAATGCGCTCTCTCTGTTCTCCTCTCTCGCCTTTCTCCTCTAGGTGCTAAAATGGAGTAGAAATGCAGGTTTTCAGCTGTACCTCGCCGCAGAGAATGCGAATCACTCCCGCCAGAAGGCAGTAACATACAGGCGGAACACACCTGGAAACACCTGGATAGGAGTAAAGATGTCTGGTGGGAACTTTTTGAGCAAGGTGCGGTCCGCCTTCAGGAGGGAGCGGGACGACTGGGACCTGAGCGACACGGCGCCCTTCGACTTCTCCGACGAGCTGGTGGAGGATGAGACGCCCAAGTTCAACAAGCTGAAGGTCGTGGTCTCCGGAGAGATGTCGGACTACTCTGCCGGGGCTCCGTCCAACGGGGTGGCCGTGAACACGCTGGTGGTGGCGGATGATGACGATTCCCTGCTCGAGTCCTCCTCCAGCCTGGGCAGCCCGGGATTAAACATGGACCCCTGTGACAACTGCAACAAGAAGAGGGAGAAGATCAAGCACAAGAAGGTGATGAGGAGGCTGGTTATGGCAGCTGTGCTGTATTTCCTTTTCATGACGGGTGAAATTATTGGTGAGTATGTGCAGATCCTCTCACGACATATTTTTGCTGTGATGCCACCAATTACACACATTGAAGTGTGTTTTACAGGTCTTGGGGAGTAATGCTACACACCAGCACCTCTGCATCAACAGCATGAACACACACAGGCAGCTGGTGGATATCTGTCTTAAAAAACATCTTTTTACAACACACTTTGAGTTGTTTAGTTACAGTTTATGACTGAGGTTTTACCTTCTAGTTTAAAGCCTTTTGTTGTTCCAAAGCAAGCTGCATGTGACCTGTTGACCAATTGCCTCCAGTGATGTCACTCATTGGTAAGACTGAAAAAGATTATATCTCTGACTTCAGTGTCTTTGTCAACAGCGCAGTGCTAGACACCTGATATTACCTATAATGCAACTCAGCCACTGAGTGTTAACACTGGAGGCCACAACGCTCTTTATACCACTTCTTCACACACACAATAGGATTCCCTCGGACCTGTAAACACACTTTAATCTGGAGAACTTGTGTAGTTCCCTTGAATGCATTTTTTTTTTATCACTGCTGCTCTATCAATGACTTGTCAAATATTGCAGGAAACTTTAGGGCTGACCTGTCAAAGTGAGGTTGACGATGAATGTGAACCATTTGGAGATGCAATGATTAGTCAATTGATTATTTAGATGGTCCATGAAATGTTTCAGTCATTTCTCAAACAAACATTTAAAACAAATACAAATACAACACAGCACTGTAGTGTGCATGACTCAAAATGAATTAAAAAAATAGTTAAACAGTGTGTTTGTGCAAGGAGCTACAAACCGGTTTGTTGACATCCGTGTCTTCTGGTAGCTAGACCAAACTAGTCAATCCGTCGAGCCTGCACTTACTCCCTCACTGGCAGAGACGGAAACTTGAATTTTCCAGACAGAAACGTATTCCAGCATTTTCATTTTTCTGTTCATAATGTACATGTCCATGTTACAGCCTGTCATGAGCCATGAGCCTTACAATAGCCTGTTAAGCTTGTTAAGCACACTCTCGATGGATGTACTGGTTTGGTCTAGCTACCATAAGACACGGATGTCAACAAACCGGTATGTAGCTCCTTGCACAGACACACTATTTTAACCACTTTTTTATTCATTTTGAGTCGTACACGCTGCAGTGCTGTGTTGTAAGGTGTCTGCTGATGTTGCATGACTTTTGGGGTGAGATTTGGAGCATGTTAAGATGCCTAAAACACAGTGTAAAGTTCTGACCCCATGCTGTTAGCTGTCAATGCTAACTCTCCACTCATGGAGCCCTGTAATGGTTGGACCAAATGTGTTCGCGTCTTCGGTACTTGCAAGTCAACGGTAGCTTGAGCAATGAAGGTGCATGTTTAAATCGACCGAAGTTCTCCTCTAAGGGTCTTTGAGTTTCTGTTGGTTAGGAAAAAAAAAACATCTGAAGACATCAATTTGGCTTCTGGTCAACTTGTGTTGAGCATTTTTTATTTTATTTTTGATAGTGTAAATGATTAATTAATTCATTCATTAATTGATAATAAAAATAATCAGAAGTTGCAGCCCTACATTATCTGTGTTGATCTGGACTGGTTGTTCAGATAAACACAACTGAATAATGATTGAACAGAAGAGACATTGATTTACCTCCACCAACATCATAAGACATTAACCTTTAGGAAAATGTAGCAGAGTTGCTGTGAGTGTCGCTTATGTTTGACATGTACTCCCTCAGCATGTTGAGCACCACAAATCACCTCTGCTGTATTATGATAAATGGATAAATGTAAGATACAGATGTCTGAGGCCAGTGGTTTTGGTTATAAACAGATTACACTTCGGTTGCATGATTTAAACGTCACCACCACTAAGCATCTTACTACAAGATTACTTTACATGTTTTCTATAAAGTGATCAACAAGTTGTTAAGTTGGAGTCAAAATAGTTTAATTAAAGACGGACTAGTGAGTAGATGAGTCTCTGTGTTCGTGGTGATGATGTTTTATGTCCTTCACAACCTTCGTAATCTATTTTAGGCAACTGGAACAGCTGCACTTTTTAAAACTCATAAGTGCTGTATTTTTAAATTGTGGAACATTTATTGATGTATTTTATGTCATCAACAAAACATGTAAATATCTCCAGCTTGTTGTAACCACAGACGTTATTTCAGGCATTTAAGCAAAAACAATTCTATAAACTTTGAGATGAGGGAACTTGATGTGCACAAATGCTAATTGAGTTTTTCGACTCATTACTAACCACTCTATTCTGCTTGACCAATTTATCAGACAAAGCAGAGCCGACTTTGGTTGTTTGAGTGCACCCTCCTACAAAATCACCCTAATCGTTTTAGAAAAATGAATTATTTCCAATTAGAGCTTTTTAAGTTGTCTGGTAAAAACTCCAGCATCATTTTGTATCACAATATACGATTTAAAAAAGGAAATATTGTGATGTTTTTTCCAGTGTCATGCAGCCCTTGTTTCTTTCAGAGTTGTTGTATAAGACTGTTCGTCAAAATCATAGTCCCTGCAGTTTTTGTTGAAAGGAAAGTAGCCAGAAGTCCTTTTTAATTGATTTTATTGATTAGACATGCTCAACCCTCATTTCGACCTCAGCTGAAGGAACTCTAGAAGCCTGTCCTGATGACTTGCCTTAGCTCAATTATTGATTTACCTTTTGTAAAGAAATTAACTATTTACTTATCTTTGGATATTACATTTTACATATTATTATAACAAAAATGACCCCCTAAAAACATGGGACAAACATATAAATGCCTGTGTTATACACTGACTATTTGAAAGCTATTAGGTGGACATGTGCAAGACATTGTTTCCCACATGAGCTAGAGAGCCTTTGTTTTCTACATGAGCCATGTTTTCTAATGAAAAAGTGGTGACTGGAACATAGCTACTTTAATTGTTTGGTGGTGGTGTGTGACAGTTCACCTCTTTTTAAAAACTAGATTTCGTTTGTTCAATTTCGTAGAGGAACATTAGATGATATACTGTTTTATGAGTTTTATAGTATGAGTATTTAAGTGAAATAACCCAAACAAACAGAAAACTTTCCATGTACCTGTAGCTCCAAAGAGTATCATGTCGTGTGACATCATATCTACAAATTTAACCATGTTCAGTTCTCTCCATGTTGATTTATATATGCGTGGAGCTGCACCTATTTAAACTTTTGTATCTCTAAATTGCGGATGTGCAAATAGCTCAGTTAGTTCTCAGCAAATGTGAATTAAATTGTTCACACTGTCTTATTTTTTTCTAGGTGGTTACTTGTCAAACAGCTTAGCTATTATGACTGACGCTGTGCACATGCTAGCTGATGTGGTGGGCATTTTGTTTTCTCTGCTGGCTCTCTGGCTTTCCACCAAACCGCCCACCAAGAGATTCACCTTCGGACTGCATCGCCTCGGTGAGTGTCTGATTTCAGACGCATGACACTTCCTCTTTCCACTACCTCTTTTTTTCTCCACTATTTTTGTCATGTGTTAGGTAAACGGATACAGCGCATCTTGTTTTGATGCAGATGAATCATGTTCAAAGAGGAAAGTGCGTGTTCAGCAGTGACTAAAATGGATCAGATTCTAGATAGGATACGTAAACAGATCATTTAAATTCATGCCAATAGCTGTTAAATTTGTTTTGTGTCTAAAATCCACTGATGAAATTTACCTTTTAGTGTTTGGTAAAAAATACATTTCTACGAAGTACTGCATACATCTTTTGTTTAAGATTTGCGCTACAGCAGTTGGTTAAGAGGCCAAGTGTCACACAACAGACCCTTATTTACACAGAGTAGAATATCAAAGAAGAAACAAGGAGAAAAAAACAACTAACTCAGACAGAGAGCGTCATTATTAGAATAGAAGAATAGACAATAAACACTGGCTCATAGCACCAGCAACGATTCGAATAATTCCTTTTCACTACAACTATATAACTATATCCAGTATTTTGGTTATGTTTTCTAACATTTTCTGTAATTAAACATGGACTTGGACAAAATCTCATTAAATGGGGGCTATCCATCTATTTTGGGTCAGTTTAGGGGTCCCTGATATGAAAAAGTTTGAGGACTGCTGCTGTAAAGGATGGATAAAAACAGTCTTTGCTAGATCAGACCTGGCACATGGTTCATTACAGCAAAACTCTCACAAAAATGTAACCAAGAGTCTTTTAGTGAATGCACCCGAGTCAAACTTTCCTTTTTAAAAGCATAATTACGATGAAAGTGCCACTTTTAAGATATACTTTAAGATATACTTTACTTTACTAGATATAACTTTACTTTTCGGGTCAAAATCATTTTCAATAGAGTGCTGGGGCACTTTTATGATAGCATCAAAACCGCTCATAGTATCACCAGGATCGCCAGAGTTTACTGGAAAGAGTTTGTGAACAACTCACTTTTATTATTCTTATTCTTATTCTTCTTATTATCATCATTATTATTATTATTATTATTATTATTATTATTATTATTATTATTATCATCATCATTTGAATAGATTTGTTCACAAACAATGTTCTCAATGGTCGTGTTCATGTGTAGAGACACTGGTGATACTACAAGCAAAGTTTCGAGCTTTGTGTCGAGCCTTCTTTGCATTTCAAAAATAGCGATTTTGATGCTGACATAGTATTTGCTCCTAGCACTCCACTGAAAATGATTTTGACCCAAAAATGAAAATACAGTCAATCTTAAAAGTGGCGCTTTTGTTGTAATTATGCTTTTAAAGGAAAGTTTGACTTGGGTACATTCACAAAAAAAGCCTAAGTGCATGCTTGCATTAAGTAACGACCAGTCTCTGTAGGGAGTGTGCAGTTTGGGTACCAGAGATAACGTAATAGATTAGATGGTGACTGAGCACAAGGGCTTAGTGAATAATGATAACAGTTTTATTTATAAGTACCTTTCATGTCACCCAAGAACACTTTACAGAAACATAACATAGGAAAACAGCAGTCAAACAACAAAATGAAGCATACAAATAAAATATACATAAAACAAATAATAAAAGCATTACAAAACATCAGGGCAAGCAAATTAAAAAAGGTGAGTCTTCAGTTGTGATTTAAAAGTAATTCTAGATGTGCACTGGTGCTAACTGTGGGGTAGAGCATTCCACAGTGTGGGGCCAGCCACACTGAAGGCCCTGTTACCCGTTGTGCATAGTTTGGAGGCGGCATGGAGCGGAGATGTGTATCAGAGGAATGTAGCGAACAGGGTGGCATGTAGGGGTGAAGAAGACAGGATAGGAAGGCACCAGGCCATGAAGACATTTAAAAACCAGGAGAAGTGCTTTAAAAGTCATCCGATGTTGGACTGGGAGCCAGTGCAGGTGCTGAAGGGAGGGGGTGATGTGTTCCCAGAACCAGGTGTGAGTGAGGACTCTGGCAGCTGAGTTTTGGACATACTGAAGTTTTTTTAATCTGTGGGTGGGTAAACCGAGGAGAAGGCCATTGCAGTAATCCAGTCTAGATGTAACAAAGGCATGAATGAGTGTTTCTGTGACAGGGTGAGATGGAGAGGGGCGGAGTCTGGAGATGTTCTTAAGATGGAAGAAGGCTGTTTTTGTGATGTTTTTGATATGTGAGTCAAAGCAGAGGGTGGAGTCTAAGGTGACACCTAACTTTCTAACTTCAGCAACAGAGGACGTGATGAAACCAGGGGTGGAGATAAATGAATAAATACCTTAAATAGTAAATGAAACTATGAGCTCAAGAGTGGAGATGATATCTCTATCATACAGGAACAAAGAAGGGAACTGCTGTATAGTTCTCTTTCTACACGTCAGTTCTCCATATGAAAAGCACAGATTCTTTTTTAGATCACCACCAGGGATTTTTTATGTGATATTTAAATGTGAAGCATTTCCCTATCAGAGCAGATGCAGAGATATTTGTATTCCAACCCTTTCTGTGTTCAAGCCAGTCAGAGCGAAGATATGCTTTGTAAATTAATGTAATCTGTATATGAGGATATTACTTTTGTTTTATTTTCATGAAGGACTAACTTGGGATAACTAAGAACATCTTTCAGTGCATAAAGTGGAGTCATTTCTTAGTTGAATAACAGTATTGTCCACTTAAAATGAATTGACGGTCACGAATTGAAAAGACAATAACGTTTATATAAATTGAGATCAGAACAGGAAACATACACACAAAATATACTTGATCACAAACAGCATGTAGCTCAGTGACTGTAGTTCTCAAGGCTAAACAGGTGATTGGTCAGTTTTAGACCATCTCAAAAAGGAGTAGCCTGATTATTTTATATAATAATAATAAATATATTTTATAATTTTTACATTTTAACAGAGTGGATTATTAAAATTGTTTGATATGATTCTTAAATCAAATCTAATAGAGGGCTGCAATACATTTTTTTTTTATTTTCGATTAATCTGTCGATTTTTTTCTTGTTTAATTGATTAGTTTTTTGACGTAAGAAGTGTCAGAAAATGGTGAAAAATGTATATCAGTGGTTCCCAACGACCAAGATAGCATCATAAAATGTCTTATTTTGTCGACAACACAAAGATATTTACTTTACTGTCGTAGAGGAGGAAAGAAACAAAGTATTCATATTTAAGCTGGACTCAGAGAATTTTGACTATTTCTAAATTGATCATCAGAATAGTAGGAGATCAATTTAATAGTTTAATAGTTGCAGCTCTAATCTAATATATTAGGCATGTTTTAGTAGTAGTAATAATCTCTAAGCAGTTTTTACCCAATACTTTACCCAGTAGGTATTAAAGGGCATTTGTCTTGTCTTAACATGCCTTTGGAAATCAGGTTTTTCTCACAGCTTTTGTCAGCCATTGTTATTGTTATGGATATGTTTTGTAAGCATGTCTGATATGTGATTTCCTCTCTTAGAGGTTGTATCGGCAGTCCTCAGCGTGTTGCTCATCTACATTCTGACAGCCGTTCTGGTCTATGAGGCGGTGCAGAGGACGGTACACCAAGACTTCAACATAGATGGAGACGTCATGCTTATCACTGCAGCTGTGGGAGTGGCTGTCAACCTGATGTAAGTGGGGGAAATGTTTCTGTTTAGAGAGGATTTTACAATGCAGCGACTTGAGAAGAATAAAGGAGTGCCTGAAGCTATAATATCAGTTCTGCCCAAAGCATTGTCTAAAATTGGACTAATATTAATTAAATTAAACCCCCACTTCTTTGTTTTCTTGTGTCTCAGAATGGGTTTCCTGTTAAACCAAGGTGGTCACCTCCACGGTCATGGCCACAGCCACGGTCATGGCCACTCTCACGGCTCTGCAGCTGCCTCACATTCACATTCAGGTGGATCTGGACAGCAGCAGAAGCAACACGGCAGCCTGGCTGTAAGAGCTGCCTTCATCCACGCTTTGGGAGACCTTCTTCAGAGTGTCGGGGTGCTCATAGCAGCTTATGTTGTCCGCTTCAAGGTACCCTGTTTTTTTTAAACAATTATTGTCCACAAATGTTAACGTGGTTTACTTTTATGTTATTAAATGGTAGTATTTAGAATCATTGTTTAGAAAACTTTAAATCTCTTGGAGCTGATAACAGTTCTTTTCATATACTAGAGTATGTGAGCATACAATAGTTGCTCGACTGATTGAATTGAAGAGAGTAATTATGGATGAATAAATGTAGAAAGAAAATGGATTTTAGTTGATCAGATGTAACTCTTTGATTTCACAGCCAGAGTTTAAACTGGCAGATCCCATCTGTACCTACATCTTCTCCATTCTGGTTCTTTGCACCACATTCCGCATCCTAAGAGACACTATAGTCATCGTGTTGGAGGGTAAGTCTTTGTCAGATTATGTTGTTTGGAGTGTTTAGAGTGGTGTAGGTGCATTATGTTGTTTTCGTCCTGTGTCAGGTGTTCCCAGGCATCTGGACACTCGGCGAATCAGAGAGGATCTCCTGAAGCTGGAGGATGTCCAATCCGTCGACGAGCTTAATGTGTGGGCGCTGACAGGTGACAAGACTGCAGCACTGGTCCATCTCCAGCTCAGTGAGTAGCTGCATGACATCAGTACACCCAGAATGACTGATCGGATGTTTGCATACAATAACTTCCAGGAAGAAAAGTCCTGCCTTAATAAGAGAAGACAGGTTGAGTTTACCCAAAAAGTATTTACTCCGGTTGTTTCCTCACTTTTTCTGTGGGCGCCCCCTTGTAGGCTAGAATATTTCCTCCTGTTTTTCTGGTGAAGTCAAGGGCAAGATACAGCTTGTCACATGATGTTGTCTTTGTTTTGGATTTATCTGGCAGCCTTGCCGCATGCCAATGTGATATCCCTAGCGGCCTAAATTAGATTGAGATGTTGCTGTTGTGTAGCATTGATTACAATATGTTACCCAAGGAACAGTCACATGAAGGAATTCGTTCAATCGGCAATGTTCATGTAGCGTGGCTCTTACATTATTTTGAAGGGGGAGGGGTTCAGTCTGTGGACGGGGCTTTTTGTGCCACCCAGATTTGCTTTTAATCGGCCAATTCCACGATTCCTGCTGCGATTCCGTGATCGCAGAAATTAGAGGGCCCTAAAATGCCCCTGGTGCTGATTACAGCTTGAAGTGTTATTGGCTTAGGCAGCTTGGTGTGTCTGGATATTGGCAAGTGTATCTAGTAACATCTATCTTCAAGGCGTTCCGAAGATTCTCAGAGGGATACATCAGCAGTCTGGCTCAGCTGCTTTTGACCCAACCACTTTGATGTAGATGTTTTCCAGTGTTGATCTGGCAGTGTTGAATGTTAGAGACCTGTCAGAGCAGAAATGTATGTCAAAAATCGTTATCCCTGGAATTTGCTTGTATTTGTATTGAATCTTTTTTTCATTGATTCTGCCACACAGAGGCTTCACAGTAAAGATGATGTTCGATGGGTGATGTGCTGAGACTTGCTTCTGCCAAATATATCCTGCTGCAGCACTGCTCATGACTTCAGCTATTATTTTATCAGACCGCAGAATATTATTTACATTCATGTCTAATGAAACTTGAGTGTCTATGAACCGTCAATGTTAAAAAAGCAAACAAACGCTGACTGTCTTATCAGTGTCTTTGCTGCAGCAGCTGTTTGTTTTTTAGGAGCTGTTCGGACATGTTTGTCAAAGCAGTTCTACACATGCAAATTGTGTAACCTACAGGAAACAAAAGTGTTGCAGCAGCAGATCTAACCCTTCTCTTTCCTGTTGGTGTGACTTCATGTGTGGGGTTATAGAAACAAACCCTGCCGTTTTGCCTCATGTCTAAATGTGAGACTCATTATATTATATGCACTCAAGAAAGCTGAAACAAATCAAAAAAGGTGAGTTCTTTGAGATGCGTGTGTGTTGATGGACTTTATACTTTGCAATAAAATGCACAAATAAAATTGAATGAATTAAAATAAGTAGTTGATATAACCTAAAGAACTTTATGAGCACCCCAGAATATAAAGCAAAACATTTTGATATCTTGAGAAGTTTGATTGGCAGAGATTTTTCAAACTTGCACTGTGTATTCATAACTTCAGCCTATAAAATAGCAAATTTAACTACATCCACTAAAATAAAGTTTCACCTGACTTGTTGTAAGAGTTCATGCAACACATAACTTTCTTAACTCTTCTAGATCACTCTACGTGGACAGCAAGAACAGTTACAACTTAATACAATGTTGCAAATTACTTGTGAGCAAAGAATGGATAAGCAGTTTGTTTTAATTGATAGTCGACTGCCCTAACAATGGCTTATCGGTTAATTGTGTATAGGATATATGTCGCAAAATAAGACTAGGCTTCATTAGGAATTAAAAGAACAAATAAACACAAAGTCACCTGAATGATAAACTGAATAACACAAAATAATGACTCCACTTTAATTACAGCACTCCCATCTGTCATTTATCTCTGATAAATTGATACATTTATGACTGGTTAAATTGTTGACTCCATTTAATCTTAGTTTTACATCCCAAAATGTGAATTAGTAAAACATTTACACATACCATCAACTAAACATTTACTTTGATTGTCCATGTTTCTGCACATTGAGGTCCAAGTCAGCAAGTTGTGTACCAGCATTTTTGCACGCAGCCTGAGGGACAATCACATGAATTTTTCCAAGTTGGAAAATATGTTCTTGATTACTCCCAACACCACATGAATTGGCTAGCAGTTTGATTAACATGTATCTTTGCTCATATCTTGTCATTACCTAAAAATAGTTAAATATGTGAAATAAAATACTAGACAAGTAGTAGGTACTGTATAGAAAAAGACTACAGAGTAGTCTTTCTATACAGAGTTCTATACAGAGTACTAGTAATTTTCTTATATTTCGTCCTTTGTGTTTGACTTTAGTGTTTTAAAGTTATGTAGTTCGAGAGGGATGTCTGCCCAGCTCATTTATATATAGCAGAAAACTGATGTGATGCCTGAAAATTCATGTAAATTAGGGTGAACTGTGAACAGAAATCACCTGTATAGCATTTTAATAGGCTCCCCTCTTAAATCAAACCACTGCTTACAAACTAACATATGGGTCTGATTACATTTTATAGAAAAGAAATCAGATCCAACAGGATGTGAGTTATCGTACATTTCCTCCTGAACAAGCTGGTTGTGATTTTGCAGGAAAGCTCAGGTGTAACTAATGACAGTGACTGTCAGTTAGTCCCAGAGTAAACTGCACTGAGTAAGCTGAAACTGGTCTGCAGCAGTCATTATCAGTTTGATTAATTACACCTGTGTTTTTCCTGCTGTGACATGTCAAACAGGGAATACATTCTATTGGTACATTCTGTGTGTAGTTTGATTTGTACTCACATGCACGGTTTTTTTTTCATAGCGCCCTCTAGTGCCAACAACTGGGAGGACGTCCAGGCGAAGGCTCGCCACCTGCTGCTCCACACCTACGGTCTCAGCAGGTGCACAGTGCAGGTCCAGACACACAGACAGAGGCTGGTACGCAGTTGTGCTAACTGCCAGCAGCCCAGCGCCTAAAGAGAGAGACTCTTCACACCTACATTGACTTCCACAGTGCATCTCATAGAGCCAAACGGCAGACGACACAGTACAGAGAGGGCCTGGATGTCGCACCGCTGTTGCAGCTCAGTGCCACAGCAGGAGCAGCAGTATACGGTGATACGTGGAAAGAGACTGGTGCCAAAGGACAGTCAGTGGAACAACAGCAGATGCAAATTTCTAATTAAAGGATGACTACAGCCTCCAGGGACCTTGTGCTCTTCCCCTCAGATTGGACTTTGAATGTTAAAGTCTCAGCCGAGAAGAATGAAAAATATCTTGCTCTTAATTCACCATTAAAGCCTATCCCAACAGGTAACTTTTTTGTATTTCACTGTTGATTTATCACGACTGATGTTTTGTCATCAGATGTTAAATTTAACTTTTTGTTATACTAGGTGTGAGGACTGTGTCCTATTTGTTATTTTTCTGAGGATGTCAGCAAATGAAAACAGTACCTCATGTCATTTGACAGCAACTGTGGTCACAGTGCATTTAAGCTGTATTCCTCACCACTGGAATTAGTGAGGCAACACACCTTTATCTTTGTTTCTCTTTAGACGTTAAAGCTCGTCTCCTACACTTAAATCATTAACATTCTTCAGCCAAAGTCTGTTGGTAGTAGGGCTGCCCCTGGATAAAGACCTTTTAGTAGTTGTTAGGTCAAACTATTTGTCAACTATTCGCTGCATGTCTATGCTAATACTTTAATCAGTTAAAGAATTACATGTTTAGGGCACAAACAAAGCAAGTGGCCTGTTAGTGACAGTGTTAACAACAAGAGCGGTAACATAACGATGCTGAATGTCCAGACAGGAGACTGAACATTGTGTTAATTTATTCAACACTGTACAACATTAGACATTGTTCAAATACGAGATAAATATGGGATAAATGACCTCCAATTTTACAAAAACAAACACTCAGAGTTTTTGACACACTGGAGGATGTAAACTTACAAATTAACTCCAAAGCCCCTTCCCACCTTTCCTGTCCCCACCTGAACCTGTTTTATTTGTCCTGGTCAGTGCTGATGTACCGTTAAAGGTGCAATATGTAAGAATGCTGTTAACTGGAGATGCTGTAAGCCAGATAACGCAGTTATCTGTGCAGCTTACAGTCCAGACTGGGAGCTCAGGAATTGTTGGTCATAAGCTCAGGTGCTTAGATGGCCTTAAGTTAACAGGTTAGCATGCTGATTTCAAGTAGATATCTCTGCAATACCACAGATGTCATACATGTCAAATCTGTTATTTATTTACATTTGATTGAATATTAATCAGTGTTTGAATTGTTTCAACTAACATTCTCAGATACACTGCACCTTTAATCACTCCAATGGAAGCCACTTTCCCTGTTAATAAAATACTCGTCTCCATCGGTCTCGACCCCTATTGGTCCCACAGTTCTCATGGTTAGCTCCATGGTTAACTGAGCTACAGTTAGTGAGGTCTGGGTTGCATTTGTTCTCTACTTTCTTTGCGGTGCTTATAAGAGGACTCAGCTCCTGACTGGAGCGTGAGGATCTTTTCTGCGAGCTAAGACTCTGCACACCATCGGTGTATTTGACTCTTAGGGGGGCAGCCGTGTAAGGCAGATTTTCAATAAAGGCAGATTAGATACTGACACTTTTAACACTCACTGTATTCTAGCATGTCTCTTAATTGTTGCGAGCAAGCAACTGACAATCAAAGTGTGACTGACTTTGAATAAGACTTCCGTAATGGTTTCAGCCTTATACTCTATACTCAGCTTTCTTCATATCATTAACCGACAGTATCGTAATGCAGACGGGTTTGGGTCTTGTTCAGTATTTTCAGACTTGCAGTGTGTTTCTGGGAGGGAGACGTGAGTTAAAATTTGCCAATAATGGTGTTAATCGTGTTTTCTCTGTCAAGTGTTAAGAGGCGTTGTGGAGGCTTATGGTAAATCTTCCACGTCTCTGATCTTAATCATCAAGAGAAATCAGGAACTGGATCACTGTTTTTGTTTATAATAAACTATTTAATCTTTTGTGTCTCTCAGTTTTTATTTACCGACCATAAAGTGAGATGAAGCTGATGCACACAGTAGTCTACTGAATATGCTGCTGACATTTTTCAACACTGGGTGGCATACTTTTACAACAGCTGAGACATTCTTTTCATGAGCATTATGATAAGATAAAACACACATATATACATATAGTTTGCATTGCACTTCCCTATTTAATACCACATTTAACCCTGTAAATGCTGACGCACACACGGGTTGAACTGCAACACAACAAATACGCAGTTCTGTCTAAAATGGCAAATTTTTGACATGATCAAAGTCATTCAAAACAATAATTAAGAATGTTTGACTTGTACATTTTCTGTCGAACCCTTTTATATAAGTTCAACGTAAAGGGTCACATTTAATGAAAAGTTTGAAAAGTGAAATCAGTGTTATTGGCCAACTATGTGTAAACATACAAGGACTCTGACTGGTTTACATTGCTCTTAGTTTACTACACATGAACAGACATACAGTTGGAAACAAGAACAACAAAAACTAAAGGAGGTGAATTATACAGGACAGAACTGCAGAACTAAATGTGGCTAAATGGAGGTGTTTCTATGGTTAATTAAAAACACCAAATAATCTAAATACAAGATACATGTAAGGGGTACAATTACTGCAAAGAGCAGTAGAGGTAGTGCAAGGAAACAAAGACTAAGTATTGGTTACATAATGTAAGTATATATACATACATGTATATATACCTACATTATGTACAGAGTATAGGATATTTATCTAGTTATACACACCAAACATGATCCATACTGACAGTAACAGTGCATGATGATATTTCCTATGATAAACAGTCAATCTTTTGGCCATACTTATTTTTTTGAGTGCTTCAAAAATGTGAAAATTGTAACTTTCTACATTATCAACATAGATCAACAAGTACTTAAACATATGGCTGAAATAACAAATACATTTGTCCTTTAGCAGGGCAAACATTAAAACATCAGCTACATTAATCTCTTCACACAAAACAAGGTTAACAATCTGACATATCAAAGGTTTATCATTGGCGACATGAGTAAACTGGGAGTGTCTCAGTTTCCGAGCAACAGCTGCTTTAACAAAGGTCACTGAACCGAACGCAGGCAACTCCTCTGTTTGTATTAGAGCCGAGCCTGAAGTTTACAGCATCCACCTGACCGCCCTGCCTCACTTTACACCATCATTAACTGCTGCAATGAGCCGTCTCACTCTCTAGAGTCACAACCAGTTACAGTAAACTACTTAAAAGAAACAACAGGCATATGTTTTAAAGTCACAGGTCAAAATAGCTCACTTTCTGAGAGTGGTTTCTCGGTTACAGCATGGGAGTCGCAGCGCTGATGAGGACACATGGGGAACTCCATCTAACAGTATCTCTCTAGTCACATGGTCTGTGGTGTCACGATGTGTGTGACCCAGTCACGTACACACACTGCATCCTTCCTCTTCAGCCATTGTTTCCCTAAATAACCTTTCAGTTGCTTAATAGGTGAGATTAAGTTCTGACAACAACACACAGCTCTGCTCTTACACGAGTTCTGACTACATGATGGAAGAGAACTGAAAACGACCTCCGGGCATAAAGACTCACTGGTCGTTCATATGCCCTGCTTGTTTTAAAGTTGTTGTTTTTAAAGCTGTACAATAAGCTCAACTGCATTAATGAAGTCAAAGTCTTCAAAGCAAACAGGAAGGAAATGTGAAAACACGTTTGCATGTAGAACCCAGCATGTGTAAGTAACCAAATAGGGAAATGTTTTTTGATAATCAGGAAATAAAACCCTTGCACACTGTCCCCTCTCCCTCTCTCCCTTCATTCACACTCCCTAGTTTGAGTTTAATAATTCATGAAAAAACCCTCTCAGATTAACAGTGCAGACAAAAGTCCAGTAGGCTGTGTTCGCCACACTGCAGGAGGGAGGCTTTCTGGTGTTTTCCCTCTCTTCTGAGATACGAGATGGACGTTAAAAGGATTGTCTGTGATTATGAAACACAATGGGAGCACTGAATGCCCACGCAGCCATAAACCCAGCAGATGAGGGCATTTGCCCATCACTCGGATTGCTCTGATTACTTTACAGCTGTCCTGGCTGGCAGCACCATTTTTCTTGTCTGCAAACAACAATAAAACAAACACTGACTGCATCTTTTAAAGGAACAGTACACCCCCAAATAATACAATTCAGTAACCCCAAGTTTGCTGAGTTTTCTTCTTTCTGGAGACTTATATTTTCAGTTGTTTTACGTTTACGTTTTAAAACAAGTCCCCGTCTACTTCAGTTGATGAGGAGAATGCTGCAGTGCTGTTGTACTGTGAAGCTCCAGAAGTGTTGTGTGGAGTATCAAACTTAGTTCTCGACCCTGAAGAAATCTCACATTTTTTTTTGGAGGACCAAAAGGGATTTAATCCCGTTTGTGTTATTGTGTATATTTTTAATCATCAGATAAAATCAACCTAAACGTGAGAGAATTGTAGATTTAAATATGCAGAAATCACAAGCATCAGAAAGTTGCACAAATGTACACATTCTCATCACAGCTTGGCAAAATATCTGCTGATGAACATCAGGTCGGCCCTTGATGGATCAGTTAAATACAAATCAGATGTAAACTCCTTTAACACATTTGACCTTTCCCACCACACACATTTTTACTCTTTACAGCAAACCAGGAAGCACACACGGATAGATTAATTTGGAGAATGGCTGCATTCCATTTAGGCGTGTCCTTTCCAGAGAAGTGTTTTTGTTCATGCTGGCTTGCATGACTTTAAAGAGCAGGCTGGCATTAATCTTTCTAATTGTAAACAAATTCCAGGAAGATACCAAAATCAACACTACACCAGTTCCTCAGTACAATCTACGACATCCAGTCTGCCTGTGGCACTCAGTCACACGCTCAGTTGCTTTCTACTGCAAACACAATTGTTCAGTCTTTAGTTCGACACACTGGAAAATATGCTTATTGGTTTCTTGATGAGAGACAAACGTGAGGATGGTGTCTTGTCAAGCCTGCATGCAAAATTGCTTAAAAGCTAATAAAGCTAGAGCCAGCAGTTGGTTAGCCTAGCTTAGCATAACAACCGGAGATTATCTCTGTCAAAAGTGACAAAATCCCACTGCCAGCAGCTCTGAAGCTCATTCATTGATTAATTAAAAAAATAATCACTAGAAAAACAATAGGGCCCATGCAGGAGACCTGGTGTGGAGGCCTGCTCGGGCCCTCTTGTTTTTCTAGTGATTATTTTTTAATTCATTTGTTATCCGTCCCAAATGATTTTTCACTGCCTGAACATACCCCAAAGCTCATCAAACTTGAAATATATGAACTAGTGAATTTTGACCTCTAGGTGGCGCTATAATCAAGGAAAGTGCATTTTGGCTTATCACTCCCACATAGTTTGTGGCACATTCAAAAACCTTATATCCACTCGTTCACTGAATTCTGCTGAATATCCTGATATATCTCACCACACCAAACTTTGCATGTAGCATCTGTGGACACCTCTAAAAATTAGCAAAAGAATTGTGATAGTCCAATCAATACTCAGTTGTTAAATGACGACTTCCTGTAGATTTTGGTCAAAAGAGGAAGTGTTGCATATTTTAATGAAATACAGTCCAGTTACCAAAATACTTTTGCTTCCCGGCCCGATAAGGGTTTGTGCAAAATTCTGTGCATATCAGCCAATAGGTGGCGCTTTTATTGCTAAATGACCAAAGAACAGCTTCACTTTCTTCACTTTTGATTGTACATTCAGGCTTTCTCCAGCAGAGGGCAGTGGGGTCCAGACTGGAAACTCAGGAACTATGGGACTGTTGGTGTTTTCAGAGCGCTAGCACGACAGCTTTGGCCCTGAGCTAGCAGGGCTAGCTGCTTAGCATGTTGGCTTCAGTAGATATCTCTGAAACGCAGTACAGACATCAGCATATCAACACTGCATTTTCTTACGTTCTGTTGCAAATTTTTTCGTACATTTTTGAAGAAAAATTATTTTTATTGCAAGCTTTAAGCTAATGCTAAGCTAACTTGCTTCTTGCAGTTGCATCACATTTACTGCGCAGATAGTTGAATTGTCGTCTGACAGTCAGCAAGAAAAAGAAAAAGAAAGAAAAAGAGCATTTTCCCAACATGCTACAGTTGCTGATGTCTTGGTAACAAGCCAGCTAACGTTCCATTGTTACATCTGATTTGTGCATGTTAGTGCCACATTTTGACATAATTCAGTTTCATTCCCCTTGATTGTCAGTGTGAAGCTGTGACCTAATTTGGGATGCCCATGTTTTTCCATCTCCCATCAGATAAATGACAAATAGCACTTTGATGACACCAAGATTTCTACAGTAATGTAAGAGAAATCACCACAACTGAACACAGCAAATTGAAAATGTCAATTTGTGTCAGACACCATCGCTGACTATTAATGGTGTGTGAGGGGTTGTGCCATGTTACAGGCGATGTCAGCCACTACCTCCACCACTCTGACTCTGCTGTGAGGGGAGAGAGGGCATTGGAGAACTTAGATTTACTTTTTAAAAAGTCCCATTTGTTTGTCAGTAGCAAATCCTCCTCAAACTTAAAAAGAGTGCTTCTTTTGGAACTATTTTCAGTGGTGGATTATTACATATTTTTTGGTCCAGTAAGTATTTATAGCACCTGTAGAGTGAACCTGCGATCAACTCAAAATAAACTACAGTACCCATGGTAGTCAAAATGGAGGAACATCTCACAGAACACAAAGATGGTGGTGACATTTTGTCATGTTGCAGCAGGAAACACACAGTTGTAAACAATAAAATCAATGGTGGCTGAATTCTAAGTAGCTGATTGTGGATACTGGCTCACTGTCAAACCTGATTAAAATGGACCCATTGCTATGGTTTGATAAATTAGTAACACCAAAGTTTTTCATGCTCCAGTATAAGCAGAAATGTTTGCAATGGATTTACATTAAAAGAGGAGATTCAGCACCTCTGCTAATTTAACCTGTTAGCACTGTGTTTTTAGGTCATGATGTGTTTCACCATGACTCTGACTTGACTCTGATGAGAATCTCTGCATAAATATGTTTATACATTCTTGAACACAAGAAAACACTCTGACCATAATCACAACAATAATTTATTGACACTGTACAGTACATTTCTCACATTTCGCCCTTCACATTTAGACAATATCGTACACTCATATCACCTGTAAGAACATCTGCGTTGCTGTGATATTAACTTCTCCGTCAGTTTTTAAAATACCTCTAGCTGTTATCACAGCAGCCCAGGGTGTGTTAACTAATATAATAGCTTTCTACAGTTGTGGATGGATGTCCTTGAGCAGGGTGAAACCCCACCAGTGGAGCAGAAGCATTTCCGCACACTGACTGTCAAAGCATCCTAGTTTGTGCAGAAAGGATTCTGTTAGACTGATGGGGGGGCAGACAGGCAGACAGACAGGCAGGCAGGCAGACCAAGGATCTGTCTGGCATTTCTTTGTTTTTTACTTGGTGAGACTTTTCACCAGCTGCAATTCCTCCACTGGTTTCCACTGCTGATTGATGGTGAGGAGCTGCAGAGAAGCACAGGAAATAAAAGTGAGGCTCCTCTTAACCTGTTTTAAAGTGGCACACCAACTTAAACTAACAGGATGAGCAGCATAGCAGCAGATATCACTATTAACATCAGTACTCTGATGTCACACGAGCAGGCTGGCACACATTTGATAACGTTTCCTCCTCAGTGACTCAGCAGATCGCTGCTCCATATTCTGCTCGTATTCGAGTGCCAATAAGAATAAAAAAGATGACCATCCAAACATTACTAAATGTTACGTCATGTTAGAGCGTTACCTTTTGGGGTTTTGATGGGTCGACTCTCTCCCATGGTTCTGGGTTTTTGGTCTTATTTATACTAAAAACAGTGAATGAAAATGTGACATCATTATTAAGAATTTCTTATATGTCAGAAGCTGATTAAGCTCAGAAGTATGAAGACATGTGCAATTTAATGAGTCCAATAACACTCACATAACATCAGGTTTAGTCAATAGAAAGTAGGTAGCAGCAGACGTGGCTCCCATTGCAGCCAAAGTCATGAACCCAATCAGAGGGATCAGCTGGAACACACATGTATAAATTGTGTTTTTAAAAGTGCATCATAATATTTAGAAAGCATAGAACATCCTACAAAACTGATCCACAAGATAAATTGCTTTCATATATTAAAACTGTCAACAGCTCACCTCCTTTTTCTTTCTCAACATTTGGAAAAATCCAGACATTTTTTCAAAATTCTCAGAAACCTGAACAGAAAATAAGCATAATTCTATTTAACGTGAGGCTCAGAGTCAGCTCCATGAATTGAAGTCAACAAGTCAGAGGCAGCTGTGTGTGGCAGGTCTCACCTGTTGTCGCTGTGAAGTCCTTCAGGTCTCTCAGCAGAGCATCCCGTCAGCCGGGCTGATGTAGGCTGGAGGAGAGGTGCTACGAGGTGAGAGGCACGTAGACAGACGCAGCGTCCTGCACACAAACGCACTAGTGGATTCTGATTTGGCAACAGTTCGTCATTGCTGATGATCAATACATTTAGTATGTGTGCAGCACCCTCTTGTGGCTGATGTGTGAAAGCTCAAAGTCAGGCTTTGGAGCACTTGACAAAAAAAGTGACAAAAAACCCAGAAAAGATATCAAACACCAAAGTCGAAGTTTTACTCATTTTATTTAAAAATATTTGTGTGTAATAATAATAATAATAATAATAATAATGATAACACA
This sequence comes from Acanthopagrus latus, assembly GCF_904848185.1. Lineage (NCBI taxonomy): Eukaryota > Metazoa > Chordata > Actinopteri > Spariformes > Sparidae > Acanthopagrus > Acanthopagrus latus. The sequence continues at coordinate 4,605,299 of NC_051042.1, read as the reverse complement.
TTTCATGAACGCAGAGGACATGCTGCTTGTCATCTGGGACATGTTTGATATGCGTGGATCTGCTGGGCAGTGAGAGAGGGGCTCATTTTTCCGAGGGACCGGAGGAAGTACGTGTGTTTGATAGAAGAAGCCTCCATGTTCTCCTCTTGTAGTGCCAACAGAGCAGCCTGGAAAATAGAAATACTCTCTTTATCTGTGTCTACATCCAGGACCAGGATTAGCTTTTGAATTTGATAGCCAGCTGTGTGCATCATATTACCTCTTTACACAGATTTTCCAGGTCAGCTCCGGAGTAAAGCTCCGTCTTTGAGGCCAGCTCCTCCAGACACACGTCAGCACCCAGGGGCATCGATTCTGTACACGCCTTCAGGATGCAAAGACGAGCCTGGACACAAACACAATGTTAGTTACAAAAAGGCATGTTATCATATCTTAAATCAGCTCTAAAGACGTAAATGATTGGTGCTATACCACGATCACTGCTGCGAAAAAGCTGTGATTCTGTGTAAAACATAAAGCTGCAACAATTAATCATTTCTCAACTACTAAATTAACTGCCAAATGTTTTGATCATCAATGAATGATTGAGAGAATACATTCTGGTTTCTTTTCTTCTCTATTGGGAGAAAACTAAACATGTTTTGGCTGTGGACAAGAGATGTTAATGATCAACTGTTAATGGGTTAATCACTGTTCAGTAATTTGATAAATTGATCAAAGTATTTATCTAATATTTGTAGACATTTATAGGTGACATTTTGACTATTTTCATACATATTACAGATCAAACTACTGAGTAATAAATCCAAAAAAATGACAGATGGATTCACTGTCAATGAAAGTAATGATACTCATATGGTCGTTGGTACGTAAATACTGAGCCCATGTGGTCATTAATATCATTTATACAGTCACGTGTTTCACAAAGTGGTGACACCAATCAATGTATTGGATTAACAAACTATTATTATTATTAATGAGTTACCTGCTGGTCAGGTGGCGGCACGTATATGATGTGGTCCAGCCTGCCAGGTCTGAGGAGGGCACTGTCTAAGCAGTCGGGTCTGTTTGTCGCGGCTACAACCATCACATCGTTGTTGCACACCTCCTGGAAGTCCACCTGTCAAAGGGCAGTCGGATGTATCATTACATACGGATCGGATGTTGTGTGAGACGGCGACTTCAGCGTATTTAAACCTCCCTCATTTCCCCATGTTTTTGTGTCTTAGTGACAAATGAGGACAACAATCTTTTCAAATTCTTCCACTGTTGTGTGAGACCGCTGCAGACGGCAGCCGTAAATTGGGCTGCAATTTAATCCGTGTGGGCAGCAGAGCCTTTTTGTTTAACTCGAAACATCCGCTCCCCAAAGCCACCAGACTCCCTCTGCAGAAACAGTAATTTCATCGTCGTAAAAAACAGTTCATTTAAACTCGACTGAAAAACAAAATAAAAACGCACCAAAACCATCTTGGTCCGTCTTTTCCACATGTTCCAACAATCACTAACTGTTTTTGTTGAAATAAATCTTCAATTTACTGCTTTAGATGTAAAAGTATTCTGGCTCTGTACGCCGTTTTTTCCCGCCACTTCGATTTACAGGTTTTATTTCAGACAAGTACGAATTGGTGATTGCTGGAACAGAAGATGAACCACAATGATTTAGTGAGTGTTATTTTGTTTTTCTGTCAAGTTAAATGAAGTGTGTTTTATGACGACTAAAGGACTGGTTCTGCATATGAAGTCTGGTGGCTTTGGCCAATGCGACAGAACAGCTGTTTCTGGTTAAACATCTTACTGTGATATACAGAGTTTTATCTCTGGGGTGCTTTCTGTGCCGTCAGTGGTTCAGGTCCAGGTTAAAAAATGCTGATGTTACCCTTTGAGCAATAAAAAGAGGAGTGAGGTTCATCTCCATGTTATCTGACCTGCTCCTGTGTGTGAGCCTCTTCCTCTCCCTCCGCCTGCAGGATCTTCTCCGTTCCTCTCCTCTCCAGCGTCTTCAGACCAACCCCATCCATCTCATTCAGCAGCACAGACAGGAGGCGTGTCTGTACGCTGTTAGCTCCATGACTGTTTGACCGGGCGCCAATCAGAGAGTCGATCTCATCGAGGAACAGGAGACAGGGGACACATGCCCGAGCCTGGGAAAACAGCTGTGTGTGGACAGACGGGTACAGATGTTAGTAGATGAAACAGCAACATGGCAGCCATTCAGAGATGTTGCTATAGAATGTTAAAGAACGCACCTGCGCTAAAGCCTTCTCTGAGTCTCCGACAAAGGGAGAGTAGAGGTCAGCACCGCTGACAGACAGGAAGGCGCAGTGAGACGAGTTGGCTGCAGCCTTGACGAGCGTCGTCTTTGCACATCCTGGAGGTCCGTAGAGCAGAACACCACGAGGCTGACTCAGACCCAGACGAACAAATGCCTCAGGGTATCTCATCGGCCACTCGATACTCTTTAATGGGGGAGGGAAAATAAAATCAATTCATTCCAGTCAGGCATACTTTTATCTTTGTATTGTAAGCAGTATAATTGATGCGCTGCTGCTCATTCACCTGTCTTAGTTTGAGTTTGACGTCATCCAGGCCTCCTATTTGCTCCCAAGTCACCAGAGAGAGCTCCGTCCTGCCCAGGCTGCTCCGCAGGCAGGAGGGACGCACCGACTTCAGGGCCTCCTGAAAGTGCTTCCCAGCTACCAGCTGCTCTCCTGAACCCTGCACCCAACAACACTTGAATAAAGTGTACATCTTCAACAGTTACAGGGGATTAAAGCTGGTGTTTCACTTGGTGTCAATTTCAGTTTCAGTGTAATTTACCAAGAGAATCTGCTCAATATTAATGCTGCATTCAGCAACATGTATATGTATAATCTAAACAATCAATATACAAAAGGAATCCTGAGCAATTCAAGATTTGGTGGTTATAAGAGCGATCAATGTTGTTGCTAGGTCTGCAAACAAAATGACCTGATAACTCAGGTAAAGAAACTTGATGATTATTTTTACAGATTTTACTCTCACGGAGGGAGAAAGAAACGTACTAGTTGCCAATTAATTTACGGGCTGACAACTGATCGATTAATTGATTACTCGTAGCAGCTCGACTGTATTTACCTTGGACTTCTCCCGTATAGCGTGCATGGCAGCCTCCCTGCACAGGGCACTCAGGTCCGCTCCTACATATCCTGTGGTTCTCTGGGCGAGCTCTGCAATGTCAACACTCTGACAAACAGGCATCCTCTCTAACAGGACCGACAAGATGGCCTTCCTCTGCTGCAGGGTGGGAGCTCCGATGATAACCTGAGGGAGAGACGTAACAATGAGAAACTCAAAGACTTCGACAAATTGATTATTATGTATTAGGTTCCATATGTCATTATGCGTACCTCTCTGTCAAATCTCCCAGGCCTTCGCAGGGCTGGGTCGAGGCTATCCGGACGGTTGGTGGCGCCAACGACGAGGAAGCGATCGGACTGATTGATCCCATCCATCAACGTGAGAAGTTGAGCGACCAGGCGGTCCTCTGGTGCCGACGAGCCGGTTCTCCTCGGACAAAGAGAGTCCAGCTCATCTAAGAACAGCACGCAGGGACCCTCCTCAGCCGCAGACCGAGCCCGCTCAAACACAGCACGCAGCTTCTCCTCGCTCTCACCCGGCCGCGATCCCACCACCTGAAATAATCATTCACAGATCACAATGACTATTAATAATACTTAGAATGTAATAACATTCAACTCTATGTATACAGAAACTTGAATGACATGAAAGTGTGTTACAAAATCAAAATGTTAGTAAGTATACACTTAACAAAAAAAGGACAATTACATTTGGATCTGTTCTGTGTACTCATTTGGATGTTTGTTTTACCTGGTAAAGTAATTTTTTTAAAATTGATCTTAGAATATCACCGAAAGTGCACAAATATATCATCAGGGCTCAGACACAACTCCTTGTAGCCTATAATACAAATAAATATACAAAGAAAAATTATGCTATAAATGAAAGCTACTTTGGCCTTTTCAAAAATGTTATTATTGTAAGGTTTGTTTTCAATGAAGACTTTGTTTCTGACACTCAGAAATGATGAAACCCTCTTGTCATCAGTTAACATTAGCTGATGTGTTATTATGTGATTAAACCCAGCCTGGTGGCTGGTGCCAATATGTCATGGCTTCACGTTATGACACATATATTGTTATTATCACTTACAATGACCCTTATTATACAAATGCTTTATTTCAAATTTCAGAATACATGATGTTGTGAACTCTTTGTGTCAATTAAAGCTGCAATAATAAGTTGATTGAATTCCTTGACAACTTGTGAGGATTTGCTGCTTTTCTTCATCATTTCTGGCAGCAGATGAAGAGTTTTAAGGTTTTTGACTGTTGTTTAGACCAAAGAAGCAATCTAAAGATGTCATTTAGAGGTCTGGGAAACTAATTTCTCAAAAAAAATTTATACACTAAATGATTAACTGTGAAAAAAAATCATGATCATAAAAATAATTGTTTGTTTTAGCCCAAAGGTTAATATTGGATTCACAGGACTGTTGCATCAATGCCATGACGTGTCTTGATTTGATATCGATTAATTAAGTCAGCCTAAAAAATCTGATTATATTATCCTTCAGCAGCTTCTCACTAACATTTTTGTACAAGTTGTACGTTTCGTACAAGTTGTACATCATAATAAACACAGTATTTGCAAATTAGAACTAAACAAATTGTTATGGTAATAAAAATAATATAATGCAAACACACTGATGGAACTCATTTTGTACCTCGGGCCCTCTCACCACCACCAGGCTGGCTCCAACTTCTCCCACCACTCTGCGGACCAGCTGGGTCTTCCCCACACCTGGAGGCCCCACCAGGAGCACGCCTCTGGGACACAACACACCCAGAGAGCTCAGGGTGCCTGGATAGAGGAGGGGCACCTGCAGCATCTCTCTCAGGGATGCACTCACCTAAAATACCATAAAAAACACATCTCACACAGAGGGAATAAACAATGTGGATGAAGACCAATACAATGACTTCACACTGACCTCCTCCAGACCCCCCAGTGGGACCGAGTCCTGGTCCTGCAGCTGACTCCTGTAGTGCCGGACTGTCCGGATGCCGCTTATCTCCACACCAGTTTTTGAGGTGATGATTCCGGAAGACCCAGAATCCACACTGACGCTTTCAACAACAACGTATCTGATCTCTGTGTCAAAATTCTCCAGGTCTATCAGGTGTTTCTCGTGCAGGCACACACCTTTCAGCATGTCCTTCACGAGCTCATGAACCTGTCGAGAAGCGGTGTGTTTCTTAAACTCAACACTCTGGACCACCACAGTGACCTTCACGCTTTTCAGTTTGGGGCAGGGTACAGGTGTGAGCTGGGTCGGGTCCAGAGTGAGATGTGCTGGTGGGTGAGAGATGAGACCGGGAGAGGAACACTTCAGGTCCAGCTGCAGGAAGCCCTCCGCCAGGTCAGGCCGGGGCCACGCGGTGCACAGGCAGCTTCCCCCGGGGACAGACACCAGCAGGGGGGAGCCCAGACTCAGACCCAGCGCTGACATCAAGCGTGGACCTAGCCGGCATCTCTGAGAGCCGCGGTCCGATGGGTCCACTGACAGCAGCCGCAGAGACATCCTGGTCCACCCGCAGACACCAGAGTCACTGACGGTGAAGTGACAAGGCGAGCAGATGAAGTTAGATCTTAAAGCGCGGCGAGGTTTTACACAAACACACACTGGTGAAGCTAGCAGTGCGATTAGCCGCAGTGTTTAGCTACATGCTACTAGCTAGCTGTTAGCAACAACGTAATTTCTAGCTACGTTACGTACGACTTTTCACCAACAGCATTCACACAGGTACAAACCAGGTGAGACGATGCCAGCGGGGACTGCGGGTCCAACGCACTGATGTTTACAACGTCCATGTGGCGCTAAAACGAGACGGCCAATCAAAACCTTTCCGTGCGCGAGAGGGGACGGAAGCCGAATTTGGACAAATCCGTGTTTTAAAAAACTTTATTAAAGAACTTCAAGGAACAAAAACACGTTATCTTTGTTAAATACACCCTTTAATCAACATTGTTCTCAAGCAGCACACTCATGAAATACACGAAATCACAAAACGATATCTGAGTCATCTTTAAATAAACTTAAATACTATTATGCTACACTTAAATTCTATACCTTTGTGTTATTATTATGCTATCAGAAAATAATATGAGCTTATTCTTAAAGGCATTATTGTTGTAAACATGTATCTAGGGCGAGATTTTTGATAACTGTTTTGACTTATCATTTGCTCTTTTATAAAGTCAATTAATAAAATAAATAAAGTATTAAAATATTAAATAAAGTCGCTAGTAACTAAAACTAAATAACTAAAGTACAATTCGTAAAGTAAAAAGTAATACACTGCCTTCAAAGTGTAGTGGAAAAGAAGTATAACGTGGAAGAAAATGGAAAAACTGGTAAAACACAATTATTTCAGAATGGTCTTTACTTAAATATTATTGATTAATATATTGTGTGCTGTGCGTATTATTTTCTCTCTCATTTAATTGATCTAATCGGTTTTTTTTAAACTAATACCTCAATTAGTTTCCTTGTTGTAATTCAAATGTTATGAACAAAAATGACATGATGATGACGATAAATACTGAAATCATTAACATTTTATCATATATATATATGTAATGTATTTATTACATGATCTAAATTAATTAATAAATGAATAATGTAAAGCAAAACAAAGACTAATAAATCGATTGACACAGGATGAGAAAGAGACGAAGCTCCGGAAAAGTCTCGTTCGTCCAACATTTTTAGTGTCACACCTTCCTCTGGTTTTCTGGCGCCATCTTGTGTTAAGAAGAGAAAATACCAGGACTGTAACTCTGCTTTGAAAGATGTTAACAAGCACTTGACTGCTAGATATTCAATAAAAATATGTTTATGCTATTTAAAAAGTATTTATGTTTCAGAGCTGCGTATGATGCGAGAGGAACTATCGAGAGAGCGTCAACATTTTCTTTTTCTTTTTTTTTTTTAAATAAAAAACAAGCATTTGTGATAAACATGTTAATCCAGCCTGTGATTCGCAGGGTGCCTGGCAGAGGTTTGAAGCAGCGGGGTGTTTGTCTGCTCACGACTGAGGTCACATGGCGCCGCTATTTATACATAAATAGTGCAGCAGCGATATCGAAACTGCGGAAGGTCGTCTGTGTGTCCCTGCGAGCAGGCGGAGGGGTTTGTGGTTGTACGTCTCACAGGTGAGCCTGCTGCCGCTGAGGGAACCTTGAACCTGCTCTTTCTCCAAAACTGAAAGGCAAGTGTGAGAATCCTTCGGTTTATGAATGAACCAGCAGTAGGTGGAGGATGAAGGGCCAGACCTCTGCGACTCAGAGCCTGAATGAAAAGCAAAGATATGATCAGAAACAACTGGTCTGACTCACCAAGCAGAGTACTACAAGTTTCCACTCTCTGTTTGGACTTTTCTTAATGAAATTGTGTGGTTTTGAGACCAAATATTTAAACACCACATTCTTCTTTATTTGTGTATTATTTATTTTATTTTATTTTATTTTTTTACAGTTTGCTTGTGTTTGTGTCTCCAGTCCTGAGCTGTCCCCTGCAGCACCAAACATTTTATCTGACTTCTCTGCCCGGTTCAAGCCGCTCCTCCTCACAACAACAACCAGGCCAGACTTGGCACAGTTTCCCTCTTGTGCCGTCATAATTCCAGATCTCGCGAACAAGCCCGGAGTGTGTAATCAAGCCTGGGCCCTGTGTGTGTGTGTGTCTGTGTGTGTCTGTGTGTGTCTGTGTCCTGCAGAGCTAAAGTGTCACTCTGCTGTCTGGAGGCCTCGCAGCTCTAGGATTTACTTGAAGGGGGATAAAATGCGCTTTGCTTTTTGACAGAAGGTGTAGAAGTAGTGTTAACTTATCACTCATCTTGTTTGTGTTCATATTCAAGAGCTAGAGGGAGTTTAAGGGAGGACGCTCAGAGGCCATGTCGACCCTCCTGCGCTGCATCTCCAGCTCTTCCCTCATCTTGTCTCAGCGAGGGGTCCGTCAGAAGCTACCTGGAAGGAGGAATTTCAGGACTTTCCCCACGTTATGGGACCAAAAAGCCTCCAGAGGTAGGAACTGTGCCTTTCTGTTAAAATCACTTTGTGTGATCTAACAGTACTTCTTTTTTACCCCAGAGGACATCCAGGCCCTGCATGCTTTCTTTGGTCTGGATTTCCTCTGTGTCCTGACTTGAGGTATGAGAGCATAGCAGTTCACTTGAGGACACGCTCCCTCTGGCCAGTAGAGTGGAAAAAATCCACAGATCATGATCTGTTTGGTTTCTAGAGAAGTCCCCGGAGGAGGGAGAGCTGTAGTGGCTGTGCTCACTGAGCTGTAGGAGCTGCTAACATGTGAGAGCAAATGAGAGGTCAGTTAAAGGTGACATGTGAAAGTTTGACTGCTGCCCGGTTAGATTCAGTTCACAGACATTTATTTAGGGAGTAAATGCCGTTCGCTCGGCGCGTGTCCTCGAGGGTTTGTGAAGTTCAGCGAGTTGCCGAGTGCTTTATAAGTTTGAATTTTGAGCGTGTCGGTGTGGGAGCGCAGGCCTCGCTGTGTGGGCTGGCTCTGAGCCACTCACCTGCTAATAATGTCCCCATGGCGGCGAGGTCACCGCGCCGTGTAGGGAGAGAAATGTGTAACCTGACACTGGTTTCAGCCACACAATCTTTGCCGTACATTAACATGCTCGCCTGTTGTTGCACTAAAAGATAGATGTTACTTTTTGTGAGAAATGTTCCAATATTCATCTGAAAATGTGAAGTTGTTTTTCAAGAAAGAAGAGAAAGAAATGGGTTTTGGTGTGCTGCAGAATCAACTATCAGCTGGCGTGTGTGTTCAGGTGTGCTCTACAAGGACCTGGTAGTCGGCGTTCCTAAGGAGACGTTACAGAATGAGCGACGTGTGGCGTTGTCTCCTGCCGGGGTGGAGGCGTTGGTCAAACAGGGCTTCCAGGTGCAGGTGGAGAGCGGAGCTGGAGAGGAAGCCAAGTTCTCCGATCAGCAGTACAAAGAAGCTGGAGCCACCATCACTGACGTCAAGGGAGCCTTTGGTTCGGATTTGGTTCTCAAGGTTGGTACACACATCTGGCCTCAGTGTTACTGAATTTCTACTCGTCTGACACCCTTTTGCTTCTGTAGGTGCGAGCCCCCACTCTGACCGAGGCAGACCTCCTGAAGTTTAAGTCCACCTTGGTGAGCTTCATCTATCCAGCACAGAACCCAGAGCTGATGAAGAAGCTGTCAGAGAAGCAAAGCAATGTTCTGGCCATGGACCAGGTGCCCAGAGTCACCATCGCACAGGGCTATGATGCTCTCAGCTCCATGGCTAACATCGCTGGGTAAAGAAAAATACACATTCACATGCTGATTGTGTCTGCGTGTAAGAACTTATCTATGCAGGACTGTTTTATCATGTTATTCATTGGGTTATACAAGAATCTATCAGCTGGAAAACCTTTTGGAAAGGTAGGCCTTTAGGTGATGTACTGTGAAGATGCAGAGGAGTTGAGATCGATGAATGGATTGAGCACGTGTTGGGCAACAGTATCATTTCCTGCGTGAAGACGTGTTTTTGTTTTTGTTGTTAAATCGATTTTGATGTTTAGGCTTATTTTTTCTCCAGGTATTTAAAAGAATACTTTCAGTTTGCGTAGCAGTTTTGCTACATTTAGCCAACCTTAATGTTCACACTGGAAACAAAGAGTGATGATCACAAAAAATTAAAAATGCCCTCCGTTTGAAGTTACAAGCAACAACACGCCACATGCCACCTGTGTGACATGGAATATAACACACCACCCCTGAATGACACACGTCTTAAGTACCAACCAATTACATCCCCTCATGGCCACAGTGCTTCCTGATTTTAGTGGGCACTCTCTTCCACACTGAAAAAAATGCTCAGAAATGGCTCAAGGAACATGCAAAAGAGCTAAAAATGTTGACATTGTGTCCAGATTCTCCATCCAGCTGAGCATCCATAGGAGAACCCAGAAACAGTCTGATCCATGGAGGCCCCACCGTGCCAGACACTAGAGGATGCAGGTTTCTGAAGAATTTGGAGGCCTTGCATCATTTGAACATTTTTTGTGGCGTTGCAGTGAGCGTTGTCCTGCTGGGGGAGCCACTACCATCAGGGAGAGTGTTTTCAACAGGGGGTTGGATTGGGATGCAACAGTGCTCGCAAAGTAGCATCTGCCAAAGGTTTACCAGCAGAACTCTGCATTGTTACAAGATGATCAATGTCATTCACCTCCTCTGTTCATGGTGTTTATGTTGTGGCTGATCGGTGTATGCCTGTAGCTATACAGGAATAGGGGAAAATGTGACTTGAGGGTTTGTTTCGTAGGTACAAAGCTGTGGTTCTGGCTGCCAACCACTTCGGCAGGTTCTTTACCGGTCAGATCACAGCTGCAGGAAAAGTACCGCCAGCTAAGGTAACTAATGTCTATATAATACTGTATACAATTTATTTATTTCTTTTGTGTACCTCAAAAAAAAAAAAAAATTGTAATAGTGGACGGCCAGTCTCCCTCTTCTACATTAAGGAAGTCCTGTTGTACACAGGTCCTGGTTATTGGAGGTGGAGTTGCTGGTTTGGCAGCAGCAGGCGCAGCCAAGTCGATGGGAGCTATAGTCCGAGGATTTGACACCAGGTATAAGTTGAGGAATAAAAGACATCACGTGTGATGAGTGATGATTATCATTCTGATGATAACCTGAGCATTTCCTGACTTTCAGACCGGCAGCCCTGGAGCAGTTCAAGTCATTTGGAGCTGAGCCTTTAGAAGTAGACTTAAAAGAGTCTGGCGAGGGGGTCGGAGGTTATGCCAAAGAAATGTCCAAAGAGTTTATTGAGGCTGAGATGGCGCTTTTCGCCAAGCAGTGCAAAGAGGTCGACATTGTCATCAGCACTGCTCTGATTCCAGGTCAGTCCCATCTGTACCTTCTACTACCTTTTCTTGTCTTTTATCCTCTGGTGTTTAAAGCTCATCAGTATTTCTGGTACAGTAACATTGAACCGAATGAAAGGGATCGTTCATAGTGATGGAGCCAAGTGTTCTGAGCTCGTGTTGGCTTATTATTTTGGTTTAGCCGCTATTGTCATCATTCCCGACTGGCGGCAAACATCTCAAATAAACCACCTGAGTGTTCCTGCCCACAGCTGACAGATGAAGTTTCAGACTGGCTGATGATCATAGAACGCTGATCAACAAGCAGCCAAACACCCAGGCTTTTATAGTTAGGAGTTGGAGTAAAAAGGGTTTTATTAGATTAGCATTTTTAGTAACAGTGGAACTCATAATGGCTGTTTTCTCCACTGCGGTAACTTTCCCCAGGGACTAGAAACCTTTTGTGTGTTCCAAGTTTCAGGGACCACGGTCTAAATTAAACCCCAGGAACCTCATTTTGCCCCCAAAAGTCCCCGCTTCCAGTGGACTGATGAAAATAGTTGTTATATACAGTAGTTGCATAGGTGGAAACGTGGCTAATGTCAAGAGGCCCGACACTAGTGTTTTCAAAAGTACTGAAACATCGATTCTGTATGTTCAAAACAGTTTCAGTAATGATTTTTCGCCGTCCACATTCCTTGTTAAATTCATCTCTTTGTAAAAAATATTATGCCCTCAGTGTTGAATACATTACCCGAACCCATTGAACATTGATATTTTTCATGGTATTGTATTGAGGTTTGATATTCCACCACCACACATATGACTTCAATTTATGCTGTTTTGTGTGTGTTAGTGAAGTAAGCAGGAAATTGATGGCTTGTTGAGGTGTTTTTCTGCCCCTTGTGGCCAAAAATCGAATAGCTCAGCTTTAATGTAGACTCGACATTTCCTGTTTCTCAGATGTCATGCTGTTCTGAACATCTGATGCAGCTCACCTGTCCTGTGTTCCCTGTTTCCCACTCAGGGAAGCGTGCTCCCATTCTGATCAAGAAGGAGTTTGTGGAGTCGATGAGGGACGGCTCTGTGGTGGTGGATCTGGCTGCAGAGGCAGGGGGCAACATCGAGACCACCAGGCCTGGAGAACTGTACGTTCACAAGGTGAGGATTCTGCTTAGCCAGCAGGTGTTGATTAGAAAATAAAATAACCCCCTTCTAAAGCCTGTTTTTATGTTTTTTTTTTCACTACTATGTTAATACTTTTTTAGGGAGTAACGCACATCGGCTACTCGGACCTGCCCAGCCGCATGCCCACCCAGGCCAGCACTCTGTATTCAAACAACGTACTGAAGCTGCTGAAGGCCATCAGCCCAGACAAGGAATACTTCCACTATCAGCCCACAGACGAATTTGACTATGGAACAATTGACCATGTCATTCGAGGGACTCTTGTTATGAAGGTGGGGTTCTTATTATTATTTGTTGTAACTGTCTACTGGCAGCCTCCATCACCGCTGGCATCCCTCGCTCCCTCTCAGCGTGAGCTGTCAGATCCTGTCATGCTCCGATACTGTGCCAAATGAGTACTAAAAACCCAGTCCCAGCTGGGGATAGCTCATGCTGGATTCCAGCAAGAATGTTATGAACGTTTCAAAATATACTTTTCCTGGAATTCTGGCTTTGACGCGTTGTTTATGGCAGTGAAAGCATGCAACCTCCACAGGACATATCAGTTTTCCCCTTGTTAAACTCAGCATTATTCAGGCCCCTTTAAGGAGAATTTATCTTTCCAAACCGCGGCTAACTGATTTGTGATTGCTGTTTGTTCAGTGTAATCTCCTATGTGGTCCGTGAGTTTGTACTTTGAGTGCTCCCACTGTCCAGCCGAGATCTCCCACAATGCAGGACCCCAAAGTCTCCATGTGTGTTTCTCACGCAAATCTCTGCGGACGTCCTCTGGGTTCTCACTCTGGTGCTCTGTGTTTTCTGATGTGTCCAGGAAGGCGAGAACTTATTCCCTTCCCCGCTCCCCAAAACAGCCCCTCCAGCTGCCCCCGTCAAACAGAAAACAGTTGCAGAGTTGGAGGCTGAGAAGGCGGCTGAGGTCTCTCCCTTTCATCGCACCCTGACCTCTGCTGGCGCCTACACTGCAGGTCAGACACGTGCAGCAATATTCATCCTACGGGACATTCAGCACAATTTTGTGTGCTATGAGGTTATTTTACAAGGAATTTGATATCATTGATGTCATTGGCTCAGATATTTTATCCCCAATGTCTGTGCAAAAGACACTTCACTAGTGAAGAAAAAATAGAATTAAACACATTTTTGAAGATAATTCTTTGGTTTTGTTTGACTGTTTTCTACAAGATATAGTAGTTTCAAATAGAGTACTATCAATAATTTTACTGACAAGAAAAAAATATCAACAACCAAATTTTAAGTCCTCCAGCATGAGGAGTGGATGCTTCTCCTCTGAAATCATAATGAACGGTTTCCTTGAGTTTAGGCTATTGGTTAGAGAAAAAGGCAACATAAAGGCATTCAGTTCAGCCTGAAAATGTCCCCTCTGGGACCTCTGACTGAGATTTTTACTATTTTCTGATGTTGTAATGACTAAACGGTTCACTGATTGATTGATTGAGAAAATCACTAGTAGGTTTAATGATGAAAAACAAAAAGTTTGTTAGTTGCAACGTGAGTTCCAATCAAAATCTTATTTGGAAAGTTTTGCCCTTTTGCTCACTGAGATCACTGGATCTTAATGAGACTTTTTAATGTGGACACTCCATTACATTAAAGCACGGAGGAAGCACGGAATACATTTTTCAGCTAAGTTAATTTCTTTGAAGCTTCAGAGAAACTATGAATCACCACACTTGCATAACCTGCTGGGAAAACACAAAAGTGTTTGTTTTTATTCTCCAGTTGTTCCATTGCTGTAAAGTTTAAGAAGAGGACGGAACAAATGACAAAACGTGCACATTTTTTTCCATAAAGAGCTGCGCAGCAATAACAACACAGCTGTGTCTCTCTGCAGGTGTTTCCACCTGTCTGGCTCTGGGCATCATCTCCCCCAACGCAGCCTTCACTCAGATGGTCACCACCTTCGGCTTGGCTGGGATTGTGGGATACCACACTGTGTGGGGCGTGACCCCGGCTCTGCACTCACCCCTCATGTCTGTCACCAACGCCATCTCAGGTCAGGAGTCCATATCAGATTTGAGTTTTTTGTGACATTGTGTCTTTAATCTTTTGAATGTTGTTTTTTTTTTCTTTTGTATGTGTGTGTCAGGACTGACAGCCGTTGGAGGTCTGGTGCTGATGGGTGGAGGTCTCACACCCTCCACTCTGCCTGAGAGTCTGGCTCTTGCGGCTGCCTTTGTTTCCTCCATCAACATTGCTGGTCTGACACTTAAATTCAAATTTAACAATTGAAAAAATTAATTGCAAGACTAGTCGACTGAGAAAAGTGTCATTTCTTCTTTTCTGCTGACATACAGGTGGTTTCCTGATCACACAGAGGATGTTGGACATGTTCAAGCGTCCCACTGACCCTCCTGAGTACAACTACCTGTATGCGCTGCCTGCGACTGCATTTGTTGGGGGATATGGAGCCTCAGTGGCTGCTGGATACAACATCGAGCAGGTGACAGGACATGGAGCCCGTTGTTCCCCTCACATTTATCCTTTTTAAAAAATGAATTGTCCAGGAATGATGAAAATTGTCTATCACCAAGGAGACCAAGGTGACGTCTACTACTAGTTTTGCAACTGATGGTCTAAAACCAAAGATATTCAACTAACATGATGTCACCTAGCGGCTACGTTGCATTGTGGGTAATATTGGCGCCAGGTTTTGAAAAGGAAGAATGCGTGAAATAAAAGGGCGATAAATCTGGTTCTGCAAAATTAGATTTTGATCATGTTATAGGAATGTAATGGTTGATCAGTGGACTGCTTTTGCAAAATCTGGTGTCTACATTACCCACAATGCAACAGCCACTGGGTGACATCACATGAGGCGATTTATCGGATTACATGCACCTTCCTCTTGAGAACAAAAGGCTTTATACTAATTTGTCACATATGCAGCAGTCCTCCCAAAGACCTGTTAACAAGGGCTGCACAGTTAATCTCAAAATAACTGAAATTGCAATATGACTAAGTGCAATATCCAACTTGCAAGAACTGCAAATGTTTTTACAAAGGAAACATGTGTCACAGTGTTTTCATTAAATGTTTTAGTGCTGCAGAGATTCTCTGGCCTACAAAGCTTATTCTCCAGATGTAATAAAATGTGTTTGGCAGAGACCAAGAGAAATGCCACATCATCATTTTTTCAGTGACAATGAAAATTGTGATGTAAAATTTAAGTAATCTGACAAAAAATCATGAATTATATCACAAACACAATATCTCTCAGAATAATCGCAGTATCACTTTCTGGCCATATCTTGCAGCCCTACTGTAAACACACTTTAATGTGTTAATTTGGTGGATTTAACCTTTAATTCTACACGCTGAACCTGACTGACTTGACTTTTCCAAAATAGTTGCTAATTAGTTTTCTGTCAATTAGCTAATTCAAACTATAGTATTTCTACTTCTTCTCTGGATTTTAATGGTAGCTGATGACCAGTATCTTAGGTGCACTGCAACCACAAGTATTTTAATAACAATTGCATTGTATTGGGATTTTATCATGTGTTTTATTAATTTGTGTTATATTGAATTATCCGGACTTGTGTTTTTCTTTGACCTCAGATGATGTACCTGGGCTCGGGCTTGTGTTGTGTCGGGGCGCTGGCAGGCCTCTCCGCTCAGGGCACCAGTCGCCTTGGGAACGCGCTGGGTATGATGGGAGTTGCAGGGGGCATCGCTGCCACACTGGGCGCCCTCAAACCCTCACCAGAGCTGCTGTCCCAGATGTCTCTGGCCATGGCCACTGGAGGAACCCTGGGTAGGTAGCTTCCTGTTTTTAGAGGATCTATGATTGACATGAACATGATGTTGGGATTGCAGAAAAATTGCCCACTCTGGCAGCGTCAGTATTCATCACTGCCTAATTTAGTTTTAGAACAGATCTTACTTTTGTCCACAACGTAGCTGTGCTGTATCACAGCAAGGAATCTCACCATCAGCGAGGCATCTCTGGGTTTCAGTCTCCACTTAAAAAGAAACAAAATTAATAAAGCCTTGGCACGGCTCCTTTTTTGAAGTCCGACAGTTTGTTTAGGAAACCATAGGACCACCGTGAACGAGTTACATGTTATTAACTTTGCATGCAACTCCTCAGTCTTTGAAGAGTGTGATTTTTTTTTTATGCTGATTCATAACAGAACATCAATCATCCTGTCAAGATACAGAGATGAGTGGATTTCGCCATCGTGTGTGAACGTTGTACATGTTAATTGTAATTTAAGTTAGAAAGTGGGATGATGAATGATGTGGCGGTCAAAATACATACACTTACAGGCAGCAGAGCATGACAGTTTACTCAGAGCTAGCGACATTTTGAAGAAAACACACATAAACTTTGGCCTCGTTAGATCGGCTTTGAAGCTCAGGCCTGCTTGTTAAGTGTCGAGTTACTAAAAACAGGTGTTTGCATTTTTTAAAAATATTTTTCAGACGTAGCCAATGTGCATGAGAAGTTTGGTTCGCTGAGCCAGACACTGTGTAATAACTCAGTGAGATTTACTGAAACTCTTTCATTCCCATCTTCCTGGCTGCAGGTCTCACCATTGCCAAGCGAATTGAAATCTCAGACTTGCCGCAGCTCGTGGCAGCCTTCCACAGCCTCGTGGGGCTGGCGGCTGTCCTCACCTGTATCGCCGAGTTCATGATTGAGTACCCCCACCTGGACACCCATCCGGCCGCTGGCGTGGTCAAGACCGTGGCATATCTGGGCACCTACATCGGAGGAGTCACTTTCAGTGGCTCACTGGTGGCTTACGGCAAGCTTCAAGGTAATGAATTTGACTTAGATTTAAGTACATTCAAATATTATTCATGTGACTCTGTCCTTTACAGGCTCATCTAGTTCTTCATTTGATACAGACATACTGATATCTTTAAAAAAACACTGAGCTTTGTGTCCTCTGATGCTGATTGTCTCTTTCATCTGGGTAAAGCCAAAGATCCTCTTGTAAATCCAGGCCTGGACTGTGGGCTTTGTGTGCATGTGTCAGCAGTCATTAATTTACATTGTAGTGCGACTGATCAAGAGGAATACATGAGAAGCTTTCTGGTGATTTGTTACGGGTTGGGCAAGTCCATGACTGCATGGCTGTGGTTGGGTGATGGGAAAGACTCTTAGACAGATGATTACAGGCTTCTGCGGTCCAAGGACACTCGACACTGCTGAAGAGAAAAGTGTATTTACATGTTTTTATCTTGTCAAATTGTTTCCAAACGAGTTGGAATCATTTCTGGTTTCTATGAAAATGTTTGTTGAAGATGTTTTTGGTTGCAGGCATCCTGAACTCCGCCCCCCTGCTGTTGCCGGGACGTCACATGTTGAACGCTGGTCTGATGGCAGCGTCCATGGGCGGCATTATCCCCTTTATGCTCAGTTCCAGCTATGGGACTGGCATGGGTTGTCTTGTGGGAGTGTCTGGGCTTTCCACTATTATGGTGTGTATCAAAGATTCACCGAGCTGAGAGCAGGTGATGCAGAAAGTGAAATTTGATGTTAAAAACAGTGAAAAACTTTTTTGAAAATTAATTAAGGGATAAGACGCAATGAAAACGACTTCTCCGCAGGGTGTAACTCTGACAGCAGCCATCGGGGGGGCTGACATGCCCGTGGTGATCACCGTGTTGAACAGCTACTCTGGATGGGCGCTCTGTGCTGAGGGCTTCCTGCTAGACAACAATCTCATGACGATCGTTGGAGCTCTGATCGGCTCCTCTGGTGCCATCCTCTCCTACATCATGTGTGTGGTGAGTACACAAACACACATCCAGCCACATGTGTGCGGTTACACACTTGCCTCTCTGCAGTTACCTGATTAAGTGTCCTTTTCTCCCCTCAGGCTATGAACCGCTCCCTGCCCAATGTGATCCTGGGTGGGTACGGCACCACCTCCACTGCGGGCGGCAAGCCCATGGAGATTGTTGGCACTCACACTGAGGTCAATGTGGACCAGACCATTGACATAATCAAAGAGGCCAACAGCATCATCATCACACCAGGTAAACACTTACTGCGTTCCAAACTGCATACTTTCTTTTGCTTGTAGTACGTACTGCAGCTGGCAGACATTTCAGACATACTACTCATTATATTGTGCCTTCGAACTTTCACCCTTTCCCTCATACAGCCGTCACAATCCATAGCACGAAATATGAGCTGTCATCTGTCTGTGCTCTCCCAGCAGCTCAGTCATGTGACCTGTCTTCCACTGTGCAGAGGATTGTGGGTCAGAATAGCCAGAAAAGCATGCTGGCTTACATACTGTAAAATACGATGCGGTAGGACATCCTGGTGTTTCTGGCTTACTGAATTTGACGTGTTAAGTATTGGGACATACTGGTTCGATTACTTTGATTTTCGTGTGAAGTACAAGACACCACAAATACAGTTGCAGTGCCCAACATTTCATTACATTTGATTTCATTACAAAATTAAAGGTTATTTTGCAGCTCGATCTCAAATAAGATATTCTGCCTCGTCTCCAAGCTTGGCAGACAAAATCTGCTGCAACAAAGGTTCCCTTCCTCAAGCACAACTGTTTTTTTTGTTTGTTTTTTTAATCAGACCAAAAGAACACAGCAGATGGAATAACAGAATACAGAGTACGTTCCTTTTGTCCTCATAGACAGGACAGCAGAACAAAAAACTGAACTTCATTCTCAATTTCAAGATCACTCATCAAAGTCTGTCTGTCTCTGCAGTGGCACTGAACTCTTGAATCTACTTAATTGTATGGTTGTGTGTGTGTGTGTATCGAACCTCAGCCGCTGTTCACATATTCCTTATTTCGTAAGGAATGGAATGTTGCGTGTACAGAGTCCAGTGGGTGTTTACAAGCAATGTAATTTTCTACTTTGTGGCCAGATTTAACATTTGGGTCAACGCCAAAATCTCATTTTTACAAAATAATCTGTCATTTTTTTATACATGTACATGTGTGAGAACATTTGCATTATTTGTTGTGCAGTAACCAAAGTGACTTTAAACTGAAACTGTTAAAGGTGCAGTATTTCAGTTCATGCATTCCTCTTCCTTAACAAAACCAAGGGCCTTCATTACCCACAATACAACTCAACCTGAGTCACTCAAATATAAAGATTTAGGTAGTATGCTGGTAGTGGCTAATGTAACCTTGAGCTGCAGGCCTAAAGCAGAGATGATGAGCAGCTATAGAGGTCTGGTAACCTCACTTCTTTGTAACACCACACCAACAGATTTCTTTTCATTTTCAAACTTGTAGTCTTCAGCCCTAACTGGTTCTGACTCAGGTGACATCACCTGAGGCATGTTGTCAGATTTCACACAGCTTCCTCTGAAACCAAAAAAGCCTTCACACAAACTCTTCAAAACCTGTAATAAAAATACTTTGATGTGAAAATGTGATGGAGTTCTCCCTGAAACTTTCTGTTCAAACCACCAGTGTATCACAGGAACACCAGAGATGCATTTAAACACTATTTTGTCTGGATCCAATCTAGCAGACAGCTTAATCAGTAGCATTTTTGATCAGATTGATTGCGCAGTAGTTGACATGAACGAAGTTTGAGAACAGGGAAAGTTTGAATTTTGGTTAAACCAAATCATTCAAATGTAAGCCTTCCAAAGAATTACATGCCAACATGGCAAGTCTGCCTCTTATTCATCGCTCTAATCAGCTAAAGACCTGTCTTTTGTACATTACAAAAACTTTGTGGGAAAAATCCTGAAAGACTGAAGCCTTTGGGAGAGACTTTTGTGGAGAGAGACTAAGAAGGAGCAGATTCTCTCATCACTGGACTGCGTAGATCCTCCTCTGCACTCCAGCTACAGCATTTCAGATGGTCTGCATCAATCAACTGTCTCTCTGATCTGATTGTCTTCACCTGACTACAATGCTGAGCCTGACTGCGCTGCCAGGATGTATCTCAAATATGTTATCGCACTAGCTCTGAGAAAGCTAGAGGCTTTGCAAAGCCAAAGGTCTCGATTTTAGAATGATTGATATGGTAGTAATTCATTAAAGTTAGTATACTGGAAACCACAAGAGGGAGCAGTTTGTGCACAAATGATCCCATAGCTACCTGGTCCGCTGACACCCTTGCAGTGTAAATAAAGGGAATGATTCAGTACATGTTTGTGCGCAAAGAGTCAATGATGATGGCTTCGATTTACAAGTGTCAGATGGTGAACACATTTGATTTATTGAATAGAAAAGGCCAAACCTGTCTCGCGTCTGAGGGGTTGTTGAGTGGACTGAGCGGGTGGAACCTCTCTTGGATACTTGCTGTTGTTTTCCAGTGGCTCCGAACCAACGCAAGGACAGCTGTGTGGTCGAACATGCTGGTTTGATTAGAGAAACAGTGAAAAGTCATAAGAGCTATTGAGTCCAGACCCGAGACTCCTCCATGTGCTGTCAACAACAAAGCACGGCAGTGAGGAAACAGAAGGCTCCAGTTGTCTGGGGAATTAGAAGATACGGGTTATGGGCGACTGGCTTGAAAAACTTGATGAGGGGTAATGCTGAACTCTGCAAGGTACCTGACCACCAGGGTTAAATAGGGGTTATGGAGATCCGGGGAAAGGAGTTCTTTGCACGCAGGGGACCCACGCACGCAAAAGTTTTCCTAAGAAAAACGTCTCTCAGAACTGTGAACCACTGTGATTTAGTACAGAATGGAGACTTGTGGTAGATGAGGACACAGAGAGGAGGACAAAAGAGGGAATGAAGGGGTAGAGGAATCACTGGTTTTATTGTTGTTGACCCCTTGCTGTGCTTCCATTTAAAAATGAAGCTTCACTATTCCAAATCCACAAATCCAGAGGAAATGCTATCAGATAATGGACCCAAGTAACCGAGGGAAGGATTACAAACTCTCCGCATGTTAGTTAAATTAAGCCAATGATATCCGAAGATTAAAATGTCATTTTTCTTAGTCCGTTGCATGTTTACTCTGTCTGGTCTGTGTTTGTTTAGGTTGGGGTCTGTGTGCAGCAAAAGCCCAGTACCCTATTGCAGACATGGTGAAGATGCTGAAGGAGCAGGGCAAGGCTGTCAGGTGAATGTCGACACTCATGTTCTTCTGTTTTATGAACAAGATAACTGCTGCTCCCCTTCTTTTTATTCACATACATCAAAATAAGGCCCTATAACCAAAAAACAACTTACTTACTCACAACTGATGTGTGGAAAATATTCACTGACTCAAAGGGGAGAAACAGAAGTATGTACAAAAAGTATTCAGATATTGTGCTTAAGTAAAGGTAACAATACCACATTTGAGAAATTCACAACAGTAAAAGAAAATGGAAATACTCAAGTGAAGTCCAAGTACTTAATATTCCAGCACTTGAGTAAATGTACTGAACTTAATATCCATGGTGCAATAAGTACTTTATAGACCTTTAACTAGATAAAGCAAAATGTCTCAATCAGCCACTTAAAATCCTTTCAAACAGAGACAGGTGCATTTGTACTTTCGACTCCACTGATCAGGGAGTAGTGAGTCTCTGAGTTGATGGGCTTTAATATTTTGCATCCATCTCCTCCAGGTTTGGAATCCACCCAGTGGCAGGTCGTATGCCTGGCCAGCTGAACGTCCTCTTGGCTGAGGCTGGTGTTCCCTATGATATCGTCCTGGAGATGGACGAGATCAACGACGACTTCCCAGGTGAAAAATCCTGAGAAAGAAAACGTTTCTGTTGGAATAATTACTGCTACATATTTGTCTATGTATCTCATTATAATTCTAGATGAATGTGTAATAATCACACCCCTCTTTGATCTGCACTTGGAGCAGCCTTGTGTTGTCCTGATATTTAGACGTGCCATGTTATCAGGGCAACAGTCTTGTTTTCTTAGCAACCAGACATGCAGTCCGAGACACATGGTTCTGTTTATGACGGAGGGAGATAAGTGTGGTGCCGGGGAACCCAGTAACATTAGTTAGGAGGATCGCAGAGCCTTTTGCTTGCGGTTTGTCTGACTGTCTCTCTTGTGTGCAAACGTCTGTGGCCCACAGAGACTGACTTGACGCTGGTCATTGGAGCCAACGACACCGTGAATTCTGCAGCACAAGAAGACCCGAACTCGATAATTGCTGGTATGCCCGTCCTGGAGGTGTGGAAGTCCAAACAGGTTGGTTCTTAAATTACTTTTGATAGTATGACACATTTTAGCTATGTGGTACAGAAAGTGACCACTTATTTAAACTTCATCCCAGGTGATCGTGATGAAGCGCACCCTGGGTGTGGGCTATGCTGCTGTGGATAACCCCATTTTCTACAAACCCAACACATCAATGCTGCTTGGAGATGCAAAGAAGACATGTGACAGTCTGCAGGCCAAGATCAGAGAGGTCTACTACTAGTTAGCTTACTGCTAACAGCTGGACAGTGCAGAGGCAGGTTGACAGATAATATATTTCCAGCACTGGTTTTCAGTATATATATTTTGGAGAAGTGATTTATTGGGTCTGCAACGAATGTGGTTCTGAAATTAAGATACCCAAAATGCACAAGATGATGTTTTAAAAATATGGGACATGAATAACTCAAAAGCAAATGTGTACTGATTTGTAAATAAAAATATTTAAACATATCTAAAGTTGATTTTATTGCACCTTACATTTTATAGTTTGAGATGTAGGTGGATCACTTTCTGTGGGAGGTGGGAAGTAATAAAGTACAAATACTATACTCAAGTATGTTGTTCTTGTATTTGTTCATTTTTCTGATGTTTTACTTTAACCTACAACATTTTAACACATTCCTGCACCTTCTCCTGCTTACATTTTCAAAATGGGCTCATATTTGAACTTTTTTCATGTATATGATTGAAATGATCGATTATTTACACTTAACAACCCCACCATGTTTGACGTCCTGGGAATAACACTCGGCAATCAACTGTCTTTGTGGTGCAATTAGGAACAGCTGGGACAAATTGTATCGATTCTACCTTAATTTCAATAGTGGATTATATTAATACGCCGGGAGCTTCAGTTAGTTTTGCACAAAAATGACAAGTAGAAATGTCCTCAGAGGGAAACTTTTTACTTACATTTCAGAGGCTGTACTTTGATTAGTTTTACTTAAGATGAGTCAGTACTTGAGTTTTTTTTTTTTTTACACAAGTATCTGTACTTCTACTTAAATGGCTTAAAGAACAGATTTGAGTCTCAGTCACACCAAAATAAGTTCACAAATGTATCAAATGTAAACACCTTTTTTTTTTGATTGAATCAGAGTCATTTTCCACACTTTCAGAAAAGATCAAGACAATACTATTTCCCATCTGACTCAAAGTAAACTAACAGACTATGTATCACATTTTTAGATTGCTATTATCCAGGCTTTGTTTTGACTGTAGAGTTTTGTATCAAACACACATCATCCATGTTTAGCAATTTTAAACCCTTTGTGTTTTATTGCATATTCTTATACAAATAAATGTCTCAATATCCCTTACAAAATAGAACATCACACAGCAATACAAAATAAAACTGGGCACAGACGTGCTTGCATTCAGCTACAGTTCATAACAGCTTCTTTTAGCTGACGCCAGTTTTTTCTCTCAGCATTTTCCAGCAGAAATCTTGGCTTTATTTACAACTGAGTGCAGGTAGGAGTAGAAGAAGAGGAGGTTATCGTATTCTCCATTGTATTCTTCAGCAAGGCAGTGCTCATGGAAGTCCTTGAGGAAATAATAAATAGCCTCGATGGTGGCTAAGTAGGTGTCTGGTTTGCCTTTCTGACGGCGCCAGAAACAAGTTTTCCTGGCGTTCAGCTCTACCCGCAGTAGATCTAGAGGAGAGCACATGTCAGTCAGAGAACACAAGAGTGAGATCATGCTCAGCAGCATCGTGGGTGAGATAAACTCAGCCCTAATAATCACCAGCAGTCAGAGCTCTTTGAAAATCTGCACAAATGCAATCTTTCATGATTACCTTGCAGTCTCTCGTCTGTGCTGATCTTGTTGGTCTGGTTCCATGTGCTGTCAATGAAGACCACCCTCTGGAGGGGAGACACCCTTGACTCTGGGCCCTTCGCTTCATCTGGGATCCCTGATTTTGAGTTGTCTGAAGCGTGTGTGGCACCTTGAACTTCCTCTCTTTTCAGCCTCTTAATGCAGGGCATGTCAGAGGTGTAATGTGACTTGCTGTCAGTTTGGTCATATAAACACTGCATCATGTCTGGAACTGAGACAGCCTCTGGACCCGGGAACACCAACACCACCTGGAGAGGGCAGAGAGCTGTCAGATTCAGAGAGAAACGCCATCATACAAACCAAGACTAGAGTAACAATATGCTAAATGATGTTTGTCTAACCTTCAGAAAGAGAAAAATACTGACTGATGAAAACTGAAAACATGAGGTCATTAAAGGAAATAAAATAGTTGAGAATGTTAGAAGAAAAAACTCAAAGTTTGAAATTGTTAAACACAACAAATAAAAATGGTTTGTGCACCAACATCACTTTCATTTTGAAAGTCAAATCAAATTACAGTATCTGCTTATGCCCAATATAACTCGACTTGCGAAAGTGAATTTGTCAAGCATGAAATATGAAAAAGCAGCGACTGACTGGATATACTAAATCTATTACAGATTCTGATGTTTTTCATTATAAAGTCTTACACAGTATCAAGATCTAAAATCAGTTATGACAAATACAGGACAGCATCATTCATAAACAGTGATTTTCCTATGAACTGTGAAACTAGTGGATAGTAACAATATCAAAACAAGACTCAAAAGCAGCTGCTTGCATTGATAATGTGAATAAATAGAGCTAATAAGGCGTAGTGTGTTTCCCCAATAGGAAAAAGAAGAAATATAAGAAGATATTAAAGAGCACTAAAGCTAAAACAATTAGTTTGGTTGATTGATTAGTTGAGAAAAAGAAAATACTAAAACAAAACATACAAAACAAGCCCTTACATGGCATTGCTTTTCTTTGTTTAAAGTCAATAGACACATTCTTTTTTTTTAGTTTTGGGCTTCTGAGCAGACTAAACAAGACATTTGAAGATGTTTTCAAGGCCTTTAGAAAAATGTAACAAATGGTTTTCACTCTTTTGTTTTTTTCGATTTCATAGTTTGAACAATTCCAAACTAAGTCTACACAATGAATGAAAATATTAACAAAATCACAATATGACCAGGCGCAATATTCAACTGGGTAGAAGATGCAATTGCTTGATGAAGGTAAAATATGTAACAAAGCTGCGATATAATGAGGCACTGTAGTGATGCAGAGATGACAAACAAATGTCACATCATGATGAAAAATGAAAATTGTGATGCAGAAAGGATCATTCCAACGAAACGTGACTCATATTGCAGTTGTAGCGTCTATCCCAATATGACTTCTTTTTCCAATAATATACATAAACAATTCAAAAATCTGGCAGATAAATCGGTGACAAAACAAAATGGTTGTTATTTAGGACCGATAAAGACTAAATCTTCACCATAAATGAAATGAAGAAATGAAGATGTAAGAGTTACATAAAATAATTTCTGGTTGAAAAACAACTAACCCTGTCCTTGTCATAGTCAGGTATGCAGGGGTAGGTGTATATGGTGACATCACCGGGGGCGAGGATCTTGGCATGGATTGCGGTGCTTTTTCCATCCGTCTCGTTGGGATGCTTGATGATGTCTATCTTCACGGGAAGCTGAAGAAATCATATGTGGGGTATGTGAGGTCGGGTCCAGCAGACAGTTACATTTCAACCACACCATGTGGAGTAATTTCATAGATCTTACATAAAAGACATAACATTTTCCACCACATTAGGGTACTTCTATTGCAGCAACTCTATTGCTGAAGGCTTCTCTGCAAAGAACATTCAAGTGAATCCTAAACTCTTACTGACCTCGATTGAGGGGATTTCTTGTGGGGTGACACCCACTAATGAGCAGCATGTGTAGCAGAAGAACATCCTTGATCCTCCACATTTAGAGCATTTCAACCTGCCCTTCTGCTGCGCTTCCTCCAGCACCGCATGTGACGCCAATTTTAGACCTTGGAGAGGCTTCTTGGCAGGGGTATGAGCGTCTGATGAATCACTGGAGACTGTTGTTTTGTCACGGCAACTAGGATGGAGACGCTGGTCTTGATCCAGGCTACTCATGCTTGCTCTTTAAATGTTGACAGACCAGTGCTGAAGTATGTGGAGCCCACATTGATGGCTGAGGAACAACGACCAAACAAATCATGCATATATTAGCAGACAGAAGTAATCCAAAATTTACAAGAGGGAGTGCAATAATGTGGAAAAGTCATTAAAAGAGCCAGGGGTTGTTATTAAGAAGCTCATACAGGAGTATTTTTTTGTTTTTATATCAGACACATGAGTTGAAATGAGTTGGGAGATATGGGGCATACTACTGTAAATTAATAGCATGACGAGACTGGATAATGAGTAGGTCTTTTCTTGCATGTATGCACATGTATGACTATCAATATCACTATTGAGTACATTAGGAGTTTAATTGTTTGTGGTTATTGTCAAAAGTCAGACCATTTTCTGACTCTGTTTGAGCGCAGTGGTGGAATGTAACTAAGTATATTTTCTTAAGAGGAGAAAATTTCGTTCTCATGCCACTTCTACTTCAACCCCGCTACAATTGTCTGAAAGCTTCAGTGGTTTATTTATAAATAAGGATTTTTTTTAATGAAGCTACAGATGAAATGATTGTTTGATTAATTTATTAACAGAAAGTTAATCAGCAATAGTTTTAAATATCTGCAACTATTTTGTACAGATGCAAAACGTTTATCAGGCTTCTTACAATAAACTGTCTCAATACATCTTAGCCTTTCTTTCTCTCAGGTGAGTAAAGACAGGTTAGGAACAGATTCTTAAAATATTTTAGTACTAAATCAGTCCTTTTTCAAGCAGAATAGTTAATTCGCTTTAAACAATATTTGAAGTTTGGACTGTCGGCAGGACAAATGTTGTGAAGGTGTCACTTTGGGCACTGGATATTTATGATTTCACACTATATTCTGATATTCTAAAAACCAAACAATCAGTCAATTATCAGAGAAAATGAACAAATTACTCAGTAATGAAAATAATTATCAATTGCAGTCATGTGGAAAATAGTTTGAAATGAGCTCTACCTCAACCAGCTACAACAGTAAAATCCTACTTAATGATAATGCATGAGTAACATAATATAATGACAGTCCATAATATAATACTAACACTAAGCACATTATCCTGACTACACTTAATTTACTTAAGTAAGATTGTGACAGGACATGTATTTGAAAATAAGTATTTTTGCATTGTGATATTAGTACTTTCATTCGAGCAAAGGATTTGAATACTCCATTCACCACTGACTGAGTGTTAATGAAATGTGAAATAATCAGTAAAGTACAGATCTTTTCTGACATCGTATCAGCCGTTCCCTGTTTGAATGATGCAGCATCAACCAGCTGATCACTTAAACAAGGAGGGAGGAACTTGTGTCTCCAGAGCATTTAATGATATTAACATCAGTCACATCAGTTTAGCCACTCGATAAACTCAGCAAACAAACTGTTAATACCTGACACCAGCTGGATCGAGTGTATAAGCTAATGTTAGCGCACCTGGGTGAGGAGCTATTGAATGAATGACAAGCGTGCAGCAGAAGCAACTAACCTTCCACACAACTCGGTAAATAACATTTACTGAGATCAACATGCAGTTTCCATTAGATACCAGTGTATATCTCTCTATTATCTTTACTCTAATGATGTCTGACGGTAGACTATATACTGACATCTGCCTGCAGAGAACGTTACAGTACAGTCAACATTACCTGATTCATGCTAGTCAAGCTAGCTTCTGTTAGCAAGCTTGGCACACGCTAAACATCTATGACGTTAGCTTCCGCTAAATCTTGTGGGCAGCTAGGCTGGCTAATAGCGACATTACAGGAAAACAGACGTTGCAAATCGTAAGTTGTTCACTAGACAGTCACACATAACACAGAAACGTGTGTACCGGTATGTAGCTCAATGATGTTCGACAGCGTGAGCGTCTTCTTCTACGCCGGAAGTGCTGTACCGTGAAAAGGAAAGAGATGTTCTGACAGTTCCTCGTTGCTAGGCACCGAATTCTGGACACCAGATGGTGGTTGGGACCGTACCTGTGGATGGTTGGCAGCAGGTACTGAAGCTAGACAGCAAACGAAATTTAGCAAACATTTAGCAACTGTTGGTCGCCAAACATGGCCAGGCTTCAGATACTGTCATTGTAAACGGAGCACTTTGGGTTTGCTACTTTAATTAACCGCAACGTTTAAGCCATATATAGGTACGTAGATGGCCGTTGACGCCATACCTTAGGTTAGCGCATCCGCCATATTGGATAATAAAAACATTACCGTTTACATTAGACGGATTCTGATAAAGCGTGTTCATATTCAGTGATTTAAATTCATTCCCATACTAAAAATGGCAATCACTGTGACAAAAAATGAGCAAAGTCAAAATGTCAAATCAAAATAGGACAGTGCGACCCCCAACTGAGTGAGTCTACTTCCTTTTCGTTTAGCAGTTAAGCTACTCCATGGCAGAAAATTAGAAACACTTAGATTGTATACAATAACATTGCATAGTAAAGATAAAACAAAAAAAAAAAAACTTGCAGGAACTACTTTTATGAATATGCACTATTGCACAATGCAAGTCAGTTGTCCATATTTTGTTTTCCCACAGAAAATATCAGTCTGTGAATGAATAATACATAAAAGGTCCTGAAAAAGTACATAAAACAGTCCCTAACTGTTTGACAGTTTCCCAGCAAGGCACAATTGTTCAAGATTTACTTTAGTAAGTTCCTGGGTATCCCATTCCTTATTGGGCCATCATTTTAGTGTACGTATACAGACAATGATGCCAATTGTTGCAGTGTAATTTTTTGTTCTGAATCCAGATTTTGATTGCCGTCCACATCACACATTTTTCCGTTTTTGAAATGTTATGAAAGAAAACGAACGGTGAAGTCAAATTAAATAGAATGTGATTATTTTGATTTGTTTTCTCTCTACTTTAATGGGTATTTCATTAAAATCTAAGAAGCTGGTGCCCTTCAAAGTCTCACAAATGATATTTTCCCAGTATGACTGATCACAACCTGAAAGGTTAGTTCTAGGTAAACTAGCACCTTAATATTTGTCTTGTTCAAAGCCAGATGTGTTTGGTGTGAAATAAAACAGATTGTTTTATATTAGATTTCAGAGATACCTGAGCTGTCACACTTTTTATGAAACAGACAATTGCATGCAGACTTGCATGGCGAGCAGATGTGTCTGTGATATTAGATTCCAAACAATTAGAAATCAGCCAGATGTGTACTGTGTCAGGTTGCTTTCAGAAACATGACAATGAAATAATATTTACCAATACTAATTACACCAGGCTCACCCGTCATCCCTGTAGGTGGTGTTGCTCAGAATCTTGTTGCCTGTTTTGGTCTTCTGGTGATTCTTTGTCTACGGGTTAAAGGCGTTTCTGCTATCTAAACCTTCACTGAATGTTTTTAATGTGCAGCTTTAGTTTGGTATTGAAGCTCTGTAAATATATACATAGCTTGACACAAAAATGTCATGTTAGAGATACATCCAACTGCGTCAAATATGATCAGACGGTTTCTGACATGTCTTATCAGTAAATTTATTCATTGGTATTCATTGTTTTGTCTAACACGATGGAATAAAAAAAAAAAACAAATGAAAGAACCACGTTTCAGGAATGTTTTTTTTAATTTTTTTTTTTACGGTTGATAGCAGTCCAGATAGAATTAAAAGAAAAATGTTCTGGTAAATTTGGTTCCTCTGACAAACGAAAATCAAATATTTGAAATATGTTCTTGCAGGGGTTTCCAAGCTGCTTTGCCCAGGCAGCATTTTACTGAGCATTCCCTGAATCAGAAGAGCGACTGGGAGACAGCCACAGCAGATACACTGCAGACTTTGTGACGTTCCCGATGACAGGTGACCCCCCGACTCATGATACATCGTGCAAACATAACATATTTCACAAAGTTTGAGTGTTTTTTAACAGTTGCACTGTGTTCTTTCCAGGTGTGAAGCCCAAACGCTTTTCCTGGCAGCACAGGAATTCAAGTTGGCCCACTACTGCAGATGATTTATAAAGAAACCTCATGGTGAGAAAACTTCTCCAAGTGGGTTTTTGCACACAATCTCTCAGGATAACCTCCTGAGTGATTTGTCCTTGAAGAAGCCAAGTTAAAACTTAAAGTTAAGGGATAAGTTCACCCAACAATGAGACATACTGATGGAAAGTCGGGTAAAGTTTTGTAGGCCACGAAACATTCCTGGAGCTTCCTAGTGAAATGCAACATTCTCCTAAACAGCTGAAGTAGCTGGGGATGTGAAACGTAAAAGCAACCAAAAAAACACACCATAAAATGGCTGATAAAGGGTGTAAATGATGTCTTTTGAATGTCTGTGATTATGGAGACTTGGAGTATGCCTGGCTTGCTGCATGGAGCCATTTTCTGTGTTTTTTCCCAGTTGTTTTTCTGTGTTTTAAAATGTCCCAGTCTACTTAAGTTTAGGAGAATGCGGTTTTGTGGACTACAAAACTTCACCCGACTTTCTTTAGGGATTTGGCTGAATAGATAATGACTACAGCACTCATCTGTCAGGTCAACACAATGGAGGGACAGGTTATTCATTGTGCTGATCAAAGCACTGAAAAATTAAACTTGAAAAACTCAATACCACCATCGCTTTTCAACAACAGTGTCCCTGTTCCTCTGGATAATCCACAGACCCTGTGTTAATAGATTTCACTGGAACTATTTATTCTGTAGAATGCATTTCCAGTCCAGTAACCATAAAGTATCAGCAGGGTTCAGACATTTTGTTATTCAATGCCAACACTCCTCTTTTAGCAGAAAACTTTTCAGATCTGTCACACTCTCATACTCCTTGTAATAACCACTGAACACTATGGACTTTTATTACCTCAGTATCTGAGAGACAAAGCCTCAAACTCTTGAGAAAGTGTCTTGTTGCAGGGTTGGTTTTGTATTTGTTGGACACAAAAGCAATATTATCCACTCAAAGTGATGTTGATGAAAAATGTAGTTAATATCAGCATGTGCCAGCATTTTGTCTCATTTTCCAGCCTTTCCAAAAAATGAATGCCTCTTTTTCCTGTGCATCTTCTCTGGTTGGTGGACTGTGTCATGTGACTTCTTTATGACAGTATCCCAATTTAGATAATCATTACAGTAATGCCACTATGTTGTACCTTTGGGGTGGTCATGAGATATTTGGTGTGGAAAAGTGAGACCTCAAAATATCTTTGTTGTGATACTTCTGCTTTGAAAGGTCATTACATTTAATGCACAAAGCCTGTTCTGCCAAAATACGCTTAGTAATCCCTGTAAAGGGCTATAAACATGGAGACAGATTCATGACAGGTTGGGGTTGTGTTACTTTGCCAAGTGTAAGACATGTGTGACTCATTGGCAGTGGACCTTTTATTTATTGTAAAGACGTGACCCTCGAGGTAACATTACACTTGCTAAGCTGAGTGAAAATAATGCACCACTTCTGCAGGATACTGAAAACATTGACAGTGTCAGTTTGACACGATGGAGCACTAAAACAGCAATGAAATCTGAGACGTACACAGATATGCGAATGAGTCACTGCCAGTCTACCAATTCCTTTTACAAGAATCCTTTACATGAAAAAAAAACTTTCTTTATTTCCAGATCACACTTTGGAAAGTGGACTTTTTTTGCCTTTTATACTGCTTCATCTGACTTCCTCCTTTATTGCAGTAATAATTGATATGTACCCTAGAGGTCACCACCTAACAAGAAACGTTAACATGGGTTGTAATTAGCTGCTATCGCTATCGTCATTTTTCTGATGCATATGGCTGTTTTTATTCTCTGTACAACAAAAGCTACTATAACTGCAGTTGACTGTTGTTGCTCTGGATGGGCCACAGAGTTTAGTTTTGTGTCAAGCGGCAAACGCAATTTTTGCACACAGAAAATGAATAAATGTGGAGCTTTAAAACAGCTCTTTGTAACAACTTGTAGCAATTTACATGTGTTAATCACTTTTAATTGGCCGTATGTGAATGGATTGAAGTGAATAACTTTCTCTGTCTTTCTCAGTTGCCTGTACAAGCTTATGGACATATATTTAAGTTGTTTAACGCTGCTGGATTGTGAATTCCTTTGTGAAGTACTTATGCTTGATTTTCCGCGACAGTCCAAAGGATTTGACTTCATGCATGTTCTCGAGAGCCTCATCTCAGAACAATTCTTATGAGTAGCTAATAAGTAGCTGAAGTTAAAGAATGGAGTCCTATAACATAAACTAACAAACGGCTTCTAGCACAGAGGTTCAACAAAGCCTCCTTAATACATTGAAGCAGGACATTGCTTAGTTTGGGTACATTTTAACATCATGTCTGTAAATGAATGTCCAATCGGTATTTCAGTCTGTTTTGTGTGAACCTGTTTTTTTGTAAGACTTTTGTCTTTGTTGAAAGGAAACCAGTTGTCTCACGTGCGACGCCACGTACAGATGCTCTACTTCAACTCCAAAAACAGACATACTTGTAAAGTTAACGCTGATGTTATGTGAACTTTTATAAATATAGTGCTGGGTAGTAGCTAAACACTGATAAGTGATTGATGGTATATTTAAAAACAGTGAGAAAGTACTTCTCAGTAGTAATATCAGCTACTGACTTTTCAAACTACAGGTGACTCTTGGTGTTGTAGCTGGGCATTTTAGGTTTTTTTGTTTTATGTGATGCACAATAGTTGGAGATGATAATAAACATCATCCTTAAAAAATAACCTATTATCTTTATGTGGAATTAATCCAGTGTCAGGAAAAGTTACTGTGGTGAGTTGTTTGAAGTCCCGACCCCCTTTCACAATGATCTGGTGTTCTGGGGTTCCGTACGAAGGTCTGCAAACAAAGAATTCCCCACGTTGCATAACCACAAATTTCCTCTGGGGAAATTAAGGTTTACGGCCCTGAAATGAATCAGTTCAGCTGCGTATTCCCCCTCCCCCTCGGGGCCTCCCCTTTCTCCCACTACCCTGAGACCCCCTTTCCACATCGCACGAGACTCCCCAGCCTCTCTCCCTGTTTATCTTCACTTGCCTTCCTTTCTCCTCCTACCCCCTTTCTCCATCCCTCTCTGCAATGCTCCTCACAACCAGTGTCAGACTGCCTTCAACTTCCCTGTAGACGCTACCCTTGTCTGCACATGCTGTTTGTAATATGTGACACATGTGGTTTTCTATTTTCATGCTTCCACACAAATTCAAATATAATTCTGCTGTTGTAAAGAATTGCAATGAATAGTAAATCATTGACATAGAGCCCTCATTTATCCCTGGAGTCCAATAAAACTGCACAGTAGCTCGTTAGCTGCTTTTTGAGGAAAACGAAATGAAGAAGCTTGTACTTGTAAACAATCACACAACACAATGGATATTATAATTTGGAAAACTGTACCTGATGTACTATAAATACCAGAGCTCACCACTTCAAGTATTGATGTGGTTTAAGCTAAAATACAATATTAGATTCTCTGATTTATTAACCTTAACGTTTGACTCTTATCTAGTCAAAAATTAGTGATGTAATTATTAATTAGGCAAAACTTGCTGTCAGTGCTGGCAAGAGTATACCCGGTTTTATAATTTTGCTGTTGATGACTAATGAGCAGCAGAGTGAAGAAAAATGCATGGGAATCCCACATTTTATAAAGAAAAAGACCTATTGATAAAGTATGACAATGATTTGTGATTTCAGGAGCGTTTTATTAAACAAAATCCGTCTCTCTTGGAACACCTTGTAAGTATAATTTATGTGTCTGGCGTGCCTTGGTTGCGTCTTTTCTCTTGGAAGACCATTGCTTCACGTCTACGACATTACTCTGATCATGTCAGCCTCCCCTCGTCCTGCTGGGAATACACAGCCTTGAGTCTGAAATGTGTTTACATTTTGAGCATGTTACAAATTATCTGCTAAGACTAACTTTGCGTGACTTGGCAGAAGCCTTCACCTTGCTCAGATGTTGTTTGGGTCAAATGTATTTCAGGGGTTGGCTCTCTCAATTTGACTGTCTTTATCTGACAGGGGTTCTCCAAGCCAGATGTGAACCCAGGCAAAAGGTAAAGCTCATGCTGGTGTATGTGTGTGTGTCTGCTCACATGTGTTTATAGGTAATTTTCTGTGATCAAATGCTGTAGGCACCCTGCCAATATGTCTGCAATATTTTTCTCCACTGACATGACTCCACTTATACTCAATACAACATAAACTCAGAGGGAATTAATGTGACATTTGACCATGTAGATGTATTTTTATCTTCCATCTTAAATTAGTAGATTTATCCTTGAGTTGTATTACCACATCTCAACCTCTCTTATCAGTTTGAGCGACCCTATTCATGTAGATCATCATGTCGAGGGCTGTACAAAGCACACTTAAGTTTTCCCAAATGTTTCTTCACCATATGCATTCAATCTTTCTAAAGACAACATCAACAGATTTGATTATCTTGTCATTAAATCAGCTAAGCTGGAAATGGACTGCTTAATATCTCCAGAGGACTGGCGTAACTTTAGAGTTTGAAGTTGCGTAATGTGTAATAGGTTTTCGCTACAGACCTGCATGAATGATAGAGTTAGGGGCTGAACAAACCTAATTTTATCAAATGATATTTAAAGATTAGCTTAGACTAAAACTCAAGCAGTTTCTCTAACAGGATTGTTAGATTGTATTCTGTAATCAGAATTACAGGAAATAATAAATTATAAATCAGTCTGTTCTTATCATAATAAAATGTTATCCTGGTTTTAAAAAAATGAGACCAAATCACTTGAGATTGCAGATACTTCAAAAGTTTTTGACTGAATAATGAGGTCATCTTTCTTAGTAACAGTCAACATGTACCTCTCAAATCTGATTTATTGAGTAATTGAGGTTGTGTTTCAGTTCTCTCTTCATCTTACTCCAGAGTTTCATACATGGCAGAGTAAGTTTTTTTTTCACATAAACACACTTGGTATATTGTTAGAAGGTGTTCTAGTACTGCCGAATCCACTGGGAATCAGCTCTGCTCACAGATGTGGGTTGTACATTACTACATGTCTGGTGTGAAAGGATGAATGCTGCCATGCAGAATGGCTGTTGATTAACGATAGAGCATTCAGCAAATCAGCAAGTAACAGATACCTTTTCTCCAAAAAACAGTGAAAAATAAGAAAAGGTGCTTGCGAATATTAGAAAATGGCACCAAAGTCGTCCATTTTTTTCTATGTTAAATAAGCAATTTTCTCCTAATGTGATGCACTACGTTGTTCCTGTGAGTTTGTTTCAGAGGAATTTTAGCAGCTCAAATCTCATTAAAGCCATCTTTAAAACTGTACTCAAAGAGGCAACAGGTCAGATATGGCCAGAATTCAAAGGTAACTACAAAAATATAGGGGGCAGCACATCACTCGGGAAACTGACGACTGCTGCTCAGTTTTCTCTCCAGCAGCTATAATTGTTAGGTGATTAGCTCAGAGCTGGAATATTTTCACATCTGACTTGGTGAAATGAAGATTTATTTCAAACAAACCAGAGATGATTGGGGAAAGACAAAATGTTTTGATGAGTTTTATTTCATTTATATCGAGTTTGAAGGAAGCGTGTTTTATGATGAAACATAACATTTAAGCTCGTCTTTGTACAGTTAAAGAGAAAAGCTTGAATTCAGATGGCACTATTTGGATATTCTAGTGATATTGTATGAAGACAGTGGCCTTTCAGGTTGAAATGACAATTTGATGAAAGTAAAGATAAAAGTAAAAAAAAGGACATCCGGGTACATGTTTGTCTTAGTCATACTGATAACAAAAACAAATAAAAATTCTCCTTATGAGTAAGTATTTCAGGATAATATCAGGATTGTTTCCTTCAGATAAAAAGAGATTGCATTGCATACACGTCTTTTATGTTGTTCACTTCGTATTTTAATCTGGAGATCTTTTCAGCAGCAGCAGAATATTTTAGCATTTCAAAATCACACCATGATAATGAACAGGGAATCAGTGAACAGCTACAATGCATTTGATCAGAGATTTCAATGCAGACGGACAGACAAATCGAGACGGATCATTCACAAACAGATCTTCCTACGTACTCTCATTTTACTGAACAGGCTATTGTTATTTATCGTGTCTCTGTTTTGTGTGCTCTGAGCACTTGTACCATTAAAAAAGACAAGTCCAGCTTGCTTCAGCACATCATGGCCAAGCCAAATCTCTATTCTGGACCTTTCTGTTGAGCACACAGGTCTCCACATCTGGCCGGGTGTAGGTCATCTTTGGAAAAGGATACAGCCCCAACTGTGCATAATACATTTTACTGTTTTATAAGAAAACACTTAACTGTTTTATAAGGAAACATAATATTTAATTCAAAATAACAATAATATTGAATAGACTACAGTGGTTTTACAGTTTGTATACCAGTCAAAGTAATGTCAAATATGTCAGTATTTTCTTGTTTCAACATCTTATTTGATAGTTTAATGTGCCCATCTAATATCTGTTGCTTTATCGAATGGAAATTACAACATATTATTGAACATAACATAAACAATCTAGTTGGGAGAGTGGAGAGTGATGTTGGTAATGATCTTATATGTGTCTGTTAACATATATGATATGTGATTGATATCATACACAGCTTGCGACTCATTAGTCCTCTGCTCGGTCAGTCCACCCTCCTCCCGTCCTCCCTACACTTTATAGGGATGAAGTGAGATGCTACGTGCTCCCTCCGGGTCTTCTTCCCTCGCATCGGCCTTCCCTTTTGAGACAGGGCTATGAACATTTCTTTGCCGTTTTTAGTCCACTTTGCAGAGGAGTATGCATTGAAGTAGTTTTCTAGGAAAACCTCCTTGAAGTTGCAGTTTTCATTGTAGATCCTCTGGAAAGAACAAGACACACATTAATGCGTTAATACAGTTGACGTTTTTAGTATTTTTCTTAATTGTCACTTGTTGGTCTTGATTATTTATTGATATAAATGATGCTGATATAAATATAAGATGTGGCAGGATATTTTATAGTTTTAATAACTAAAAATGATAACTAAAAAAATATGATATATAGGTTGGGGCGCTAAAAACTGTAATTGCCAACATACATATACATTTGTATGTTTATAATAAAACCAACTATTGAAGTACTCCAAAGCTGTACCAGGTTACAGGACCTTCTCTCACCCTCTCTCAACAAATCACAAAAAAAAGTGCTCCTTTGCTGGATGAAGCTTTTTTGTTTAAATAATGTCCAACTGAAAATTAAATACAATTTATCGCACTTCATTGAACATGCTGTGAGCTATTTTATTCAGTGGCATATACGTCAAAAGTCAAGTCCCCCCGATAAGCATTTATGCAGTGTATATTACTACTCTTATTGTGAAAGGTAAAAACAGAAGGTGCCTGTGCTGCGCTGCAATTGACACGTGAGCCGCATCAAAAGTTGGCCATCCTGGTTTATGTGTGGAGATTTGACAGGCAAAGAATCTGTAATATATCTGACAATGATCAGCTGATCAGTGGTCATGGTTTCTGCAATATTGATAGCAAGGTATTTAAAAAAAAATCATGATAATATGTTTAGTGTATAAACTTTGCACAAATATCTCACTGAGAAAAAGTATTACCTTGCCTTGCAGCTGTCCAGCCTTGTTCATAGAGATATAATACTGACTCTTCACTCCTTTGATAGCCAGTATGCCGCCTTCAGACACTGTCCTGATCTCCAGGATACCTGCCAGACAGTCACACAGTCAGAACACTGAGACATATCACAGGACAGATAAGACATGACTGACATCCAGCCTTCACTCCGGCTCTACGCTGCTCTCAACATTCATCTTCATTAACAAACAGGATGGAAGTTCCTGTGGTTAATCAGTCTGTGGTCTCTCTGGCTTTATTCAAGCCTTGTTAAATGGCCTGGGTGGCCATTACACAAACCACAACCTATGCCATAGCACATATGGGAGACAGATTAGGCCTCACTCTCCTGGGATTGAGAAAACTACCTCCTTGCATTTGCTTTGCACGCTACGTTTTGCGGCCTGCCCTTCAAGTCTGTGGGAGAGTGAAAACACTCACACGTAACTTTTGTGGTTTGGGATTATGCAACTTCAGAACAAGTTGTAGATTCAGTATTTCTAGGGAACATACCTGGAGGCATTATTTTGTGAAGCAGTTAGTACTTGTTTTTGCTTTGAAACCCAATGAATGTGATTTCTTTAGACTTGATGCTTTAAAATCAATCTGTGTGTCTTTTTGAAAGGCTAATGTTAATTCAATCTTTAAAAGTTACACATACAAATGTACCAGATCTCATTTACATTGAAATGTATATACCCATATGTCTATTAACAATATTTTCAGTTATGATGTTCCAAACCCTGTGAAACTGAAGGAGCTGAGTATCTCACAGGAGTTTTGAAATGCTTTTTACTTTATCATTTGATCACAATAATACACAGATAACTGATTATTAGTCCAGCAGTCTTACAGATTAATAAAATGTCTCATCATCATATAAAAGCAAAACAAAACATTAACTTTAACGTCTAGAGTAAAGCTAAGATTAAAACAAAAATAAGTTGTTCAAGAACACCAACGAGACCCATATCATAGATTGTTATGTCATATAAACATTTCTGCAATATGTTTGTCTGAACAAATTGCAGAAAGGCTTTCATTTGACAGGCAGAGAAAGAAGGGAAGAACTCTATTAAAGCTCTTCAGACGGACACTGAGCATGCAGCATTTGAGTGTTTGATCACAAACAGATGGCAGTCTCCCATCAATCTAGGAATGTTGTTTGTTCTCTGCTTTCTCTTGATATTTGACTTAATATTGTTGCCCTTTGAGTGCTCATATTTATAATATCTGCTCTTCTTTTCGCCTCCTTAAATTGCTTCATCTGACGTGACTTGGCTAAGGTCTTTAAAGTTGGTTGAGCACATTTGTAAATAATTTGTAAAGCGATCATACATTCTGAGTCAGTTAACCAACGTTTTTTTAATGAACCACACACTGGTGGCATCTGTAGGTGCAGCAGTGCGTTTTTATGCTTGTTAAGAGGCATAACCTCATATACTGCATATAGCATGGAATTGCTGTTCCCATAATATTACATGTAACAGCCACAGTTGTTTGGTCTACTGTGGAAAGGGGGAACACATTTCCACACACATGCACATATTGTTAACATTTTGGCTTTGATGCAGAGAGCCTCTCAGGCTATCCTCAGCTTGAACAGATTTGTTATCATTCGCTGGTCCACCCCTTGGATAAGTAAAATAACTTGTGGGAGATCCCTAATCCTGCTTCTTCTGAACAGTTTAAATCTGGTGTTTACTGTACAATCAATGGCCTCACAGGAACAGTGCATTATTATACAGACAAATTCTAGAATAACATTTTCTGCTTCATACTAAACATGTTGACATCCAGCAAATTAATTTTCATAACTTTAGATTGCTTTGTCATCATGTCTAAAACTACAAAAAACCCTCACTGTATTATTATCAGAATATGCATATTTCAGTTTGGCAAACTTTAGGTTATTTCAATGTGAAGAAACAATGAAATGCTTTATAAAACATCAGAAGAGGTTTTCAAACATCACTTGAACTTTATGAAAAACATTTGCTTAATAAATGTTTATAATGTGTTTCATTGTTCATTATTTATTTGAAATGGTTATTATAAAATGTTACCAAACTTAACATCAGGCTCAATGACTTTCATTTGGCTGAACAGCGGGTCTTTCATGCCACAGTCTTGGTGACATCGTAGAGAACAAATCTAAAACATACTTCTACCCACTTCTAATTTTACTGACTTCTCTGTTTGTCAGTTGTCATGCTGTGGTTTACAGTTTGTTAACTGCCTCACTGAGAGTTGTTTATATGCTTTACGCTGCGGCTTAACATAAGTTTTTATTGATATTATTATCATCTTTAGTTTAAACCTAAATTAAGCTATGCCGTGGTGTTTCACTTAGACACAAATATGCTTATGTTTACCATTTACTGTTTGATAAATCTGTTATTTTATACATAACATGGTTTGTTTCTGAGGGTTTGTTTACACATTCACAACAAACCCAATTTTACTGGAAATAATTGAGTTTTTTTTGTTTCTTGTTTTAGACATTTTAGTTCTCCATCATTGCAAGTACAGAAGCTTAGAAATAAAAAAGCAAATAAAGAAAATACCAGTATCCACATTCTAAAATATAACAACCCTTTCACACATGAAGAAAAACTTGTGTGGTGCAAGAGATGAGTTGACTGGAAGTAAGTCTATATCTTTGTTGCAGAGGCACATGGAATGTGGAGAAATCAAACATAATGCAGGTCCAAGTGTCTCATTTCGGTTTCTTCTTTTTTAAAGTTCTCCTTTTGTAAAAAACAAAACAAAAAACCCTTATGCAATCAGCTCTTCAGGACTTCTTGTTAACTTCAGCCAAAAAGCATGACTCACTGATTTATTACATATATATCCTGCACCACGCTTGTCTCTTCAAAGGCTTATTGGTTAAGTTGCTCTGTGCTTTTAGCGTGCGATTGTCAGCCACATATGGGTGTATCAATTTTTTCTGTCTTTCACTGCCAATTGTTGCACAAGCATCTTTTCCATCCACTGTGAAGCATTTCCCTGTGAAGCCAACATTCCAGGCAGAGACACTGTCAGATAGGAGGAAATGATAACTACTTAAAACATCCTCACTATGACAGAGATTTCCATTAGGATCTTAAAAACACGAACTTTGGTGAATGTTGACTCTGCTGCAGTGGGTCTAACAATTTACCACAATAAGAGAGAAAATAAGTTACAGAAATAGCCTTTCAAGTATTTACCTGGCATGCATTATTTGCTTGTAGTTGTATGGAGCAGTGATTCTGGACACTACCCACAGGTTCATCAGGGGTCCAACATTACGACTCCCTTTTCTAGTACTCCGGGATAAGGGGTTGTCCCCAGATCTTATTGTGACAGTGCAAGATTGTGAGAAAGTGGCCTGGCACCCACCCGTCTCCAAGACCCTTCAGTTTACTTACTTGTGTTTAGATGATGTTATGATTTAACAAGCCAAAGTCTCCACCTGCTTCATTTTACCTCTGTCAATTTGGCTGCTCTAACAGAGACACATGACCCATTAACACTGTGATTACACTGTGGAGGACTCTGTCCAATAACACCTCCCACGTGCTGCTGTCACCTTGACAGGCCAACAGTTCATTACTGACTCAGTGGAAAGATTTTACAACTAAAGAAAGGAACTTACTTTCCAGAAAACAAATGCAGAGAAACTTAAGAGTTAACCACAAGTATCATAATTAGAGAAAATGCAACTAATTACATTTCCTCAATTACTGTACTGTTGTTCAAATTCCAGTTATTTGTACCTTTTCTTGAGTATTTCTGTTTGCTGCTGCTTTGCTCTTGGACTCCACTATGTTTCGGAGGCAAATATTGTACTTTTTACCTCATTACATATATTTGATATCTTTAGTTACTAGTTACTTTGCCGATGACATGCTGCATCAGAGCCAAAGTAGAGCCAATCTTTTAATTGATTTATTTATCAGCAATCGGATAAAAAAAAACAAAAAAAAACACCTACTATGATAATCAGAAAAATGTTGACTTGCCTCCAATAAACAACAAGGCCAATAATCAGTCCCTCCCTACACATCCGTACAGTACTTAGATACTTGAGTACATCTATTGCCAGATACTTTGGGATACTTTACCCTATTACTCTTTCTAACAAACCATTGGTATCATAATTTGAGAAAAAGAGCAGAGACCTAATGTAACTTATTACATTTACTCAAATTCTGTGTTTATGTACATTTTTTAAGGTATTTGTACCTTCCTTGAGTATTTCTATTGTCTGCTACTTTACACTTGGACTACACAACATTTTGAAAGGAAGTTGTGTTTTACCTCCACTACATGTATTTGAAAACTTTAGTTACTATTTACTACTGAGTTACTTTGCAGATTACATGCGGTATCAGAGCCAAAGTAGGACAAAAACGTTATATGGCCCCCAATAATCTGCCAGGCTAATAACCATCCGCACTTGAGTAAACAGTATAAACGTGCATCTGAGTAAACTGTATGTATAATTTACTTTTACTTGAACATCTGATACAGTACGTGTATTGCTAGATACTTTAAGATTAACCAGTTACTATTTGTATGGGAGACTTTTCTTATATGGACAGATGATATTAGAATTTAACAAAGAGAGCTGTGAACAGATGTAACTGACTTACATTTTACTCAAGTACCTTCCTTGAGTATTTTCATTTTCTGCTACTTTGGACTACACTACATTTTGAAGAGACGTATTGTAATGTATTGTGTTTTTTACTCTACACATCACTACACTTCATTCTCTTCTATTCCACTACATTTTGGGGCAAATATTATACTTTTGTACTCAATTATATTTATTTGATATCTTCAGTTACTAGTTACTTTGCTGTAAGACTTTTATCCTACAGTATTTCCCCACAGTATTTGTATTAGTGACTTTCAGTTTTAACAGAGTAGCATGTTAGCACATTATCTTTACTTTTACTCAAGGGGTGTGTTGGGGTACTTTTTACAACACTGAAAAAGAGTCATCCTTACTGTGGCAGTTGGTCGAATCTTGAGTCCCATTGATGTTGCCATTGTCATCAATAGTTAGGAACCATTGCGTGCGGCTGAACAGCTGTCGGATGCGCACATCTCCTCCCTCCATGTAGTCGTAGTTCCTGGTGTGGCGCTCGTGTCTGGAGCAGTTCATGATGGCGGCAAGTTGCTCAGGAGTGCAGTCACCGTAGACCACACACACGCTGCCGAACAGGAAGATTGCATGCAG
Organism: Acanthopagrus latus; assembly: GCF_904848185.1. Lineage (NCBI taxonomy): Eukaryota > Metazoa > Chordata > Actinopteri > Spariformes > Sparidae > Acanthopagrus > Acanthopagrus latus. Next base: position 4,562,148 of record NC_051042.1, on the reverse strand, counting down.
GTACAGTCCCGAGAACAGATTTTGAAGGTTCCATGTCAGCATCCATTTGCGCATTATAATACAATGCAGTGGGGATCAATGAACAACATACTGAAATGTGAGATAGAGATCTGTATGCTATTCCACAGCCCAGCGACCCCCTGACCCCTGACTTGGTGACCCTTGTGTTGTGACCTCTGGGTCCCTGTTCCAGCAGCAGGGATTCCTAGTAGGATGTTCAGACAGGGCAATTGTGGAGGAGATTTTGTGAAGCTGGTTGGGGTTGGCTGAAACTGGAGAGTGGTGTGACAAAGACAGGTGACAGGATTAGGAGATGGTGTCTCTCTTTAGTCCTCAGTAGTGGTGAGCGATGACTGCTCCATCGTCTGTTGACTATAGTCCGACAGAGAACGTCATAATCCAGCTCAGGAAATGTTACTCAGGATGTCACTAAGAAACAGAGTAGAGAATATCGATTATGCAGGTGAAAAAATATTTACACTCGAGTACATTTATAAATTGGAGGACTTTGATATAGTAGCTCCTAAAAGTAAATGATCACTGGGATTCACCTAATCCGATTTCTATAAATTGTCCAACGGCTGTCAGAGAGCTTCTGGTGTTATCTGTTCGTATGAATATGTATCCGACATTTCCTAGTATTAAATCAACATTTATGTGGTGTACTTCGACGAGTTGTCTCCCCATTATGAACACACAATGGTGAAATATTACATCAGTGCCCCTGGATCACTTCATAGGTCTATGATGTGTTTCTCCTACATATCATTCATGCAATATTTACATTTAAACAACAGTTAAACAATAGTTTAATGACTTACATGTGCTCTGAGTGATGACAGCAGTAGTCAGAGGTGTGTTCCCTTTCAGTGAGACTTTTAAATTGAAGACTCTTTAGTTCTAAAGCTGAAGTCTCACTTGTAAAACAAGTCCAATAATGCAAAGCTGAGCAAGAGCTGGGAGCTTCTGTCAGTTCCCATGGATGTCTCCCTGATTCTGGCAGGCTGACTCTCTGCATCTTCCACTGTCGCTGTGCACTCTGCTTAGATAAATGCCTCCTGCTGACCTCACTTGAGAGCAATTAGATCCCAACCAGTCAGCTGTCCCTGGCCCAGATGCAATAGAGAAACACCCTCTGCCTGCCTCTTACTGTCACTCACCCACTGGACATGAGAGGGAGCTATGAACTCTTAGAATAGCAGGCTTTCCTCGGTATGCACTCCTAAATACTTTATAAGAACATTTGAATGCACATTCACCCTTGCAGAACTTGCTACAACCTCTACCTTTTTACAAGAAACATCTTGCATTTAAATAGGTCTGTGCTGTGCTTTTCACAGATCTCATAGTGACTCACAATCACTTCACTGATGGTTTAGATATTTGCTCCAATGACAAAGCTTTGAAGAATTTCTTCCCTATAATTTAAGATGTCACAATTTATTAGTGGCTTCACTAAACTGTGCTGAATCATTGGTGTGGATTTATTGACTTAAGTAAGAAGGAAAGAAAAAAACTTCAAAGTGGCCCTTTACTTCTCATTCTTATTGAGTGTAATAGTGGGAAGCAATAAGTCATGGCTGGCAGGTATCAATCCAAGGGGAGAAAAACAGAAGACATAACTGCTCAGAAGTAGTCATTTCTGTGTCAGGGGTCATGTGCTCTTTCACGTTTTGTGTTTGTATCTTAAGTCACAATTTATTGCCTTACATACCTGGCCTTTCCTTGGACTCACCACTTCAAAAGTTTATATGGTCCTTAATGACGTGCTCCCCTGAGGAGGTCAGCGCTGTAGGCCTGAGAGAGAGGGACTTCTGGCCGCAGCAGGTCTCCTTCTCATCTCTAAACTGGGGGTCATAAAGACCTGATCTATTAGGTGTCACTCTGGCCTGTTCACCTGTCCCTTCTATCACCTCAAAGACAGTTCACACTCTGCGCCAATTATTACAAATACCCCCTAGAAAAACGTAGACATTACAATTAATACAGTTATTGTTTCAGTATGACTAGTCATTTAATGAGTAATCAATTAAAGAATGAAAATATTTTTTTCACATGGGTGGACTACAGTTTATTAGAGGTTTACAGTACAGACCTACAGTCCATGAATTACCACGTTCTCATGGTGAAGGGGTTTGCGTGACCCTAGAAGCCGTGTTGTCAGAGGCAAGTTGCACCTGGAAGGGTCCCCCTTGGCAAATTGCTACCAGGAGAGAGGCCAGACGAGGCAATTCCAAGTCCCCCATGAATTGACCTCAAGAGCAATGAATGACCACACCTGGAATCTGGAAATGGGGGCCCCCTCCTGTAGACAGACCTTCAAGGGGAGCTTGCAGGTGAGATCTTACTGGCTGGGCCTACGGGGTCTGGTCATACTCAAAGCATCACAGGGTATCTTATGTGGGCTCACTTCCTGCAAGGATCTCTGTTGGGTAATAGTGCCATGCCAGCTGGGCAAACCATAGGAGGACTGTCCCTCAGAATGGTGGGAAGGGTGCTGGAGCCAGTCCAGAAGATTGAGCCATACCATGGCAATGTGTCTGACCTCCCTTTAACACACAGCACCAACTGAGGATCAGTGTCCTGGCACACCAGGCCAATGGCCGACTATCGACCAATGTAGGGGTAAACTCTGGATGTTTTAGTTTTTGCTTTTTTGCCAAATGAGCATGTTGAATTGGCAGCTGACCCCATCAATGAGAGAAATCACTCTGAATAAAATTTCACTAAAGAGAATCATTACAAGAGAAGAGAAATGTAAAATGAAAGGGGCCCTAGAGAGGCCACAGCTTGAGGAAAAGGTCACTTCCAGTCCTTTCACTCCTCCACGTGCTGACCGTTTCGTGGCATTTGGTTTGAGGTCGGGGTGCTAAAGAAATGGAGTGTATGTTTTACTGGATAAGCAGTTGTTCCAACTAGTGACCCTTGTTCTCATCTTGGGTTGGGTCAGTGGACACAAGGAAATGATGAATGGGAGACCTGCTTGGAGATGTCTAACAACTTTGCTGCCATAATTGAAAGCCAAGTGATGTGACAATGTAAAGATTCAGATTTATGCAGCTGAGCAGTCCAACAGCATGCAGCTGTGACATATCTTAAATAGTTGATTGCAGCAGTTAAATATACCTCTTTGAACATTTTTTACAACAGTCCTATGTTGACAGGTTAAGGGCAGCACCATTGATCTTACATGATGAGGAAATGGGAGACAAGGAAACAGGAGACTTCAAACTCTCTTCAGCATATTAGGTTTTGGTGCCCAGACTTTGTTCTTGAAAGGTGTTAAGGCTTACAACACACAACATTAGTTTAATGTTCTGAACAGATCAAATATCTTTGTCGTAGGATCTGGTTTGGAGCATTCACTGCTGAAGTAGTGCCCTGTTTTGTTTGTCAGATTTTTCTTACTGTTGTGTTCCTTCCAACTCATTTGTGTTTTAAGCCTCGGAGCCTTGAGACTGTAAGATGATCTGCCTGAGGACTTTAAATCATTCCTAACAAACACATCTGGAGACACTGTTCTTTTAGCTTACATGTTTTTTTTCTTGAATTCTTGTTGTTGATTTAGTTGGGAAATTTAAGTTTAATTAAAATAATACCAATTTTGCCTGGATTTATCAGAAAACCGACAGAGCTGATGCTATAACATCCAACCCTGTGCATTTCCAAGAGTAAGATAAAATCAATTATTCAGATGACTGATTTTAAGACAGCCCTATTTGTTACCTTTTCTTCTCTCGTTCTTTTATTATACTAATTATAGCTAACATGATAGTAATTTTTGTTTATCATAGCATTGTATGAATGGTGGTAGTAGTATCACTTAGTGTAAAATAAGTGAAACTGGAGAGTAATGCAAGCTGTATGTGTCCTCAGTTGACACTTTATGTATAGTGTATAAACTGTAGGCATACATTTCCTGTACTTTATTCTTGTGTGTGTGTGTGTGTGTGTGTGTGTGTGTGTGTGCATACGTGTGTGTGTGTGTGTGTGTGTGTGTATGTGTGTGTGTGTGTGTGTGTGTGTGTTTGTGGTTGCACGCTGTATGTGTGTGTGCAGGTAGTTTGGTTTTATAGCCTGAATGGCTGCCTGCTGTCGTTCAAGGATCAAAGGCCCAGAGCTGTCTGGAGTTTACAGTAGCAGAGGAAGTGCCTCACGGGCAGGCACACTAAACATGCGTGAGTGAACCTCTTTAAGTCTCATTGCCTTCACTCCTGTCAGTCTGCCTCCCTCCACTTTGTTTATCTCTCTTTCTCTCTTTTTCTGAGTTATTTGCTGTCTGGACAAGCTGAGGTCAGCTTTTAAAATCGTACAACTCCTTTTAATTGATTCCCATTGTTGAATGTTATGTTGAGCGTTGTTGCAGCCAGTAGAGAGTCTGTGATGGGTTAGATGATTGCAGTGTAACACGCAAACATGCAAGCTCACCATGAACTCAAATCCTGTTCCAACTCCAAATCCAGACTAACCTCCAGCTCTAGTCACAGAGCTCTGCTATGTGTCTGTCTGCTTCATCCAGCATAAACTCACAGTGGCGCTGTCATAAGTCGGCCTCATTGCTGCTTTTTGTTAAGTTTGTGTGTTTATTAGGCTCATGTGTAACTTTTCCTACATTGCTGTACCATTGGACTGTGATAGAGATAGCTAATGAAGAAGAAGTCATTTTTTTTCCTTGTTTATGAAGTTGGCTAGTTCAGACATGTTTCAGCATTATACACCCCAGAATTCTGGGATTTATTTTTACATTTTTCTGATTGGAACTATATCATGCAAATCATTTCATTTGGTAAAGGTTCACTTGATACGTAGTTGTTGAGAAAGTCTTTTCCAATCCCTCCAATGCAGGACAGGAATATTGCCTTGTGATAGATCACCCTGTTGTATCTGAAGGACCTCTTGGGGCGTTTGCACGAGGCTAGATCCACAATTTATGATAGTTTCCACTATTACTACAGCGACATCTGCCTACACACAGTGTCTGCTCTAACACTCTAAAAGCATTCCTGGATGAAGAAGAGCCTGTGTGTGTGTTTGTGCGTGTGTGTGTGCATGTGCATGTGTGTGCATGAGTGTGTTTGTGCTCTTTACCCTGTCTTGCACTGATATGACTGCATTTATGCCGGGAGAATGGATTATGTCTAAGGTCAGTCTATTCTTAGCACTGTTTTAGACTGTTTGGGTTTAGCTTTTGCTTTCTAAATTCCACGATAATTGGGGATCTCTGGAGATGGAGCCTCACAACATTAGCTCCAACTATAAATAACTTAGCTTACGAGCACACACACACACATACACACATTGTACAGTCATTCACACACACACACACACACACCAAGTGGTGCAACCTTTTGAACAGATGATTGTTTTTATTTAAATAGTGGTTAACAGTAAACTGGTCACAAAGCCAGATCAGTTTGGAAAGTGAAATACTTTAAGTTCACTGGGGAAAGATCAGGAACAAACTCTTAAATTCCAATAGATTACTGTCCTTTTTCAGCCAACATCATGCGTCTCCCAGGGTTAACCATCAGTGTGATTGATTTAAAATAGCCTGGATGAAACTTGTTATAAAAACTTCATCTCACCAAGTCAAAGAAAGCTCTCAATTTCTCTGAAATTCTTCAAATGTGACAAAACTGCATTTGTTCCAAGTTAAATATTGTCTCACGAAAACAACAGTTTCCAAGTGTTGAGCCTGTACTCACCATTTATGGTAGTGTACAAATACGAATAGTGACGCTTTTGTCTGTGACTGCAGCCTTTGGATTTTGCAAACACACCATGAGTATACACAATGACACAGACACACATACATACACACACACTGCCTGTCTGCTCAGCTCTTTGAAGCTTCTCTTCCTGGGTCCTGCTGACACATCGAGTGTTAGTGCAGTAAAAGGTGACACATGGTTAAAGCTCAGGTTGTCACTCACACTTGCTGCCTCTGGTCTGAGGTGTGAGATGGGGGTTCCTAATGTTTTGTGGTCTCCCCCTATAGATTTTATTACCCACAAGGATTTCTCTTGAATGTACCGAATGAAATACATTTAGTCAAACTTCATTGCCAAATTTCATGAGAGCTACAAATTTAACAGCAGAAATACTGAGTAATGATAAAGTTGTTGTGAAAAGTTAATGTTAGAAGGTTTCTGTTTAATATGCACCGATTTGTTGGTAGTCACTCTTCGTAATGTTGCAGGCAGTTGCAGTGCATTAGGGCCGGTGTAATCGGCCTTGTTAGAGAATGTGAACCGGTGTTGTGCTTCACCGTTGGGGGAATACTCTGATCCCGTCTAATGCAGGAACAGCTGTTAGGGATCACAGTCTTAACTGCTCACCATATCTGTTCATGTATCAGAAAAACAGAGCCTTGCTTATAAAGACACACTCTGCCTTAGTGGCTTTGAAGGAGAAAGAGGTTCTAAAATAAGCACTTTGAGTTTGAGTCAGGACTGTGGACAGTTTACATAGAAACCTCTAATTCAGTTCGTATTTATAATTTGAAGCATAAATTCATGAAGAAAAGATACCAGCTGTTTTCTGGAGTACAGATGAGTCATTTTGCAATCCCTGAACTTTTTATTAGCTGTTGACCAGTTGTTGTTTTTTTCTTGCCGTTACCCCCCATGTTTGACTTTCCACTTATCCCACTTTTTTGACTGAAATGCATCATATATATATATATATATATATATATATATATATATATATATATATATATATATATATATATATATATATATATATATATATATATATATACACATATATACATATATATATACACATATATACATATATATATATATATATATATATATATATATATATATATATATATATATATATATATATATATATATATATATATATATATATATATATACATATTTTTTATTTTAGCATTTTACACCCAGTTCCTCCTAAATCTGGTACGCCTAAATTAAAAAAAACATTTAAAAAAATGTTTTGATTGTCAGTTGGGCAGTTGGTTCACAAATTTGGTCCAGATTGTCATCCTTTTGTTAGATCCTTATTTATCCTTATTTATTTGAATGCAATGGTATCCAGTAGGGATGGGGTTGATCCGACCCAGTATCCAATACTAATGTAATTCACAGATCGAAAATTTCCGATCCAACCTGTAGAGATTTCCGATCCATGAGCCATGTCTGTGCTTTAACGTCTGCTGAAATGAATGCACAATTGATTCCTGCTGGCTAGTCTGCTAGCTGGCTGCAAACTGTGGGAAGGAGGTGTGGCTCAATGAGACACAGAGTTATGAGACATGCCCCCATTCAGGAAATCCATTCGACAGTTTGCAGCCAGCTAGCAGGCTAGCATTGAGCAGCACTGTATCTAGCCATCATGTCCGCTGAGTGGAAATATTTTACACTGGAAACGCCGCTAAGCAAGACAGCAAAATGCAATGTTTGCAAAGCCGATGTACAAAACCACTAATGCAATTAAACATTTAAAAAAGCACCACGTGAAAGCGCGAGGAATTTTTAGCCATTGGACAGAAAGACAAAAGCAGCCATCAGGAATCACTTCTGGAGTCATTCCAGAAGCAAGGTAAACTCCCAGCAGACAACGTGAAAGTTAAAGGGATTACCAAGAAGTTGCTCAACTTCATCGAACTCGACTACCAACCATTATCAGTGGTGGAAAACGCAGCCTGATTGAACACTTGCAGCCACGGTATAGTTTACTATTCAGGAGATACTTATTAGAGACTGCGCTACCTGAACTATACAACCGAGTGTCAACCAAGTTAGCTGAAAAGTTAAAAGGAGTTCCAGCCCTGAGCTTTACCACAGATATTTGGACTTCAGATGTCTGCCCAATGTCATACTTGCCTGTAGAGAGGAGTTTATTTAAGCCTCATGTAAAATCAACAGTAATGATAATAATAATATTAAAGCAAACTGAGCTCTGGTATCGGAATAGTATCGGTATCGGCAGATATCCAAATTCAGGTATCAGGATCAGATTAGAAGTGAAAAAATGTGGACCGGTGCATCCCTAGTATCAAGAGGGTCTTCCTGCTAACAAAGTATGTTAGCGCTGTGTTACAGAGCATGTTAGCATTGTCCTACTGACTTCAGCGTGTTGTATAGCTTCAAAGCATGGCTGTAGATGTTCAGATTGCCAATGTTCTAGCTGTTAAAATTGGATTTCAATGCGCACCTTGTGTAGCTCACAGCACGACACACAACAGCAATGTCAAATCAAGAGAGACAGAAGTTTATCTGTGCAGCTGAGCGGGATCCAGGCTGTTATTAACAGAGCAGGATAGAAGACAACACAGAAAACAACAGGCCATGTACCCAAGTTGAAATAAACGGTCTCTGTGCCTTGACAGTGTGATTGTTTATAAAGTAAGTTGATTGATGATGCTTCTGTGTTGGAAAGCTGCGTCACTAGCATTCGGAGTTACTGGCGTCTATGACTTTACCATATCAACAAACGCAGATGTGTTGTAGATGTCTTGACCAAAAATCCAATGCGATCATTTGCAAATAGCAGTGCAGACTCTCCTACTTTTAGTCAGTTTCTTCTGCTCTCTGAACACAGACTTTGTCTCTGTTAAGGTTTCAGTTACAGTTCATGCTCTGCCGTGCACTGTACCACGGTTATTTTAACAACAAGGAAAGCAGCACATTTACGAAATAGGCAGAAGTCTAATAGACTAATATATATGATATATGTTACATCATACTGATAGATCATCATATTCATGTAACATATATCAATAGTACTGGCAGTTCTACACAGTACTCCTGTCTCAAAGGCAAAACAGTGGGTGGTAAGACCTAATTTTCTTTATCCTTGTTTGTCATTTGTTATGTCTGTGTTGTGCCTTTTTCTCTGTTCACCCAATTCATGGAAGGTTAAATTGCTGTGGTCACGTCCACATGAAGCACCACTCAGTTTTTGTTAACCTTCATCTCTGGGTCTGAAGCCTGTAACATTCACTGTACGATTGTGACTAAAGTAAATTGTTTATTGGAAAATATTTCTGCTGGGAAAACCTTGAAAAATGATCGGACGCTTAAGGGCAAACTCCATGACAAATTTAAAGTACAAGTCAAGGAGACTGAACATGGAGGTCTTGTTTGATTTCGCTCTCTCTCTCCCTCTCCTCTTTCCTATTTACTGCCTTGGTTTGGTCCTCTGCCTTTGACCCATCTTGTTATCTTAGCTTTAATATTGTGATGAAGAAGAACATAGCTGTATTCATCTATTATGTACTGGACTGAAACTCCATTCTGTTAACTAGTCAAGGCAGTCAGTGGTGTTGAACGTTTATATGACTAATATTTTTATTCTTAAAAACTCAAACTTCCACTGCACATACAGGGGAAATATTTTATATTTTTGATTTCATATCCATATACCCTGAGCCAACAATCAGGAGCTCAAACAGTGTTACATACATGTCACAGAAATACTGCCATTACTTGATGCTAAGATGAGTATTAGAATCAAACTACACAAACCAATTGTGCCCTTAATCACTCCCAGCACCCACGTGTTGTTTAAATACTGCTTCATTTGGAGAATTATCTTAAATTAGTACGTCAGATAACACTCTACTCTGGGTGATTGCTGTCACGACTGTTTTCAAAACCACAGTTGCTTTCCTCTTTGACACAAAATACTTCCAGATGGATTAATCTCCCTGTCCCCGTTTCTCTCTCTCACTCTTCCTCCAGCCGTTGCCTCTTTGTCACGTTATCTACGTCTGTCTCTGTGTTTACAGCCATACAGCTGTAGTGCAGGTTGTCTTACAACAATAATAACTTGTTAAAATGCACAACATGCTTTTAAAAACAGACTAACAAATAGCGTGCTAATAAAATGCCATGGCTCGTCTAGGTACAGCTCTTTACGTTGTAGTCTTATCATAAAACATAGGGGGGGATTTCAAACAGCAGGGTGCAGTGATAATAACACGTATGAGGTTCAAATAACTGTATTAACTTCATGAAAAGAGCCATGTGTGGCGCTTTACTGAGCTAAATGGGGCACTTAATGAGCCTGGCATGAATCTGGAATTGGATGGGGATGTGGAAAGTAGGGCTGCGGTACAGTGGGGACAAAAGAGCGCCACAGTTACAACAATTCATCCTGTGGGGAACATGGGAACATTAATATCCAATAATATCCACTAGAGTGCCTTAGAGGAAAAGTTAGGAAATCACCAAAATCTTTAGGATTTGTTCTCTGGGCACCGTGGCTATTTGTTACAAATTGTTTTTCAATCGATCCAAAAGTTGTTAAGAAATGTTTTTCAAAACGTTCAACCCACAGTGACACAAGAGGAAAAGTCAGGGGATCACCAGCAATATTCGGCTTTCTTCTCTGAGGGCCATGACTGACTGTGCAAAATTTCAGGGCAGTCCATCTGATGATGGTGGTGGACCTACTGAGTGAGTGCAGACTGATGTAGCCATTTCCCTGAAGCCCAATCCCAGTCTGACTAAGAATATTACAATGCAGACTGAAACTATACTTTTTGAGCCATCTGGACATTTATAGTTCATTTTAATTTAAGCTGTGAACAGAGCAAGAACAAGAACAAGCTTATTTTGCTTTAACTTATTATTGTGAAGAAAATGGTGAGTGCACAAAGTAATGGCTGTAAAATAATGACACTGTCAATGTTTAGATTGGTTCCCTTTAAACCTCACTGTCACTGTGATCCAGTCAGACTGGCAGCCTGGCACCATTTCTATCTGCTTTCACATCTTCATGATTGACTTAAGGATTGGATTAACTCAAGTTGTGCTCTGTATTGTTGGTAGTTGCCAGTCTGAGGACAATGCAAAGCAATCTGGTTGTCTTTGTGACAGTGGCGCCAGCGATAATACCACTTGGAAATGCTACAGTTGGGGAAATTGTCTGTTTCCAATTCTTCTAGTTTTGTGGTATTAAACTGGCTGACCACTGTGCAGCCGTATGTATTCTCTTGTTTGCGCTGGCCAACACCACCTGGCTGGGTGTGATGATCCTAATGAAGATGTGTTATAAATATTCCACCAACACTGTTCAGCACCAGCGGCAGACACCAGGCAGACAGGTTTCTCAGTTGGTGTCTGGTGAGCTATTGTCTGGTGTCTCTGGACAGGACAGAAAGATGAACTGAAAATCAGTTTGAACTTTGGAAAACAACAGTATTCTTGCAGAAAGCGCATTTTTAGCGATCTGTCTGGCTGTCACACTGTGTTTGTTACTCTACAGTGTTTCATGAACTGTCTGGCAGTTTTATTGAAAAATTGTTGTTTGTAATCTGGACTGTGGATAAGCATTCATGCACAGTGACGTGCACACACAGTTCTGTATCAGAGCTCACTGCTTTACAAGTTTTCACTCCCATCTTCCAAAAGTACATTCATGTACAGTGCTGCACAATTTTATAATTTACAAGGTAAATTTTGAGGTACTTCAACAGTTCCATTTTCTGCTACTTTATACTCTACTTCATTTTGGAGGAAAATATTAAACTTTTTACTCCACTATGTTTATAAAGGAAGGTTAACTCACGATCCATTTCTCTTATAGACTAAATGATTCAATACACTCGTGTTTTGTCATGTGTTCTTCTTATTTGTGTCTCAGAGGAAAACTCCAACTTCCGTTGTCTTTGCACCATCGGTGTCAACAGTGAAACCACTTGGAAAATGCAAAGAGGGACAGGTTGTCTGTCGCCACTTTAAGTAAAAGGTCTTCTGATTGCCACTGGCCAACACAAAGTGTGTGAAAGTAAATCCATTTTCACAAAACAAAAACTGAAGCCTAAAAACAAACAAGGAAAGTGATCGCTCTGTGAATCACTTGTATGGAACACTTGAGTTGTGGTTTGGAGCTGTTGCAGACATTCAGACAGCAGGAGGGACCAGCGAGGGAGGCAGTGAGTGGAGAAACCTCCAGCCAGTCATAAGACACACGCACACACACACACACACACACACACACACACACACGCACACGCACACGCACACGCACGCACACACACACACACACACACACACACACACACACACACACACACACACACACACTAATCAGCTGTCCTTCACTTGTATTGGAAATGGTAATTAGTGAAAATAATATTCAGACGACAAGGACTCGTGATCAGAATTAATCTGCCTCAAGTGAAAGACCAAATAAGATTCCTTATGGGGCAGAGCTCGTTTTGGATTCATCTGAAGCCCTCCTTAATCCTCTCATAGCTACTGGCTTTAGTGGAGCCATAACCATAACACTGAGTCACTCAACTGTTCATTAGCCTCTGAGAGGAATGTCTGTGTCATGTGTTATGACAGAAGATAACGAGAGCCAGTATTTTGTGTTTTATTTTCATAACCCTCATTACTAAAGGATGACAAGTTCATGGATCCGGACTGCTTGTACACAGAGATGCACGCACAGCTGGGAGTTGCATGGTTTTCATGCAAGGTTTTCTCACAACACTGACCAAAATAAATATCTTTTATCAAGTTTACATCTGTTGCTTTCAACACTGAGTCTAATCTCATCGGTATCTTCATGTTTATTTGCATCCACAAGTGAGTCATCCATCATGTTTGTTTGTCTATGCAGACCATCTATGCAGATGTCACAAGTGAATCAGCGTGTGTGTCTGTGTGTGTGCGCACGCAGAGGCTTGTCTACGTCTGCGTGATGTATCCATGTGGTTTTTATTTTTGACAAGTAAAGCACCGTTGTCTGTGGCTTTCAGATAACAGCACCTCTCCATCTCTGTGGTGCCTCCCTCTCTGTCTCATTGTAAGGATGGATGTCTTTTTAATGGTGAGGGTGGGAGAAGCAGATCAGAGCTGGAGAACAGGAGCTGATGTTGGAGGGAGAACAGACACGTTAACCCCTTTGAATTCCTGATAGCAGCTAACTTGCCAGGACGTTTCTCTGTCTGCCTGACGTGATTGGCCTCAAGCTTTCTTTGAGATTATGTAGGTGATGATCTATTAGGGCTGGCTGATATGACCTTAAAATTAGAGCCAGACTGATACAGTGTATCTTTTAGCTGATATTATCAACCTGTCACAGGTTTATTGCATATGTTGGGCCAATATTGAACCATGTTTTTTTAATAAAGAGGTTATAGTGCACAAAAAGATGCTTGGCTTAATTTGATTTGTTGTTTCAGTGCGATTATGTCATTTGTCACATGGACAACAAGGCAATTTCATCAACATTTTTATCGATGTCTGAAACGTAACATGAAACCAATAGGACAGGAGTATAATATCACAGAATTCAAGCACCGTGACAACAACACAACAAATGTGTTGGTGTTTCTTCTACTTTGGATAAGGCAGTTTAGATGCTACAACGGTGTATTGCCTACTACTTATTGATGACACTTTTATATATGTTTTCATGTAGGATACTAATGGACTGATATTCCATCCCTTCTCCTATAAAGCATTTTTGTTTGAGTGAAGTACAACAATTCCAAATATCAGACCCTGTATCTGTATTGGTGCAAATGTGAATGAAGTCTGACTCTGCCAACATATCAATATCAGAGTTTTTCACTCTCTTAATACTGGTATCAGCATCTGCCCACAAAATCGAGTATTGGTCGGGTTCCACTTAAAATAGTATATTGACATTTTAAGCCTATGTTGTGGCACACAGTATACTGTACGGTGACCATTTAAAATCTTATCAAAAGCACTTCATAAATACTAAAACTGGGCAAAGCCAAATAGTCAGTATCACAATGTTTTCAACCAAATACATCTAATCCATCCATCTTTTTATCTCCTGACCTTCATCTTTCCCTGCTAACGTCACTGTCTGAGCAGTATTTTTGCAAGGTCACAGGTCAGACTGTCTAAGTGTTTCATTAAAGTCCTGCATCACCTGGGAAGCCAAGACTTACTGTGAAGGCAGGAGAGTTTAGTAGTGAGACAGAGATGGATGAACAGGGGCTGTTCGTGTGGAGAGCAGGTGTTGTCTGGGGGAAAGAGCCTGGTGCGTGTTGTGTATATGTATGTGTTTGGGTGTGTGTGTCCAACAGAGACCCATTTGGGGCAACATGCATGCGAGAGGCCAGGCCACAGGCCAGAGGAAAAAAAAATTGTGATCAGCTCTGACCTGAACTGGCCCAGTTTATAACTAAAGGTGTGTGCTGCTGTCGTCCTCTTGAACAAAACAAACTAAACCTACCAGGGCGCCATGTGTTTCTGTTTACCTGTGACATCTGTTGTTGGGGAATTAGTCATAAAAAACACTTTAAGATTTACTTAACTGCCATTCTGCGTAGCATCAAGGCACGCACAGTGAAAACTGTTGATATTTCTGAGCAAAATATTAAAAGATAGATTAATACGGATGAACTGTGCAATTAATAGTTATCCATGCATCATGTTTAGATGATCTAAAATTGAAAAGTAAAATTTTAAAATAATCTGTTGCTGTTGCTGCTTGATGCATCTTTTTCACTGTTTTTATTCGGCCTACTTAAAGTTGAAATGTTGCCTGCTTTTTCAATTGTGGATAAATTAATGAATGAAAAAGCTGTTTATTTATTTGACTGTAGTTTATATAAAGTGGCTGCATGGAGACGCCTATTACTCATTACATTTTGAATCATATGTCTGACTTTTCATACCCAAACCACATCCATGTGACAGAAGTAGCCCCTCGTTTTAAGCACATTCTCATTATTTTGTCTTGTCTTTAGTCTGTCCTTGTGGGAAATTCCCCTGTTCTGTGTCTTGTGTCTCTAAGGTTTGCCTTTATGCAAATGTATTTGTATTTGTGCTGTGCGCAAGAGTGCAAAAAGTTGTCCAAATGATGAAAAGCATTTTCATAAAGATTTCATAAATATTGTCATATCGCACAGCCAAACACAGTGTAAAATACATTAATTCCAGTGTGCTGGCATTCTTTTGAACCACATTTATTGGCATTGTCAACCAGGACAGGTGCAACTCCAAAAGCTGAATATTGTGTGCATAGACTCAGGCGGTAGTTGGTGCCAGGTTCGGTTTAACCAGCCCTAATTTGAGAGCCATTAGTCAAAAACAGTAAGTGAAAGATGACTCATATGCAATGTTTCTGCAATATTTAGTAATTCAGTTATTAATTTAATTTTGCAAATGTGAATCAAATAGTATATCAAGAATCACTTGTTGAAGTTTTTGTAATACTTATTCGAGAGGGTGTCATTTCCTCAACAGGGTCCAAAATTAACTGTTCATTAACTGTTCCATCCTCGACTGATGTCTGATAAAGTGAAAAAAACTTCAAATAACTATAGAACTGCAAATGCCACAATGTTATTATGAGCTGCAGCAAATGCTACATGAAATTCTTCTCTGTGGCACCCTGTTGTACCAACAGAGAACAAGGAGGGCCAATCCAGGGATTGTGATACTATTACTTACTGTCATACATTGCATGCAAAAACCAAAACCTGGTCAGTCAACTTATGTGATGTAGCGATAAAATGGTATCTATTCACCGTATTTATGAATTTACTATCAGATACACTGTCTTATTCTACATACAGTAGTTGTTAATTGAGGATGATACTGGTCAAAACATTTTTGAACCTTGCATGACTGAATCAGCCTGAATCCCCTCTCTGGATGCCATGCTTTTTCCATTAACCAAAGAGGACATGGTTCCTCAATTTGAGACGATGACATGCTGAAGGGAAGAAAACATTGAATAAACAGTCCTGGCCGAATGGAGGGATAGCATGAGTTTACAGATTAGTCCTTCCCACAGGGTGGAGGGGCCTATTTCACAATGTGCTTTCACTCAGCCCCTATCTTGAGTTGCGTGAGAGATTTCCATATCTCACACACTCTTGTAAATCACAATTGAACAGTAGTAACTCAGAGAATGAACTCCAAACACGTCTGCTTTCAATTTGGGCCCAGGGGTCCTGCCAAGGCTGGGGCAGACTAAGAGACCACCCCTCAGCGCAGATTACTGGCCTCATCACCTCTCAGGGCGGCAGGAAGGCCTGCCCCGCTCCCGCATAGGACACACACCTCACACCTATGCAGCTGGGGTTGCGTGAGGTGGAGGATGGTGTGTGTGGTTGGGGAGGGGCGCTTCATACGGTGGAATATCTGAATCCACAGTGATACACTTTGATGGTACGCACAAGGAAAAGGAAACCCTCACATTAAAGTTAAAAAAAGAATGTAAAAATGTATCTTTTTTAAAAAAACGTTTTACCTCTTACACAAAATAATGAATAATTAACATTGTCAAAGATTTTAAAACACTAGATGGTGTGATAGTCTAGAGATTTATCTCTATAATGAGAATTGCTACAAATATATATCACTTGTCGGTTCACTGTGCGTGCTCCAAAGTCCTGGCTCTATCTGATCTTTGAAATTACACAATTCGTGAGAGCTAGTGAGAGTTATATTCTCTGCCTCCAGCCCACTTCTGGCCTTACTCAGCAATTGGACACACTAGTTCACATTAAATACTCCCCAGTTACAGACTGTGTGATCCTGTATCATGGAATGCGTGCATGAATCAGTTTCAGAGCTCATCAATATAGTTTCTCCTGTGTGACTTCGCTGTGGTCACACCACTCATCTGCACCACAGACCAGTGTAGCTCTGGGACCACAGCGGAGAAGATTACAGTGATGTTAAAACCTGCCAAGGTCAGGGAAAGCTGTCTGCTGAACACTCACTGTGGTGCTTTCCATGTTCTTGAAACAGACAGTGTGGGTTGCCATATCCCTGAAGGTGGTTTTGCAGTTGTGGTCTGACCAAACAGTGGGCTCAGTGCTCTGTCAGGGCCTCTTTGAAAAGAGCTGGATGAAGGTTTGGGAGCAGAGGAATGAACAGATGCTGTTGTGGCAGAAGGGCATTAGGATATACATATGCAGGATGTGTATACTGTATAATAGAGGACATCAACATTAACAGCAGTGAGCATCTTTGTGTTAGAGCTGTCAAATAAATTACGACTAGTTGAAAATCGTGAGAACGTTCTTTGGTCTATAAATTATCAGAAAAAAAGTGAGAGATTTCAATTAGTGTCACAAGATGACGTCCTCAGATGTCTTGTTTTGTCCACAACCCAAAGGTATTGAGTTTGGTGTCACAGAGGAGTAAAGAAACCAGGAATTATTCCCATTAAACAAGCTGGAATCTGATCATTTTTCACATTTTTTCTCAAAAAGTTACTCAAAGCAAATTGTTGATTCATTACTGCAACTCAGATCTTTATATTCAGATCCTCAGGCTGAACTGGAGCTCCCCCCAATGCAGGTGCCTGAGTGTCATCTCATTCATGATGTACAGTGTGTTATCTCCTGGGTATATGAAAGGTTGTGTAACCCACATGAATGATCAAGATGCATGTATCCCCTGGTGACAAAGAGGTTCTGGTGGTTCACATCTGACTGGAGATCTTCAGTACGTGCCATTCCTTGTCCTCATCTCTCCTCACAACCCGTTCGCCAATATAAATGTTAGCATTTTGTACCATTCTGTAAAACCACGGAAACCGAGTTCAAGCTGTACGTTTGTTTAGGCTGCATTTTCTATTTCTCTCTCGTCTTACTGCTGTGCTTATACTCTGCTTAGATTCTGGCACAAAATCCACTTGGTTATGGCTAGGAAAACATCATTTTTTGGTCACCACAAATGCAGCTGGAGAGCTCCCCAGCACAAAAATATCCAGTGGTGTCACACTTACAAATGCCGCAACCCAGACTTGAAATGCAGTCGTCCATTTGACAGCCTTGTTGTTTATAACTCCACCTGCATGGATAAAGCATGCTAAGTCACTTTATAAATGTAAATGTAATAAATGTGACAGGGCATGTTTTGAACAAATGGCAGTATGGTACATAGCCTTCTGCCATGTCAAACTTGGACATTTCTGTGGTTTACAGAAGTGTTAACATAATATTCTGGCAACTTGGCTGCGCCTCATCTCATTTTGTGTTTAATTTCAACAACTTTCCCAGACTTCTTTCACCCCGGTCCCAAATTACTCCAAATGTGTTGGTGGCAATTGAGAACTAGGGCTGTCAACAGATATTCTAAACTCAAATATATACGAATATGTAAAAAAAAAAAAAAAAAAAACAGAGATTCAATTGTGAAAATTAATATTCGTCTGTGGCAAAAAACACATCAGTGGCTGCTTTGCGAGTGGGCACATGGCATGACTGGTCAGGGACAGGTCACAGGAGTCGCACTTGCACAGCGTCACTCACTGCTGAAAGCGAGACGGGACAAAAACCGTGGCAGATGCAGATGGCAGAGAGAAAAACAAAATGGCAGAAAGTTCAGAGCCCAATTCGGCAGCAGAGAGAGTGGTTTGGACTCTAAGCAACCTAAAAAGCCCTGTTTGGAAAAATTTCGGATTTTGTTCAGTAGACGGCAAAAATGCAGGGCCTGGAGACAAAGTTGTATTCAAGCTGTGTAAGCTACAGTTAGCTTACCATTCCACCACTAGCAACATGAGGGCATATCTCGAAAATGTGCACCCAAATGAGCATGCCATGATGTCTGGAACTCCAACTAAACAGCCACATCTCGACTCATATTTTTCACCGCCCGCCACAAGAGGCGTACACGAAGAAACTTGCTTCGTTCATATGCAAGGGCATGAGGCCAATCAGTATCGTTGATGGCATGGGCTTCAGAGAGTTTTGTCAAGAATTGGAACTGAGGTACCGTATCCCAAAAATATTTATACAAGTAGTTATGTCTTAGTTTGGCCTCCTGTTGTTGACATAATGCGCAAATATAGATATTCAAATGGTTTGAACATACGTGTTTTTTTAGAGCGAATATTCAAACGTCATTTTGGAGCAATTTTGACAGCCCTGTTGAGAACAAATTAATATTTACAAAAAACAATTATGTTAATTAGGCAAATCATTGAATATATTATCTCTGTACTGTTTTACAGTGTTATGTGTCAAAAAGTATTAGCAAAATATCAGTCTTTTTTATTTGTCTGATTTTTTTTAGAATTGGGGGAAGTAATAGAGACACAAAATGACCAAATCATAATAATTATGATAATATTTCAAAACAAAACCAGTAGTAGACTGCTCTTTTAGGATCCGAGACTTAAGTGAAGACCACAAGTAGCTGTGCTGCTGTAGCATCACAGCATCTTGAACAGCAGAGCATCTGACATGTCCATATCGGAACTCTGATTAACCATCTACATTGTGAGTGACTCAAAATCTTTTTACCAAACTAAATGTTACAAAAGTGATTTGTCACTATCATTCTGCAAGATGTTTTTTTTTATTTTTTTTTTTAAACTTCTAGATGTTTCCCATGAAGAAGCTGAGATCTCACGCTCTGTCCCAGACATCATCACTTTGGCATAAATTCATAGTAAATAGCCTGGAGATTACATGCCCACCAGGACCTCACAGGCATAATGTGTCATTGATCTGATTGAGACAGTGGCTGTTTACGTAGCAAATACCAAAGCAATGAAAGATATCACAGAGGTATTATTTCATTTCAAATTTCAAAGTCGTCCAGTAGTAGCACCACACTGGAATCGTGGATAGCTAGGCGAGTTTCGGGCTTCTCCAAAACCACAACAATTGTATGACTCGAAAATATGGAGGCTGCTAGAATAAACATGGCTGTGTGGTCAGGGGGAACCACACACCAAGGCCATGTGGGACAAGAGGAGAGCTTGTTAAAGTGCCCTGAACAATGTGAGAACATCGACAATGTGTTTACTGATCCACAGACAACCTGCAACTTCATCAGAGACAGACGCTTGTAGAAGTTTCACAAGGCAGTCTGTTAACACGTTTCTTGGAGCATGCCAGAGCTCTCCCTAGAACTAATGAGTGATTCCTCCATATTTGACGGCATTACATAAAGACAGCCTGTAATAAAACAAACTCACGCTCTGCCGGCGCAGCCATTCAGGGATGGGAGTCTCACATGAAAAAGCATGACAGAATTTTCTGAGAACCTGAATAATCAGCTTACATTGGAGTTAAGTAGGAACAGAGGGTGGTGGACTCGTGTTTGCTTTCCATTTTCAGCTCTGGCACGAATTCAGGCCACCTTGAAGAATCTGAAAACCATTATCCAGGGCCGTTGGTCAAAAGTGCAGACTGTATAAGATATCACAGCGCTGTGCCCCACAGAGAGACAGAGTGATGAAGATGAAGATGGAGGGGGAGTGAGAGGAGGATGAGGAGGGGTGGTATCATGGATGAGATATCGTGCGAGAGGGGGAGAAATTGAGACTAACAGAAGTTCAACACGCCTTCCTGCACAGACATCTCAATTGCAGCCGGCTTGCCGTGTCATTCATGTGGATGTGTTTGGTTTCACAGACACAAAGGAATCCTCTCAAAGTGATGTAATTCAGAGCAGCCGTGTGTCCATCTGAAGTTACCTTCATGGTTGTCTGACACTCCACCTTTGCATGCACCAGCAGATTAGGTAAAGACAGGCCTGCAGACAGGCCCCTCTATCCCCATTGTTTCCTCCACACGCAGCCAGTGAACATGCATAAAGAGGGGTCACGCACATGAAGAAAGCATCAATCGCTCTCTCATATGGCCCTGAGCACGCTGCTGACTGATGCCTCTTAAAAGGAAGGAGTAATAAAGATAGGTGTGTGTAAATGTAGGTCTGTGAGTGTGACCTGATTTGTGGCAACTTTAATGTGTTGTAGTTGGTTTGGCATCATGAATGTGTTTGTTGACATGTGTGGGCGTGGGAAACGGGTCAGATGGTGTCACTGTGAGACTTTCAGGCAGCAGATCACTCCACTGGATTAACAGCTGTTTGATGTTACAGCATTAATCTTGAATGACAAAGTGGACGTGTAGAATACCATAGGGCAAAACTGATAGTCTACACTGCCTTATGGCACGAATGGCTTAAGATAGTATTACTTATTGGACCTGTTTCTACAAGGCCCCAGCTGGAAAAAAGGGGGCGTATTGGTAACTTAAAAGACAAGCAGACTCAAAGTATACAAAGTCAACAGTCACGCATTTCTTTATTCATGTTTTTCTTTATTTGGATGCCCATTAGCTTCCACCAAGGGGTTGCTAACCTTCTATAGTAATGATACAAATTGAAGTGAACAGAGACTTAAACAACAAAATGAAACAAGAAAGCCAAAGAACGGAAATCAAGTCTGATATAAATGAAAGGCTAAACATTTAATATGTCTTACAGTATGTCATCTTCAATCAGCATAATAAATGTTGGCAATGTATGTACCTTTCTGCAAACCACACATATGCTGACACTTTACATTTCTTTGTTTTGCAACTTTACGTTTCTTTGGGTGTGGTCTCGTGCTGGTTAGGTTTAAGCACAAACAACACTTGGTTAAGTTTATGAAGAGATAATGTTTTAGCTTAAAGTATGTTGTTTCGTCGCCAGAAACATTGCTAGAAAATGTCTGGATGTCTTGTTAAAAATATCCGGTGGTTTTGTTGAAACACAGTCTCGAACCATGGTCTCAGGCTTGGCAGCCTTCCCACTGAGCTGTCACTCCACCAGCATCCCCTCGACCACCTAACATGAAAGTCAGCTTATATACATGCCATGTGAATGTGATATGAAATATTCTAGAGGTGTTGATACATAGGACACGTAGACATTTGAACATATCAGTGGTTTGCAGAGACATAAAATGCCAACATTGCACAGCTGACCACATCTTCCATGGTTCGATCTGTCCACAGTAACAGCTACAGTAGAGAAGACAGAAATGATGGGAACTAAACACTGTACACACATTTGATGTATTACACCAAATGATCTAATTGGTTAATAGCCATCAGTGTGTCATCTTTAAACTGAAGCCTAGTTTTTTTTTTCTTAATATCTCCATTCATATGAGTGCTTTAGCACCCTTTCAGAAATAATCACCATCCAACACCTGAAAAGCCACATCCCAATGCTGATTCACCTACACTGGAAATGCTCATGCCACTGTTAACAGGAAGCAGATTGTACACTCTGGTCGGTTGCTTAGTTACAGAAAATAGGCGGCAGGGAAGGAGACAGGGAAACGGGACTGCTCCTTCAGTCTTCTTAGATAGCTTGTCATCAAAACACTGTAAGCTGTTTTGCTATTGTCTCTCTTTTCCATTGTGGTATTATCATCTGTGTTTGCTTGTTCACATTTGCCAGATATCTTCACCCTGGAAGGAGTTTTCCAAGAGCTTAGTTTTCCACAACCTAATATGCAATTTATATGTGTACAAAAGGCCAAAATGCAGAGAAAAAGCTTTGTCTTAAAAATACCTGTATGTGTGTGTCAACAGGGCCCGAGAGGCTGCATCACCAAGATACAAGAGCTGTAGGATATTCAGTCTTTCCTGTAATACAGGAAAATTCCAGGTCAGGTGTATCAGTCATCTTGTTAACAATGTCAAAGATGAAAATTAAATATCTCGGAGAGAAAATTGGATAAAACCCATGCTGTTGGGAAACTGTTTGATGATGTCACTTCCAGTCTATCATGTGGCTAACCCTTTTCTTCTTCTTTTACCATGCTAAAAAAGTTTAAGGTAACAGGGTTGCATGCAAGTTGTGGAACATGGGTTTCTTGCATAATAATACTTATTTAAAACATTATGTTTTATTAAAAACATGTTTCCCCATCTACAAGTGGCATCTTTGAACAAAACATGTTAAAGTAATGTAACATATTAAATGTCATTTTGACAGTTTTTATTGGAGTTCAATGTGGTCACCAAGGATGTGGGACAAGAGAAAGATAGCATATTAGGGGGTACTCCAGACTTATTTGGTAATTTAAAAAATATTTTCAAATTATTTTTTCTCCCAGATTAATTTGAGTTGGTATCTGGATGAGTAAAAGTTACACAACAACTGCATGATTTTGCATTTTATAAATTCATTATTTGAAATTTCATGGGTGGGATGTAAAATGTCCTCCGACTTTGGAATGGCCCAGCTGTCAGAGGTCCAACAACACTGTATTAGAAATGCATTGCCCTAAACCCATCCCTGGTCCTGAATTTCAGCTGTCAAAAAGTCACTCTAGTGAGCTCTACTGAGCTCTACTGAGAGCAGGCTGTTTCTGTGCCTGCACCTTTAAATGCTAATAAGCTCCGTCTGTCAACTTCTGCTTTGCCTGCTACATGCCCCTCTCAGTAAGAGGATGCCTCTTACGCTATTGGTAGCATGCGCTAATGTTATGGTGGAAGTATGCTATGGCTCGCCGAGATGCTGTCATTCACCCGAACGAGTGTGACCCAGAATCGGACCCAGAAGGAGAGGCTCCTGAAGAAATTCAGACTCTGCGGCTGCAGCAGGACGTTTCAGAATGGTTAGTGTGTCTGAATAATGTTAGTTTGTTCATATGTGTTGTTACACTTATTACCATGTAGCTAATGGCTAACAGCTGGAACATGTTTTCCAGACTTTTTACTGCAACCAAGCTCTATTATAATATTATTAACGTTAAACTTGCTTCAAACACCATTGCATAGTGGACCGAAGCAAAGCTAACTAGTAGTAGCCAATTTCCAGCTGACTTCACCATACTCATAGGCAACTGTAAATACTATCAAAACGTGGCAACACTTACCTGTGGCTCAGGTGCAGTTGCTGGTATGGTCGGGACTGATCCTTTTACGAGGGTCAGTGCCGAGGCAAAGCTAGCTTTGTACTAACCCTCGTTACTGAAGCAGTACGATGTGAAGTGGTTAGCACACACATACAAACTAACAGGAAGTGTAGCCGGCACGTTGTCGCTAAAAATAAACTGCAATCTTACCGCTGGACACACCGAACTTCACCTCGGGGATGAACGCCCCCCCCGGATATCTCCTATCATCGCGCAGAGGAGGCCGGCTTATGGAAATGACTCTTTTCGTTAACGAAAGGAGCTGAATCTGAACAGCCTGTAGGAGCGCCGTTTTACCAGTGGGTGGGCTGCAGAGACCATGCACGACTTGTTTGCTTTCCTCATTCTGGGAGTTGGCAGGCTCATAGAGGACCAGCTTATATATGTAGAGACCAGAGAAAACGTGTTTTTCATAATACAGGACCTTTAAGACAAGAGTCGTATGCTGTTCAAAGAGTAAATCATCCTGTTCAATACCGGGGAGTTTAGTGTTGTCTGTTTGGGTTAGCTTTAATAATGGATTATTGCTGAATGTTTCCAATTTCAATTGATTATATTCCCTGGAAATCTGCTGCTACACACGAATATTGTCCAAGTATTCCCCCGAGGATGAGGAAATGAGCCCAGGTTGATTTTATAAGAGGCAAATTATCCCTCTTTAATGATAGGAGAGCGGGGCGATATCTTTTAAATATTAGATCATTAAATGAGATCATCGAAAAGTAATCATCCCTTGACAGCAATCATGACAGATCCACAGCAGTCTACCTCCGACTCTCACGCTAACACACTGATGTCATTTAAAGCCTCCTCTTCAAAACAGATTGTTGTTTACAGACACTTACACAGTAATGGACTTTCATCACGTTAGGCAGAATTAGTGGAAAAAAAACAGGTGTAAAAATAATGGAACAAATCTGGTGATGTCCCTTGATCAATGCCATAAATAAGAACCATCACATGGTGATTCACAAGTGATCACTCCCTCCCATAAGAAGCAAGTGCAGAGCAGCCTCTGATATGTTTTCATTCTTTTTATTTTTTCCTCATAGTCTGACCACCTGCAACTTGCATATGTCATGCTAGTGCCAGTTAAGACATAAAGTAAATGAAAGCCAGACCTGTGCTTTGGGGTCTAGAAGGAGTTGTAAGGGGGACGTATAATGGGAAAGCAGCACACTCCCTCTGCACTGTACACAACAGTCATTAGGCAACCCATCTGCTGAATGCTTGCATGCTAAGCTGTAATTTTCAGGCTTTCTTGTGTGTGTGTGTGTGTGTGTGTGTGTGTGTGTGTGTGTGTGTGTGTGTGCGAGAGGCTGGTGGTGGCGGGCTGAGAGTAGAAGAGAGATTCTTGTGCGTGAGTATCCATTGTGTGTGTGGGTTTGTGCGTGCGTGCTATTATCTGGATGTCATCATAACCACAAAATCAGGGCCTGATAGTATCTCCCCCTCCCCCTGCTCCTATCCCCAGCCAGAGTCACGAGAGCCGAGGGTCCCCTTTGGCCACACACACCCACGTGCACACACACACACACACACAACACACACACTGACACATAGACACTGCACCATGCTCCCACATTTTGTAGGTAAACATCTCCAGATTGGATGGAATTCCCGCCTCTGTGGGAAATGTGCCCAGAACCATTTGTAAACCCTCTTCTCCGCCGCCTCTTAACTCTTTACAGATTGTAAAAATTCCTATAGTAGGTTCTCAACCCTTTTTTTGTGGGTCGTGACAGTCCAAGACCCAAAAAAAAAAAAAAAAATACAATCACGCAAAACAGCACTATATATTTATCTTTCTCAGGCTGAGCCCTCACAGGTTTGGTTGTGTGTATTCATTTGAGAGCGTACGCATACGCTACACACTATAGCCTGTTGCTTCTGTGTAAATATGTGGTCAGCAGACTTCAACATAACATAGACAGTTTACATGTAGACAACACTGTGAATGATATAGATTTACTGTATTGTGTTGCATGTTACGCATTAAGCCCCTGAGTTTCCTCCAGGGGGAAAGTGTTCGCCTGGTTCCCCTTTACAAGCACCAGAGTCTACAATCGCAGGGAAGCGTTGGCAGTCAGCCAGCCTCCGCTCCGGTCATGGCTAAACCTGAGCCATATGCCTCATCTAAATCAATAATAGATTGTGATATGTGTAATAACATTTGTTTTATCATACTTAGCACGAATATTGTTCCCATAAATATAAAATATTGTGGCAACTGAGCTTGAGTTGCTGAAATGTCTGCACGCAAAGTTTCGTTCAATGCACTGCTGGACCTAGTTTCTTAAACATAGGCTTGGGAAGTAACAGAGCACATGTAATGGGATTACATAGTTAGGATACAAAAGAGGTAACTGTATTGTGGTAAAGTTACATTTCTGTAATAACCTGGGAGGGTTACTTTAAAAATGTATGCAGCCTGCCGAAACACTAGCCTCTCCTCATAACTTGGTCCCAGTCTCGGCTCCAGCTTGTGCCTTTCTCGCTTTTCAACAATGTGTCACAGCTTCAACAGGACTCACCTGAGTCGCTGACACACATGGAGCCGCAGAAGAAGAGAAAAAAAAAATCCTAAATGCGACATTAAAACATCATCAGGTAAAAAAGAAGAGGAACATTTATAAATCCCTTTAAAGAGAAAGGGAATCAAACCCCTGACCTTCTGCCACAGTGGATAAAAAAAAAACCTGCTGAATTATTACGGTATAATGAAGAGAGAATTATTTAGCATATTAAAGCAGAAATAGACACCATTTGTTTCCTGCCTCCTAGTGTTTTCCTGTGGTAGTACTGTTGATGTTGCAATCTGGCAGGTTTTGTTACTAAATTTATCAGAAAGAATAAAATGAAATTCCAATCTATAGGCCGATGGTGTCCTTTTTCAACAGCCATTACACTGCTCAATCAGTTTTTACCTCATATGATAAAGATAAAGCAAAAAAATAAAGTTGTCTATTGACAGTTTAAATAATCATAACGTGTGGTAAAAAAAAAAAAAGTACACACAAACAAGCTGGAAAATATCAATATCAGTTCAAACTGATCAAACTTCTTGCCTGATGTTGCCAGCCACACTGTCATCTGGGCTAGTTTTTTTATGCATGCACTATTGACACAGAGGGGAACAAATGTGGTTTTGATAGGGTTTAATTCAGTTTACAGTCATCTGTGATGATTGGCAAATTTCTGTGAGTTCATATTTGCTTAACCCCCAGCCACAGTGTTAACAGCTATGTGTGTCACCTCTGCGGGCTGCTCCTTATCTTGTACGAACAGCGATTTCATCAAGTGTAGGAAATGGAAGATCACAGTGGATCATCCGTCTCTGGGGAGGTTGTGCAACAGGGCCAGACACAAGTTGTATCCAAACACTGATGCACCAACTAATGCACATGTGCACCACCAGATAGACACAAACACAGACACTTGCTGTCCCGAATATAAACAAGACTAAAGCCATTGAATGGCCATCAGTCCACACTATGTTAAAGATGCTTTCCTTCCACTTAAATGCCTTCTGTCTTTCCTAGAACCGTAATTTGCTGGCATTTACCATTGAGGGCACTCAGAGACAGATAACGTACATCAAAGTAATCTCTCAACAAGGAGCCTGCTTCCATGGAATGGAAAGTTGCTATTCGTGACTGACCATGGAAAATCTCACATGCCTCCCTGGTTGTAGACCACAGGTCTCAGCTCACAATACAGCCAACTCACTGGAAGAGGAATAAACAAAGTAGATCCTAATGGATGAATGTGAGGGCTTTTATTTGATCTGGGAGATTCTCAGAGACTTTAGCCTCAAACATAAGAGCCTGCTGGAGTGACAACAGGTCAGACACAGGGCTAGAGCAGCCTCTCTGCCATATTTACCATGTAAGTTCAGTCACAATATATCTGTGTTAATAAAATGTTATTGTGTGCAACTGTGAGCTTTGGTCCTAACACATCTCTGGCTCAACACATTTTGAGGTCTTCTTGTTGATCTTTTAGGGTCTTTCATTTTGTGCTTTGAACGTCCTTAGGAATGTTTGTAACATACAGGTTTGTGTACGGTATGTTTTAGAAAAATGTTTGCATCATCTGTTGCAAAGCTAATGCAGGATGAATCCAGGATAAATATTATGTCTGAAATAGCTAATCCGTACATTACAGACATGAAACTTCAGTCATTATCCATTCACCCCATGCCAATGGGGCAAGGGAAAGAGTCCCCATCTACTTCAGTTGTTTAGGGGAATGTTGTGACGTCCCAGAAATGTTTTGTGGATTACAAATCTTCATTCAAAGCTTCATTCCATCATGAAGGGAATGGGCAGATAATTGCTGTGTCTCAATTCAGGGTCTGCATCCTTCAGAGGAAGCATTTCACGGACAATTACGTCACAACGCTGCATGAAGACTGTCCCAATTTGAAGGCTCGCGTAGTGTAGATCGTCACTTTCGGAGAAATCATGACGTGAGGGTAAAACATCCGGTGAGGCAACCAGACTGTCCTAGACTGTCCCATTTAATAACGGCTGACACGGTTAACAAGGTCCCTCAGAAGGACTCACCTTCAAAGACCTCAAAGGCCGGGTCCTTTGAAGGATGCAGACCCTGAATTGAGACACAGCAAATGACTGAATTTTGATTTTTGGGTGAATCCAGACGTTCTACAGCAAACTGGGACACATTAGCTTTACGAATATTACTGCTTGTGGTAGTGTTGTTTAGTGTTATTTACAGTATTTCTCCCACTATGGGAAATAATTCATTGAAATTCAGCTCATTACAGAGAATCAAGCGCATTTTGAACTGCGCTTGAATCGGCAAAAAAGAGAAACACATCACAAACCTATGGAAACATACAATATATAACCATCAGTGCTAATGCTCAATGGGAAACCACACAGAAATGATATAAGTTACAGCTGCATCGTTTTCATTCCAAATCTTCATTGTACCAAAGAACAGACAGCTCATAGAACCTTTCTACAGACGGTGGAGTGTAAAAGTAAAGCATATAGGATTATCAATCTTTTCTTTTTCTTGTCTTTTTTTGAGGGCCCCCATTAGCACCAACGTGAGCCTCGGCTATTCTTCAGAGATGCCCTGGCCATCACATCTTGTTCTCCATATGTTGGAAAACATGTTTGTTCGGTACAGAGCCTGAACTGTGATATGAATATGAATTCATGATATGAATAGAGAATTTTTCGTGAAGATTAAAAATGTTGGGATGCTAAAATATCACACCCAATAACAATAAAAACTGAACTAAAATATCCTCCAGTCATTTAATAAAATACATATCAAGGGACATTCCCACCCTTTCAATAAACTATGAATTATAAATCACAATTTTGGAATTCCTGTTCCTTCAAACATTTCATTTCTAGAAACTATGCTATTGAACAACATTTCTCATTGTGAAGTGATTTTTACTTTGACCCAGATTCACATTTAATTTCCAACATCATCTGTCTACAAATATTTGGAGATAATAATTTTAACAGAATTTTGAATTGCTATTCAGTTGATTGATCTTCCACCACAAAGAATTCCGCTCAATTCTTTTAACCTTCCCGAGCCAGTTGTCATTGTTTCAAGTCACAGTCAGGGCAGATGGCACAATAAAGCTCTGACAGCTGCAAACCAGAAAGAAATGACAAATCATATACAGAGAGAAATTTGAGAGGAAAGAGACCCTGAAGAAGACAATAATCCAGCGATAGTAGGCATGCTGTGAGCTTCCAGAAATAGGTATGGTATTTGATCTATATTTACAGTATGTGGAGGCTAAAGACACATGCAAGCCTTTCAACAGGAGCTGAGTTATTCGCAAGCGGAGGTTTTATTGCTCCACTTCTGACAAGCACTTTCACAGCTGTGGCTCCTCTGAGCTCGGCTGTCAGCTAAGGACATAAATCACTCAGCTGACTCTGACAGGTCAGCAGCGTGACAACAGAAGGTGAGTTCATCGCTAAGCACTCACTCTGTATAAACCAGCATCCTGTCTGCCAAAGGATTTGTCACTGTCTCATGTTAATGAAAGCACGTAAAGGGTCACACATCTTCTGTCAGACTGGCACTGAATGTGGTCCTGTTGCTTTTGCATGAATGTGAAGTTGGAAGCGACCACTCCCATAGCCTCAGCCTTGGCATTTGAAATATGTAAGGGCATCTAAATATACCCTTTCTACTGGTTTGATTTTCTAAACTAAACTCACAGGGATGAGCGCAGCAGGATAGAGGGGTGAGGACATGCAGCAACAGTGGAGGGGGAGAAAGGAGAGAGTCCCATCCTGCACTCTGCATCCTGGACCTGACCTGGAAGCTGGACTCCCTTTTGTGCCACATCTGTTTAAAGAGATCGCTAAAGACAGGGAAGCTCAGAGCCGTTAGCCTGCCATCTCATTGTGGAGGCGGGATATCACGTCAGCAAGTGTAGGTTGGATCCGCTAGTGCCCTGTGCTGCAGGGAAAGCTTTGGCTGGCTGGACTTGGTGACATGTTTGCAGTTATGAAACAACAAGAAACTCTTATCAACTGCTGTTGTACTCAAACAAGTCATGTTAATGACAATTGTGTACAGAGACTTCAGAGTTTGCCATTCAGAATGTTTAAGGAATTTTGGCTGGCAGAAACCACAGACATGTCTGACTTTAGATTTCTTATTTTTTAAATGAATGTTGGATGTGGAGTCATCCATTGATGTACTACCAGGACTTTTATGAGGTTATGAAACCATCTCAATTTAAACCTCAGCCTTTATATGACCAATATTACGAAAGGGGACTATCAAAAAGAAAACTGGCTACATCTACTCAGTTTTTATGATTGTTCTTGTCACATCATGTCACATATCTGGGTTTTAAACAAAAAGTCTTGTGGCACGGCACAAAAACAAAGTTTGCCTTTCTTCACCATCGTGATTTGACAATTATTAATCTGCAATTGTAGAAATCAAGATTTAAGATATATTTTTCATTCGCTTCCAAAACAAATTCACACACCAACCCGATCAGTATCATGACGACAGGAGGCTGTGGTCCTCATACCGCTTTTGTCCACTGGGGCTGCTATAATCAAGAGGATGTGGATGATTTAAAGGAGTAGTTAAAGAAAAATATTTATTTGCGGTAACATGCTGGAGGCACAAATTAAAAGAAATGAGATAAACGTGTTAATTGATGAGCTTTAGGGTTGGTGATAAAGGGATTTTCTTCCTTTTGGACAGAGCGAGGCTAGCTGTTCCCCTCTGCTTCCAGTCTTTATGCTAAGCTAAATGGCCACTGACACAAGCTACAAATACAGTGGGGTGCCTCAGGAATTTCTGCCAGAAAGCCTTTCTAAGATGTGGTTAACATTAACAAACACAGTCACAGTTTGGCTAGGTTTAGGAAAAGATTATGGTTTGTGGGGGAAAGGCTGAGGTTAGAAGTCCTTTGACGGAACTATCCATCCACCTCTGCCTCCTCACAAAACGTAGACCTCTTTGTTGCTCTTCATACTACATCACCTGAATTCCTGAAGGCTTTTTCCTGAAAGGCATGAAGGCAAACTTCTTGAATGTGCGCAGGAGCTTCACATTTGCAGTGCAGATATGAGAGTGGTAGCAATCTGACTCTTGGCAAGACTGACTCTTAATATTTTTATATCACTTTCAATTTGGGATTTCTCGTATTTATTTTATCATGATGCAAACTGAGATGGGATTGAAAACTTAACAACAATCAAGCAGATGAACTCAGATCAGTCCTGTCCAGCCTGGTTGTGTCTAAAATTGCTCAACCAAGCCCAGTTTAGAGCTGCAACGATTAATCGTTTGTTATCTATTATATTAATGATATTTTAAGGATCTTGAGAAGAAAGGGCCAAATTCTCTCTGATTCCAAATTCTTACACGTTTCTTTCCTCCTCTGTGACAGTAAACTGGATATCTTTGGGCTGTTGACAAAACAAGCCATTTGAGGACATCATCTTGGGCTTTTGGAAACACACTGATTGACAATTTCATAATTTCTGACATTTCATCGACTGAACTAATCAATTAGTCGTGAAAATAATCACGCATTGTTCATCATTTACTTGTTTCATTCATCTTAATAAAAACATGAAGGACTAAAAACCCAAATCTGAAAGAAGAATGTTCACTGGATGTATTTATTTATTGCCTAACCCTCCATACATTTATAACAAACCCAAATTCTCTAGACACCCAAACACCCACAGACCCCACTCAGAGCACATACTGCACACATACCATGTTAGCGTGTGATGCAGAGGGGCTGCGTGTGGACTTGGCTGCTGCGGCTGTTTCAGCTCTTGGAAGTTGGATTTCATCTGGAATAACAGCCCCGGTTGATGGAAGTTGTTGCATAAAATTTAGACACGCTTCTACATACCTTGTAAAAATGAAAACAGCAACAACAAAAAAAAAATGAAAAGGGAAAAACAAACTGGCTTGTCACGCATCTTGCACAAGTTGAGAAGTGAGAGCAGCTATGATGACCTCAGGGCAGATTGTACAAGGTTGGCAACCGTGCAGGTTCTTTGGGTATTTAACAGCATGTGCATGCAGAGGCACGCATGATTAAGCAGGTGTGTATATTAGATCATATATATTTATATATACGCATACTGTTTACACTATACCACTTGCATGACTGTGCGTGCATTTGTGTGCATGTATGAATAATGATCTACAAGGGAGTTTGGCAGCAGTACAGCGACGGTTAGCACCACAGTGTGAGCACTTTAGTGGTGAGGGCCATTTGTGGAGCGTATACAAGCAGGCAGCCTGCTGAGAGAGGTACATGGGCTTTTGCTGCCAGATGCCAGGCTGGAGATATATTAAAAAGACTCTGTCTCATGTTTAAGTAACTGTCAGAAATTAGATTATATTAACTTGATTAAGGTTATTAGGTTCTGCATAAAACAGTTTTTGGCAACCAAAAATTAAACGGCTTATAAAACCCAGTGTATACATCAACGCCAAGGGAATAATATCAGTGTGCTATTTTTATCAAATGAATCAGCAAAGATTATTGGAAAGGACGATGGCGGCTCGGAGGTCTTTATAAGGCTTAATACCGCACTTTTGGATCTCTAAATAAGGTTATTGGGATTACATGGCAAGGTTAAACATGATGAACTTGTGTTTATCACACCATCCCACTGTCTCAGTCGGATAAATAAAAGTCTCTGGCACTAGGTTGGTGCCTGAGACAGAGCTGTATTGAGCCTGCGCTGGGAGGGTCCTCGTTTGCCCTTCAAGCTCTTCAGCAGCATCCTCCCACCACAGCTGGGAAATCCACTCTGTAGAGATTGTCTCTGTGTTGACAGATCAGTCGTTCGTGGCGATAACAGTGCATTTCAGGTATGTGAAGAGGCCTCACGCCATATAATTTGAGGAGGTAGTGTGGGTGTTGTGATGACACGCCAGGGTGTATTAGCACCCACGTATCTTTTGTCTCAGACTCACGGAGTGCAGCTCATTCATTAGGTCCTTTATGTTGATGCAAACCAAGCGTAATTAATGAAATGCTGACAGGCATTACACACACAAACCACTGCTGCTAGAATAATGCATCTCACGCATGCAACAAAAGGGTGTGCACATTTCAAATCACAACACACACACGCACAGGTCACCAGCCGAGTGTTAGTCCAGCCAGAGCAATCAGAATATTTTGGTTTCTCTGTGAAACAAGCAGACAGCCGCAGCGTGGTTTTATGTAAGAGATGCAGTAACTCCATCAGAGCATACATGAAAGATAATATGGCTGAGGAAAATTCTCCTTCTGACACATTAGTACACACACCAGCACAAGTTACATTACTCTGGACAATCTTACTGCATTTAAAGTTATTACTCAGTATGTGAATACATCCTTTGCTTTCATATCGGTGTCAGTGATTCATGTCTGGATATTGTAAATATTATGGCCAAACTGACTGCATAGGATGACGAACTGGAGTTTTTCACCAAAACTCATCTTTTTTTTTTTATTTCTTAAATAAACTAATGACACATAAGTTGATGACACACGAGCTGATTGAGTAACTTTTTCGGGAACAGGACCATCATTTCGTCGATAATGAAATCTTTCGCAGGGTCCGGTGTGGACTGACCTCCCAAATGACGCAGAGAGGGATGTGATGCTGCCAGTGGTCTCTGTGTGGCAGCCAAGACTGCTGAGAGAACAGTCACGAAATCCAACTGACATGAACCTGATTCGCAGGGCCGACTGAAATCTGACACGCACAACTGGAGTTCATGGGATGTTTACAGTGGTGGAAATTAACAGGGTGCATTAACTCATGTACTGTAGGCACTTGTACCTTTCTTGTACAACACATGTCACAGGAAAATACTGTACTGTGTCTTCATTTATTCGATAAGTTGGATTAAGATTTTTCATACGAAACATACAATCATGTTATTGAAAAATGTTCTTAGTGACAGATTAAAGTTCTCGTCGGATTTCAAAGTAAATAAAAGTACTTTCACTTTTAATATTTCAATTACATTTTGCATGTAATACTTTTGTACTTTTACTTCAGCAAGAGATCTGAGTACTTCCTTCATCCCCTAATATCCGATGTACGTTGTGTAGTTTTGTCTGTTGACTTTGCTTAATCAAACCTTTCTCACCACCAGTGGATCAGATGAACCTGGTGAACCAGGGGCGCAGTGTGTGTGGTGGCTGAGGTTGTTCTGTGTTTGCGTGGTTACTTTTGCTTCGTCACCACTTGTGAAATTGTGGCATTTGATATTGATTGGCTAAAGGTCCTAAAATAAATGAAAAAGAGTCCGGAAAGCCAAGAAAAATACCTTAACACTACTCAGTTTTCCAAATATCTTTTTCATGGCTGAGCTCTGTTGTGAGTAGTGTAATGTCTTCACATATTAAAATTTCTACTTCAGTAAAAGCAGCCATAACACAGAGTGAAAATACTGTGTCACGGGAAAAGTCTTGCATTCAAAATCAGTAAAACAAACAAAAGAAAACATAAATGTTACATGCTCATTACACAGCATAGGGTTTCATAACAAAATGAAAGTTTGTGAATGCCTTCATACTACACAAATTACAGATCATATACAATATACACTTATTCATTTACATGTGAGCACCATGCATGTGTTGTTATTTGTTTGTTGAGCAAAATGTAAATAATATTGCAAGTTAAGTTCTGACTGTGCAGCGGAAACGTTGCTATCAGTGCTGTGTTCTTATTTTATATTGGATTATTGGATTATGAACACAGATCAGTGCGCAGAGCAATGTTATATCTGTAACACTGCATAACATTTTATAAATAAATGTTACAAGACATATTTCAGTGTGTGTTGGGTGTATATTCTGTATCTAAAAATGACGTAGTAACTCCCTAAATATATTAAATGAATGCATTTGAGAATAAAATACAGAATTTTGCACCTGAAATGTAGTGAACTATTTAAGTACTTAAAATATAAATACCCACGTACAAGTACTTCAAGACTGTACAGTACTAGAGTAAATGTACAAGATTATAACAGACTGTTTAAAATCAGTGCAACTACAGCCATGACATGCCACAACATCAGGCGGACTGCAGCTGTTACTTTGTAAAGTTACTCGTGGTTCTGAGGCGATCCAACAGCGCCATCTATGGACGGAACTAGGCTGCTGCCTCTCACCACCCCGACACACCACTTCACCATCGCTGCAAAACACAGCGCAGGCCGGGCTACTGTCTGTCTCTGAATAAGAGCGAGGAAGACCATCAAGATGTCTGATATGGAGGACGATTTCATGTGTGATGATGAAGAAGATTACGACCTGGTATTTACAGCTGAACGTACTCACCTTGCGCTTCAATTTCAGCTGTTTGTCCGCTGAAAGCTCACAGTGAAGTACCGGGCGAGCTAACGTTAGCTGTTTAGTTAGCTTGTTGGCTAATATCAAGCTGACAGCCGATGACTAACGTTAGCTTCCTAGCTGACTAACGATGGTTGGTTTTAGCTACAATGCCGCTGGCTTATATCAATAAACAGTAACCACACTGAATAGCAAACGTAGGGTTTATTCTCTGGACTGACGCTAAATTTGAATTACAGGCGTGAAGAGCAAACCAGCCGGCTAGTTAGCAAACTGTGGCTAACGTAAGGTTAGCTCAACGGTCATGTTTGCAGAATTGTATTCACGAGCAATCTGCTATCCTGTCCTGTGTCTTAGCTAGCTAAGAGTTTCTGTTACGATCTGTGTGCAAACATGTCTGTTTTCCAACTGGATTTTGTGATTTGAACTCCCACTTCAATGCTGACACCCAGGAATACTCAGAAGATAGCAATTCAGAGCCAAATGTGGACCTGGAGAACCAGTACTACAACTCCAAAGCCTTGAAGGAGGATGATCCCAAAGCAGCACTCAGCAGTTTCCAGAAGGTGGAGTAGTACTCCATAACAGTAATAAAAAAAAACCCCAAAACAATATGATGATAATAACTAGTTCGTTGTAGCTCTATGCTCATCTCATTTATTTAAAAGTACTATATTTTCTTACATGTCTTGGTCTTTTTGTGTGCACAGGTACTGGAGCTAGAAGGAGAGAAAGGAGAATGGGGATTCAAAGCACTGAAACAGATGATAAAAATCAACTTCAAGCTGGTATGCAGTGTAACTTATGCCATTATTTGTTTATGCCACCAGATATGAATCTTTGAGCAGTGTTTCTGTTCTGTGTCTCA
Organism: Acanthopagrus latus; assembly: GCF_904848185.1. Lineage (NCBI taxonomy): Eukaryota > Metazoa > Chordata > Actinopteri > Spariformes > Sparidae > Acanthopagrus > Acanthopagrus latus. The sequence goes on along the minus strand of NC_051042.1, from coordinate 4,525,771 downwards.
ACTGTGTAGACCAACTTTCCAGAGATGATGAACAGGTACAAGCAGCTCCTCACATACATCAGAAGTGCTGTCACCAGGAACTACTCAGAGAAGTCCATCAACTCCATTCTGGACTACATCTCTACCTCCAAACAGGTATGGATCGACGATGCTGTAAGTTATACATTTTCTGTCCTTGAAATTTGCAGCGCCAGGTGTTTTTAAATCTGTGTCGTCCTAAAAAATCCTTTCTTGTGTTTCCAGATGGACTTGCTACAAGAGTTCTATGAAACCACACTGGAGGCTTTGAAAGATGCCAAAAATGACAGACTGTGGTTCAAAACGAACACAAAGGTACACTGAGGTTCCTCACTGATCCAGGTTGTCTTGTGTCATAATCTCTTAGTACAACAAGACCTTAGAAATGCTGTTCTTTGTTATCTGCCTGCAGTTAGGGAAGCTGTACTTGGAGAGAGAAGAGTATGGGAAATTGCAAAAGATCCTTCGGCAACTTCACCAGTCGTGTCAGGTAATAAGGTCTTTTTTCTCTCTCTCTTTCTGTTAATGTAATAACATGTTTCCCTAGTTTGGTAAATTAAATAGGTTTTACCTGGCAGATATACTTTTCCCTTTTAACTTATCATTGCTTGTTAGGTGTAAGAATGATTTAATTCTTGATTTGTAGTTACTCTTACTGAAACACATGTCCACAGATGAAACAAAATAGAAAATACTGCTGTGAGTTTTATCTGTTCATATGCATTTGTAGATTTGATGGCACTAATGATCTAATAAATGCCTCTAATTTTATCACGACTACAGACAGATGATGGAGAGGATGATCTGAAAAAAGGCACACAGCTGTTGGAGATCTACGCCCTGGAGATTCAGATGTACACAGCACAAAAAAACAACAAGAAATTGAAAGCCCTGTATGAGCAGTCACTTCACATTAAATCTGCCATTCCTCACCCGCTCATTATGGGGGTTATCAGAGGTATGATGGTGTCAGTGTCTCCTTCATCTATAGAGCAGTTGTGAAGTTTATACTGTCATAGCTGTTTGCAGAATAACCTGTGCTTGTTTACTCAGAGTGCGGTGGCAAGATGCATTTAAGAGAGGGTGAGTTTGAGAAAGCTCACACTGACTTCTTTGAGGCCTTTAAAAACTACGATGAATCTGGGAGCCCAAGAAGGACGACATGCCTGAAGTACCTGGTCCTAGCCAACATGCTGATGAAGTCAGGAATAAATCCTTTTGACTCTCAAGAGGTATGAAAGTAATTGTTACTGTTTGAAATGTTTGCACTTAATAATTGTAACAGCATGTAAGCATATGAAGCCCAAGAGGAAAAGGCACAGACTAATGGTTGCTATATAAGTTTGTACAGTTTGCAGTTGAACATTTGATGATCCACAGCGAGACTGTCTTTAATCAGAATGATTTGCTGAAAGTGTGTAGAAGTTTTTGTGCTTAATCACTTGACGTTTTTAGTGCCATAACTTTCACATATTTTTTTCCCAAGGCCAAACCATACAAAAATGACCCTGAGATTCTAGCAATGACAAACTTAGTAAGGTAAGCATGTATTTTCTTCCCATATAACAAAGGTGTTTTGAAAGATCTGTTTATGCCACCAAGGCATAACAGGTGATTGTAGTGTTTGCTGTTATTGTTATAAGTAACACATGACAAGTTATGATTGTGATTGTGCTCCAGCAACATATTAACTCCACCTGACTAGTATGCAAAAGATTGTATGTGACTGGTTCGGTAGATTAATATTTCTGTTTAATGTGTGAATATAGGGAAATTAAATAATGCTGTGAAAGAGTAAGAAATGATTGTTGGGGTTGGATTAACTTGGTTTCATACGGGAAATGATCCCTGATCTCCCATTTGAAAGCCCTGTGTGTGACTCACCTCTCTACTCTGATTGAGTCCCTCACCCTTCACTCACTAGTAGTAACATCCTATGTACCACACCCAACTTAGACAAGCTTGTAAGAAACATACTTATTTAAACTGAAAGCAAGCAAGCTCTTTTTCCCGAATCCGACAGGGTAGTTAATGTGTCTAAACCGAACCATACTGTGACTGTGATGCAGTGTGAACCATGTAATGTCACATATGCAGCCTCCTTCATTATCCAGTTGAAAGCAACCGACATATCTCCCCTTCATTCACCAGTTTTTATTCTGACACGTACATTTATACCATCTCAATAGCTTTATTAAGTGAGACCACTGTTGGTATTCATTGTCGTCTAACCTATTTGTGAGGGAGAACAAAAGTAAATCCAGAGAACAGATAAATGCATTTAATGACTTTGTTGTTCACCTTTTCTTTGCAAATATAACAGAGCCTGTTAGCTTGAACAACATCTGTCTGTTCATATCGTTAGATATCACTGAGTTGCCAGCTATATTTTTGAAGTTCTGACACCGTGTGGTGTGCAGTTTGTTCAACACATTTTTTGGATTCCTTATATCATTTCCTCTTCGTATAGAATTATGTCTTAGCAACATTTTCACAGTATTTGTGTTGTGTGGAACATGACTATTGTCTTCCTCAGGCCTGCAGTTGGCTTCTGCTTCCTTGTTTGAGCACTTTTGTCCTCATGTTTATATCGATAGCAGGCATTGTCTCAGACTGCTGTGGTTCAGGGCATTTATTTGAAATTTATATTTCATAAACAAGAAACTAAGAACACACACCCAAAACTGTAATAAGAACAGTGTTTAGAAAAAGTCTAATATTTTGAAATGTGTTAGACAGCTATCAGGATGAGAGTTTATGTTTTGGTCACAGAGACACAATGTATATATTAAAACAACACTGACTGTTTTTCCTTCCAGTGCGTACCAGAACAATGACATCACTGAATTTGAGAAAATCTTGAAAACAAATCACAGTAACATAATGGACGACCCCTTCATTAGAGAGCACATAGAGGGTGAGTGGCGAACGTGACTTCAGTCCACACTTGGTCTTTTTTTTTTTTTTTCAAGCTGATCATGTGACGTTGTGTTGCAGAGCTCCTGAGGAACATTAGAACTCAAGTACTTATCAAACTCATCAAACCGTACACGAGAATACACATCCCCTTCATCTCAAAGGTAAGCACACATGATCCTCCAGTCAGCTTATTTTTTATCTTTACTTCTTTATTTTTAGACAGTCATTTCATCTGTACTGGAAGCCAATCAGTCTTATCAATAAATAAAATGGCAGAACTAGAAGAAAGCACCATGAAAATCACATGTTGCAGTCACAAGTGATAGATTTCCAGATATGGGCTGGCTTTGCAGGGCTTGTAATTTGAAAACTGTCAATGTACCAGACCTGCAGGATGGTTTGTTACACAGAAGTTTCCTTCCAAACTGTTTGTTTGCATAACGGCAAGTACTTTAATATTTCCTGGCAGTTGATTTGACAAGTTGTCTGTCAGTCACCATCAACCTTCACATTTTTGACAAAGTCCTTTTCCATCAAGAAAAGCTTTCAATTCTGTTCCTTGCTGTTCTTTCAATGAAATGTAGTCTGCAGTTCTTATGTAACTGATGTTATAGCAGCTATGCTAACTTATCTGGAGGCCAACGTTTAGTTTTCAAACAAACTGTTGCGTCTCTTAGTGGTCGTCGCACCTAATCTAAACCCGTATCTACCAGTAGGTCTTCATGGGACATGTTTGGTTCAGCCACAAGTGCATCATTTGAAGTACAGCAAAAAGGATGTGTGTGATCACGTGAATCTTGCTTGTCTGTTAGCATATGCTACAAGTACATAAAATGTAATTTCAGTTTTAACATGAACCATATATGATAATAACAATGACACATTAAAAGCTAGGCTATTAAACACTTTATTTGTACATTTCAGATTTATTCTCCTGGACTTTTTATTTATTTATTAACTTTTTTGTAAAAGCGCAGATTTTCTTTTTTATGCCTATTGCTATAATTTTAAGGGTTTCACTTACATAACATTACATTACATAAGGAAAGACTGTAAGATGAGGAAGTAATTATTGTATATTTTCATATCTCTGGTTCATGGCTCAGTGTGTGTGACAGTCATCAGTTATGTTTGTGCATAGAGGGTATGTGTTAATGCTTTTCAACCCTTCCTCCATATTCTTTTTTATCTACTTATTAGTTTACGTACTTGCAGGATAGACTTTCTCCACAGGTCTTTTGCAACACATCTAACACAGTTTATGGGATTTGCGTTGTGTGTTGAACTCTGTGCATCCTTCAATTTTGAAACATTGTTGCTTACATACTTGACAGATGTAAGAATGAGTCTCTGTGCCTTGTGTTTCAGGAGCTGAACATCGATGTGTGCGATGTGGAGAGTTTGCTGGTGCAGTGCATCTTGGATAAGTAAGTTTCTCCGTCACGTGTCTGCTGAGAAGTTGAAGGGAAATAAAATTAACAGTTCCTCATAGTTTGCATCCTTTGGCCCTTAAGAGAGTCAGGCGGTATGATTTGACAGTTTCAGTCACATTATGTACTTAATTGATTGTCATACTGAAATAGTGAGCTGCCTCTGAACGTCACATCCCCAGTTCTACCGGTTCTGTGACGTAAATGACCCAGCAGGAAGAGAAAACACCAAATAACTCTTTTGTACTCTGTTAAGGAAAGTGTTTTATAAGTTTTAAACTTTATTTATCAGTTGATTTTAACATTATCTGTTTTTGTTGAGGTTCTGCTAAAGCCTTAGCCCATGGAAGAGGGGGGCACATCGTCACTGTTTTCCTCTGAGGCCCAAAATCGGACTTGTGTTAATGTTATTCAAGAAGCCGGTGTTCAGTGTTTAAATGTTCAAATGTTTAAGAATAAAAAGAGCATAGTCTTTAAGATTATTTGGGGGATTTCCTAAGAGTGATCCGATTGATTGTTCACCCATCATGATTAGCCTATATTCATTCAAAAGATTCATCTTAATTTGTTCCTAATTCTGGTTTTCACAGTTTACAGATAACTTTTATTATTTTTTATATCAGAACTCTTTCTTTTAATCAAGCAAAGTTAATCAGTCAGTAATAACGTACAATTATAAATGAAAGAAAGTAAAATAAACTACTTCTGATCAGTGATCGTCTTATCCTGCAGGCTTCAGAAATTCTGATCTGGGCACCTGTAGGATTCTAATTACTGTGCATTCTCAGGAAATATTTATACATTTTTAAAAATTTTTTTTTTTGAATTATCGTCATTCGTTGTCTTTATTAGCAGACAGTCAGATACAACATACAGTTAAGCTGCAGGAAGACTATAGGAACTGTTTAATTGGCATTTTAAAGCGAACTAGGAGAGCTTGACTAAATTGTGGGAAGAAACTGGACTGCTCTTTATGTCCCAGATTTGAGTTATTTTTATATTGGAACATGTGGCTTCTCTGCTCACTCTCATATTTTTTTTTCCCCCCCCAGCACAATCCACGGCCGGATCGACCAAGTCAACCAGTTACTAGAACTGGACTACCAGAAGAGAGGAGGGGCTCGCTACACAGCTTTAGACAAATGGACAAATCAGCTGAACACGCTCAACCAAGCCATTGTTAGCAAGCTCACATGATGGCATGTAAAATCAAGAGACAAGGAAAAATGGCATGTTTTAATACATCCATAAAGTATGCTACTGTGCTTCTTCAAGTATATCCTCTGATACAAGATACACAGCACAGGTTTTTGAGAATGCCACCAATTTCAAGAAGACTCCAGGAACCCCGAGAACGTATTCAGGGTGTGTTGTTTTGTGGTGATGAGAGGAAATCACTGACACTTATTTTTGTTTTTCATGTTCCTGATTGGCAGATCCTTCCATGTGCAACACACAAATGCTTCAGTTGTTGAAATAAAAAGTCCAAATGTGTATGAAAACTTGTACACAGTATTTTAATGTATACTGTTGCCTGTTGGTAATAAACAGAGTTCTCTCAGCACTAAAAGGATTCAGCTGCTTTTGACTAGCTACGTTTACAACTGTGACGGTCTGGGCGTCTAATAGTCTTTTTAAATGTCATACATGAGAGATAAGGATTATCTTAGGGGTTTGAAACTATTTCCATGAGTGCATGACGTATTGTATTTTCCAGTCCGTCAAAGCTTTATGGTCCTCGACGGTTTCCGTTCCAGGTGACTCCCATTTCCACTCTGACAGCAGTTCAGTCGCAGGGAGGCGAAGCTACAGGCTAGTCCGTCTGGAGCGCAGCTAGCTGACGCAGCAGCATCTAGCAACAGTTAGCGGTGGGGTTTAGTTAGCTGTTAGGAGGAATTGGGTGTGAGTGTCTGTAAGGCTTCGGTGATTATTGTTTACAATGAAGAAATTAAAAAGGCCCGCATCCTGACGTCCGCATTGTGGTCAATGACGGTCTGTCGCGGCGTTGGTGACTGACATGGACGCTAGTGACAATAAGGTACAGTTGATTTTAACATTATCTGCTTTTGTTGGGGTTCTGCTAAAGCCTTAGCCCATCGAAGAAGGGGGGCGAATCGTCAGTGTTTTCCTCTGAGGCCCAAAATCGTACTTGGGTTAACGTTATTCAGGAAGCCGGTGTTCAGTTAACGTTATTAGAAACGGCAAAGATTGTTAGTGGTGACTTAACTGAGCTGTTCGGGCCGTTAGCCCTCCAGACAGCACGGTGGGTTCTGGTGTTTTGTCATGTGAAGCAGCGGTGCAGATTTGGCTAGCAAGCTAATGTTAAACCAGCTAACGGCAACCGCACTTCATAACAAAAGATAACGGATAAAGCACGTAATGTCTTTCATTGCGGTGCATATGTTTTCGCTCATTTTACGACATTGCTTATACTAATTTCCATGACAATAATTCTTGATGTTAAAGCCGGTAAAACCAGTCTACGTTAAGTTTTAGCTTGGCCAGCTAGCTAAAGCTAAATGTCTCAGCTGTCAGCTGACGGCGCTTGTCAGATGCAGACACAGCTAGCTAGTATTTTTGAACACGTATTGTTTGATCACAATCTGTAGACGTAAATAGGTTTCAGTCAGGTAGGGGAGGAGGAGGAATGTGTGCATGAGTGCTGTTGTCAGGACAGGCGGACAGGTTTCGTGGATCGTCAACAGAGGAATGTCTGGTTCTTCAGCATGTATGACATTCCTCTGACGATGTTAGCAATGCAGAAAGTTGGGTTTGGCGTCTCAGTGCGTTTTGCCAGTGCCGCAGATCAACCTGTCACTCTGCCCATCGCACAGTGGTGTTTTGTGGCTGGGATAGGTGGACCTGAATCAGACAATGTGTCGTCAAGTGTTGTGATTCTTCTCAGTCTTGCCCCCTTTTGTCTTACAAGCTTGACTACATACGCTTTATCTTCTGCCCAGCCCACCCCGACCTTTCCTTTCAGGTCAGATACCATCTGATCGCGTTTGGGCAACTGGTGGTGTGAGAGTAACACTAAATGCTGACACAAACAGAGGCTTGTGAGATCAGTCACCCCCAGTCTAATCACTCCGAGATCTGTCATCCCCAGCGAATGCACATCTGGGTCTGACCTCATTGCCTTTTTCACAATCACAGCTATTCTCGCCCACCCTGTCACTAACACACATACACAGAGACACACATGGTTGAATGAGGAGATGGAGCCTCTGACCAGCTCTGTTTGGCCTTCACAGCCTTTTTTTTAATTTATTTTTTTCAACACATATAATTATCCACTGTGGTTCAAAATTCACCAAGACTGCACATGAAGCCTCCACGTTACACTTGCTGTATAATTAGCTTATCTTGTAGTGCTGTCCCTACTTTATCCTCTCAAACTTAATCCTATAACAATACCGTATAAGCTATACTGTACAGGTTCAGACCAAGTAGTGTAGTTGTAGTTCTGTTGGTCTGGACATTGAGGCTGCTATTACACCCCAAAGGTTTGTGAAAATCTTTCTTTTCAAATGTAATGTTTTTCAATGAATCGCTTCATGCTTAACAGGCTCTATTCACACTAAATCTTGTTTGGATTGGATGGGACAGATTACCTAAAAAAAAGTGAGAGAACCACCCATAGACAGTAGCAGTGGGAGACAATAGCTGTCTGTTTGACATCCACTGGCTGCACTGATGCTCTATTCATGCATCCGACCACTGTTGCAGAGAAGTGAGGGGGCGTCTTTGTACTCTGAACCCTGTCACCTCTCCTCTTCCTTTGCAAAATAGCAGATTATTTTAAATGGGATCTCTTGGGCAAAGCGGCCACTTTGGGTCAGTCCAATGCCACTGTGATGACAAAGTAGGGCCACGCAGAGGTGTGAAAGATGCTTTCCAGACAGCAAGAGGAAAAAGACAATGGACGGGACAGGAGGGGTGGTTATGTTGTTTTGCCAGTAAGGAAGAAATCACGTTGGGTTTTGCTACAGATTGTTTATTTTAATTGCGTAAGTTTGTAAAGTTTTATGACATAATAGCGATAACATGTTGAGGGTAATCGCTGTCAATTTGTCAGCGCATTTGAGTTGATCATTTTCAAGAGGATTTCAAGCATGTAAATGAAAGTTAAATGTATTAATTGTGATGACAACGAACATGTTATGCAGAGCAGCAACAAAAATGGATTAGTTGTCAACTGTTAAATTAATTGCCAACTATTTTGATGAGTGATTAATCTGTATGCGTAATTATTTAAGAAAATCCTCTTATTCCATTGTTTTTTGTCTGGTTTTGTTACTCCTCTATGATAGTAAATCTAAAATACTTGGACTTCGTGAAACACTGATCAGCATTTCCTTCCTGACATTTTACAGCTCAAAATTGATTAAGAAAGTAGTTGACAAATTTAGACAGTCTAAATAATTGTTGTTTGCAGCCGAAATATTATATTAATGTCCTTTAACTTTAACATGAGATTTCCTGCATTTAAATGTGTGCAGTTCAGTGTGTGAAAGCATTGTCTCATTGGTTTGAATATGTACTATACATCTAACAATGGAATGTTTGCATATATGATTATTACTCTTCTTTATCAAGGGGAACAATAGACCAGTCAGTTCAGTGGTATCATCAATAAGCATATCCTGCCCATTGGAAACTTTGTCTACAAAAATGTTGTCTGAAGTGGCTGATTGAGCAATCAGTGGCGTACTGTAGTGTATCCTACAGACTGACTGACTGGGTTATAAAACTGGAGACCCATATAACTGAACTTTATTCCTCAGTCAACAGCTTTAAACGTTTGTCTATTATAACCCATTTTAATTTATTGTCTATATTGAATGTGGTTTCATCCATAGCTTGGAAAATGATAGACATTTTGTAATTAAGTACCTCTTAAAAAACACTGTAGACTGACGATGGCTGTAAGCCAGAGAGACCTACCTCACTGTAGATAATAACAAGAAGTGGGTCATTGTTTATGTTCTCTGCTCTGTTTATCCAGCTGTAGATTTCTTTAGTTTCATGGAAATTGACTGAGAGTAGCTGGAGCACTTTTATCCTGCTTGCTTTGTCATGAATGCGATATCTCAGAAACGTCTCTCAGGAAATCCTTCAAATTGGGCAGAAACATCCACTTCGACTCAAGTAAGAACTGTTTAGATTTTGGTGGTCAAAGGTCAGTGTGACTTCGCAAAACCTGTTTACCTTTACTACGCCAATTATGAAAAAGATTCACACAAATGTAGAATAGTAATATGAAGTGATGAGACGTAATGCTGCAATCTGGAAGAAGATGTATCCAAGTCGGTATTCCCTAACTTCTAATCTAAATGCATGCTAGTGCATCTGCTCGTGAAAACATGGATGCAGGACACCTGCCGTACAACATGGCAGGTCTCTGAACTTAGCTAGCAAATACAGCATCTGATTTGATAAAGAGACAGGAGGAGTAACCTTATATCGCTTGGTCACAAAGACTTTTGTCAAGCACACTATGGCATTTCATAGCAAAAATGCTATTTGATAATCTCTGGGAATATTTAAAGATTATTTGAAGGCAGACTCCCCTGCAGGCCGAAGACAGAGAGAAAGGGGGTGAGGCCGTCCAACTTTGTTTTAAGTTGCATATTGATAATTGTATGCAATTTGTAAATTGAATCTTAAACCCAGAAACCCTGTCACACAAGGTATAATAAACATGTCTTATCATGTTATTTCCAGGCCGCTGTTTTTTGTTTCTCTCATTGAACTTAATTGATTAAGCTCTGTTTAAAATTGTCTCAATCGACAATAACAGATGGGAACAAGTACATCAAAGAGTATCTTACAATAATAGATTACAGATAGTTGTTTTTCCAAATATATCTGAATAAAACACAAAAACTGGTATGAAAATTCAAATACAAGTAATTTTTCATTAAAAAAAAAAAACACAAAAAAAAACCACAAAAAGACATATGACAGAAACTGATATTGTGACATTTTAACCGTTTGATTTTGTTACCAGTTGTTGGAAGGCAACAGATGGGAGCTCTGCCATTAAAATGAAGTTATGCATTAGTGGTGTTTAGTTAATCATTTAGGTAACTTGCTGGTGAATCAATCTAATCTGCTCTTTTATCCTCTAGCCGTCTCCGATTTTACATCAAACATAGATCATGTCAGTGGTTTTTCTCAAGGAAAAATGTTCAGCATATTTCATATGTTACAAATGATTCATCGATAATTGTTTGTAAAGGCAGCTGTCTATCAGTTAAATAGATTATTAACAATTTGCATCATGGGATCATCATAGTACCATGTGATAAGCTCCTCCTACTTCCTCTGTAACAATCTCTAAATGAAGACATCTTGTTCCTCACGGGTAATAATTCATGGAATAATGCATGCCAGTGTAGTGCTAACCTTCATTTCATCAACATCTACACTCAATTCTCCTTATTAAATTCCTTTAGTCTTGACTACATATACAAATATGGGTGTAAACTGCAACCTCACTGGCAATGGAGGCATAAAACCGAGAGGCTATAATTATAGTTCTAGACATGCTGTGTACTTTGCTTGGATCCTCTGGCAGTTGAGTGTTATGTCATCTCTAACATCTTGAAAATAAAATGGTTTTATGTCCTTGTGTTATGGCCTGATATCTTTTATTGATGGTTGTAGTCATACAAGATAGTAAACCGATTGGAACACTGAGGAAATGCAGCACTCAGCTGTGATGATCGCTAGAATGAAAGGCTGTTGTTCTTCTGGTAGACTACTATGGTAGGTATGTTCAGTTCTGTGTCTGAGTAGTTCTCAAGTTATTAAGTTAAAATACCTGGCCAAAGCTCTTTGCATACAGAAGTTTTTTACAGTTTTTTTGAGAGTTGATGATGGGAAGTTGTTTAATTATTCTATTAAAAAAAAAATGGATCAGAGACATTTGCCTTAGTTTAATTGCTCAATCCAGTTGATAGATTACCTAATAGTTTGTTTTTGGCTATAGTTGACAACTAATCAATGAATTATTGCAGCGCTGTCCTACAGAGACGTTTACAAAATATACAAACCTATCAGAAGCAAAAAAAAAAAAAAAAAGATGAATGAACCTAGATGGTTCATTCATAATTGATACGGTATCTGTGTAAAATGGAACTATCTAATTTTATAGGTGTGGGATGTCAAGATTACTAATGAGATAATAATCTGTTGTATCATGTAGTTACACAAAAGCTAATCAGTTGACTTGATAAGACAAATGCAGTGTCTGACGAGTGCAACTTTATTTCAGCAATTTGAGAAATGTGTCTCTGCTCTAGGGCTACATCTCATGGTTGTTGTCATTGTTGATCAATCTCTTGATTACTTTCTCAACAAATTAATTAGTTTTTTTTAGTCCATGAAAGGTCAGAAAATGATGAACAGCTCAAGATGGCATGCTTAAAAGTCTTGTTGTGTTCACAACCCAAATATATTCAGTTTACTGTCATAGAGGAGGAAAGAAAAGTGAAAATATTCACATTTAAGAGGATGCAATCAGAGAATATACAGCTTTTATTCTTCCTTAAAAAAAAAACACTCAGAGCAACTGATCGAATGGCATAATAGTTGGTGATTAATTTGGCAGTGTACAACTAATCAATTAGTCATTACAGCCCTACTCTACTCTTAGGTGTAGACCTTTTTCTCACTCATGTAGTCATTAATTGGTGGTTGTTTCTCACGGTGTGACAGTAATGTCTGCTCTTTTGTCTTTGTGCAGGATGTGAAGCTTTCAGCCGAAGTGGAACCGTTCATCCCACAGAAGAAAGGTCTCGAAGGATCTCTCGTCAGCATGAGCCTTTCTGGAGAGGCAGGCGGAGGAGGAGGGGGCGGAGGTATAGGAGGAAGCAACGGAGGGGTCGAAACCACTCCCATACCCAGCTACCTCATCACCTGCTACCCTTTCGTCCAAGAGAACCAACCCAACAGGTACTGTTACTCTGTCACAGCGGGGAGAGATTTTGGCTATGACTTGGAACTCTCACGGCAGACAACTGTGGTTCATAATAATCATAGTCATTGCCAATGCTTGTAACTTTGGCAGAAATATTGCAATTTCCTGTGGCATTATGTAAAGTCTGGTGTCTTTGTTTTGCACAACTTAGAACAATCTGCTCTCTTCTGGACCCTTTTCATATTCAGAATAACTCATTTACTGCCCCGTTTACTACCACACGAAGACAAGAGCACTGTGTCCGATGTTGTGCTTGACAAGGAGATCACAATCAGATCCTTTAAACACCATACTGAGTTCGAGCCATTAGATGCTCCAAAGTTTAAAACTGCTTAATTATGAATGGAAACCTCCCCAGAGTTGCAGAGTTTACATGGAAGCACAATCTATGTTTCCAGTGGCTCTGTCTTTGTCCACAGTGATCTGCTGTATCCTGCACACATCCGTTCTTTTGTTTCCTTCCCCCGTATTTGAATGCAAGGAAATGCTCGCTATAGTAGACTGGCTGTGAAAATGTCATCTGGATCCTTATCAACTGTACCTCATACCATGCACACACACCCCCTAACAAACCATCGTGCACATCACTGTGGCTTTAGAGATGTTAACCTGGGAATCACCCCTCGCCTATGAAAGGGGCTTAACATTATTTGTGGAACGCATTTGTTTTCACCAACATGGCTGTATGTTTAGGGAAATCAAAGTCTAAAAAAAAATGTTCCACAATGGTGTAATTGTTTGATTGGGTGATTAAAAAGATAATCAATTGGCAACTTTTGATGATTGATTAATCAGATGTCAAGCAAAAATAAGAAACATTTGGTTCCAACATCTTAACGGTGATGATTTGGTGCTTTTCTTTAACACTGACAGTACATTTTCCCACAATTTTTGATGTTTTAAATACTGAATGATTAATTGCCAAAACAGCCCTCTTTATCCATAATGAAAATAATAAGATAATAATAAAGTGCAGGCCAATTAATTCAGGATGACACAGTCATGGATCTATAACTGAGTATCTGTTTTTGTTAATATTGAGTGGCTGCCAATACAGAGTCTAATTGTATATCTGTTGTCAATGTGTACTTGATAATCTATATTTATTCAAATATAATATAATGAAAGTAGGGCTGCAACATACTATTATTGTCATTATCGATTCATCTGCCAATTATTAATGGCTAAAGGTGTGGAAGGCAATTCTGGAGAAAGATAGTTGACTGTAGACTATCAGTAATAATTCATGTGACCTCTCTGCTGCTTTACAGGCAACATCCAATGTATAATGGAGGGGAGCTGCGCTGGCAGCAGCCTAACCCCAGCCCTGGTGGTTCGTACCTGGCCTACCCCATCCTGTCTTCCCCCCAGCCTCCTGTCTCCAATGACTATGCTTACTACCAGATCATGCCTGCTCCGTGCCCACCTGTGATGGGCTTCTACCAGCCCTTCCCTGGCACATATGCAGGTCCTGTGCAAGCTGGAGTGGTTAACCCCGTCTCAGCAGATGTCAGTGAAAGACCGCTGCCTCTGGGGCCTGCTTATGGGATGGCCAGTCAGAGGGGGAGAGGCATGATCCGACCTAATGTTCTCCCAAAGGTACAGAGGGTCAACAGCCTCATTGTGATGCTGTCATATTAACGTCATATATTATTTGGATAACTAAAGCTTCCCTCCTCATCCTCAATTTAAAGTACGCATGCCGCTGCCTCTTCCTTTCTCCTACAGCAGCAGTTGGGTATCTGCCAACCCCCCAGAGGTCGCCGGCCTCCAACCAGGAGTGTAGCTGTGCAGAAGGAGGTTTGCACTTTGGGGCCTGATGGAAGGACCAAGACAGTCATGCTGGTGGATGCAGCCCAGCAGACTGGTAAGAATACTACTGTGTTTTTTAAGAGCTGGAGCCCGTTGTCTGTAGCAGTGAGAAAACTATGAGTCTGAATTTCCAGCCAACGTCACCGACCTTCGTCAGTCTTGTGGCTGAAAGGAAGCTGAAGCCCAAAACATTCCTGACTTTGTTACAGTCAGCTCTGTTGCCTGTGAACATGAATCTTTCCTGTCAGTGGGGAAGCGGGAAACAATGCTAGTAAGAGTGTTGTCCGGTCATACAGGTTGATGTCCATGATGTCAGTCTTTAACCTCTGAAAGAAACTGGAATGCAGATTTTCCAGTTGTGGAGGTTAATATGTGTCAGCTCACAATGTCATTAATGATGTCTACATTCTTAAAATAGTTAATGAGACTGTGTGAATAGTTACTCAGTTGTTGTTGAAGCCACATGAAAAACATCATAGATGAAAGTAAAGCTGGTCCAAGTCTCCATTGATTAACTTACAGAAGTTATAGTGATTTTCAATTAACACTTATGTATGATGATGGTAAGGTTCATGCATCTTTATGATACAGTTCACATCAGGTCTAAGTTTCTCCTTCTTGTCCCTCAGATTTTCCTGGCGAGGTGTCAAGTCGGGGTGCTGCTGAGCGGGCGAGTCCCCTGCTGTGGAAAAACCGAACAAAGAGAAGACGAGCATCACATCCAGGCGAAATCTACAACGAGCAGGGTGCCAGTGAAGCAGATATAGACAGTGACAGCGGCTACTGTAGCCCCAAACACAACCAGGGGGCAGGGGCAGCGCAGCGAACAGCAGAGAATACAGCAGCACCAACAGTAAGTCGGCTACTTAACTTAAGCCCTGGGTCCAAACTGTAGTCATGAACATGTAAAGCATAAAATAAAGACAACTGTACAGGTAGCAGGTCAGAGAAGTTACAAGTTGAAGTTGCTCAAGTCATTTAGAAGTGATAAAATAACTTGACTGGGGGCCACCGTTTAGCTCAGTTAGTCGAGCGGGTGTCCCATGTACAGAGGGTTTGTCCTCGCTGCAGGGGACCTGGGCTCAAGTCCCAGCCTGAGGCCCTTTGCTGCATGTCACTCCCCCTCTCTCTCAAACTGCTTCCTGTCATGTCTTCAGCTGTTCTATCAATAAAAGCCAAAAGGCCAAAACATTTTTGAAAAAAATGATAATAATAACTGACAGACAGGCTATTAAGTTATTAAACATTAAAATCAGAAACTGTTTGGTATTCACTTTTGATAGGTGGAGCTGGTTGTAACTTTGTTTCGTTGAACAGTTATAAGTTTTCTTCTACTAAAGCTACCATGTCAGGTCTACAAGCTGAAGAAAATAAATCAAGAAATAAATAAATAAATCAAAGAATGCTTTTTAAAATTTTGAATCATTAACTTTTTAGTTGCAAGTATTAAGCAATCTTCGCAAATTGTCTGTTGCCAGATGAACAATATTGGTCATTTATTTAAATAAAACCTTTTTTTTTTTTTTTAATACAGAATATACAGAAGTATACTTCTGTCTTTTTTGGCCACAAATCATTAAGTGTTCAGCGCTAGTTTTTGATTAATAGCTGTGATTTTTAAATGTGCTAATGAATATTAAGAACATGGCATTTTTTTGTAGTAACAGTGGTAGAGTTCACACTGTAGATGTACCAGGAAGAACAACTAAGAAATATCACGACATGCAAGACTCCACTTGTGTAACAGCAGAGCAGATAACAGTGGGGGAGGTGTAATGTAGACCTTATATAAGCTACCTCACAGTGTTACTAGCATGTTTAACAAACACTAGACATCTCAGTTTTTTCTCTCCTTTTTCTGTTCTCTACAGGGAGTGGAGGCTGGTGTAATGACAGGTAAGTTTGATTCATGTCTTTTAACAAAGTGTCTTTCTTTCCCTTCACATCTGCCCACCGTTATTTCACAGCTAAATTCCTGATCCATCCTCTATATATTATATATTACAAATGTGTGATGATTTTGTTTAACCTGAGAATCAATTTTGATGTTTTTGTCCTCTAGCAGGTACCTGGGTGAATGTAGCCTCTCAGGCTGCCCCGAAGGCCTGGGGGGACAGGAACGGCCAGTTTCACAGAGCAGACCAGCGGAAGAATCCTGAACAGAGAAACTTCTCACAGGTATAGTACATCCCACTGATGTATGTCAGACCAACAAGCTTATATGGAATGAGAATAGATGAAATGTGACTCATTTTGGCAAAATTGTCCTGTTCTTTAAGTTGCACCAATATGTAACATAATTCATATCTGAAGTGTCCATCACACACAACAAACAACGAAATATCCACCAGTCAATCTGATACTGTATATCACCTAAAATATTGCTGCAGAGCCAGCTGTGCTGTCTACAGGCTCTAGCCTCCTTTCTTGCTATGGTTCCTTGACCTGACGTACATATACAAAAGGTGGTAATAAAGTCATTAAATGCTACTGGTACCTTGTCTGACTCCTGTGTTGTTTATGCATCTCTGATTTTCAGGATTTCCACAGTGGCTATCCAGGACGTGTGCCGCCCAACCAGCCAGAGCAAAGACTGCAGCCAGCGGGGGTCACTGGCACTGAGCTCACCCCAGAGCCTCTCTACTTTGAGGTGAGAGAGGATCTCTTGTGAATTTCATTGTAATGCATTCTCAATGCAGCACTGTTACCTTTACACTCACTAGTGATTTAGGGTTAAATTACTCTGCTGAAATGTTTTCTACATGTTTGTCAGGATGAAGATGAGTTCCCAGATCTGGCTACAGGAGGGGCTGTTCAGCACAACACCAAACCAGAATCTGCTGCAGCCCAGACACACACACAGCCGAAACTGCCCAAAAACCTGGTAAGAAGATTCCCTAGGAATGACTGTCCGTCTGTAAAAGCTGTCTGTGTCATGTTCTGACTATTTGCAGGACTTAGAAATAACTAAGGTTCTGTGTCTCAGGGAGGAAGTAAGTATGTACACAGTTCACCATGTTATCCAAAAATGATGCAGATAAATTTATAACAATATGATTTACTGCAGTTCAGTGCAGTGTAAGATTTGAATCAGCTGAGTATTGATATCTTTTACTTTTAGATACCATTTGAAATTCTGAATCAGAAATATCTGAGTAAATCCGATTTTTTTTTGTTACTCTAACAGCAGTAATCACAAGCAGTGATCTGCTGGCTAACTTTTTACCTAATCCCCATTATGGGTGCATTAAAAATACCAAATTAAACAAATTACAAAGCTGATGGCTTCAGTAACAGATTTGCATTAAACCATGAAAAGCTTGAGAAGTAGCAGTAGCTGTTGTACTTTTCTTGTGCTGACTGCTTGTCTCTGTAATTTTACTGTCAGTGTGGCCCTCTTGGATTAGTGTGCAGAGAGATGTGCAGAGAGAGCATCTGGGAAAGACAACTATACATTTTTTTTATTTTTTTTTTGTGGCTATGGATCCATCCTTGTATCGGCTGATCTTTACACTGCGACTAAATACTTTGTTTTGTCTCTACATGCATCACAGCTGGATAACCTTCCAGAAAACTCTCCTATCAACATTGTGCAGACACCCATCCCCATCACCACCTCTGTTCCCAAGAGGGCCAAGAGCCAGAGGAAGAAGGCTCTGGCTGCTGCCTTGGCCACTGCACAGGAGTACTCTGAGATCAGCATGGAACAGAAGAAATTACAGGTATACATCTGCACTGTGTCTTCTGGTCAGGTAGGCTGGATTGCCACTGAATAGTTTAAATGTTATGACTTACTGTTTCTGTGCCATGTTTCATGGACTCTGGTCCCCACCCCATGCTACTATCCTGATCTTCAATTATTTGACTGGTTCATGTTTGTGACCTTGTTCTGCCTTTTTTTCTTTGCCCAACAGGAGGCATTCACAAAAGCAGCTGGGAAGAAGAGTAAAACCTCTGTGGAGCTGGACCTGGGAGACATGTTGGCAGCTTTGGAGAAACATCAGCAAGCTATGAAGGCCAGACAGCTCACCAATACCAAGCCACTGTCTTTTACAGGTACCTGTTAACTCTATGAGACATAAACAAGCAGTATAATAACTAAAACAAATAACTTATTCAGTGGAGGTGATAGTCTCCTTCTTGCCAGTAGTCTTCTTCTCATATGAAGTTTTGTTGTTTGAAATTTTGTAGGGCTGCATCCAACAATTACTTTTGTTGTTTGATTAATCTGTCAACTTCTTTCTTGACAAATCGGTTAATTGTTTGGTTTATAAAATATCATATCATAGAGAATATCATGGAGAAGTAAATAAACCAGAAGATATGCACATTTTTCTTTAAAAAAATATTCTGATTAATCAGTCATCAAATTATTGGCTTCTAATTTAAATGTTTATATCATAAACCGCTTAAACTAGCGGTCTGCAAACTCTCTTAATGAGGGGTCTTACTCAGTGTCACGGTGTGTTAGACCATGGATTAAACGTACACTGGAATATCTCTTTAATACGATCTGCTTGTGTGGCTGA
This sequence comes from Acanthopagrus latus, assembly GCF_904848185.1. Taxonomy (NCBI): domain Eukaryota; kingdom Metazoa; phylum Chordata; class Actinopteri; order Spariformes; family Sparidae; genus Acanthopagrus; species Acanthopagrus latus. The sequence continues at coordinate 4,507,076 of NC_051042.1, read as the reverse complement.
CGTGTGACTAACTGTGACTGACAGCAGCCTGAATCTTGCATACATGTACACATACTCACACCGTGCTTGTAAACTAACTTTGTTGTCCTTCTCTGCAGTTGGAACAACTACTCCATTCCACGGTTCAGGCTCCACCAACGTGCCGTCCATGTTGAAGGGTCATCAGCAGCCGTACTCTTCCCCACATAATTCTCTGGATTCCACTGCACCGCGTATCAAGAGAGGGAAGGAGAGAGAAATCCCTAAAGTGAAACGGCCAACAGCTCTTAAGAAGGTTCATGCTTTAAGCCAAAAAAAATGATTTAGGAAATATGGGAGGAATAATTTTTGTATTTCACCTATGTTTGAACCTGCAGCTGTTTTAAGCACCCTTGTTTTTGACATTCTTTTTGCTGTGTTTTGCTAGATTATCTTGAAGGAACGTGAGGGGAAGAAAGGGAAGACGAGTGTAGAACAAGAGTCTTCAGGCCAGGAGGAGCATGGAGAAGAAAGTCTACATTTTACAGATGATCTTCCACGAGAGCCTGCCTCCCAAGAAGGTGACGGTAATAAATTATTGAAAAGAGATCACATTTCAGTTGTACCCATAATTATTTTGTCCATGATGTATTTTTCTTATTGTTTTTTCTGTTCTGTTCCACAGACAACGGTCTGAGCGTGCCCAGTGATGCTTCCCTCTCTCCGGCCAGTCAGAACTCTCCGTATAGCATCACCCCAGTATCCCAGGGCTCTCCTGCCAGCTCAGGCATTGGGAGTCCAATGGCTTCGAATGCCATCACCAAGATCCACAGCCGACGTTTCAGGGAGTAAGTATACACTCGTTGAATGGGGCAGATGTTTGTAGGAATCGGCACTGGAATGTCTCAAAAATTCACAACGTGGTATCACAAAAATGAGTTGGAAAAATCGAATACCTCTCCCACTCAAACATCACAGAGCCTTGGCTGTGAGAAGCTCAGAAAGTTAATGGGTGTTTTTAAGGGCGGGACTGTACAATAAAGAATTGTAGAGTATGGCACAGATGCCTAGCACATTGTCCCTTCTCAGCAAAAATGTATGCCAGTGGTCACAAACACAGCTTTGTCCCTCTGTGTCCTCCGCTGTAGGCCTATTGTCCCAGCCCGCCCTTTTCCAACAGATTTTGCATTTCAAAGCATCCAAAAGGCCTCTGTAGTGATGCTCCTCCTCTCAGCTTTGACCTCCAGGACACTTGTTCTTCAGGCCACACTACATTGACCGTCTAACAGATATTTCATCCAAACAGAACGCTGGGAGTCATGAACCAACAAAGTATTATAACATAAACATAAGGAACAAGCAGTTGCAGCGAAGTCAACAAATATGTATAGATGGATAACTTTATTAATCCCTGAGGAGAAATGAGTTTATCATAGCAGCGGATACATTCAAGAAAAAGTAAAATACAAGATACAAGGGCAAATATAGAAACAATAAAGTACTACATACAATAACATGCTTAACTTAATTGTTTTGTTGGGCCAACATTCCAAAACCTAAAGGTATTCAGAATATTTAGCAAGTTGCGTAAGAGAATACTTTCCCAGTGAAGCGATTATCAAAATTGTGCATTCTTTTTTTGGTTTTTGTCAACCGGCTTATTAAATAATAAACTAATTGTTTAAGGTCTGAATCCTGTAAATAACATTTCACTGCATTATTGTTGGCAGTCAACAATAATACCAGCCATCATTGCTGGCTGGCTAGGTATGCAAAAGATGGTTTGGCTCACCTCATGTATACTGTGGCTGTAAGCCTGTCACTGTCTATTTGTCTCACTCAGTGTTCTCATCCCTTCTGCTGTCTGCACATTATAGTTTTTTGCAAAATACCCATCATGGGAAACGATAATAAAAACCACCAAGCAGGGGTACGTAAGCACTAAAAATGTTAAGTCACTCTAACCTGGTCACTAACAGTACACATTAAAACGAGCTGTAACAGTTGTTACCTTTTCTTTTACAGCATTTTGCCATTTTAATGACGGGGGTTTGCTCACAGCATGCCTGCCTTGTTTTTGCCCCACCTGAGACAATTTTGAAGAGGAGATGAGATGCAAACAATCCAGAGCATTTTTTTTTGTGTATACCTGACTGATGTTAATGGGTGCAGCCGGATTTTGTGGTGATAGGTCTGACTATAGGAGACTACCCTAAAGATGAAAACACTTTCCTAACCTGCACTATGTTTCCTCTTCCCTTCCCTTTTACCAGGTACTGTAACCAAGTGCTGAGTAAAGAGATCGACGAGAGCGTGACGCTGCTCCTGCAGGAACTGGTTCGGTTCCAGGAGCGGGTCTACCAGAAGGATCCCACCAAGGCCAAATCCAAGCGCCGCCTGGTCATGGGTCTCAGAGAGGTCACCAAGCACATGAAGCTGCACAAGATCAAGTGTGTCATCATCTCTCCCAACTGTGAGAAGATCCAGGCCAAAGGTGAAAAATGTTAAAGCCTATATAGTCTGTATTTAATCAGATCATCTGAAGTCTGACCATCCTAGTAGAAAACATATGTAAAATTGTTCTTATAAATAGATGTAATATTTTTACTCTTGTGTTTGAGTCATTAGCTGGTATTTTTTGTTCTGTTACTTAATCTATTTACATTTTTGGTACATTTGAGTCACTAATAATTTACTGTGTTGCAGGTGGTTTGGATGAAGCCTTATACAATGTGATTGCCATGGCTCGGGAGCAGGAGATCCCATTTGTGTTTGCTCTGGGCAGAAAGGCTCTTGGACGCTGCGTCAACAAGCTAGTGCCTGTTAGTGTGGTCGGCATTTTCAACTATTCTGGAGCAGAGGTAAAGCACTACCATCCACTCAAAACCTCTTTGTTTGTTTAATTGTAATAAACTTCTGTTAATATTTTAGTATCTGTCACACTGCTATACTTATCTTAAAGTCAGGTGAATGATTGAATAAAAGAAATGTGGACAATAGGTCAGCAGGGGCCTGTAGGAAACACCTTGGACACACAGGATAATCATGGTGAAATCTCTCTTCCTCTTCCAGGGTCTCTTCAACCGACTGGTGTCTCTGACAGAAGAGGCGAGGAAGGCCTACAAGGACATGGTGTCAGCTCTGGAGCAGGAGCAGGCAGAGGAGGCTCTGAAAAACGACAAGAAAGTCCCGCACCACATGGGCCATTCCCGCAACCACTCTGCTGCTTCTGCTATCTCCTTCTGCTCCATCTTCTCTGAGCCCATCTCAGAGGTCAATGAGAAGGAGTACGGTAAGATCCCACATAATTTGACTCAATCCAGTGATTCCCAACCTTGAAGTTGGATCTGAACCAAAGTGTCGGTAGATAAACCTGAAGAGTTGTGAAATGATTGGCCCAATCCCAATGACCACACTACCAGATCTAACATGTAACAGACTTTAAGGTACATTTCCGGTACATCCACAAGGGTTTAGGGCCGTCCACCTGTCAAATTTACAAGTGTGTGAGGGCTCCCTTGCAGAAATTTTGAGCCCTTTGGGGCCAATTCCCATAAGTCTGCACTTTTGTAGACTTTGCCTGAGAAAATTACAGAGACTTCATACCTGTGATGCTAAAGAAAGGGTTTTCAGAGGAAGGCTGAAAATGTTTTATAAAACCTGATAATCGAGATGATGGTGCTCCTAAATATCGTAACGTTTAATAACTCTTTATGCAACATTGTTTTCTATTGAAGAGATTTTCTAAACATTTCACCTTTTCTCCTTGTACTCATTTTCTACAAAAAAAGTTATGAGTTATTTAAGTCTTTGAAACTTTATGGAACTTGTTTCTCACAAACCGCTCACTGAATAGGTTTCTATTTGTGTGTCTAAGTGCACTGCTGTTTTTTATATTTATCATACATTTTTTAATAAAATTCCTAAGCCCACAAGGCAAATTTGAACATCATATAGTGCTGTCCATTTTGGACCCTTGCAGCCTCTCTAACCTATCAGGTGACATCAGTTATAGTGTGTGAGGGTTAGATTGGGATAAGGCCCTTCAGGCATATTAGATATTTAATGTGGCAAGGGTCCACTAGACACTTATGAGAGGTCACAAGTCGCAAAGATTTCATCTTAATCTTTACAAGATTACTTTTATGGTTTTGTCACAAAAAATCTTGAACTAACTTTAAAGTATGACTGTGAGATAGATGTAGCAAGGTGAAAAAAGATTAGAAATGCAGTGGAGTGGAGGTGTTAAGTAGCAGAAAATGAAAATATTTAACTAAACTGTAAGTTTAAGAGAAATTCAGCACTTACGTGTCCTCAGGTACTTTACATCACTGTGATGCTGCTGAGATGTGAACAATAAAATGAAGCATAATGAGTTGATTGATTTCTTCAGAGACCAACTGGAGAAGTATGGTGGAGACTTCAGATGCCCTGGAGCCTGTGGAGCCTGAGCCGAGTCGTCCTACACCTCCCACAGCCGCCCAGAAAGACATTGAGGCTCCAGCAGCCACCACCCCCGCCACTGCCCCTCCTGCCGCCACTGCTCCCCCACCCAGGACAGGGCTCCTCACACAGGGTACCGGCGAGAGAGACGAGGTCCGAGTCGATGACCGGCTGGAGCTGGCATCTCAGCAGAGCACAGAGACGGGCTCATTGGATGGGAGCTGCAGGGGCCCACTAAACTCCTCCATCACCTCCACGACCTCCACCTTGGTCCCTGGGATGTTGGAGGAGGCAGAGGAGGAGGACGAGGAGGAGGAGGACTACACACCTGAACCTATTTCTGTGGAGGTGCCCACTCTGAGCAGCCGCATCGAATCCTGGGTGTCAAAGACCCTGGAAAACCTGCAGCTGGGAAAGAGCCAGGAGAGTACAGAGGAGGAGGAGGAGGAAGATGACGAAGAGGAAGATGACGAAGAGGAGAGAGGGCAGAGCGAGGACGAGGAGGACCTCTCTTCAGCGGACATCACAGAGACGGTGATTGAGGGCAAAGAGCAAGTGGAGGTGAAGAAGGTCGCCGGTTGATAGCACCTCTGTTCTTACATACACCCATTCCCTCTGTCGCACTCACGCATCCATCTTCACAGCAGCCAGCAGTGTTTCTCCTCTGTCTCTAACCCCTGACACCAGACATAATCTCAGGTATCCAACCAACTGACCAATGCATACACACATACACCTTTAAAACATTACGGAAAAACCGACCAACATACAAACACATAGCATTGCCGACCAAACGACGACTAACACAGTTTGAGGGATTAGTTATTGAAACCAACGCTCACCTGGTAATTTAAACTGACGCCCTCACTACTTCTTCTGCCCATAACCTGCTACACTTGAATTCAGAGGGAAGTCTTAGACTTTCCTCCTCCGAAACTGAACTCCTTGAGAGTCGGGACGTTTTTGGGAGCAAGTGATGAGCGCTGACATGTTGAACTGCTGTCTGTAGCTCACAGACGAGGAAGGTTTCGGCTCCCATCTTAATTAACTTTACACAGAGCTCAGAAGGTTTACAGCTCTGCAAGTATTTGTGTGCGTGTGAGTGCGTGTGTGTGTGTTTTGCAGGCACATAGTTTGCATTTACTTTGCCGTGTTCATTAGCTTTATCTCTGTAAATAATGTGTGTATGTGTTTTCTTTTCACCTGTCTGATCTGAGAGTAAAGGAGGGACATTGCTTTTTTAATTACTGCTTGGTTAGCTTTCCTAATATTACAGTGTCAGGGGTTCTGTCTTTGTACCAAAACCACTCCCGCCTGTCGGTCTTCAGAGAGTGTTTCGTAATGTTGAAATAATAAGTGACCCATTCTGTGTTCAGATGATTCAAACAACTTAACTTCTAAGAAGCAAAACAAGCTTTGTGTATATATAACCTTGTCTATGTGGTTCTACTGCAGTATGTAATGATTTGTCATACTGATCTTGCCCAGTGTGAAACTGTTTGGGGTAGTTTTTCCTCCAACTGGAATTGTCTTGAGTTCCTCGATGCTGTTTGTGCTTCATAAATAAGTGCTCCTGTTTTGTTCTGGTGGTGTTTGTTGTCTAATGGGGTGCTCTCAAGCTGTCTCTTACTTGCTAATGAGCTAACACCATTTTTAAAAGCCTGTTTATCAAGTGTGTCAACATTTTTAAAGGATAAGTTCACCCAAAAATGAAATTTCAGTCATTGTCCATTCACCTCCATGCTGATGGAAAGTCAGGTGACGTTTCGTAGTCCAAAACAAACCGACATTGAAGCATTTGCCCAAGCAACTGAAGAAGCTGGGGACTTGTTTTAAAATGTAAAACGGAACTGAAAATGATTCCATCCAGCTAATGTAGTGTAACCCAAGTCTCCAAAAACCCCTGAGACACCAAACTGATTTGAAAAGAAGTTATTTACACCTTTTTAAAGCTAAGTTGAGCTAAAATTGATTGTGCACTTTGTCTGAAGTGGATGCACAAGCAAAACCACAAATCAAGGGTGTAAAAGTATTTTCAAATCAGTTTGCGATCTTGGAGATTTGGGTTTCAACCGATGAGCAGTCTAGAGCCATTACTGGTTTCTTTTTGTTGTTTTAGAACAAGTCTCCAGCTACTTCAGTCGTTAAGAGCAATGCTTCAACTCTGTTTTGCTGTGAAGCTTCTGAAATGTATTGTGGACTACACAACCTCAACTGACTTTTCATTTGCATGAAGGTGAGTTGGTAATGGCTGAATTTAAATTTAGGGGGAACTCTTAAGTTCAAGTCCTTTCACCCAGAAAAAAAGATTTTTTTTTCTTTTTTTTCTTTTTTTATTTAGAAAAAAGAAAAACGGTTTGACAGAGAACTTTTGTTTTTTTTTCAAATCATCGACTGTTTAATTGAAAACTTAAACCACATCAACGAATAGGAAATGCAAGTGTTTACTGGTATTAAAGGTCCCATATTATGATCATTTTCAGGTTCATACTTAAGTTGTCTACTAGAAAATGTTTACATGCTTTAATGTTCAAAAAACACTTGATTTTTCTCTCTGTTCACCCACTGTCTGAATGCTCTGTTTTAGCGCCTATCTCTTTAGGACCCACCCCCCCAGAAGGCCCACTCTAATCTGATTGGTCAGCTCTTGCAAGCCTGAGCAGGCACCACCCAACTTGTTTCTGCCTCAGGATGCAGCTTTGAAGGCACAGTTTCTGAATTTCTCTGTGCAATCTTTTATAATTTACAGTATTTTTATATCACCTAGACCTGCTTTATAATCAGAAGACATGGAAATCTTACTTTCTGCAGTATGGGACCTTTAATCAAATTTACCAATAGCCAAGTTTACAAAAAGAATCTGATGTTCGAACACAACTGAATTGACTCCTTGTAGAGCTCTTCTAGAGCGTGGAGACAAATTTAGTCAGCATCGTCTCTGACTGGGTCAGAGTCACCACTGGAAGTCAAACAAGTCGTCACAAAGTCGTGCACATGCTCATGATGAACCCTTGTAAATACAAGTGTACAAAAGAGATTTTGATTTTGCATTGTATTAAAAAAAATACAATCATCCTGTTCTTAAAGCCATTTGATAGTTTTAACATTTAAACAGTTGGAATCCAATTTGATAACGGTATATGAGAGCGAAGCATGCCGAGAACACAGCCAGTTGATGGTGATGTTGGCAGCGTGTGTACAGTAAATGCAGTATGTCGGGCTGTATGCAATGTGAAGCCGTGTGATGGGAGACGACAGTGTACTGGATATCATGCTCACGAAAGTGTTCTATCTGGTTTGATAGAAGGTACGCTGTGTGCAGGCTTTTTGTTGCTCTGACTTCCATCAAAAAGTGTTTGAAGTATGTTCATTGACAGCGAGTGTTTTTTGCACTATGTAAATACGTACTGGTAAAGGTCTTGTAACTAATGTGAACAAAAAAAAATCAAAACAAAACAAACAAAAAAAACGGTTCAATGAAGTACTTTTTCAGCGTGTTCTTCGTCTTTATATGGATATTTAAGACCGTCTCCTTCCAACTGTACATCACTAGCAACAATGTTAGAGGCTGTTTCTCATAATCCTGTTATCTTAACCTATATGGACTGATGATTAACATCATTAAAATGTTTATGTAAATCATTTGACTGACGTCTCTTCTTTCATCCACTGCTTCATCAGAGTGCACGCTGCAGACTGCAGTGGAGCGAGGACTGCGCAGTTCCCTGAAATATTATCCAAATCACAAGAAGCTGCAGTTTTTTGTTAAAGGTAAAATGTGTGACAGCAAAGTACTGTGGTGCTGCAGAGACGTCATCACATTAAAATCCTGTCCTCCACATGTAAGAAAACATGTTTGGTCACATCATCACAGTTTTTATAGATTTTATAGTGAAAATGAAAATTGTGATGCAAAAAATTATCATTCTCACTAATCGTGAATCAAAATCTGTTGCAATAACTTTTCTTCAACCATATCATGCAGCCCAAAGTAGAGTCCAAGCAGATCAACTGAGAATAAATCTGGAACTATTTCCATTTCAGAATTTCTCTCTTTCCAAGTCCTGAAATGTGAGGAACTGATGCTTTTCTTTGTTGCATATATGATGATAAATTGGGTTTTGGACAGTTTGTTCGATCAAACAAGCTATATGAACAATATGATTGTAGGTTAAGAAGTAAATGTAATGAAGGAAAATAATATGCATCTACGAACTAAGAAAAAAGACTTCAGAATAATGGATAGTTAAAAATTGAATGGCAGTCAGTAGAGCATAAACCTCCATCAAGGCCCAACAGCCCCCTTTAATTCAATCAAGACTAATCCATAATCCTAATCCACCCATAACTGCTTCACCATAATTTACACTCAACTGATTTTGGATCCATGTCAGATTGCACTGACCGACGTCTTTGTCTTGTTAAAGAAAGTCTGAACAATAATCCTGGTTGGGTGCCTTTATCCAAATCTACACTTAAATGTAAACAGGATTTCATCCGAGCTGAGACTTGTTCTCCATACAAGTTTCATGGACAACAGTTTAGTAGATTTTGTGTAATCCTGCTGACAAACCATCAAACAAACAGACATGGATGGCCTCAATTGCGCTTTTACTGAATGACCACTAGGAGGAGACAAAGCTCTGCTCCTTTGATTTGACGACTTGTGGTGTCTTTCTATAGTCACATGCAGTTTGTAAGTTGACTTTGAATAATGTGCTGGTTTTAAGCAAAATCCTTAAGAGTGAAAAAGTCCCTTGCTCTTAAAGATTCTAACTGTAACATTTCTAAGTTACTCTAAAAGTGACAAGACCTTTACAATATTTTGTTGATTTGTGTGTTCACTGTGTTCATTTCCCTAACCCTGCATTTTGGTAAAGGAAGTTTGGTAATCACAACTTTGATTGTGTGCCTTGGTCTGTGTTTTTAATATCATAAATGGACGCTGTTATTCCACACCTAAGTATGGAAGTACAGCTACTCTCTTCCTGCTATTCACTCTTGTTTGATAATAATCTTTTAATCAGGAATTACAGTGTGCAAAACAGTCTTTGGTCGGCTCTCGTGTATTGTTCTGATTGGGATCAAGCTGAAATGCAAATGTCTCATAAAATCTCTTCCTCTTGTATGCTCATGCAGGACATTTGAATATTATATGCACTACATATTATATTATCAAATGTCTTGCAGTGTCAACCTGATGTACAAGTAAAACCAATATGATAATGTATTAATCACACACTTAAACACCATCTCCAGAGGTGCAACTGATGTTAGGAGAGAGGAATAGAGCACTCATGTACTGTATTGGCTCTGCTTCAGTGTATAAGTGTCTGTGTGTGTGTGTGTGTGTGTGTGTGTGTGTGTGTGTGTGTGTGTGTGTGTGTGTGTGTGTGTGTGTGTGTCTGTGTGTGTGTGTGTGTGTGTGTACAGCATGAGTCACCCTACCCGCCTGTGATTGGATGGTAGTTTATGGGTGAGGGAGGGGAGGGAGAGAGAGAGCCTCAGGGGCCGTCTGTCAATCTCTCCCCCACTCCATTCACATATTCATCTGCATGCAGCGTCACAGAGAGACAGGGGAAGTGAGTGAGAGCCTCTCATTCATAAAAAAAAGGAGAGAGAGCGAGAGAGAGAAAGTTCATTCATAAAAAATCTGCACAGTTCTGCTGCGTGTCAGAAAGTTGATGTGGAGGTGAAGCAGCAGTGGAAGCCTGGAGACTGACAGAGAGTGTGTGTGTGTGTGTCGGGAGGATGGGACTGCACTCAGTGTGAGTACAGCGGAGCAGACTGGACTTCAGACTGCACAGGACACCGCAACGGTGAGTTGAATCTACCGAAACGTACTCTTGGCATCTAATCTAATAATCTGAGGACACAACACACAAGATGCTTAGAAGATTACCCTTATTTCATCTGAAAAAATGTGAAACTTTATCCTTTATTTCTGCTCTAATCTCTAATCTGATCTGCCTTATCAGTGTGTAATAACCCATTTTTATTTTTCGTGGCAGGTTTTTCTTTTTTACTTTGTCCCAGTGCTCTTCTCTGTCCAATTCCCAGATTATGAGAGAGCGAACCTTACCCAGGATCAAATCACAGACAGGACTCTTACCAGGTAGCTCATCAGTTGTCTGGTCATTACACATGCCTGTGTGGATGAAAATCACTGTGCTGCGTCTGATTCCAACACGTCTTTCGTTATCTACAGGCATGCTGAAGCGCAGCAAGTACAGCCGTCTGCGCAACGATTCCCTGACGTCCCTGGAGGATCGGCCCCTGAAGAGGGACCTTTGCTTGGACTCTGATTTCGCCCAGCTGGATCCAGGGGCGCCTACCCACCATGGGCCCTCCACCCTGAGGGACTTCATCCCCCGCATGGCCAACATCCGATTGCAAAGTCCAGTTTCCCTGCGGGCCCTGAGGGGACAGACAGCTGGACCCACTGACAGACCCTTGTCCACGACAGAGTGGGGCTCGGGGCCCGATCAGAGATTTTGTAGCCAACCTTCCCTCAATGTCCCCCTATCCACTGGACCCTCGGCTCTGAGCTGCACAAGAAGACCCATCACCCTGCACCGGATGGCTAGCCTCCCCAGCTGTCCTACCTGCTCGCAACACAGAGACGGTTTGTGCTGTTTGAAGACTTCCTCTGCAGCGAACAGAGCGGTCCACCATCACATCAAGGTACCTGACAATACACCAGTGACAGTGCATGATTACATACAGAGAAATTGGACTTGTGTTGCAAACTGCAGCCGAGAGTGTGTTTGAGGCTACTTTGCCTGATTAATCTTCTTTTTTTTCACTTTTGATGATTTGCCTAAGCTCATGACCTCATCTTCAGGGTCCCAGCAGAGAGTTGAGGCGGATTAATTCCTACCTTTGGCGACACAAACACACACATGAATTCAGGACACACACACAAATTCACACTCCATCACCACCACACTCACTTTCATACATTCACCCCCTCCCTCTCAGATAGAGCTTCCTGTGTAGGCAGTAGTGACTCATCCTGGCTCCTCTCTAGATCTGCTCTGCTTCTGTGTGTGTGTGTGTGTGTGTGTGTGTGTGTGTGTGTGTGTGTGTGTGTGTGTGTGTGTGTGTGTGTGTGTGTGTGTGTGTGTGTGTGTGTGTGTGTGTGTGTGATTGTATCTGGTATCGGCAGAGCCCATGCTGTCCTAAAACCGGAGGTGTGTCCGCATGGGTGATTAGGAGCAGGGCCTGTGGACGGACTGTCTGATTGTCCTCTATAAACAAGCACACACATACATTACACTTCCTCCCCCCCTCCCATACACACACACACACACACACACACGTATTGATTTAAGTCTGGTCCATCAATGGATTTACTCATCTTGCCTCCAGCCTCTAGTGTCTGCTCTACTGAAGCTCATGGCCAATGGAAGTGAGGCTGGCTGAAGTTTATTCGGGCACATGGCCTAAATATTGTCTGACGCATTAACTAACCTTTGATTCTCTTCATATCCTCACAATCAATCAAAAGGTGCAAAACTAACGATTAAGTGCAGACTTGCATGCTATGGACAGACCTCTCCACAGTTTTGACCTAAGAGCAGCAGAAATGACTGTGTAAGGAGTGACTGCCACATGTGAAGAACCTGCAACTACTTTCTAACAGTCGCAGAGAGAAAATATAGTTGTCATGTGTTCAGCTGGGTGCGTGCCTCAAGGGATGGAAATATTGGTCAGTCAGTTGGTCCACACTCATGCACACCACAGGATTAGGGGCCACTGTGCTCAGTGATTCCCTGATTGTTCCCTATACATGCATGCGTGCGGTAGAATAAGAAAACACATATAAAACATGCTGAATTTAGAAGAAGGCTCAAGCAATTAAGAATCTGTCATTGTCAGCCTTTCACAAAGTTTATAAAGGAACTCAACAACTCACAAAACTGAGCGATTTTTGAAGGGAGTCTGGGGACTTTCTCCCCTTCAACTCCTGTTGTTGACTGTGGTTGGTGTGGCTGCTTTAAACCAAGAATATGTTGGTGTTCTAGTTTAAAGTCTGCTGTAGTGCCAAGTGTTCTCAAAATGTTGTAAATTATTGTTAATAATGATCAGATACATGTTTTGCCGAACATTCAAATTAATACAAAAACACACGGATGACCCCTCAGCACCAACTTTGACCGTCTTCCTGTGTCCCTGTTACTGTAGCGCCACCAAGAGACTGACATGTCTGTTTTGTAGCGACTTCCTGTTTCTCTACAACTATTGGCTGGATTTCAATGAAATTTGGTGCAGATAACTACATTGCCCCGAGGATGGATCCTAATGACTTAATGAAATATCGCAACATCTACTTGATAGACTGGCACCAATTTTTTTTGCAGACACTCATGGGTCCCAGACGAGGGATCTTAATGAATCTTGTGATCCCCGGACATCGTGAGGTTTCGTGTCCGAGTCTCAGCAACAACTACAGATTAAGTTTAAATTTGAAAGAATTGTTACAGGATAAATGGTAACAATTTGGTAAATCTTACATTTTCAAGTTTCAAGATTAACTTAATTAATTTTAGAACACAAGATTGTATAATAAACTCCAGTATCCAATGTCAAGTGTGATAGCCCTGTATCACTCTAAGTTTTAAATCGCCCTTAACCGCTTCACTATAATTTGTATCTCATCAAACGTAGTATCGACATCAAATTGAATTCTTCTAGGTCAGCCACATAAATATGACTATGATTTTTTTCATCAAGATCCAGGTATTATTCCCAGAGGAATGAATGACAGTGTTCAAAGAATTAAAAGCCCTGTCTCACTATGTTAAAGAATGTCAGGAAAAAAAACTATATTCCTGAACTGATGATTAATGATCAATCACAAAGTTGAACTTTTCATGGTGGAGTGTGGCAGATGAGTTCAGGAGTCTCACAGCATGAGGAAAACAGCTGCTCTGTAGTCTGGTGGCACAGCAGTCGATACCTCTGTATCTTTTCCCAGAATGCAAATCTTAATCGTGTGCCATTATTAATTTCTCATAGTTTGACACATGAATAAATACCTGAAGAATTAATGACATTTAGCCTCACCTGTACTGTTGTTTTATTTTAATAAAACAACATGTTAGCACACCAGCAGGCTAACCTAAGATGGTGAACATTTCTACCTGCTACACATCAACATGCACTGGTGTTTTTTATTATATGGACGCACATGCATGTATTGTTGCCGCACAAAGCTTCGACTGTGGCTCTGAAATAAAAGCATTTTTGTTTTTTAGTTTTTCCTTTTTCATGATGTAAAAGGGGAACATGCTGGTACATCTATAGACACTAAAGATACTGAAAGACAACATTTCAGGAAAGAGAAACAAAGGTGCATATTTTGCTATTTCCCAAGTGGATTAATACAGTGATCTCTAAACTTTTCTGCACCAACATGAATAATATACCAATAATCTTAGATAGCTGAGGTCATCGCCTGGCCACAACAGACACAGTTAGCTGTCATCTGCAAATGTTTCAGAGCAAGTGAACAGCTTGTGTTATGGTTTGATCTCATATCTCAGTTCCTTGAAGACATCCTTGATGGTTATTCTGTCCAGTTGCCAACAATATAACACTTTTTCTCTGACATTAGAAAATAAGGTCTATGTTCTGTGTAATAATTCTAAATCTAGTGTCACACTTCAATGTGGTTCAATCCGTCCGATCATTTCCAGGATTTTTGGCTTGTGATCCCTTAAAATTCAAATGCAACAAATGCATGTGCAAGTGCACATTGTATATACTGTTTATATGGGTCATGAGCACTTCAGCTCTACTACAGAATGATATTCCTACTAACCTTTTCAACTGGCATTTTGGTAAGTGAAATCAATATAAAATTTAAAAAAAGAAGAAGAAGAAAGAAATGTTTTTTTCTTTTTTCTTTTTCTTTTTTTCCTTTCCTGTTAGTCTCCTAACAGGCTGTCTGATTTACATTGAGGAGTAGAAGGATGTAAACATGCCTAAATGAGCACTTTGTTTTACACTACAGTCAGTGTGTAACTGGTGTTTTGTTGTGTTTTTCCTCCTGTCCTTGTAGTACATGGGGAGTGTTGAGGTGACCCAGTCCATGAGAACTCTCGACTTTGACACGAGAATGCAAGTCACACGGTAGTAGGACCTTCCACCACACACACACACACACACACACACACACACACACACACACACACACACACACACACACACACACACACACACACACACACACACAATTATGCTGGGATAAATGAAAACATACAGTATATCTGTCTGCCGACATGGCCTCTTAATGAAACTAAGCATGCAAAAGCTGATGTTTTGCTGAAAAGAGGAAGCTGCATATTTGCCAAACAAGTCATGTGTGGCTTATTTAAAAATGTTTCAAAGGGGGAAATCAAATTAAACAGATAATGTTTCATAAACCGGGGCTTTCTCCTTAGCATTTGATATCGACATCCTAGAGCAGGATGCCAAAAGCACCGATGGACACAGTAACCTCTGTTCACAACAACGCTGCTGAATGATGGGGCAGAAAATCCAATTAGATGAATTTCCTCCTAATGAGCTCTCGTAGTCTTATTAAGAGAGAGAGAGAGAGAGAGGAAGAGGGAGACAGACCTCCATCCATTACAAACAATTTTTTCTGGAGGAGAAGAAAAGCAATTTCTGGAAAAATGTGTTGCTTTGTAGATAGTGGGATTCTACGAATGTGTGTGTCTGTGTGTGTGTGTGTGTGTGTGTGTGTGTGTGTGTGTGTGTGTGTGTGTGCTTTGACCTCTCCGACCTGATGGTCAACCAAAACAGTATTTCATTTTCATTATTTTTCATGCGTTTTTTTAAAAATGTTTTGTGTAATTTATCTGTGTTTTATATATGTAGATAACCTTATGACGTTAATGTTAACATTAATGTTAAGAATAAAAATCTTTGTAATAAGCATTAGTTAAGAAGTAAATTGAATCTTGGAAGAGTTAGTATCCAATAAAGACAAAACAAAAAACAAACAACAAAAAAACCCACAGTGCCTTGAAACTACTTTTCAAAATAAATTATCTTGTGACCCTTTGGAAGGAGACCAAACACTGTAATCAAACAGTAGCTGTAGTAAAACCAGCTGCAGAAAGGACCTGGATGCAGGACTGAAGGTACACAGGGTGAAAGTTACACAGTGTCACATTAAAGGAGCGCTGTGTAGATTTTGGGCAGACATTTTAATCGGGCGAGAAAGATCCTGATTGGAAAGGCTGATTGTGTTTTATCGTCACCCCATTTATCATCTTAAGACCACCAAGATTTATCTTGTGATCCTTTGAAAAGAGACCAACTATGTGATAATATACCTCACGATACAGGAGCAGCACCGTAGCTACCTTACATATTTTTATTTGGTTGCACTTTGTAACATCTATCATATCATCAATTATATTTTCAATTATATTAAGCAATTATATAATATTGAAAATGGCACATTTATAGTTCATTAAACTTTAGTTAGTTCAGTGTTAACAAACAATTAAATGCTTTATAAACTATTTACAATTGTTTTTTGGAAAGTTGCAGTTGATGTTTTTAACCATCACAGTTGCCTAATAAATGTTTTATGAACCATTTCATTGTTTCTTAACATTGAAAATACTTTACTAAATCTCATTAACTGTACATTACCCATTTATTAAAGATGGTTATTATTAAGTGTTACCCATATTCATAAGTTCTTTTTAGCAAAGAAACAAGTCTGAATAAGTCGGAATTGGCCATATTTGTTACCTGTCTTCTTCTTCTTCTTCTTCTTCTTCTTCTTCTTCTTCTTCTTCTTCTTCTTCTTCTTCTTCTTCTTCTTCATCCCAAAGAAACAAAGGCAGAAAGTCAAACCAGGATGAAAATTACAAAATTAAACAAGAAATTGTAACCACTCTTTAATTTCCCTCTGAAATGTGGTGGAATACAAATAGAAAGTAGCTTAAAATAGAATTTATAATTGCTCTTTGGTACTGTACTTGAATGAATGTATTTAGTTACATTCACTTCTTCATAGTGTGCTACTTTTTAGTGTAACATTCCTGGATATCTTAAGCAGATAAACTGCAGAGGAGCTTCTTGTACTGAAGTTTCCTTCCTCTCATATTCTCACATGTAGTCACATGTCAGCTCGGCACACTGGACACATTTACAAAGGTGTCTCTGTATTTTGTGTGTGTGTGTGTGTGTGTGTGTGTGTGTACCCATTCATAATCTGTGTTTGTATGTGCAGAGAGGCAATCAGCAGGCTGTGTGAGAGGACATCAGCCAAGACAGCAGTGAAAAGTAAAAGGGTAGGGCACACACACGCAAGCACACGCACGCACACACACACACCAGTGTAGTCAGATTAAATAACTCAGATTTGTGTCCCCAGCCTGTTTGTAAGTCGCCGTCTGCTGTTCTGGGTCAAATCAACCTCCAGTTCTCTGGAAGGAGGATCATCCTGGCTGTCTCCACCGACAGTATGACTCTGATTGCGGCATCCTCCTTACAGGTGACAGCTTCAACAGGCTTAATCACATCCTAACTGTCACAAACACACATCTGGATTGTGGAGTAAAAAAAAAAACAACCTTCCATTGCTTCTGTATTTTCTTCTCTCTTCTGTTCCTCAGAAGATCGCCCATCACCCCATGCAGGCCATTTCATTTGCCTCAGGAGGAGACCCGGTACGTTCATTTTCTCAATATCACACATGTACGTTCCAGGGACACAAACACACACAATACCCAAGCCCATGTATCTATGGACTCCCCAAGATACAAGATACAGACCACATTTGTGCCGACAACCTCCTTCCAGCACAATGAATCCTCATTCCTTATGTCACGTCTGAGAAACTCAGGAGGATCTTCAATAAACATCATATACTGGTTCACTTCAAACCTACCAACACACAGAGGCAGAAACTTATCCATCCTAAGGACAAAACATGGAGGCATAAAATAATGTACTTTATGCTGTTCAATGCAGCCAGGACTGCACACATTTGTACACTGGGAGCAAAACAACCTCTTCATAAACGAATGGCACAACACAAGAGGGTAACTCCTCAGGTCAAGTCTGCTGTTCACTTAAATCTGAAGGAGAAAAATCATTCCTTTGAGGACAACAATCGGTGCGTTCACATGACGCTCAAGAAAACCCAATTACTGGGTTAGTCCGCCTATGATTGGATTTTTAAGATGCATGTATACACCTTAGTCTGACTAAAATTGGACTGGATCGGATTTGTCATAGTCGGATTAAAACACCTAGATTATTTGATTGATAGTCGCATTACTCCTGCATGTATATGCTCCATCAGATCAGATTGGATTTTTGCATTCTGCGCAGGCTCAAGATTTTTTTCCTGGGGCCTTAAGCCGGAAGTAGAGGGACGGCAACGGTGGCTGCTTTCCTCTTCCGGAGGAAAGCAGCCACCGTCTTCCTCGCTCTTCGCACGGCATCTTTCTCGAATGTCGAGGCAGAGTTTGTTGTTGCTGGTGACGTAAAGAGGCCAGCCGGAGGTGGCTCTACTACCACTAGTTGAAATGTGTACAGCGCCACCTATTGTACCTATTGTACATGTGCATGTAAACACAGAGTGTAAACATCTTGGTAAGAGAAGACAGTTGGTTTGAAAGAGGAGTAAAGCAATCCATTGATGTCGAACTGGAATGACCATCTCTGAACAAAGGAGGTCGACTTTGACGTTGCTTATCACCCACCCACACTGAGTTCCCTCCTTAGACAGAGTAACAACCATTCACACCGAGGCTCACCTAACTCGAGCAACCCAACGGATCACAAGTCACTCTGATACTCAGAGCTCACACTTGTCAGTAAGGACTTTGCACAAACACATACAAACACAATGAGTAATTTGATTTAATTTGATTAGTGATTAATTTGCTGCCATGTGAGGATTGAATTATTTTCCAACCCAACTCTTGAGCCTGCTGTACTTTCAATTGGTGGTGTGAGGTCAGCGAAAGGGACATTCTTGACTGGAGCGATAAAAGTAAGAGTTACTCACTTTAACTGCACTTCAATGCAAGAATGACAGACTTATATTAAACTATTGCACAAAATATGACTGGCCATGATGAGTTCTGTAGTCCTGAGACCCAGAAATCAGTTAGCATTTTAGTGCTAGTAATAGTTATCGTGAAGTAAGACACTTAGCGGTTGTGACGTTTAAGTCATGTGACCACAGGGTAGTTACGCCGCTTTGAATATCACTAAAGTGCTGATCATCTGTAAAGATAATCTTGCTGAACAAAATATGTCAGTATCATAAATGTATGTCTGTCTATTTTAGGCAATAATCAAAGTTTCAATTAAAAATGTTCCTAAGTTTTTTATTGAGGGAACCATGGTGATGCTAACTTCAGGGTTAGCCTAAAAAAAATACGTCAACGCTGCATTTGTTTTGTTTTGTTTTGTTTCAAACACTTTTCATGAATGTATCTTCGTTGTCTGCATCTAAAATACTATAATATCGTATAATATTAACATGGTGCAACATTTTCTGTATTACATGAGTTCTCTGATGTATTGTAGAGATGTCTGATGAAGAATTTCTCTCCTGTTTCAGTTTGGTTGTGTTGTTTTTTGCATCATGTTTTCCCATTATTGATCATTATCAAAGATTAGAAAGTTGACCTGAAAACAATTTTAAGGATTTCGCACAAAGAAGATAAACTTTTATTCAAGGAATATCAAAATGTTCATGCAGACTCGGGGTTGTATGTGCACATTGTCACTGATAAACCTCCTGACATCACTGTTGTACAGCAGTTTATAACCTGTCAGTCTGATTGGTCTGCGATCTGTAATCAGCCTTTTGATTCATCATTTTGCAGCATGTGTAATTATTGAAAACACAACACACATTCTCAGTGAACGGTCATTCGCGTGTATTCCCTGTTTAATTAGCTCCCTCCCTGTCAGTGGCTCTCTGATAAAAGCAGATTCAGCTGAATATGTTCTACCACAAAGCCTCAGTGGCAGATTGATTTTAATTCCCCTCTGCTATCTTCCACGTGTCCGAGCCAACTCAGCCGAGGCTCAGAGCACGCTGCAAGATTATTTTAGCTAATTAATTAAACAGCGAGCTGTAATCCCATCCATGGCTTCACCACAGAGGAACGTCCCTCCTGTTCTCTCTAATCTTTGGCCAGTGCAACCTCGCGGCAGTAACATGAAATATAACCATGTATCCAGCGTTGGTATTCACTGTTTGTTTGAACTGAAAGAAACACACGGATGTTCATGGACGCTTACCAAAACATATACCAGAGGTGTTTTTTTTGTCAAGCGGGGTTCGGCCTTGATAACTGACATGTCCTGCAGGCTTTTGATTTTGTTTTTTTTTACTTTCACTTGTATTTCAATTTCTGTCACATGTAAGTCATATGGGCATCGAAAAAAGAGCAGGGAAAACAATAAGAGTATTTCCAAAATTTAAAGGTCACATATCATGCTCACATGTTACTGATGTTCTGCACATAGAGTTTATAGTTATTGTTATTTTCAACTCTTTTTAATCCTACAGCTGTGCGACTGACATTATTTAGCTGGTATTATATTTTCATTATTCTCATCTACTTGCATATAATTACGGAAGCCCTAAAGGGCCATGCATTCATGCATTTTAGTTTCCTCCGTTTTCCTGTAATAAGTTATTTTTATTTGTTTTCTCGAGATCTTGAGTTATTATCTCAAAATAATAACTGCCGACAATATAATTAATTGGAGATCTTGAGAAAATGACTGGGATATGATAGGCCTGAGATTTCCATCACATGTAAGTGGCATGGCATGCTGACTGATGCAGATAATATACACATTAACTACATAGCTGACCTGCTACGAGGTTCCGGGCATCTGGTATCCTGGAGACGCCCGGAACCTCGCAGCTGGTCAGCTATGTAGTTAACAACGACATCAGGCCCACCGATATAGCTGAAGCCTTGCTAACCGTTTTTTTAGATCATGCACACTAATGTGTATATTACCTGTAATAGCGAGGCATAATGCTATTTCAGCCTGTGTCAGGCTTTGATTAAAAAGATATGTGACACGGAGATCAATATGCTCCTGCTCCTCTGACACTGCTACACTGAATGATGTTTCCTGCAATGATTTAATTGATTTTATTGTTATCTCGAGATCTCAAGAAAATTATACCGTTATCTCGGGAAGACGGAGGAAATAATATGTATGAATGCATAGCCCTTTAGGGCTTCCGTGCACAATGTATATTTGAATATAGCATCTTGTAATTGCCATCTGTGGCCACAGTGGCCACTGTTCAGCAAAAGTTACATAGTCTGGCTTTAAGTCATGTTTGTTATCATCATTAAAATCACGTCACCTTGTTATTCTCCTAATTTATCTCTCACATTATCCACCGTGGTTGGAAAGTTTTAGGGCTTTTACATAACTGTAATTTAATTTATGTTTGAATTATCTTAACTTACTGATCAAATTCATTATCCACAGTGAATTAAGTGTTTTATTTATTTATTTATTATTCAATTGTGGGACTGTCTCTTCTTTGTCAGTATAACTCTTTGTTGTTATTTTTTTTTCCTTTTCTTTGATTTAAAATTGACTTGAGGGAGTATAAATGAAGGTTGAATGAATGGAAATGAATGAATGAATTTTTCTCTCTGTTTGTTCACAGGACATGACAGATTACATCGCCTATGTTGCCAAAGATCTGTTCAATCAGAGAGGTG
This sequence comes from Acanthopagrus latus, assembly GCF_904848185.1. Classification (NCBI taxonomy): domain Eukaryota; kingdom Metazoa; phylum Chordata; class Actinopteri; order Spariformes; family Sparidae; genus Acanthopagrus; species Acanthopagrus latus. Next base: position 4,485,918 of record NC_051042.1, on the reverse strand, counting down.
AGAGACAGATTCGTTCATCATTATTATGAGCCGGGTTTCCAATGGACTCCTCTCTTCATTGTTTTATTGTATTTATGATGGACCAAACATCTCTCTCTCCTTCTGTCTCTCTGTCAGCGTGTCACATCCTGGAGTGTCCTCAGGGTCGAGCCGGTGAGGTCATCAACAGCATCGGTCACGCCTTCGAGACTCGTTTCCGCCAACTTCTCAACCACACGCCATCGCTGCTCTGCGACAATCCCAGGTTGTCCTTTTGACTACTGCAGCCATCTTACTGGTAGCACACAGTAAAATTAATTGTCCTATTCAATGAACTGTATAGGTCATCTACATTATTTAAGGAGTTCAATTCAGCCATGTCTTACTCTGCATTATCCAGTGATTCTTTTATGAGAGAAACGTTGCTCCAAGTGAAAGTTGAGAACTTCTAGAGTTCCTCAGTCTTAGGTCCCTTCTTCTATTCTGTGACTCTCTGTGCACAGATCAGCAGTCAGACTCTGTCACAAATGGAGCCCAGAGAAGACAACAACAGACCAAAAGGCTGAGCAGAAGGGTGAAGTCAGGGAGCATCGTGACTACTATAATATGATCCCAGGAAAGATGCCACCTGCTGGTGGAACAGAGGACCTGCGGACCACAAGGGCAGAGGACAGTGTTGACCTCCAGCAGGTAAGAGTTGGTTTTAACACCAAAACACAAACAGTGTTCAGTCACTTGAGTTGGAATTCTGTTTTGAACACAGGTGCTCTTCTATTACTCCCCCCTCATCTTCTCTGCCTCCCCCAGGGGCGACACCAGGGATTTTGTGCCCCATGACAAGAAATCTAATTGGGCCCTTGTATAGGCCGATGAAAAAATGTGATGCTCTCTCATATAAAACTATGCATTTTAATGATATTTCTGACGATCATTCACATATTTGTGAAAAGAACAACATGACAGTTGTGTGGTTACTGCTCACTGACTGCATGCAGGTCTAATTTATCTCCACAACTGTAGACTCACAGGTGGTGGCATTGGATTTGGGGCGAGGCTATATGGTTGTTGCGATTTAATCTCCTGATTTCCAGAAAATATAAACATTTCTCTGATTGTACTAAGAGTTGTATTAAGTCACACAGTCTGTACGCACTAGAAATGTTCCTCCTCTGTTGCATGCTCTTTTTATTTCAGAACTGCTTTTATACATGAAAATTATTATGACTGAGGAACCTGCTGCGGCTCAAACTGAGAGACTAGACTCATGGCTGCCTGACTGCCTTCAATCTTTACAACTGCTGACATCAGCTTGAACTGTTCTTAAACTGTGCTAGCTGTGAACTGTGCTCACCTTTCTTTTGAGAGATATGTGTGACGAGTTGTCTTCCCTCTCCTTGCTCTATTTCCCTTTCTGCATTTTCCTTTAGTTTGAGTCTCCCTGACTGTGCTTTCTTGGGGAAAGACATGTCTTAATAAGCAGCAGCCACTCTGCTCGTTGACCTGTTTGGAGATGCATCTTTGCACCTGCAGCTGCAGGGGTGGACTGAACTATTATATATTGTGAGGGGTGAGAGTAAAGTCTCTCATCAGATTTATTCTGCCAATTTTAATTTACTTATGACACTAATTACTTAGAAATAAAAAATAAAATAAATACAACATTTTTATTTCAGGCCTTTCGAGGGCCCCCTCCCCCATTGGGGCCCTGGTGATCAGTCCCACTTTTCCCCCCAGTTAGACGCCCCTGGCCCCCCCATCAGTTTCAACCACATCTCATGGCCTTCGTCCACAGATTGAGTTGCCCAGTTGTCATGGAGATGGATCAGTTGCTTTCACATCAGAGGAATGTTATGATGAAATAATGTCCTAACATATTGATTGAATAGAAACATAGATTATTTATTGTATCACATCCTGTATTTTATAATACAATGATAGCATTTCCACACAAACATATTAAAATGGGCCTAAGAATATAAGGTAATATACTAATACCTACACATATTTCTCTTCAAGAATATACAACAAAATATATTGCATGTACTGTACATTTTGCTAATACACTCGTAATATATACTGAAATGTCTTTAAATTATTACTTAATTTATGTGTGTAATAGATAATATATTTCAACACATATGAATATAATAAGAATTTCAAACTTAAACCTTCGTCGACCCTTTATGTAAGTGTAAAATTTAATTACAAAGTGTAAATACACATATATATTATAAGACTGTATATTGACTGAATGTTTATAAATCACATCTACATATGTAGATATATGGAAAACACATTTCATTTACAAAAAGGGGAAACTTTATCTCCCGAGGAAGACTGTAAAATATGGTTGAAAGCTTCAGAAGCAACAAGTAAGTTGGACCTGGTGTTGATGATTTTGTCGTCTCTCCTTATTCAGGATAAATGTGTTGGTCACCAGTGCTCTCACAACTTGAAAGTGCCTTTTACATCACAATCTATCTCCTGAGTGGAAACAGTAGTTGTCCTCAGTGATTGGTAATAAGGAAGACAGGAAGGGTTCTCGCTCACTTCCCAGAATGATTGTTCCAGTGTGGGAACTGAGTCAGACTTTCCTGTCATGTCTCACCTGTAGGCCATCACTGCTCCCTGAACACACACACACACACACACACACACACACACACACACACACACACACACACACACACACACACACACACAGATCTCTGTCTGGTGTGTGTGACTCATCTGGTGTCGTTGCAGGTTTGTTCTTCTCAGCCTGTGTCACTGTATGAGAACTGCTCCATCACAGAAGAGACTACAGCGCCACCTGCAGGTAAACACCATCAGCACACTTCCAGCACGATTTGAAAGAGTTTGTCTGTAGACATGTACTGTTTTTCACTCTGGTTATGTACATCTGGAAGTGCAGTTTAAAGATTAATTATAGTTCAAAATTATTATTTTAAATTCCATCCTATCCGTGCTGTGTGATTTAAATTAAAACCTGCTCAGGTAAAATAGTGTAATTGACATATTAATTCAAATCTAGGTGTTTGTTTGTCTAGGTGTTGTTTTTTTTTGTTTGTTTTTTACAAATTTGTGCATTTTTCATGAGATAATGCCTAATTTCCATGTTTAAATTTACAAATGTACCATTTTCATGGATATATCTATTAGTTTAAAATTGCTTCGTAATTTATTTTATTTTCACTTTATTCATTTGTTTATTTTACTTTATTGTGTTCTCCTGTAGTGTTTGCCCTTAAGCCACAATCTAAAACAGTACAGAAACAATACCTAACAAAAGCCCATGAATACAACCATCACTTCTACATTATGTAGCTAAATTTGTATGAAAAACCCTATTTGAGTTTAACATTATTAGAGCGGTAGAAGAAGAAATGGTAGCGCCAGCAAGGTTTCCACCTAATGTCATGATTGATAGCAGCTCCAACTTTTCTGTTGAGTCTAAAGAACTGAAGCTGCAGAATTGTTATGAAACTCAACCTGCGCTGAGTCTATTATTTTCCTCAGAGAAGCTCAATTTTAAACTGCCAGTTTAAATTTCAAAGAGTTTGAATTGGAGGTTTAGAACCTGGAACTGATATAAAAGTAGCTTTGGGGGAAGATTAGATTGGATTTTAAGAACAGTCTCGAATTCAAACTGTTAATTTAAAAATGTTTTTAATTATTAGTTGTAACAGAATATTTTTATAACAATAATATAATCCTGGTTTAAAGTTAATCCTGTTTGGAGCCGCCCCACCCTTCTGTTCTGTTTCATTCCTCTTCTGCTGTATCTCCATCAGACTCAGTTGAGTGTGAGGTCAGAACTCAGCAGAGTGCTCCTCTCTCTGAGATCCAGGACCTGATCCAGGAAGAGGGCTGGTTTCATGGCAGGTTGGTAGTTCACATCCCAGTACGTGAATTAACAGCTTTTTCTCTGCTCCTTTCTCACTAACTGTGCTCTTCATCACAGGTTAGGAAGACAGCAAGCGGAGTCACTCCTCACCTGTAATGGGGATTTCCTGGTCAGAGAGAGCAGCTCTGCCTCTGGTCAGTATGTCCTCAGCGGTATGGAGGGAGCCACCGTGCGTCACATGCTGCTGGTTGATCCACATGGACAGGTAGAGCCGTGGTGTTGGATTTCATGTGCACATGCATGAGGGGCAGAGAATGACAGCCATCCGTATGTGATCCCGTTGCCTGTGTGTCTTTGTGTGAGCAGGTGCGGACCCGTGATCAGGTGTTCCTGAGCGTTGGTCACCTGGTGCGTTTCCACATGGAGAACCAGATGCCCATCGTGTCGGGAAGCAGCGAGCTGTGTCTGAAACAGCCAGTCCTGCAAAGACACTAACACACACATCCACATGCAGACTGTAACATGTATATTAAGCCTTCAGCAGCGGTTCTCAACATATATTTTTGGAGCTGAGGCTCAATGTACACAAGCAAGAATGTAACTTAGTACATTTGGTAGGATTTATGAAATGAATAGCTAGTTAAGAAACCATCTCAGTTTAATACATTCGCTTCTATATGACCTACATTAGCAAATGAGAGCAAGAACACTGGCTATTTCTATATAATTTCCCTGTCACCCATTCATCTTCTGACCTAATCAGGCTGGATAGGTTATAAAAATGAAAGCTATTGTTCATGGTCGAGTGCTCAGAGTGAATTAAGGAGTCTCACAGCCTGAGGAAAGAAGCTACTCTGTAGTCTGGCGGTACAGCACCAAAACAAAGATGACTTGTTTTTTTTGTCCACAGGGGGCGCCAAAATGAACAAAACATAAAAGTCCCATGTAGCAGCTTTAAGTACACATGCAAGGTGCTTGTTTGTTTCCATTTTATGCAGATTTATACGTTTACTTTACTTTTAGAGACAAATATTGTACTTTTTGAATAAAGCCCTTAAAAACCCTCAGTGTATAAAGTAGAGCTCAACCTTAAACATCTGCAGCAGTAAAATGTAACATACACATTAATGCACCAGTGATAATAATCAAAGAACAGCAGATATAATAATAAAACACTGACAGGGAACATCCTACTGCATAGTGAGCACTTCTTTTCCTTGAATTCTTACTTGTAGTGGAGTATCTTCACCGTGTGGATCTGAATACTTCTTCCACCACGACCCTCAGCGCCTTTAGCAAGAATGTTTCCTGATTAAAGTAATCAAATTACATATAATGTGTGTACATGTGCAGTGACTTGTTTACTAATATTTTTCTCCCAACATTTGACTAAACAACAAACAACACTTGTGCACGTTGAGCCTCGCCCTGTATTGAGAACAGCTGCTGGTCTGCAGAACATCCTGTCTCTGTCTCTCAGGCTGAATTTGCTGGTGTTTACTCAAAGTTTAAGCACAATCACTGGTGTCGGGAGGAAATTACCAGAATGTTGGCAGACCTTCAGAATCATTTTTTTATAGGCTAAATTTGTCTTGTGTTCATTCATTTTGATTTGTTATTGTTCTGTGTCCCTGTTTCCCATGCTCGACTTTTGAAAAGAACTTTTCAGCGCGCTTGTTTGATACATTATGAGTGTTGAATTCAGCTGCACTTTGTAACCAGTTCAGTCTCAGATTAGCTGTCAAATATGCAAATAGCATCTGTCTTTGGTCCCCATTAAGTGTAATCAAATACATCTTCAGTTGTTTTACAGAATGGATTGTTGCTTTGTCTCTTTTTTCTTTCTTGTGCAACCTCAGACCACAAAAACACAACTTTATTTCTTCTTCTTCGCTAGTGGACCAAACAACTCGCCTCATGACACCTTTAAATGATTTGTCACATCGCAATATTATTATTAAACTGAGGCGATTGAAAGCGTTTTGTTGCCATTTTAGTCACAGTCCAAGTTTAGCTACTATTTACCGTCACTAACTGGTCAGCAATCAGCTTCACAACAGAAATTCAAGTTTAAAGATTCAAGATAATTTTGATTATCATCAAGCAGCCAGAGATGCATAACAAAATCATAATTGTTATCCACTCGTGGTTCTTTTAATAATAATTAAATAACAAATAAATCATAGAAGACTATACTCTTTCCTTTTAAAATAAAAAAAGTTCTTAGACTGCACTGAGATGAGAAAGAGTTGTTATCAAATGTGACCAAAGACACATCAAGTCAAGACCAGCACATACAAACTCACATGATGAGGCGCAGACAGGAGATTTGTACATTTCACTCCAACTCTTCTCCTTTCCTCTACAACTACATGGTGCTTTGACTTTAACGCAACCTCAGTTCTGCACAATATGTGAAGGAGCCGTGTAATGAGAATGACATTATCAAGTCCAATTTAATCCAACAACAATAAAACCTTCATGCAAATCTAACAGAAACAACTTAAAAGCAGGAATCTAGAACCTAGTCTGTAGAGTTTCTTGTTTTCTTATCAAATCTTCACCACAACAGAGAAATGGTGCCACACTGGAAAATCACTAGTTGCTCAGAAATCTGCACTGCTTGCGGCAGCTCAGTGGAACACAGTTAAATGCCTTAGAGATTTATATCTCTCAGGATAATGACTAACATATTAATCTCCACTTGAAACACTCAAGCTCTGCTCTTGATCTTTACTTGTAGTTATGGATTTTTAGTCATGTGAGACCAAAAAATATCTGCCAACAATGAGAAGAAACTCAGCTGACATGATTGTCATGCTGGGTTTCACAGTTACACTGCTCAAAGCACATAATTACACATTCTGTAAGGTGCAGTAAAAAACTAAAATGGTCAGAATTTCTTTTAGTTTAAAGTACATTTTTACATCAGGAAAACATAATAAATTCAGATTATAGCTATACAACTCACAAATATCTATTAATATATAATACACCTATTAATGATAATTTTAAAAGAAATGGCTGTCATAGTTAATAACATAGTTATTTCCTAAAGTTGTTGCTATGACTTCAGTTCATTTGAGCCCACACCTAAATAGAAATGATCTATTTAGGCTTGAAGTAATCCTATTTTTTAACTGTCATTCTTTCAGCCACAAGATGGCGCTATCAGTCTTCACAAGAGCTCTTTCCTCCTCAGCGTTTTTCCAAAACTATTTTTCCTTGATTGGTCGAACAGTCTCTGGCTTAGTTGTCTAAAACTCCCCATTTGTTTATGCACCAACTCCATTCCTTCACTCACATCTTATGTGTCACATGCTCATGATAAAATATGACAAATACATAAATGTCCACCACAGTGAAATCCTGCGTCTCCTTGGTTTGTTCTTGAAACAGATGTGTGTCGTAGAGAGCAGTGAAAATGACTGGTAGTTAACAGTCTATAATAATGGCTGCAACACTTCTCCCTCAGCTTTCAGCAGCCTGTCACTCGCAGATTTGGGTGAAGTTAAAAGATGACTGTGTGCTCAAAGTATGCAGTTGACTGCTCTCGGGCTGTGGCCCTCATCGTCCTCTGAGAGGCTCGGAGGGTCTCGCCCACATTAATCACCCTCAGCTTGTTAGGCTAACCACTGGCAGCTGATGGGGAGAGAAGCAGCTCAGCTCAGGGCTGATACAAACACTGATAGGGCATCTGAAGAAAAACAACACTTGAAGCTTCTCTGTTCAGACAACTCGGTCAAAGGGACTCTCAAAAATTTCCCACAATCCCTGGTTTATGGGGTGTCAAAAGAGGGCTCATTTAGTATGTCACAAAGAACAGGAAATGAGCGTGCTTGAAGAGTTATCTCTGCTTTTTCCTGAGTGCTTCATACAAGTTAAACATGATGATGATATCTGCATCTTATGGGACTCATTCAGTTAAACAAACAGAAACAGAAATTGTCTCTCACCAAACTGAAACCCAGATAATTATCATCTATAAACATGAAAGCTATCATAAGTGTGAAATTGTGTGATTTTTCGACACAGTTATTTTCCTGCTTCGATTTCGTCCCTCTGGATTTCCTCTGAGTCACGAGGACCTCGCCCAAAACAGCTCACCAAGAACACAGATGACCTAGTGTGTGATTCTTTGAGATCTGATGAGGCCTGATGATGGTCACATGTTGTCAAACCTGTGAGGTCACTGTTTGACCTCTGGCCTCTCATTAATGTCAGAGCAGCAGCTGGCAACCTGTGTGGTGGGTGGAACATGAGCTGGATTACAGTTTCAAGTCCACAAGGAGGTCAGTTTTGCACCTGTAAAACCAATAGTGAGAATATGGGTCATTGGGTTATTAACATGATGCTAGAGTTTGTCTATAGATAATCAAAATAATTCTTCAGGGTATAAAAGGCAAGAGAAACATAGTTTCTTCAGGATTAATGTGAATTATGTAGGGCTGCTCAGTTCCTCAAAATATTATCAAAACCTCAATATGGCCAAGTTCAGTACTACTTGAATATCCATACAAATTAACACATTTTAGTCATTGCTATTGAAGACAGGCTAGCCTCTTCTGCTGTGATCTTATGACCTTTGTCATATATTGTGTTGGGTTGAGTACTTGCATTATCCCAAATGTTTCCAACAGCATCCACACTCAGAGAAAGCTGGAATTGTATTAAAGGTAGCAAAGCGTTTGTTTTTGTTGCCTGTTGCTATAACTTCAGAGGAAACGTTAGATGAAGGAAGGAAGTTGGACAGCGTGACTAAATGCAACTTGGAAAAAACTTTCAAACCTCAGCGAACATTTCTTCCTGACTCACGTCACAGAGATTTTCACCAACAATGGTAAGGCAACAGCTTCCATGACCCCGCACTATTAACACATAGTAACTGCAACCAGATAAAGCAATTTAAATACAATACACATCTTACAAAACTCTTCCTCACTTTTTTGCCAACGAGAAATCATTGCAGTTATTTTTTCAGCAAACATCCTTAAAAAACAAGCGGATGCAACTCCTTAAAAATAAATATTTGCAAATATTTTCTTAGCCCTCTATCATGGCAGATTAAATATTTTGGGGGTTCTGGACTGTTGGTCAGACAAATCAAGCTGTTTGAATAAGTCAACTTGAGTTTTGAGAGAAACATTACTCCCTGATGTTTTAGGAATCCAATGATTTATTGATATATCAAGAAATAATATAATTGGCTGAATAATCAATGAATTACCTGCAGCTATGCTAACTGTACCCATAGGCGATCTTTTCTACCAGTGGTCATCAAACTGTAGTCGTCCTCTACACTTCTTTATGGCACAACATTTTTTTCTCTCAAGATTGATATAGTTCTATCTTCCATCCATCCATCTATCCATCCATTGTCTGTAACCACTTTATCCATTTCATGGGGGTCACAGGGGTTTTTGTTGGAGCCAGTCCCAGCTGTCTCTGGGCCAGGGCAGGGAACACCCTGGACAAGTCGCCAGCTCATCGCAGGGCCCTCACTGCTGGCAGAGGCCGCCATGCAAGGTCAGGAGCAATTTGGGGTTCTTGTAATTGTGTAAACAAAAGATTGAACTCACTAAATGGCGTCCAGTAGCTTCCTCTAAATGACCACTGTGGTCAGCTGAAACTTGTTTTATGATCATTTCATTATAAAACATAAATTCATCAGCTCTAGTAATACATTCAGACATTATTGAGTTCCTCCATCAGCATGAGATGCTGAGAGGTTTAAAGCTTTCAGGAAAATTTAGTCAGCAGGTTGGTCTTGGGAGACTCCGTAAGTTGACACAATACCTTCACCGATACAACCACTTGTTGTGTGTGCATTTGTTGGTGCATGTGTGTGCATTCCTTAAACCAAGCCAGTGACATGACTCTGAAACAGGAAATGATAAACATGCAGTGTAATCTTCAGGTTCTGTGGCTTTGGTTCAGATCCAGAGCATTAAAAAGCCTAATCTCTTTGAATTCCTTTATAGAATAAACTCGAGGGCTGATGAGCCTGAGGACGTTAACATTAAACACACACACACACACACTCACAAACACACACACACACTCACACACACAAATGACAAAGCATTCCCAGACCCCGAAGGCCCTTAATGGAACAATTAAAGTCATAAAAAGCGGCCAGAGTACGAGAGCATGAAATTGTTCCTCGTTTCAATGTTATCAGAGTCACACAGAGTTCAAATCTGGGAGGAAACAAAACAAGACTTGGCCACTGACGGAGCCGCTCTGCAGCAGTTACTAGCATGCCAAAATCTACACGTATGTTCCTCCGGAGACAGCGCAGAGGAGGAGACACGTGAGTCATGTGAGGCTCGTAAACAAATGCACACAAACAAAGAGACGGCCTGGCTTCTGTGCCTGGTTCTGTTTCCTGTTTCCAAAAGTCAGGAACCAGTGAGGGCATGCTGAGGAGAGTGGGGAGCCAGAAGTCTCCGTTAAATGAGTATACAGTAAGCTGCTGTTGGCCAGTGCAGAAGAGATGTGCATATGTGTGTGTTTGTGTGTGTGTGTGTGTGTGTGTGTGTGCATTTGTGTGTGTACCCGTGTGTGTGTGTGTGTAACCCCCACAGTGATCATCTCACTCCTTACTCTTTACTTACCTCCCCTCTACCCCAGCTTAGCATGATGGCTCATCTCGAAGCTCTGATGGGTGTGTGGACTGCTGGCTGTTGGCAGGCCTCTCTGAGCGGAAACACACACACGTACACGCACATGCACATGCACACGCGCACACGCACATACGCACCCATACGCACAATGCACTGTGTCCTCAGGCACAACACACCCTGGAGTTTCTTTACCTCTTTCCACTCTCTCTTTATCATTGCCCCTTTGGAAACTAGGTCACTGTCAGTTCATGCCATTAGCCTCTGCTCCAAGAGTATGACTTTGTGTGCATGTGTGTGCGTGTGTGTGTGTTCATGTTCAGTTAGCAGCCATGCTTATCTGCCACTTGGCTTAAGAACTTCCTTGAAAATGTTTGTTTTCATGCCCTGTGCCGGTGGATTGGAATCGAATCTGCATTTGTGTGTGCGCGCGTGTGTGTATGTGTGTGTGTGTGTGTGTGTGTGTGTGTGTGTGTGAGACACGGTGATGATGAGGGGGTGGGGGATTCCAGGATTCTTGCACGAGGCAGCAGCAGACAGATGTGGGAGACTTGAATCAAAACTTTTTTTGTTGGCCGGCCTCAGAACGCGACTTTTCCTCCACTGTTGGTCTCTCTCTCCTAGTTCTCCATTCCTCTGCCCTTTCCTCATGCTTTGGCCAGCAGCTCACACTTCTCCCTTGGATTTCGAGCAGGGGCTGAGATCAAAACTTGGATTCTAGCAAACACCAGGAGGGATGATTCAGTGATTCTTGGTCATGCTGGACTTTCTGTTCGTGGTCCAGAAGAACATCTCAGCAGCTCAGAACACACACTGTTGTTTTATCGCCTTGTTACTTCTTGACTATTCCCAATTTCATGACCAGTACTCGCTACAGAAAATTAAGCATTAGTTCTGTTTGGGCTCTCAAAGGGTCTCATAGTGTTGACATTAGTGTATAATCACCTGAAGCTAAGGCTTAATACACCCCACTTAATTACAGTATTAGGGACACATGGCCCTTCAAACTGAGGTTTTTCAGAGGCACACTTTACAGTAAAAATGAGAACTCACGGTTGGTTCAATGAATTATTGTCCTTTTCTTTACTACAAGTATAAAACAACCACTGCTAGTTTTCTAATGTCTTAATAGCTAACTAGCTAAAGTTACATTGCTATTGGTGGGATTGCATATGACGGCCAAAATTCATCCAAAGTCCAGCAGCGAAGTTGTTTGACTCCTATAATATCAGTGCACACTGAAGGAGAAGGTGTCGCTAATGTTAGCCTATAACGTACTGCTTATGGTCAGGTAATGAGGTGGTGTTCTCTTTTATCTGATGACCTGATTAATAGTATGAAGTTGTTACTGGATTGTGAAGCTGTCTGCATCAGATAAATATCAAATGTACTTGTGATAATACCAGGTCTACCATAGTAACAAAAAAAATTAAAATTCACCACAGCTGGAGGCAGCATTTTGGAAATGTCCAGTTGCCGTGATGAAGGTTCTCAGTCATCCAGATCATGGCAATTTTAAGTGCCGTATCACAGGCCACTGGACATGTTTCAGTTTCTAGAAGATCTTTCACCTCTCATCCAAGATGCTTCCTCAGTTTTAACTAGCTGGAGGTGAATTGTAGACTTTTAAACCCTGTGTAGGAGTTTCAGAGCTGTTAGGGCTTCTTGTGATCCGGTGACCCAACTGGCCTTCATATGGCTTGTTTGGGCTAGGTGAGCACAGGTGTGAATGGTTGCTATACTCTCTGGGGATGCTCCATTGTAAGTGAGTGATAAGTAAAGTCTTAGTCCACCTCCTCTGTTCAAAGATGGTCATTCCAGATTGACATAGATGGATTCTTTTACTACTTTTTCAAACCAGCTGTCTTCTCTGACCAAGATGTTTATATTGTTGTCCTCAAAGGAATGTTTTTTCTCCTTCAGATGTAAGTGAACAGCAGAGCTTTGACCTGAGGAGTCAGTCTTCCTGTATTGTGCCATTCGTTTATGAAGAGGTTGTTTTGTCTCCCCATTGTACAAATGTGTGCAGTCCTGGCTGCATTGAACAGCATAAACTACACTATTCTGTTTATGCCTGGGTGTTTTGTCCTTAGGATGGACAAGTTTCTGCCTCAGTGTGTTGGTAGGTTTGAAGTGAACCAGGATATGATGTTTATTGAAGGTCCTCCTGAGTTTCTCAGATGTGACATAAGGAATGACGATGTTGTTACATTTCTCTGTCTCCTCATCTCTTTCCGCTCTGGATCTTTTAGAGGTTTTGACAAAGGTCCGGTTTGGGTAACCACAGGTTTGAATTGGTCCCCTGATGTGCTTCTGTTCCTTGTCCTTCCTCTCTGTCTTTGTGGGCATGGTCTCAGCCTGATGGTTTAGGGTTCTGATGACCTCCAGCTTGTTCTTCAGTGGGTGATGAGAGTCATACAGCAAGAATTGATCTGTGTGGGTAGGTTTTCTGTTCACTTAAATGTTGAGGCTTCTGTCTTCTTCAGTGTTCACTGCACAGTCCAAGAAGGGCAGACAGTCTCCTTTGACATCTCCCCCTGTGAACTTGATGTTATTGTCCACAGTATAAATACTGTATGTTCTGTAAAGGCTTCCAGTTTTCTGATTCTGATTTTGACCCAGGTGTCATCCACATACCCGAACCAGTGTCTAGCAGCAGTTCCTGTTAAGGCAATCAAGGCTCTCCGATCAACTTCTCTGATGAAGAGAATTTTACTATTGGGGACACCAGGGAACCCATGGCACAGCTGTGCTTCTGTCTGTGAGACCTTCATTGTGCTGGAAGGAGGTGGTCATCAGACAGAAATCAAGTAAGGCACAAATGTGGTCTGTGGTGAAGTTGGTTCTGCTGGACAGGATGCTGTCCTGTAGCCGGCATTTCTTCACAGTTCCCCTGTGAAAAGACACAGAGCCACAAAGATCCTTCAGAGGGCTCAAAACCAGCTACTTGATGAAAGAGAGCGGTAGATTAATTTTCTCATCAATGCACTCACTATTGAGACTGACTGAACCTCACTTCTACCAAGTCAAGTCCTGGAAAATGTCTACAAGTTTACTGAGAAGGCCCAAGCATCACACAGAAATAAGGACATCAACATCACAGCACATCAAGACACATCTAACATAAAGCTTACCCAACTGGAGGAAGATGTTGAACTTTGCAGTAACTCCAGAACAGATGCCAGTACTAAAGTTCCTCACAGCAACAGAGTCAGCCATCAGAAACAACAAGTTGGCAGAATCAGAGGCAGAACAGATACAGTTGAGGGTATCAGCCACTCTTGCTTGCTCAAAAGTGCCCCCCTCCAACCTCATTACTGACGAAAGAAAGGCCCTGGTATCACTCAAATGAGACAAAGGGAGATGCACTGTAGTGCACAGCAGATTACTACAGCAAAGTCACTGATCGGCTTCACGGTACCAACACCTATGAGACACTGAGGTGAGATCCTATTGGTAACCACAGCCTGTATGGTATACTGACTATAGCCTGTTGAAGCCATCCCATGTGTCTATGAATTCCCCAAGAGACATAAGGAAGGAGCACCACTTAGAACTCAGCATCAACCCAGTAACCTATAACATATCCAAGCACTTAGCCAGTATCCTTGCTCCATTGTTCAGTAATTCTCATCACCACATCAAAAACTTTGCCAACAAGGTGAGAGAAATAACACTGGACTCAGACAAAACAATGGTTTCTTATGATGTCACATCACTTTTTACATTTTTACATACCTTCCCACTCAAAAGTACGGTGAAGAAAGGCCTGCTACAGGACAGCATCCTGTCCAGCACGACCAGCTTCACCCAAGACAACACTTTTGCCCTACTTGGCCTCTGTCTGACGGCTACCTACGTCCAGTACAGCAAAGGTCTCACAGACCGAAGCACGGCTGTGGTATTGGCTCACTGCTGTCCTCCTCATCGAACAAGTTGAGAGGAGGGCCAACGCATCAGGTCAAGACTCTGCTGTCCACTTGCATCTGAGGGAGGAAAATCATTCCTTTGAGGACAACAATGTAAACATCTTGACCAGAGAAGACAGATGATTTGTAAGAGGAGTAACAGAATCCGTCTATCTCAAACTGAAACGACCGTCTTTGAACAGAGGAGGTGCACTAAGACATTACATATCACCCACCGACAATGCAGTACTGAGTTTCCTCCCCAGACACTTAACAACCATTCACATCCGTGCTCATCTAGTCTTAGCAACCCACATGAAGGTTGGTTGGGTCAACGACCCACAAGTGACCCTTATGACTGTGAAACTCAGATCTCACATGTGTCCTTAACAACTCTGTAAGGACACTCCAAGCCTCTTGGGTGAGAAGTTAAACGTCTTCAAGAAACTGAAACAGGCACAGTTGCCTACGATACAGCACTGCCTGCGATAACATACATGTTCAAAGAACTACTCCTCTCAAATCCCAAAGAAGTGTGATATGAGTTTTATCCCAAATGAGATGTAGTTTCAACTCTGAACACTACACTAAGCAGGATTACTTATTGTACATTTCTTCTTTCATCACTTTTTGGCAAACAAATTGATTATATACAGATTTAGTTTATAATCAACCCATACAACATATCAATCCAAAAAATTTATTTCTTTATTTGGGATCTGTTTATGTTTTGTTTTTTTTTCATTTTTTTCACCACTGAACATGCAAGCTTAGTTTGTGACAAAGGAAAGGTTACGACTTCAAAATCTATCTATGAATTCTGTTTTAACGAACTCAGAAGAAAAAGATTATTGTTCCCATTATTTGAAGGAGAAATTTGGTTGCTATGAAACTACTATCATCATTGATCACATAGCCGCCATGGCATTATCGGTCAGTTGGTACACAACTTTGACCCAGACTTTAATTTAACAGAGACCGTTGGATGGATTGCCAATTTTGTATCGTTCATGGGTTCGTGAGGATGAATACTGCTGATGTTCATGATGTCTTCATTTGTCATAAAGCAACATCAGCAATGATTCACAAGTTTCCAGTAAAAAATCTCAACATCTGCCAGATAGATATCATGTCGCACTTCAGGATGAATTGTAATAACTTTGGTGACCATCTTGCTGTCATCATGTGCCATCATCAGGTCAGAGTTTGTGTTTGTCAAATAATTTTGTCCAAAGATCATAATGACATTCCCTTGGAGAGTCAGGAGTGATAACATGTCATGCTGCAAACAGGCTAAACATGAGCATGTTAGCATTGGTAAATGTGGCCATTCTATGATGCTGATGTTAGCGTTTAGCTCAAAGCACCGCTGCACCTAAGTGGGACCCCGAACAACAACAAACCAAAGCCAAAGTCAACAGAAACTCAAGGGTTAAACTCTGTCTTCTAGTTTCCATCACTGACATCTTTTCATGTAATGTATCTCAATGACAGCCCCTGTCCTCCTCTCCACCTCCTCTTCTGTTCTCCCTTTTGTGAGGAAAGTATTTATATCTGAAGTGATAAAGGCATCAAATTAATACAAGAGTAGTGTGTATATGAGTATATTTCTCAATGTGTCTAATTGCATGGAGTGTGTTTATGGGTCTCTACCACTGAGCTGAGTGTCTTTTACAGATGGTGGCGGCGAACCCCTGGCGGGAAAACTCACCAGGGAATGTTTTCCATCCCTAAGATGGTCAGATTTGTGTGGGGGGACACCGACTGCAGCGTAAATCACATGTGGAGGGGAGATACTGTAAGTGGGCGGCTAGACCAGCCTGGATGGATGGCTTCTGCCAAAAATACTATCCACGGTGCCCTACAGGGGACAGACCCTGAATAAATCTGTCTGTGTTCAGACACAGGGTGTGGACAAAATAACAGGAACACCTCTAATTCATCACAACTGCTGGTGCTTTAAGGTAAAAAAAGTTCCACAATGTTGCTTTAAAGCCTGGTCACTGTCATTATAAAAACTCTTAGTGTTGTAAAAGTAATTCACCTTGATTCATGTCTAGAATTATGACAGATTAGCTCCTTAAATGCAACAGTATTTGACCTTGGAAGTCTTTCAAAAGTCATTCAATATAATGTTTAAGAAGGTGTGGGTAACCCTGTGTCTAATTCATAGCGTTGTTGTGACTATGCGGTTGTATGACATACAGTGGAGACTAAAGAAATTCACTGCTTCTGGTCAAGAAAATGTCGGGCCAGTTGTCATTTTTACACAACTTTCTATGAATCTATCAAACAAGATAATTAATAGTGTTCATTTGTTTCGGTTTAGAGGCACTTAAAGGTGAATCTTTGTTAAATTATGAATCTCTATATATACACAAACCTTATACACTCTTATTAGGGATGACATTGAGGATGCAATGAGCTTACTTCTCTCCATCCATGGGGGGTGTCCTGATACAACTTCCTGTTTTTTTAATCAGGAATGACGCCAGAGGCTGAGCAGTATGTCCCAAAAACATCCAGGGTGAGTACATCAGCTATTAAACTCTGCTCCCCGGACACTCAGAGATGACTCATGCTGTCAACCCCGTGTTCCTCCTTGTCCTCCTCATAGCTGCTGCTTAAGAGAGCCATCCTGACCATTAAAGGGACGAATTACAACTTTTTATGACCCGAAAAATTTGATTCCGTTTTTCTCGGGGAAACATTTTTTAAGGGAAATTAGTTCATGCAGTGCCTAGGTACATGCAAGGAAAATGATCCATTTGGAGAAAAACGGATTCCTCCCAGTTATTTTGTGGTTACGTTTGATTCTGTGCTGCTGCAGTGCGTTAATATTTGTGTGTGTGTTACTGAGGAGACCATATGTGATACTAGACGGCCGATCCGGAGCAGTTGTTATAATTCAATCATTGTTTAATCCTCATGGCAAAAAAGCAACCAAACTCAAGAATCACGAGCAACCCCTTTACATACATACACACACACATATCGAGTGTGTGTGTGAGAAAGAGTGAGAGAGAGGAGGAGGGAGGGAGGGGAGAGAGATGGGGGAGACTCATTTCTGCAGCTCATTTTCTTGAAATATTTCACATGAATATTGGCAGCAGTTGTGCTGCAGAAGACAAAAGGAAATGAACCGTGGCTGCTGGAGCCAAAGACAACACACAGTGTGAGAAAGTCTCGCTACAGTTACTGCTCGCTGCACAGCGAGAGACAATCTCAATCTAAGCTATTAACAACGGCCCTGGGTTATATGAAACACATAAGCAAGAAAATTAGTGAAGGTGATATTGATGTGACGTAGCCGGAGAAAAATGAGCTTCTGTCATGTAAGAAACAAGTAAACTACAGAGTTTTATTATTAAATGACAATAACTTGAGGGATATTTTGTTTGATATCGAAATACTCCACAGAAACAATCTGACTAAACTCTCAAAAGTGTTTATCTAACCTTTCTATCAGCTTTGCTATTTTAGACTTCTTAGCTTAGGCCAGAGGAGTAAACATTCCTCGAAAATGAAACTCACGGTCAGTGACGAAGTGAGGAGATTAACTGAGGAAAGGATGGGGTAAGAGGCAGCGGTGGGTAGAGGGGGAATCGAAGGAGGGTGGGGTGTGGTGGGGTAAGGAGGTGGTGTCTTACTGTAAATGACACCTCCTCTGTGGTGATGAAGAGCAGAGGGCAACCCAGCTGCGCCTGGCATCAGTTTCTCCCACACTACATCTTGTTGACGAGAACCATGACTTGAAGTTTCTTGAGAAACAATCCTGCATTACACTCAGCTCTGACATCACTCCTACAATGTGTGTGTGTGTGTGTGTGTGTAAGAGAGTGCTGTGTTTGAGTGCACTTGTATCTGTATGCTTGTCTGTATGCCTCAGATCACTTGCTTATTATTACTGATCCATTAAAGATCTTCTGAGTCTAACTTAGCTTGTAAAAACAATCGTAGAATTCAACCTCTCTGTCAAATCTGATACGTCAGAATTCTGCATTAAAAGCCCTAAAAAACAACTTGACCTTTGTGATGTATTTTGTCGAGTTGTGGACCTACATTATCCAAAATTATGTTCAAACCAGAGAAATCCACAAGTTTACTGAGAGTAACATTACGTTTCATTCGGTCACTTGTTGCTATAACTTCCAGGAAAGAGTCAGAGAGTGAGGAAGGATGTTGCGGAACAAGACAAAGGATGAAAATAATGTAAGTAAACCTTTTTAAAAATGATGTTGTCCATTAACATTTCTGTCTCAGTCTTCGATTTTAAATAGCAACTGTAGATTTTTAAGTGTGTTTTCACCACCAACAAAGTGATTTTGTTTTTGTTTTACATTTGGACTTTTGGTGTTTATCTGGCTGAAACTGCCTGATTACTTTACTGAACATTAGTCGTAGGCTTAACGAGAGGTGGCGCATGTCTAGGGTGTGTCTGAATTCAGGTCAAACTCTGACCTCAGCACTCACCAGAGATTCTGGTTCTCTCTCTTCTTTATCTCCTCTCCTCCTGCTCCAGCCAGAAGTCAACACTATAGAACATAAACGCTCGACAATGCAGGCCAGGTCTGCAAACCGCTGCCACAGTTGGGTTGATAAATTGACGTGAGGATAAATCCACTTTTTAATCCCAAAAGTCTAAAAATAATCTCTCTCTATGCATAAATACTATGTTTTGTACATTAAGATATCACACTTTTGTTGCACATTGGTGTGGATTCATCTTTATTGTCATTTTAGTGACTGTTTTTGTGAATTTCATTACATTATCATGTTTGTGTTATTTCATCCACCACTGAGTCTATATACAGACAGATTAGTTGGATGCAAATTATTTTTACAATGTCAAACTGTTTAAGTACAATACTTGGGTGAGTGTACTTGCTTAGTGAGATAAGGAAAACCCGACGTCAAAAGTCTCATAGTGTCAAAGCCAGGGTGATGTCTCTGCCTCCCACCAACACACCCCAAACCACTTTACACTCCTCACACCCAGGTCACTTATGTGTCAGAGGCTGATCTCAGCTCAGAGAGAGAGAGAGAGAGAGAGAGTCGAGGCTCCAGGACGACCGGGGAGAGGCTGTCTTACTGTCAAAACAATCCACTCCAATCAACAGTGGCCACTTCTGCCCTCAGCCTCTCCCCCAGACTCTCTCATTCCTCCACTAACTTCAGTCCTGTCCTCACGACCTTTGTCTCTCCTGCCGTTATCCCTCACTACTCATACTGTACATTCCATTTACAGTCATCAATGTTCTTATCATTCAACAAGCCCAATAGTATATAGTACAGTATGGAATAGTTCCTTCTCAAACCAAACACACTTAGCTTCTCATCACTTATTGTGATGGAGCACAGGGATATAGAGTCCCAAGATAATAATAATAATGTTACAGAGCAAAAGAGAGAGATTTACTTGTTCAGTAGCAGAGAGGAGAAATATGACCAGAAGAAGAGAGGTGATCTGCGTGTAACTGTGCTTGTTAAAGCAACATCATGTAGAAATTGGCATTTTGTGCGATTTGGCGCCCCCCACAGTTCCTGATGGGAACACCGCTGTTGTAAATACAAACCTGAGGTCTGTGACAATCTGTCAGATGTGACGTAGCTGCCAACTACTAACAGAGCTCAGTACATAACAATGTTGTGTGTTGGAATCTTGTCTGTTGAAGTAAATGTGTGTAACGCTGTGATCCGACACTCTCACTGAAGTTACAGCGGGCAGAAACAAGTGACAGAGACTCCATTCACCCTGCGACAAGACCATCAAACTGAATTAGAGGCTGTTATTATAAGGTTAAAAACTTACATAATGTTGCTTCAGCTACTCAAAATCATGTTAGCTAGGTTTAAAAATTGCTTGCAAGAGCTCAGTCAGTGAGTCTCTGTCTTGCCTTGGTTATAGGTCATAAAGTGAAGCGTTTTCAAGTTGAAAGTAAATCCTGTTGGCCAGCTGCTTTGTATAATGATGGAAGGTCGAGGCAATTGCCCATGACAGAGCAATACATTAAATCCAGAGCTGAGGTCTGACATGAATCTTGAATTAATGTTTGACATGTTGAGTATATACAACTGTTTAAATGGTACTAAAATGTGGTTTATAGCGGTTAACCTTGATCAGAGTGTGACCTCAGCCAGAGAGGGATGATGGCTGATTTGCATTAAGCTGTTTGTTTTTTTTTTTCAGTGACTTCGAACTCAACTTTAGTTCCCAAAATCCTCATTTTGTCCCAGTGGATATAATATGAAAACTGTTTTATTCCCCCTCATTTATTGTGGAATTATGTCCGATAAATATTTACACTTTGCATACACTCTATGTTTTGAGGAATTTTGTCCAGCGCAGTGATAGTTTTCACACACACTGATTCATGCCTGCAGCCACACCCAGCAAATATAGAGTCCTCCTGGCTCCCCTCTCGACTGTGCTATCACTCTAAAACCAACAGAAACCTCCTCGCTGTATATTCCACAACATTTGTTCCCACTGTCAGCTTTTCTCACACATGTCTGAACAAGGCCTCCACCTGCCTTTTATTCACGATTATGAGTTGATTTTGCACATTTTGATCAAGATAACAGTCATATAAAATATCCTCAGTGAAGTAGGTTGAGACCCGCACCACAGCCCATTTTTTCACCTCCTCTCCAAAGAAAATAGTTGTGACCTGCCTGAGCTGCTCCAACAGGCATCTCTCCGTTGTCAGTGTTTCATGTGGTGTTCAGGATAGTATATATATCATTAACCCAACTTCCACATCTTTCCTTTTCCATCCTCTGACACTCAGGTTGAGGCACGCATCTCCACTAGCCCTGCTGACATCTCCAGTTGGATGCCTGCCCACCACCTCAAACTTAGTCTCAACAATACCGCGCTGCTTTTTTTCCCCTGGAAAGTCCTGCCCTCTGCAAGGCCTCTCCATCACCGCTGACAAGACCACGTTTGCTCCTGAACACACTGCCAAGAGTCTTTGTATGCCTCAAGACAACCAACTGTCAGGCAGCAGAGTGCAGACTCGGTGCAGTCCTGCAGGTTTGCTCTCAATAACCTCCATCTGATTTGACTTTTCTAATCAGTCTCCCTGCAAAGCTCCTTTTTTCGACTACTGCAGCCACCCATAACCACCGCCCTGGAAGCCCCCAACCTCTCCACCGAAGTAATGGAGGCGGCCCCATCTTCAGTTTCATAAGTTTCTCCATCTCACTCCCTTTGTAAACTCCCTTTCTTGTCTGCCTGACCTTTTGTATGCAATTTGAAATGCTGACGCATTCATAAAGGGCTTTGAAGGGATCTGCTTCCATACCTCCACATCACGACTTTTATTTTTTTGTTGTTGGCTGTGCAGCTCTCCTGCTCGATGCTTCGCCAAGTCTCAACTCATCTCTCTGTTAGCTGCATAATGGAGGAAACAAACACTGAAAATGTTCACATGAAAAGGTGCTTTCTACAAATCTCTCCTCTAATATCTTTCTCATTGTTAGTGTAAAAGACACTAGAATGAATGTGTCTCTATCATGTCTCATTCCATACGGTTGTAGAAAATTACAAATATTTCAACCGTCCCCCATTGGCAGACGAAGCACCCAGAACTTGAGGCAACAGACAACTTTTCCCCGCCAGTGTTTTCAAGTGGTGTTATTGTTGTCGCTGCAGCAACTGGATCATTTCTGTTGTGCATTTCCTCTGCACTTTGGAGTGGTAGACATATAAAGCAGTAGAGAACTGAGTTATTCCGGTAGCTAAAAGTACCTCAAAACTGTAAAGTACTTGAGCAAATGAGCTGAAGCAAAAATGACTTTACAAATGACTTTCCACCACTGACATCATGTTATCCATAAAGCCACGACACCAAGAGGCTCAATCAGATACTAAATCAACAACTTTTTGGATTCTCAGAAGATGAAAAATCCTGTTTCTAGTATTAATTCTCCTGCAACAAAAGGCAAAATACTTGCTTTATCTTCTTGTTCTTTTTAGTTCATCAGGAGGAAACAGGCAGGCAGCGGGGAATCTGCACCTAAAACAGTTTATTAGAAACGTATTAATGTTTCCAGCAGCAGATTCAAACGGTTGCTCTTGCAAAAAAAGCTGTCTCCCTCCCGTCAAAAATGTGTTTTTCTTCTTCTCGCTCCTACATTTGAATTAGGGCTCCACTTTGTAGAATGATGTATGTGCAGAGTTCGACACCAAGAGGCTGTTTTCACAATCACTGCTGAACGTGTTAGCCTCCAGTGCACAAACACTGAGAACGGGCTTCACAGTGGAGTATGAGACATCTTGTATGTGTATGTGTAGACTTGTGAAATGTAAAATATTATTGAAAGTTATATATTCTGTAACTTTTGATGAGGGAGGAGGATTAGGTGCCATTTAAAGGCAGTAATTTAACTTTTTACCCCAACATAAGCCATGTCAGAAACACACAGAGATGCTTGTTGTGCCTTCATAAATGTTTGGAGGAGATCTTTCATGTCTTATTCATATTCATATCTGCAGACTTAAAGAAGCATTAGGAAGGGAGAATCCCATTAATAAGGTTAATGACATTTCTGTGTCATTTCTAAATATGAAGAATAAATACATACACTTATATGTGTGTTTGTGTGTGTGTGTGTGTGTGTGTGTGTGTTTGTAGAGAGAGAGAGATTGTTAAAACTTGGTAACCTGTCAGTTATTCTTTTTAAGAGCTTATAACTGATATATAAAGCAATAGTACATATTTCATTGTCATTCATAAACCAGTTAACACTTTGGTTTTACAGTACCCCAAAGACTGACATGAGTAGGGTTAGGGTAATTATCAAAAGCACATGTAAGAGTAAATAATACATACATGCAGTATTCAGTATTTAATACTCAGCATTTATCTGATTATCAGCGTCAGTGTGTGTTTTTAAATTGGATTACAGATACATTGAATTCCTTCAAAATTGAGCTTCTTTGCCTCTGATGAAGCATGAGAGAAGCAGAAAATGGAAAAACTCAAGGAAGGTACAAGTACCTCAAGATTGTACAACAGTACTTGAGCAAATGTTCTGTGCCTTGTTAGGCGTTACCACCATTTTACAGTAAAGAATGAACAGGTGTATTTATTCTTAAATACAAAAAAATTTATATATCTCAAAGTTGATTATTAATGATCAAACTTCGACACACAGGTCAACGATTGTGTCAGAGGCTCTGTCCTCCTCTACTTCCAGTCTCCTCTGTGTCGGCTGTCAGATGACTGGAACAGTTAACAGTCCCGGCTGAAGGGCCACAGTTAACTTTTTGCACTCAGGCTTTTGTATCGCGAGACCAGGAGGAGAAAAGAAAAAAAAAAAAACAGTTTTGGGGAAAGTTGAGCAGAGGGAGAGATGAGGAAAGAGCTGTGCAGTGAGGGAGAGACGCAGTGAGTGTTGCCCTTCTCATCCTCTGGAATGCATCAGCTCCTCTAACTTATCTGTGCAGAGTCAACACGCGACTGGATGCGCACGAGCAGACTCCAAAAGTTACCATGCGCATCTATTTATAGCAGCTCAGCGAAGCGTTTCAGTGACTTTCCCTCTTCTCCGCAGTTTGCTTTCTAAACGTTTATTCAGCAATACCTGCAAGTCAAAGTGAAGTAGTCCTCTGTCGGGTCTGAGGCGAAGCTCCTGTCCGGGAGACAAGGTAAAGTAACCGCTCTCTCGTGCGTAATTGTGCACGCTGTTATTTTTACGCTGCAACTTTTTTGCGGATGGATGATCCTTAATAACTTAATAAGTGTCTCATCACACCAACTTCTTTCCAGAGTTGTTTTTTCCTTATGTGCGCAGCATCTCCTGCACGCTCCTCTGCGCCCTCAGTAATGCCTTTTGCATTGTTTTGCAGCTTTGACTCCAGACTGCAGAGGTCGACGGGACTGGGAAACTAGTCAGGGAGACTTTTATTCTACCGAGCACTGGACTTCTACACATGAAAGTGGATATGCCGGACAGTAGGTGTGGAGGACGGCTGCCGCAGCTGGCCGTGGCTCTGGTGGCCTTGCTGTCGCTCTGCCCCGAGCTGAGAGACGCTGCAGAGGTGGTGGACATCGGGGACAGCGAGCTGATGACCAAGCCGACCGACTCTAGAGCCAGCAGGGCCAAGAGGAGGGGAGGGACGGACGTCCTCAGAGGGTAATGTGACTATGATAATCCTGCTGAGTCCAATTTGGGAACAGTTTCGTTTCTTTTCCTCTTCCACCGCATGCAAGTATAATTCCCAACTTTCAATTTGAAATAAGCATCTGTGAGTGTGTTTAATGTGTTAGCTCGGAGCAGGTGTCTGCTCTTCTCACATAAAACCTGAAGGTCAGAAGACACTTTTGTGTGTGTGCCAGAGAGAGAAAGTGTGTGTGTGTGTGTGTGTGTGTGTGTGTGTGTGTGTGTGTGTGTGTGTGTGTGTGTGTGTGTGTTTTAATAAGGCAGACTGAGACCCATGAGTGACATTGTCTGTGATGGGAAGTTTGGAGCAAAGTTTAGTAATTAAATACTGGCAAGAATATCACATTCCTGCTGACTGCAATAATAAATTACATCCAAACAAAGGAGGCCATTGGTCGTGTGTGGCTGTGGCAGAGCGAGAGGGAGAGTGAGAGAGAGAGGGGGAGAGGGAGGGGGGGGGGAGAGAGAGAGAGAGAGAGAGAGAGAGAGAGAGAGAGAAAGGGGGGGGGGAGAGAAAGGGAGAGAGAGAAAGAGAGAGAGAGGGAGACTTACAGCCTAATCCTCCTTCTGGCCAAAAACACCACACCCCAGTTGTGGATAAATCACATCTGCAGCTGTACACAGTGGGTCACTGCTGGAGAGGTTGTGTGTGTGTGTGTGTGTGTGAGAAGGAGAGAGAGAAAGAAAGAGAAAGACAGACAGAAGGAAATCAAGACAGAAAAAAAGAAAAGAGGAGAAAGAAGTTTCTGTGTCCAGCGATGACAGCAAACAGCTGATGAGGGGTCACACAGTCGACGGCTCAATGAGAGTTCCTCCGCTGGCATTTTTATTTGACATGCTTTAAGTTAATTTATCAGAACATCTGGGTCCAGAGGCAGGAAGTGCATACAGGCTGCTTACTGTGTCACGCTGACTTACTACTATAAGAATGTTGCAGAGATCCAACAGGCTTCATTATTCATCCCGTGGATCTGTTTAAAGTTACTTTGTACAGTGTATACATCGAGCCCCGAGATAATACATAGTGATTACAAATTCATATACAGTAAAGTATGTAGGCCTGTCAGAGACCCGCAGGTGGCAGGATGGCCCAGAGGCTAACCTCCATGTCAGATAAAATGGCTTTTACAGGTGCATCAGATGTCTTCAAACACCTTTTACTGCAAATAATTTTCCTCAGAAACAACATTTTGTATCAAATGCTGCATACTCGCAATATCTCAGTCACTGCAATGGCACACACCATACTTGTCAGCATAGTCTAGTGGATAGAGTCCTTTAAGACTGGAAATGTAATGTGTCCAACAGAAACTTCCATTAGATAAAAAAATGATATGGCTCTCAGAAGAGTACATACCTCTGCCAAGAAGCAACAGTCCCCTTAAATTCATCCAAATGCTGGTATGTGTCTGAGTGTTTCCTCATTATCTCAGCTGCACACTGGTGTTAGCTGCAGGTTTCAGCCCCCGTTTTTTACTGTGAGGTAGCTGAAAAAAGACTACCCTCTATGAAATCATTTAAAGCTGCCAGATCCAGACTTTATTAGGATCTGCAAATTGTACTCACTCATAAATGCCACCTGAATATGCCTGATTTTTTTTTTTAACCTCAATATCCATGAGATGTTCTCTGAGAAATTGACAAAAATGTCCAAAAACACCTCATCCTACTTTGCAATGGTCAAGAAAGTGAGAGGGAAAAATTCTGGATCCTGCATTTCATCTGGATCCAGGTTAACGGGGTCTATTCATGGAAACTGGTTCAGTAGTAGACAAACCAAACCAACCAACAACTGGACCACAGTGAAAACATAACCTACTTGGCGGAGGAAATAATTAGGATAACAGCAGGTGCATTTTCTTATCCTGACTAATATGCCTGAAGAGTGATATAGAAGAGTGACTATTGCGAGAATTATCCTCGCACAAACCACAAAGCGTGACAAATCGTTTGTCCAGCATTTCTCTTTGTCTAGAGAAAAATTGATCGTCCACCAAATCCTCTTGGTATCTGCTTTAGAGATATTTAGAACGGTATAAAGTGCTGGATTGGTTGTAATCCAAAGCACAGAAAATTGCAAAAGAGATCCTTTCTTCATTTTAACCCATACATAAGTATGTAGTTGCTGCTAGCTGTAATGTCATGCCTGATTACACTATAAAATGCAAAAGCTCCTTTGGCCAAACTTGTGATTACTATTTAGTTGCATGAAACATTAAAGATTCACAAAGACATACCTTTGCTATCACTGCCAGCAGCAAATAATTTGCAATCACAGCTGTAGATAAACCTGAGCTGAGCGATACAGTACGTTTTTGGGGCATCGCCCTCAGTGCATTTCTAGCTACAGCCACTGGGGGGTTCAGGGAGCCTCCTGAATCATCGCAAACTTAGCTTGTGTCTGGGACCCCACTGCCCTTTGGGTAACA
This sequence comes from Acanthopagrus latus, assembly GCF_904848185.1. Classification (NCBI taxonomy): domain Eukaryota; kingdom Metazoa; phylum Chordata; class Actinopteri; order Spariformes; family Sparidae; genus Acanthopagrus; species Acanthopagrus latus. The sequence continues at coordinate 4,458,962 of NC_051042.1, read as the reverse complement.
AGATGAATCTATTGCTGGGGTAAGAACTAATACCTTAAAACATGTCGTTACACTTTATACTTGTGAAATACTTTATAGTTTGATGGATTACGACTACAAAACTGAAATCTCTCTTCGACTGAACTGCCACCCATGATGTGGAGCTATAAGTTTGCTTCAGGGCTGCAACTCCCAATTTCAGATTAATTGTGACAAATAATGAAAGACAAAAAAAAAAGTAAAAGGTTTTAAAAGTGACATCTTTAAACTGCTTGTTTTGTCCAACCAACAGTCCAAAACCCAAAGACTCATTTACTGTCATAAGTGACAAAGAACAGCAGCAGATCTTTACACAAGCTGGAACCTGCACATGTTTGACAGTTTTGCTTGAAAACCAACTCATAACTGTATTGATTATCAAAATAGTTGGCGATTCATTTTCTTTAGTTTGATTAATCAACTTATTGTTGGAGCTCTGCTTGGCTTTGCTTCAGAGTATGGGGACACGACCTCTGGCAATTTATACTGTAGTGTTGTTGCTCAAGATGTTTTTGGAAAGTTTATTCATGATGAGAGGGGGGCTTGTAAAATAATACTTCTTGGGAGGGGCTGTGAGTTTGCTAATCCCACAAATGTCACTGGAGTTTTGAATGACATGGAGGTGAGCATGTGATGACTGGATCTTGATCCTTTGCCCCAGAAAACTGGGTCAGCATGCAAATTGTCACCCCTGCTGAAGCATCCATGATTTTTATTTATTTTTTTATTCCTGCTGTGTCTGATGAGGTGTTCAGCAGAGGGGTCAACAAATGGGAGATGTGTTCCTGTAGTTTGTGGATCAGTGATCACAGCTTTCATCAGTAGTGTGCAGATTGTAAATCCCTCTAAAATCTCTGAATATGGTCTTCATAAATATAATGGACCTGACTGGACAGTGATCTGAACTTCTGCTTCCTCCACAGACCGAACGTGTGTGGATCAAGGAACAACGCCTACTGCTGCCCAGGCTGGAAGACTCTGACAGGAGGGAACCAGTGCATTGTTCGTGAGTATCACCTCCATTATTGTTATACTGGAGCATTTCACACCACACAGGATTCAAAATGAATGCATGTTACACCACTGGAAATGTTTCTACACTTTTTGAAAATGCAGAAGAGAAATAAATATCCAGTCATTTGCAGCAGATAAAAATGAATTCAAACTCCTTCTTGGTCAGTATCAAATTAGGAATAAAATGCGCTGTTATTGTGAATATGTAAATGTATTTGTCTGTCAGATGAAATCAATTGGTCACATTGACACAGACTGTAGTTTTCAGGTATTAAAGAGTATATAATAAAGTAAATATATGTATTAATAATACTCAGTGGCAGGTAAAGTACACAACTACATTACTGAAGTTAAAGTATAGACACCCTGGTCAAGTATCATTCCAGCATGCAAAGTTGTACAGTCAAATATTTATGTGAGTGAAGGTACTGCATTACTCACTTATATATGAATGTTTAAGCACTCAAAAGCACATTTTTTTCGGTAAAGTTGACACAGTGTTGTTTTTAACCCTGACGCCTGCCTAATGTTGAGATTTGATGATGGTGCTTTGTGTCTTTGACCAGATTAAAACACATTTCTGAAAAGACTTTAGTCATTAACATTAGTGTAGTTTTAAAAAAAAATTGATCAGAAGAGAAAAACCTTCATTCATTATCTGCAATAGTAATAAACTGAACAAACAAACAACACAGTTCCATTCTGGACCCCATCTTTCTTTCTACACACTGTATACTTATACTTATACTGTAGACCTTTATTACCTTAAATACTTTGTATTATAACAGCATTAATATTGTAAATTTAAATGTTCTGAGTTGGATTTTCTTATCTTCAAAACTTCACACCCTCAACGTGTTTGCTAACTAGCAGTGAATATGAGTCAGCAGTGGATTCAGTACACATCAAAGTGTGTTTTCAGGTTTTGTGGAGTAAAACTATACATGTGGTTTAAAGGGATATTCTGGTGTAAGTTTAATCCATGGTCTAACACACTGTGACACCTAGTAAGACCCCCCCTCGAGAAATCAAGTTTGCAGACCGCTAGCTTACGTAGTTTTAGCAACCTCAGAAATGACTGCACAATAACAATACATTGCAGTATATGCCTCCAACAAGAAACCACCATCAAAAAGCCACTAATGATGCTCAGAACACCACCAAACTTCAGCAACAGTACAAACGGAGTTGCAGCACATAGTTTGAGGCATCAAACCTCTGCTGGCTTAGCCGGATTGCTATTGTAAAGTGAACACAACTCACCACTCTCCTGCCGCAGCTCCCTGTTGTGGGGAAGCCCTGCGAGTCGATTACCGAGTGCAGTGTAGTTCCACAGCTCAAGGATGAAAATGTAAGATCATTACTCCATGGAAATGCAGTCAAAGTTCATATGTGTCTTACCTACCAGTTTATAACAGTAATTATCGAGAGCGGACAGGTAAATTGAATTGAGCATGTCTAACTGCACTCGGTAATCAACTCGCAGGGGCTTCCCCACAACAGGAAGCTGCGGCAGGAGAGTGGTGAGTTGTGTTCACTTAACAATAGAAATCTGGCTAAGCTAGCAGACGTATGAATCCTCGAACTATGTGCTGTGACCTTATTTGTACTGTTGCTGAAGTTTGGTGCTGTTCTGAGCATTATTTGTGGCTTTTTGATGGTGGTTTCTTGCTGGAGGCATATACTGCAATGTATTGTTATCGTGTGGTCTTTTCTGAGGTTGCTAAATCTACGTAAGCTAGTGGTCGGAAAACTTGATCTCTCAAGGGGGGGTCTTACTTGGTGTCACGGTGTGTTAGCCCACGCATTAAACGTGCGCTGGAATATCCCTTTAAGTACAATAAAGCATTATGTGGCTCCAGAGGAAGCTGCATGTAATCTGACAAATTGTCACCAGTGATGTCACTCAGTCGGTTAGTTGCATTGTGGGTAAAGTAGGCACCAGGTCAAGAAAGGGAAGAAAAATATGTGGAATAAAAAAGGTGAATCTCTGGTTGTGCTGTATCCATTATGATCTTTTAAAAAAAACTTTCCATAATGAGTCCAACAGTGTTATAGGAGTGCAATGCTCCACCAGTGGACTGCTTTTAAAACTGTTAGTACTCCCCAAGACCTGTAAAGAACTAAAGAACCAAGAACCAAACTTGGTGGAGCTGCATACACAGACACTCAGGAAAGCACTTCAGTACAGTTCTCTGTCTGCTGTCCACTTCTCATGATAGAAAAAAACAGCTAACACTTTCAGGAGCTTTGTTGCATTCAGATGGTTCCAGAGTTTTAATCACAGAAGATTCTCGCACATCTGACTAACTCAATTGCAGGTGTAGGAGGAGTGACCCCCATCTGTGCACAATGAATGGGCAGAGACATTGTCTATTTAAGACCATTGTGGTGATAATCGTTTGAACAGGCGAAGAAGAAAGTTCATACTAATACGGTCCACTTTTTCAAAGCTACATGAATTATTATGATAAATCATTTTGAATATTTCTATATATGCAAAATATTTATGACAAATTATTACACCCCAACCCAGATGGCATGAAATATGTTTTCTTGACTCATCTCTTTATTCTCTGATGCACCGGTGTGTCCCATACAGGGATGCTAAAACTGTTTTCATGGTTCAGCTTTGTCACTTTGCCAAATAAATTGGGCTCATTTATAAGATGTTATCCAGTATAAACCAGAATATGGCTTTTGAATTGTTTAAAGGTGTTGATTAGCCAATAATATTTTACAGCAGTGGGTTTCTGGTTTTCTGGTTCTGTGTATCCCCTCCCCTCTCGCTCTCCTTCCCTCCCTCACCCTCACTCACCCCTCAGTAGACAGGAAGGCCTGAGAGGCTGTAGACTTGTGTGATTGCAGTCTGGCTGTTCGGCTGGCCGGATGCCTGTCGTGGCTCTAATGACATTGTTTAGCAGTGGGGTTCAGGGAGTAGGGGTCAGCGGCTGGACTCTACCTGATGGGAGCAGGGGGCAGGAGACCATGCCAGCAACAGTCTGTGGGAAAGAGAACAACTGAGCGAAAACAGCCTGCGCCAACTGAAAACACACACATTTATGGCAACAGAACTCAAAGAAGAAAATAGCTCGGAGCTGTTGCCAAGAGGGCTTCTATAACTTAACCATGATGATGGTTAAGAGGAGGATTTGGCCATATTTGGGCTGCGGTCTATTTGAGTTTTGAAATATTATAGATGAGAGTTCAGAATGAGGTTTAGACCGTGGCCTACGCTGCACCAAGTGAAATTCAAACATGAAATCTAAACCCTGCCACAGACAGGCTGACAAGCACTAGATACATAACATGGATTTTCTCTCACGCACAATCAAGACAAAGCCTGGCGCCTTGAAGCGAGCACTGGACTGTTATTTTATCTTGCACCTGACAGAGGACATTTTTATGTTGTTTGACCGAGTGTCATGTTCCTCTTTGCAGCGATCTGCCGGAGTTCATGTGGAGATGGTTTCTGCTCCAGACCAAACATGTGCACCTGCCCCAACGGACAGATCGCCCCATCCTGTGGATCCAAGTCAGGTTGTTAAACAGCACCTCCTCATTTCCTGAGCAGTGAACCCGCCGTCATCAGCTTGATGGATTATTTTATATAGTATGCATGGATTGGGAATTACTGTTTGCCAAGATACAAACATGCTAATGGTGTGATTTATTCTAATAGGAGTGTATGTTGAAACAGTTTTTGGAATGCACGGCTCAGACCGCACCCCAGTCTTTGCATTTTTTGAATAAAGGAGCTGTAGTCTAAAGAAAAATAATTCCACCATGCATAAACAATAATGACAGAAGGTAGATGACAGAAAATATGCAGCTTCTAGGATGAAAATTAAAGAGCTTATAATTGGCTCAGAGTTTTGACTTCAGACCACGCTGTGCATCTGTTTTTTTAAGTTTTCTTCTCCCCATCATGAGTAATGAGCTCTGACTAGCCTGGTACAAAAATAAGAACCTCCTGAAAACATCCCTGAAACTGCCCCAAGCAATTGACATATGTTGCAATCACTTTCTTGCAAAAAGCGGTCGATCTCGTGAGTTGTTGCATGTGTGTGTGAGTCGACCGGGTGTGTGTGTTTTTGGAAGATGTCCACGGTCAACATCTCTTCCATGTTGCTCCCTTGCAGCTCGCAGCGCTTCAGCCCAATGCGCTCATTTGTTTGCAGACCATAAATTTCTAAGAAAATATATGTGAGCACAGCTTTGAAGAGCATGGTTCATAGTGCATTTTTTTATGTTGTAAATCTAATATGCCGTGCATGTTTCTGATTTTTAACCCCAGTGTTGCTTTGTGTGTCTGTCTCTGTCTGTGTGTGTTTGTGTTTTTCTGCCCACAGTCCAGAACTGTAATATTCGCTGTATGAACGGGGGATCGTGTGCAGAAGATAACTGCCTGTGTCAGAAAGGCTACGTGGGAAACCACTGCGGGCAACGTAAGGATCACCCTGAACACACTGTGACACACTTCAACACTATCAGCATATTTTAAAGGTTCAGTGTGTAGGATTTAGGGGCAAAGATGGTAGATTTACAATGTATAATTATGTTTAAAAGTCTTTCCGTTGCCTGAGAATGAATGTCTTGTAAGTGCAGAGGGAGTCGGTTGTTCAGCAGGCTGTCTAAAACATTGCGCCTGATGACACTGAATCCTGCATACTGGACCAAAAACATAATGTTTGATTTATTGAAGACAAAGATATGCTACAATTCCCAACGTTTCTCTATTTAAGCTTGCATGCCAGCTGACTAAACTAAGATGGTGAGAATGGTGAAACATATGGCATGCTAGCGTTAGCGCTCAGCTCATAGCTTTGCTGTGCCCAAGTACAGCCAGTAGCACAGCTGTACACTAGTGATCGGCTCAAGAAATAGAAATACTCAAGTAAAGCTGTATTTAAGTTACGTTTGATTACTGTTTAAAATCAATTTTGACATGATGATTTTCATGTTTACTGCAAATGTATATCGGTTCCAGTTATTTGTTTTATGCTCTCCTTCATTACCTTTTATCTGTATTGTTGTTGGCACTCACAAAAACATATCAGTCGGTCCCTGTTATAGACACTTGTCACACTTTGGTCAACCTTGCTATTGGTAATAACTCTGCACTTGCCAAGCTATTTGCTGTGTCGTGTGCATGGCAACATTTCTAAAACGAAGTACAATGGGGCCAGAAACATTAGCAGTCAGTTGGTCGAATCCCCCCAAATGTGGAAGAGAAAACAAATATGAACTGGAAAGAACTCCTATTAAACTTGTACGTATCACAGTGTACAGAACAACTTGCCCCATCGATTTAGCAATGTCATCGTGTTCCCAGATCTCTGCAGTCAATCTAGGGACTGCGATGTTGTCATAACCAATAAAAGTGACGGACGAAACTGCAAACACCCGACCCAAGTTGTTTACGCCAGAAATATCCTTTGAATTTTTTGTAAATCACAGCAGTGTCCTCACGTCAGTGCCATTGTTTGTCTTTCTTTTCTTCTTCCCCAGCGGTTTGTGAAAATGGCTGTCTGAACGGAGGACGGTGTGTGGCTCCCAACAGATGTGTGTGTACCTATGGCTTCACTGGAGCTCAGTGTGAGAGAGGTAAAGAACGCAGCAATGCCACTCACCTTACATCACACTGTCTGTACAGCACTAGTCCTCGAAGCCACTCGTGCTACTTTGAAGAAAACTTGATGCTGAATGGCGGTTGTTTTTTGTGACTGTGGATGATTCCTGCTTCGTCATGCTGTCCGCTCCAGGAATGTGGTTTGTTGTGGAACATTTGCATGTCAAGCTTGAGCTCAGAAGTGACCATTATTTTCCACATCTGCTCTGCAACGATGCTCTGGGGAGTGTAACGTCTCTCTAAATGTGTGCTGTTTGTTAACCGAAGACCTCCCAACCTCCTGTGGTTGCTCTCTGGCACATGTGGCTCCAAAGTATACAAGCACATGCAAACCGAGGGCGGCCTGCCCTGTGTTTGTGACTGAAACGTGCACACATGCGGCCGTGCGTGTAATGTTTCGGATATATGCTGGGGGTCTGTGGCAGTGATGACCTAAAGAGGTCAAAGAGGTGACCTTGTAAAGCTAATATTTGGATTGGCAGCAGAGCTCCTAATTAGTAACGTCCGTTTAACAAGGCCATTTTTCAGAGGCCTGTCAGTTGGGTCAGGCTGAGGATTTGTCCTTTGGTCTACATCAGTGTTTTCTTCAACCGTGAAAGTAATAAGATACTGTCTGGTTGCCTGGTGGGTAAGCGCCAGGTCTTATCTGCTGAGGCACACTTCTACATGTTGTAACGTTGGTTTCCACTCTATCCTGCGGCAGCTCGGCCAAAGCGTTTGTGAGACTGTTGAAAAAGTCAGATTAAGCTCGTAATATCTTCTAGATATTCATATTTTTCAGGCAAGACAAGGATTGTCATAAATCCTCTGTTGTTGTGTTTTGGGTAAAAGTTTCTGGTGAGGAAACGATGTAAATTTCTATGTGAGGTGACAAGCATTTAATCCGGCCACTCGCTGTCTACAGCTTCATGAATGGTAGAGTCTTGTCTGCTTTAGTGAAAGTGTCTTTCTATGAGTGGAAACAGGCAGATCTTCACTGTTGTCTGTTTGTGTTTTGGTGTGTGCCTGGGAACAGCTGCTTGGAGACCAGCTTCAATCTTCAGTCTCTCATCTTGACGCAGCATGTTGTGCTGAATTTTCTGTTATAAAAGTGACTCAAATTCAAATGAGTGAGTAACATTGATTCATTGTGTTACAATGCAAAGTTCCTGGCATTCATATGGATGCGCCTTGACACCTACCACCCACCCAAACCAGCAACAGCACTCCCTGATGGCAGTGTTCAGTGGTCTTTCCAGGACAATTCACCCTAACACACTAAAAAATCTGCTCAGGAATAGAGTGGTGTGGGGATGATGTATTTTTGTAGTTTAACCAGGAAGTTAAACACACAAGTTTCTGATGACATTTAATGTCTGTGACAGTCTCTGTAGTGTCATTTAGACACTTTTTTAGCAACCGCCGTTGTTTACATGTAAGCACTTTATAATTAAATTGTGGGACATTTAATCATGTTTTTTTTATGTTGTAGAATAAAACGTGTAAATATCTTAAGCCTGTGGTAACCGCAGACCCTATTTCAGGCATTTGACCGAAAACCAATTCAAAAAACTCACTGACTTTGAGACAAGGGTTCTACGACCACAAACTACACCACTTTGTAGCCCAAGGAACATGACAAAGAGCTCAAGCTGCCGATCTGGCCTCCAAATTCCCATATTTCCGATCAGATCGAGCATCTGTGGGATATGTCAGATCCTTGGAGGTGCCACCTCACAGCCCACAGGATTCAAAGGTACCACTGCCAACTCCCTGGTGCCAGACACCAAAAGACACCCCCAGAACTCCTGTTTCCGATGCCTCGATGAGTCGGAGCCAAATCCGATGCACAGTGGCGCCACTGTGGATCAGACTTGTTCTGGCATCTCCGACGGATCTTCAGTTGAATTGAGATCCAGGTTGATGCATTGAGCTCTTTGTCACAATTCACAGGTCATTACTGAGCAGTTTTTGTGGTGCAGTAGGCAGCATTGCCCTGCTGGAGAACCACTGCAGTTGAGGAGTGGCATTTCCAAAAGGTGTCGTACTTCTGTAAGGGGTGGGTGGTGACCTGAGGTTTCCAAGCAAAACATTACATGTAACAAAATTGTCAGTGTTATTTTATTCATTTGTTGATCCGTTTAATGTTGTTGTATCGTAAAGTATAATACTATATAGAGTGCTAAGTCATAATAATAAGTCAAGAACAGTATTGATTATTGATTGGCCATTTAGGTCATTTAGGTCCTCTGAAAGGTGGGGATGTGCTGACTGTTCTTTTTTGCAAATCTTCAGGTTTCAGACTGTCGGTTTGTGTAAACAAGCTAGTTGAAGATGTTACGTTAGGCTACAGGGCTTTATTGAATTATTCATTAAAATAATTAGCGACAGATTGATAATGAAAAGCATCAGTATTTGCAGCCCTGTGAATTCATCAGTTTTTTGTCCTCCATCTTGCATTTAGTTACACCAAGAGAGGTCGAGAAAGTAGGCCAATGGATACGGCCGTGTTTTGGGTTAAGTTACTTTCACTGGAATTTCCTTGGCTAAGATCCATCACCTCCCAAGGGAAAAGCCATTGTGCTCTCACACAAACACAAGCACATGCGTAAAGTACATGTGTGCACACATCCATGTTCACATGCACGACCCCACACTGTTTTTAATGCAATTTACAGAACTGTGCCCTATTACAACTTGATCTTATCACATTAGCAAGAACACGGGATTTTCCACAAACACGTGATCTGACCAGGGGAGAGGTAGTTGCATTCAGGACTCTTCTTAGATGGGGAAAGATCCCGGTGGAGTCAGGAGGCTGAACATGAGCACATCACTACTGCAGAGCTGTGTGACATTGAGTCGTATGCTGCCAAAGTGGCTGGTAATCTGCTGACCAGTGGTCCCACCACCAGGCACAGCTGACTGCTGTGAAAATGCAGCCTGGTACATCAACGTCTTCTTTGTTGGTTACAAATGTGATTTAGGCTGGAATGTGGGATTGGTGAGATCCAGCCTCAGTGCAGCTGATTGCAAGCAGGGCTCTTTGCTCCCGCTGCAGAGTCGTTTAGCTACGGAGCAATAAAGTCGAGCTTTCGCTGTGACGCCATCGAGCTCACTTGGGATGATGGTGAAAGTCTGGACTGAGACGTGGCAACACGTGAGTTACACAGTCAATAAGTCAGCAGCCAGAGCACAACAGGGAAGTCGGTCAGTCAGCTCAGGGCCTCTTTTGTCTCTTAATGCTTCACTGACTTTCCCCTATCAGGCTCTGTTCTAGCCCAACACAAACCTCAGTAGAAAGATAACCAAGTGTGTTTGTATGTGTGTGTGTGTGTGTGTATGTGTGTGTGTGTTTCCCTGTGTGCTCAACTTGTTAGTCCTGGGAGGATGGAGAAATCTGCTGACGGGTCATTAGGGAAGACCCCACCCAGATATAAGACCCCATAACACATGCAGGGAAACACACACAAACATGCGCGTACACAGTTGCATGTGCACATCTAAAACATATGTTAAGGCATGCATGGATGCTGTGAGCACCATCTGCAAGAATGTAGATTGAGGAAGGGCGGATGCGAAAAAGGTGGATTTGTGTGTGTGTATGTGTGTGTGTGTGTGTGTGTGTGTGTGTGTGTGTGTGTGTACAAACATTTTGGAGTTTATCCAGGAAACTCTTTTGACCCACTTCCCGACGGGCTTCCCTCCTGTTCACACCGAGGTTGTTGTTGTGCACAAACTCACCGGTCTCTGAGGGAGCCGACGTTTCTATTGTGTTCCCAAAGTGACTTCACCTCTGCAACGACGTGAAGTCTCTCGCTAATGAAGGTCAAAACAGTCTCCCGTGTCAAGAAGACTCACTGAAGCCGCTATGATAATAATTCAACATGCTTCCAAAAGTAGAGCAGTAAAAGCAAAAACAAGGGCAACATTTTTGGGAGTTTGGGTCTGTTTTGAGATCATCTCTGGCTAGACTGTGGATGAGGGGCTGGGACGCTGGCTGAGATTCTGTGTGTGTGTTTGTGTGTGTGTGTGTGCGTGTGTGTGTGTTTGAGTGTGTTTGTGTGTGAACACGTGCGATTGCTCCCAGATGTAGAGGACATGGGTGGATCCCCCAGCTGTATGCAGTTCACAGAGAGACAGTAAGATGACAGATGAAATGACACCACTTTCACCCTACAGCTGTCCGCCTCTCCCTGTTTACCTCAGCTGACTATTTCACTGCTGCACTTGTGTTTGCTGTATTTCATGCGCTGGTCGTAATGAGCAGGTATAATGTCAGATGGATTGTGTGTAGCAGCCCTATGGTAATAACACATAAACCTTAATATAATGAAAAGAGAACCTGAGTTCCTCACAAAGGCTTCTACACTCAGCTTATATCGGCGCCACATAAAAACTTTCCATAGCTCCTGTGATTACCTTTCCTCTATCCTTTGTTGTTGTAGGGAAGGTGCATATAATGTCGCCTAGGCTTTAAGATAGAGAAGATACCTGGCAACTGGCTGAGTTTGTTGTCTTAAAGCTGAACATTGATGAAAGCATTAGTGAGAGACTTAAGTAAAAATACAACACTGTTAATATTCGACTCCAAATAGAAGTCCTGTGTTTAAAGATTGAAAGTAAAAGTGCAGAAGTAAAGCAGAAAGTTTAACTTAAGTATCACAAGGGAAGTGATGAGAATAATAGACGATAAGGACACATTCACTTTTAAAGGAATGGTTGGCAGAGGTGGTAAAAGTACACGCATTGTTTACTCATGTAGATACTTGTGTTAATAAAGACTTAAACATATTTTTCTTAAGTAAAAGTAATAAAGTAACAGGCTCTGAAATGTACTCAGAGTATCAAAGAAAAAGTTTCCCTCTGAAGACATTTCTATCAGCCATTTCTGGGCAAAGCTAACTGAAGCTCACGTCACAGTAGTACAAATAAAAGTCTATTAAATTGTCTATTGTTAGTGTTACACATTACAATAGGCATGACCTAAATGAATTCTAAACTGTCTAAACACATCTTGGACACATTTATTTCAGCGGGGAAGTGAAATGCACTGGATGTGATCAAACAGTAATGTTAGCTAGGAAATTGTTGAATGCTAGCATAAGCAAATGGCAAATTAAAAATGTTGTTCTGACTTGAAATATGGCCCGATGTTCGTCCAAATCTTCACACTCCATCATCAGCTTATCAATCAGGAAGTTGCGAAATGATAAGAATTTGTCAGATTTTCAAGGTTTAGTCGATTTGCAACCTTGATCACATCAGCATGACATTTTTCCCAGCATTTGAGCTTCCCACCCTGAATGTGACATCAGGGGAAAATGGCAGCTCTGGGAATATGGTCATGAAAACCGTACTGTGTTGAAGAAGACTTGAAACTATCCATTGAAACCATGAACTTATTTGGAAACTCTTAACTGAAGTAATAAATCAGTTGGGAAGTAGAGCCATTTTCTCATAAGCATCTATAAAAAGTGGAGTTGCCCCTTGCCTGGCCATTAGGAAGACAGCAGGTTAAAGGTACTTCCACATTGTCTTCACTTGTCAGACCTTGAGGCGATTCTTTTTTTTTGTCTATTCTTTTATACAGTCTGTAAGTAAGTTGCCCAGAAATAACAGAAATAATCACATTTAGTACAAGTAACTGAAATCTGTACTCAAGATAATGTACTTAGTAACTTTCCAACTCTAGGGTTACGGAGAAGAAGACTAAGAATCAAAAGCATTTGGTCTCCAGTAGAGCCCGAGCAGGAGGGAGTGAGAAAGAGAAGGAGAGATGACCCAGTTCTGTTTCACACAGCACTGGTGCCAGAGGCAGAGAGACCGTGGAGGCTGCGGTGCACGTGACGGGTCTGGGCTGGGCCCCGGTCCACACGGGAAACGCACAATGTCTCGTTTGTTTTAAACGACTGCGCTGTTGGAACTGGTCTCTCTCTTTCCTCTCGCTGTCTGTTGTCTGCCGTGAAATGTGGAAATGATTTTTGCCATTGGACCTCGGCCAGATTCTTTTGGGAGGGATGAGTTTTCCCCTCTCTCTTTCCCTCTGTCCCTATCACTGTTTCACCATCTTCCAATCATTCACCTGATAAGATTCTGAGATTCTATTAAATCTGCGTGGAGTTTGCAACTAAGGAGTGGTGTTTGGAGAGAGGATGAACCGTGGGGATAGATGCATGCAAGCACTGGGATCAAGGGAATTAGGTTTAAACCAGTTTGAAGGCGAGGAGAGATGAAGAATCTCGATGGAGAGACTCTCTTCACACTCTTGACGCTCATATTTATCATAAGCTTTTTTAGTTTTTATTCTAAGCTGCTGAAGCTAGCGTGGAAATCACCCACTGTGTTCCATAGACACACCCTGTCAGTCAGACTGCGCCGGTCTTTGGGATGATGACCTATTCCCTAGATTGTGCATTACTAGAAAAATAATAAAAAGCAGCACACTACATGGTAAATGTGCCATTATACTAAACTGACGATCGTATGATACGTTCACCAGATTGATTTTTCTTCGTCTGGGTGTCCTCACTTTCTAGCTCGTGCCTATTACTCTCCACAGCCGCCCACACAACTTTAAAAAGTTTTCCAGACCTCTTCCCTATCTCTGCTTTTCTCCAACACACACACAGACACGTACAATGCACCTGAGAGCCAGGCCGATTAAAATGCCAGGACCAGACAATGCATTCTTTATGGAGTGTGTTACTGTCCGCTCTGCAGCACTTTCATCACTTATAATGTGAGTGAGTTGTAGATGTCATGCAAGATCACATTCAGTTTGAGCGTTTCTGTTTGTCTATGCCAGACAGTTATTCACTCACAGAATCCAGTTCAGCTTCGAGGCTCCTCAGCGCTGGCTATGATTTCCTCTATCCCAGCTTTGGTCGAAAGGTTTCGCAAATTAACAGTTTTCCATCTCACATGCCTCAACCAATAGAGGTTGTATTCGAATTTCTTCTGTCTGTTTATGTTTTCGACTGGCTACCAAACTTTACTTGTTTTTCACTGTGTTTGCACTCAGGCTGCACGATTCGTTGAAATATTATCAACATTCCAATATTCAGACTCCAAAAGCTGCAATCTTAAGTAAGTCAAGAATATTAGTGCCACAGAGACGCTCCAGCCAACAAATGATATTCTAAAGATGTAAAGGAAATTGCTTGTTTGCTACCAGTCCAAGCAAGAATCACATCATCGTACCATTCCTTCTAAAATCAGGACCGATATCTTAATGCCTGCTAAAATAATCACATTTTTTTGCATATCGCTCAGCCCTCGTTGTTACTGAAAACAAAGAGACAAAATGGAGTTTTCACTAAATCGAGCTCCTGCTTTGCCTCCGCAGACTACCGCACTGGGCCGTGTTTCGCCTCGGTGAATAACCAGATGTGTCAAGGCCAGCTCACAGGCATTGTGTGCACAAAGACTTTGTGCTGTGCCACAGTGGGACGGGCGTGGGGTCACCCCTGCGAGATGTGCCCAGCCCAGCCTCACCCCTGCCGGAGAGGGTTCATACCAAACCACCGCACCGGGGCGTGCCAAGGTAAAGTCTGTTCCCCAGCGTCTCTGTCTCTTTTTCTGTTTTTGTCTCTGTTTTTTTCTGCCACTGTCCCTCCCCTCTTCGTCTTCAATTAAACCTCTTCCTCTATCCTCCCTGCCCATTTTAACTCCTTCTCCCTCCTCGTCTGGCTTCACCTCTCTCCCTCTGTCATCCCCTCATCTCTACCCATCAGCCCCTCTCCAGGGGATTAGTTCTAATTGGGTTAAATTGGGTCGGGTGGCAGTGCCTCCCACATGTGTATGGAATGCCCGCAGACACCCGCTGTGGCGGGACTGTCAGAGTCAGTAACACGGGTCAGTGGCGGTGCCACGTGGGAGAGCTCATTTCTGGTAAGACGGCCCTCTGCCCGCCTGCTCCAGACCCAACAACATCAGAACCTCTGCAGGGGAGGCGGACCTGAGCCAGGGCCCAGAGGAACATGGAGTACTCTGGGACTGCATCAGGTCACAGCCTCCTGGAGGTTTTCAGCCTGAGACCTACGTTTTAATCTGTCAGATCCATTAAATGAATTGAATGTAATCACCAGTGTGACTCTCAAAGTCACAGTTTTTAACTGTAGCCGTCAGTTTGACTGCAGACCTTTCTGTATTTTCCTCTCTCTCTCTATCTCATTCGTAGTTGACTTGGCCTCGATTTCTGTTCCTACTGCAGGAGACATTCCTCTCTCTCTTTCTCTTCTCCCTTGTCACTCTGTTAATCGCAGGAAAGTCAGAGCCAGACTATTAAAACAGACCCACTCTCAATCCATGCACATCTACGCGTGTGCAGATTTGTGTGTTATACTAGTCTGTCTGTGTGTGTGTGTGTGTGTGTGTGTGTGTGTGTGTGTGTGTAAACTGCCCATATAGTGGGTTTATTTGACCATTTTCTCTTGTTTTGTAGATTAAATGAATCAACGTGCCTGTGTGTGTATTCATGTGTGTTTATTCGTGTGTATTAATTGTATGCTGTGTATGTACAGATGTGGATGAGTGCCAGGCCATCCCTGGCATCTGTCAAGGAGGAAACTGTATCAACACAGTGGGATCATTTGAATGTAAATGCCCCGCTGGGCACAAGTTCAACGAAGTTTCACAGAAATGTGAAGGTAAGAATCGCGCTAGCAGCCGTCACATTAAACCTGTGAAGTGTCTGACTTTCAGTGTCAGCCTGAATGACAGAGTAGGCTCAAAAGATTATTTCCAAAGTTCCTAATTAACAATGTGAAAGTAGAGCTAAGAGCCACATCCGTCTAGTTGTGGTTAACTTCACCTCAGTTGTGGTATTCTGATTATTACTCTGTGGGGAAAGACCACACATAAGACACTTTGCCCTTCCCCTGAAATATGTTTAATTAAACCGAAGTGACGCTCTGCTTTCTCTCAGTAATCCTGTTTAACACTTCATTGCGAGTCTTGAAATAAATGCTGCGTCTTGTAGTTTTTCTGGCGCTGTTAAAGTGAGACTCTGTGGCTTTCAAAGAAGAAATGGCTCATTTTAACTTGACGAAAGTAAATAGAGTTTATTTATAGCTTCGAGCCACTTTAGAACACTAAAGTTGCCCTCCAAAAAATTCATTTGAAAAACTCATCAGGAATGTCTCTTTCCTGAAAACATGACCTGGATAATCCACAGACCTTGTTGTGAGCAGTTTCCTTCTACCAACCTACTCAACAACCATATCACCAGACAGAGGACAGATGACATCTACTCATGGTTGAAAGGCTAGCTAACTGAGCCAGCTGAGCTGACTGAGCCAAGCTACCGTTACAGCTCAACTTAGCAGGACAACACTAACCTTTACATCTCACGCTATTGTGAACATGAGCGTCTTGTCCATGAGTCATTGCGTGCCCACAACAAAGTCTGTTTTTGGACAAATTCAGATTAGTCAAATTCATCTGTCTTCATCTCGTGACATATTTAAAATGTAAAAAGGATTAGGATTTAATGCTATCTAGCAATGCAGTTCCAGATCACGACCAACTGAACGCCCATTTTTTCTGCCCAAATCCTAAAAGATGTGAAGGTCCCTGTGTGGAGCCAGTGTTTGATTTGTCCATTCTGGGCTACTGTAGAAACATGGCAGTACAACATGGTTCTTTGGGTCCTCTGTGAGAGGAGACCGACTCTGTAGATGTAAAAGGTCACAAAAACTCAATGATTCATAGTTTTATGTGATTATACACTCGTGAAAGAATAATGATGAATATCACACTTCATTATATTCCCTGAATCCTTCCAAATCCTGCACGCTGGACCTTCCAAACAGCTTCTCGACCCAGTATGTCAGTGCATGATATGAATCGAAAGACAGTCAGTAAAGATTTTGTCCATGTGTTGTTTTTAAAAAGACATTTTTATCATAGCTGGGTATCCTAATTATCATCTTCTGACTGGCTTACAGAGGTGTTTGATCACAGGCTTGTCTTTTGTCACAGTTGTTGCTACTGAGAGACTCCCAATATATAATTTTTTTTATGTTTCTGGCTGACTAATCTTGAACAAAATCTTTCTTTCTCTCTGCATCACTTCTGTTCTGTGGCCTGTGAGAAAATATTGGCTCATTAAGACACAAATGTGACAATTTCCAGACTCTGAGCAGCATTTCGTGGCTCTCATTTGCAGAGTAAAAAATGTGCTATTTTGTGCCCAGAAATAATTGCCGGAAAAGTTCTGGACTGTGTAAAAGAGACATTTCAAACGGGTTACAGTGTATGTCTTTGTGCATGGTGATATGCACTTGGTGGTTAACGGTGCAAACAAAAGAGCAGCAACAGAGACCCCTGGATTTAATATCCTGTGACAATGTCTTATTTCCATTGTCACTGCCAACATGTGCTCCAGTCACTCTTGAAGGCATTTCAAGTTCAGTTTAATTCCTTTCATTGACTATGCAGTTTTAAGTGACATAGAAGAAACACAAGCACTCAGAAATCTTACATACTTAATACTTTTTGTTGTTTCCTCCTCTCCTCTCCTCTCCTCTCCTCTCCTCTCCTCTCCTCTCCTCTCCTCTCCCCTCCTCTCCTCTCCTCTCCTCTCCTCTCCTCTCCTCTCCTCTCCTCTCCCCTCCCCTCGTCTCCTCTCCTCTCCTCTCCCCTCCTCTCCTCTCCCCTCCTCTCCTCTCCTCTCCTCGCCTCTCCTCTCCCCTCCTCTCCTCTCCTCTCCTCTCCTCTCCCCTCCTCTCGTCTCGTCTCCTCTCCTCTCCTCTCCTCTCCTCTCCCCTCCTCTCCTCTCCTCTCCATAGATCTGGACGAGTGTTCGAACATAGCAGGTCTCTGCGGTGTAGGTGAATGCTCTAATACAGCTGGCAGCTACTTCTGCAAGTGTCCCCAGGGATATTACACCACTGTGGACGGATCCAGGTGTATAGGTGGGTAAGGCTGTCGCACACACACTTCCCCAAAAGACAAGACAATTGACTTTATTGTATTTGCTCAGGTTCATTGGTACTAGGATAGATAAAATATGAGACAAAGCAGCTGAGCGAAGAAGGTGCCGCCTCATTCTCTTTCCTTTTTCCACTGAGAGCGGAAAGAATTGAGATCCGTCCAACGTTCCAGCTGGTAGAATTTAGGTCAGTAGTCACTTGCTTGTTTCTAGTTCCACAACAATGAGCTATATTCTCTTTAAACTGAGGAGGGACCATGATGAGAGAAGTGAAGTGAACTCCTCCTTGTACTCAGGAGAGTTGGTTTTCTGACATCATTGCTGCAAGAAGTTAAGCGTGTGTGTTTAAGTGTGTGCATGTGTGTCACTGAACAGTCGACATCCTGGGAAGCTGATAACAGTTTGCCTACTCACATACGCACCAGCACCAGTAAAGCTGGTAAAGCTCACAAGTTCAGCTCAATTTGACCCAAAACAGACGGGGGGGGGGGATTCGGGTCGGAAGAGTCCATCAGATGTACACGCACACACTCAAACGTGCATGCAAACGCACATGCATACACACAAACATGCAAACACACGCTCACTTTACCCCCCGAGGAGAGGATGTTTGTGAGGAAGGAATGTCTGAGTTTCTTGCTCCAGAAAACGTTTGCGCCAAACATTTTGGTCTGTTTCCCATGCAGCAACACTTGAGTACTAACATCAACTCAGGCCCCTTAAGGGCCCCTGACCAACTCTACGCTTGCCTGAGATCTTGTCGAGCTAAACCAGCCAATCAGTAATGTAGCCTGTCAGTCTCTCCATGTGATTACGCTGGATGGGCTGGGTGTGAAACTAGACATGATATATTTATGTTAAGAGGTTAGTCATGCTGATGCAAAGTGCCAAAAACCTGCAGGATGCAGGAAAGGTTCTCATGAGTAGGAAGTGATGACTATTAGAAGTGGCTTCCTTCTTCCAAATTATGGAAAATCTGAAGCAACGTCGACTACTTTCTGATTGTACTCCTGCCAATTAGCTCAACATGCAGACAACAGATACCATATTTCATACACCGTGGTTAGTTTAACACTCTTCATACTGTGTTGTTTCCCACAGATGGTCGTGGTGGGTACTGTTACGCTAGCCTGCTGAACGGGCGCTGCGCCAACCAAAACTCGCAGACGTTGACCAAAATACAATGCTGCTGTGATAGCGGACGCTGCTGGTCTGATGGGTCCACTCCTGAAATGTGTCCCATTCGTGGAACAGGTGGGGTCACTCATCATCTCATGGCTTAAAATTTCTTGCACACATCAATGTATCTCAACATGCAGCTAACGACCTGCTGTTTTTTTCACATGTGCTCATTTTAGAAGAGTACCAGAAACTGTGCATCCAGTTGCCTGATGCGAACGGCGGCCGTATCCCAGGGACCCCAGACTTACCTGGCATCTACCCGCTTCCATATCCTGGTCATACTCCTGGGCAAGGTCCTGGAGTGATCCCTGGTCAAATTCCCATCCAGGTTCCAGGCCAGGGCCCTGGCCAAATACCCGGTCAGGGTCCAGGACAAATTCCAGGTCAAGTCCCAGTACAGATCCCCATAATTCCAGGACAAATTCCAGGGCAAATTCCAGGACAACTACCTATACAGCCTCCTCCACCAGGTACACTCCTGCTTCCTGCTTGTGTTTTACACAATGAACTATAGAATATGAAACGAGTTTGTGGGTCTGAAAAGTAAAATCAGTATGTAAGTTCATTCTTTTGCAATATTCATCAGGGGGCAGCTCCACTAGTTTCAAAAAGACCTGTGATTGTATGTAAGCTTATGAGAAAATTACCCTATTTCTCACTTGATTTAAAACATCAGTAAACAGTTTCCTAATGAGTTTATGGTGTAAATGTCTAGTGTCAAGTCTTCTTCAGTACAGCATGATGTTCATTTTGTAAATTATGATCCCATTTTTGAGTAAAATATACAAAATATACAGTCCTTGGGTTTTCAGTCAGATCCAGGATCCATCAGGATGTCCTCCCCAGATCCAGCTTCTGTGTAAATATGGTCATCTGTGGCTCTAAAACCAATATAGTCAACCTCAACTCCAAAGTCAAGGCTACAGTGTGGTAGTAATAAACCAAAGGGTGACGTCACGGCAGTGCATGCTCATAAAATGACACATCTTCAGGCCTGACGTGCATATACAGCATAAAACTCATATTTTCTTGTTTTACTCACAGGATGTTGGGTGATCAACCTCATACTCGTCTTGTGTTGCCATCTTCAAAATCCCTGTTTTGAGCAATCACAACCCACACCCTGCCACTAATGAGCTACATGTCATTGATGGAAAACTTTGACTAAGACCTTAATTGTGCACTGACGCACAGCTGCTTGTTTCTCTGTAGACATATCCAAAGTCTTAGTGCAGAAAATGTCCAATCTGAAAGAAAACATTCAACATGTCAAGACTTTGATTAGCTTTTCTGCTGTAACATTTTCCTCTGGAGCTTTTTTCAAGGTAGCGTGGCAGAGTTCAGGAAACAGCATTCGTTTTTCTTTACTTCATGAGAATGACACTGTGTCCTGCCAGACCTGTGTACAGTGTCAATGTGATGTGTACACTGTCTGGCAGTGCTGCTTTCTTGGGTCATGCTGTATGTAAAATTTCTGTTGACCATGCGTCTGGTAAATTAAGACGACAAAAAGACAAAAAAATTAAACAGAGGATATTGATCATTTATTCGCCATATTATGATCCATTGATGATATGTTTGTGTGAACGTTTCCTTCAGGTCCCTTTGTTATCCAAACCCGGAACATCACCAACATGTGCCAGGCCTACCGCAACCTCTGCCTGAACGGCAGATGTATCCCCATGCCGGGGATTGGATACCGCTGTGAGTGCAACATGGGCTTCAGGTTGGACGGAAGAGGAGAGTGCATTGGTACGTTTCTTACGAGTTTCTTAAGCACTTAGCTGGAGGTACATGAAGGTGAAGAAGGTTCATGAGCTTTATGTTTGTACTCTAGATGATGATGAGTGTGAGAGAAACCCGTGTGCACATGGAGAATGTGTGAACACCCCTGGATCGTACATCTGTCAGTGTCCTCCTGGATTCCAGACTACTGCAACCAGGACAGAGTGCCGAGGTTACACATAAACACACAGCGGACACACATACTGCATGTACACGCATATTTTAAGAGGACGTATGTGTTTACTGTGCTGTCTGTCTGAGCCAGATTTGGATGAGTGTGTTGCCAACGGTCGTATCTGCAACAACGGGCGCTGTGTGAACACTGAAGGAAGCTTCCACTGTGTCTGCAACGCTGGATTTGAGATTTCAACCGACGGCAAAAACTGTCAAGGTCTGTCAAGTTCTGACATCTGCATTTATGGAGTAGAGACGTTTTTCAAGTGTAGTTTTCTGTAATAACCACAGTACGTGTAATGTTTATGTTTAATGGACCGTGGATCTTTTGGAGGTGGTGATTTAATACCAGTGCCTGTTGGAAGCATATGCAGTAACAGAACACATTTTAAATGATCATTCTGGTGGTTTTGCGTGTTTCAGCCTATTAACGAACAAAAATGTACATTTTATATTACAACCAGCCTTTTTTTTTTTCCAAAACACTCCATGTTCTTAATATTTCTTCTTACCTTGCGGGCGCCCATTTCTTTTCATTAGTTTAAGTTTGCTAAAGTCTTAAAACTTGCTTTAGAAAGGTAATCTATCACAGGGATTTGCCAGTATTAAGTGGCCTGTAGTCTAAAACGTTCTGAAAATGACAATATGACATTCACACAGTGCAGAGATTGAAAAAAAAAAGGGAGCCACGGTTTGAACTCCTCTGTCTTTGCTCTCTTTTTGTCATTTTGCATGTGAAAAACTGTCTGCAACACTAATATCTTCCAGGACAGATTTTCTGAAAACGTGGCACCACATCTATCAGGACCGTCTTTTCCCCCCGTCTTTCAGTGTGACAGCTCGGAACAGCTTTAAACGCTAGTTCTGATCAAGCATTCCCTTATATTTTCTCTCCTCAAATTACATTATTGATGTTCTAGGTGAGGACTGTATTGAAATTTCTCCTTGTTGTTCTGCTCAGGAATGCTCCGAGAACCAAAATGAAAGAGTTGGCTGCTGAGAAGCAACACTTCCAGTCCAAAATATCCTGACTCCTGTGTTTGCTTCTTGTTTGTCTTCTGGACTTGATTTTCTGACAGCATATGTAGCTCGCCAGTGTGAATTATCAATTCTCCAATGTTTGAGTGCCCTTGAGTGCACCAAGGACAGTTTTGAAAATATTCTTTGCTTGACACTGCATTGTTTAATCTCGTGTTCTCAATCTGAGTGTCAAGGCAGAATGTGAAGTGAAATGGTGTTTATCTCTATTTTGTGGTTCTATGACATATATGGCATTGTTAATGGGCTAATCCAAGTGAATTCACCAGTTCATCTTATCTTTATGTCTATATGCACTGCTGAGAGTCTATCAATTTCTCTCTGTTCCTCCACAGACCAGGACGAGTGTCTGATCAGGAATATGTGCCTCAACGGACTGTGTATCAATGAAGATGGCAGCTTCAAATGCATCTGTAAACCTGGATACCTGCTGGACACCAGTGGACGCATGTGTGTAGGTGTGTTTGTCAGAGAGCCCACACACCACAACCATATGTTTCAAGCCGATTGTTCTTTTGGTTTTTGGGTTTCAAATGAAGGTGGCTACCTCCCTGTCATGTTAGTAGTTCTATTATGTGAGTCTCACAAGCCAAAAATCCCCCTAAAAACCTTGGAAAAATCCCTCAGCATCCTGGCAGGCCAGCTGGACATATTTGGGGCCCGCCTGTTTTGAAATTCTAGCAGACGGCCTTCCCTAAACTTGCACAGTGCAAAGACAAAAGAGATCAACCACCGTGAGAGATGCTGCATGGAACTTCATGCAAGATCAATCATGATTTTAATTCATTTAAATTATTTAACTTGTGTTTTTCTTTTTCATACGTTATGGCATTGTAACTGAGTAACACTCTATAGAAGACTTCCTACTTTTAACCACAATTGTGCCGTTTTCAGACTCTGAGAAAACGAGTCTACAGAGTGTAAAAATGTGGCAAGATTAATAAACGGCCACAAACTGAAAGGGGCTCTGAGGGTTAAACCCAAAACCAATGAGTACAGAGCCGTCTTTTCAGAGTGTAACCTGCAGCCATCTCTCTCCACATGGCTTCGAATACAGACGTCTGATCTCAGAGACACTGACCTGGTTAAGTCGGAGCAGGATAAATAAACAGGAGAGCAGGGTGTGGGTGAAGTGTGCTGATGTATGCAGTCGTTAATGAGATGTGTAGTCTGAAGGGGCCCCGGGGCCTCATCATCTCTCTGTCTGTCCCCCAACACAGCCAGACACACATAAACACACACGTACGTTTGCATGCCATATCATTGTTTACGCTCATTATGATAATTATTGTAATACGCTGATGGGATCAAGGGGAAGGAAAAGAATGTTTCCTTGGTTGAAACTGTGCTGAAGCTCCGGCTGCATTTTTTAATGAATCAAGTACCAGAGGACTTTACTAACCGCAGCTTCAGCAGGAAATTGGTTTATTTTAATAGCCTTTTACCAGTCATTATGTGAAGAGAAGTGATTAAAGAAAATATGTGTCTGTGTCTGTTTCCAGATATCGATGAGTGTGAGACTCCAGGCATGTGTATGAACGGCCACTGCGTCAACACGGAGGGGTCCTTCCGCTGCGAGTGTATGGCCGGGATGGCAGTGGGCCTGGATGGACGCGTCTGTGTTGGTGAGTCAGTGTTTTGTTTCCAGGAATGGTTTGTGTGCTCATTTTGGTTTTATGGCAAATTGTAATCTCGCACCAGTTTCAGTTGAAAATCAATATGCCCTTAAAGCAGCTACAAGGAACTTTTGTTTTCTGTTGATTCTGGCGCCCCCGTGGACAAAATTGATGTGAGCACCACCATCTCCTGTTGAAAAGGTCTCGATCTGAAATTATCTTCAATACTATTTTTCGTTTGAAGCTACTACAATGAACTTTTTTATTTTTTGTTGATTCTGGAGGTCCCTATAAACAAAATGTGAGGCAAATATGAGGTTGAAAGAGAGTAAACTTTGTTTTAGTGCAATACCACAAGACTGCAGAACAGCTTCTTTCCTCAGGCTGTGAGAAATAGTTTTAATTTATGGACTTATCAAACCCAGACAAATCAGAATATAGATGCTTCTTTATGTAGGTTATATGGAAGCATGTGTGTTAGATTGTTTGATAACCAGTTAAAACTCCCAAGGAAACATACAGTGAATAGATTTATATCTTCATAATGATAAGCCAAGTGCAAAATAGAGTTCGGTACAAAGCTAACATAAAATTTTGACTTATCAGCTAGTTGCTCTGCTGCCATTTGGCAATACAGGAGTATCTGCTGCCGTACCACCAGACTACAGAGCAGCGTCTCTCCTCAGGCTGTAAGACATCCTCAGCTCATCCTCAGCACTCTGTCATTAACAATAGTTTTTATTTTCAAAATCCGACCTGGTGACAGGCATTTAGAATGAATTCATAGAATCGCCAATCTTCTCGCTGTAGTTCTTTTTCCTCATGTAGGTCATACAGACACATTAGTATTACATTAAGGCTGCTTCACAAGGTGTTAAAAGTTCCTTGTAGTACATTTAAGGTGAAGGTAGCTGTCAGTCAAGCATTTTTGGTTCCAGGGATGACTGAAGGCATCCAGGATGTGTTTGAATCCGGCTGAAGTTTTTCAGTTTTGTTCTTTAGGCTTAGGTTTCTGTTGAAGGCTTGCCTATTTGTATTCAACTGTGATTGCATGATGCTTTTGTCAAAATGTTTGGCTCACTTTTCTAAGCAACTGAAGAGCGAGCATACTTTTAAGGATTATTCTCACAACTGTCCACACAGTTAAACCAGAGTAACCACAACACAAATATGTTCCAGTTCAGTGAGAAACTGACTCACGATGTAATAAACTTTACCAACAGCTTATCCTGTTAACCTGTTGCAACCACATGTTCTCTCCCATTAATGAGCATGTGGTGATCAGTACTGATAAATGTTTTCCTGCCCTCGTCCCCCTGGATCGGCACACGCAGAGCAGATCTGTTTATGCCTTTATTTTCAACATTCCTACATTCTCCCAAATGAGCTTTCTTTGTGCATTGTGCGGGAGAAGTGTTGAAATGCTGTTGTTCGGTCTGGGTGAGTTTTCGTCAGGATGATATCAGCGCAGGAGAATGCCTCAAATCCCTGGATATTATGGAGGGAGAACAACCATTTGTTTTGCCAGTGTTGTTGTTTATTGGAGCCATGGACTCTCGCCTCCCCTTCTCTCTCTCTCTTCCTGCCTCTTACCAGGTCTCTCATCTCCATTTCTCATACACTGCCTTGTTTTGTCCCAAACAGACACACATATGCGCAGTTCGTGTTATGGTGGCTACAAGCGAGGGCAGTGTGTTAGGCCTTTATTTGGAGCTGTGACCAAGTCAGAGTGCTGCTGTGCCAGCAATGAGTACGCCTATGGAGAGCCCTGCCAACCCTGCCCACCACAAAGCTCTGGTACGGATATTCAAATCACTCCACCCTTTACACAGATGGAGCCACCTCCTGCTGCCTGACACACACACACACATACACACACAGCTTGAGTTTAATTCAAAACACACCTGTCAAAGTCAGGATGACCTGACGGAATGTTTTGTTTTCTCTGAAATAACTTCTCTGATTTCATAAATGGCAGAATAATTGTAAAGAAGTTGTTTGACAAAAGACCAAAGCTAGGATACATTGACACACACACGCGCATGAGCAAACACATACACACACACACGCCATAAAGTCACTTCTCATTAGTCCTGCCAATTAAAGTTTCTATATCAAAAGACGCCAGAGCTGCACCACATTAAGGAGGCGCTTTTATATACATCAGGGCCAAATGACAAAGCATGGAAATGGATAATTGCATGGTATTAAATGTTTTGCTTGGAGATGTCTGGGATTTTGGCAAATGTGACATTTTCTCTGTTATTTCTTCCTTCAACTCGGCTGCTTGTGTGTTTTGTTGCAGCTGAGTTCCTGGCACTGTGCCCCAACGGTGTCGGCATAACGGGCGACGGAAGAGGTAACGAACGCAAGAGCATCGTGTGTGTTTCACTGATATTAAGGTCCCCTCCACACATATATTGTATGAAGGCATACAAAACAATCTCTGTGTGTCTGACATGGTTTTGCTGAAAAAAAAAATTACATTAAAATCCTGTTTCCAGAATATATGAAAATGGTAATATTCTATTTATTTTATTTGATATAAGTTTAACTGCTGGACACAAGACATCTTCTACTTCACGCTACAGTCAAAGTTAGTGTTTGTGCACTGGAAACTTCAAGTTCCCACATCACACTTTCAAACTTTTTGTGATGTCACAAATCACGCTTGTAAGCCTCTTAAAATCTGATTTTCAATGAGCTCAGAGAAAATGAACACTTTCAGCAATTCATGTGAAAACTGACTTCAAAGACCAAACTCTACATGTGAATCTTTCTCAAGAATTAAAACGCATTTTTGACCGGAGTGAACTTTAAAACTGTGGTTATTACTTTGGTTTTGTTCCTGCTGTGATGCTCAACAGGTTGTTGTTTGCCTTCTCAGATATTAACGAGTGCGCCCTTGACCCTGACATCTGCCAGAATGGGGTGTGTGAGAACATGTTGAGAACATACAAATGCACCTGCAATGAAGGCTTTGAGGTCGACCTGACAGGCAAAAACTGTATCGGTAGGTAAACGGCTCACTTGGATGAATTAAACTAAGCTAGCCCTCTTTTCAAAAGCCAGTGTTAAGAGAGTCATCACGCCTCTCTGTGTGTGTTTTTCCTCAGATATCGATGAGTGTCTGATGAACAGGCTGCTGTGTGATAACGGTCTGTGCAGGAACACACCAGGCAGCTTCACCTGTCAGTGTCCCAAAGGATACGTCTTTGATCCCGAGGCTGATATCTGCCAAGGTCAGAGACTGGTTCATCCTGTCCAAGAGTACATTGTCACCTCAGCACTGCATGTTCCATCCGCTATATCAGATTGATACAAGATGGAAAACCTGGCGTTTGTTTTTGTCTCCCACAGATGTGGATGAGTGTAAGTCCAGCCCTTGTATTAATGGAGACTGTCGGAACAGCCTAGGGTCCTTCGTGTGCTTGTGTTCATCGGGCAGTTCGTTGGACAGCACTGGGCTGGAGTGTATAGGTAAGTGAGCACTGTGTTGTTTGGATTTGATTTAACTGGCTAAAATTATTCAATATGGAAACTAGAATGGCTAAAACTTGAGTGCATACCTGAGGTAATAGTTTGAAAAATATATGAAACATAACTTCAAAACCTCCTTAAATCCAATCATATTTAATAGTATCAATAGATCCCTTTTATCTTAGAGCACCTATGAAAATTCATTAAAGGTCCAATATTGCAGAAAGTCAGATTTCAGCAGCTGTTTAGATACTTTAGATAAGTATCAAAACTCTCAGGCCATGGAGAGCCTGTATTCAGAAACTGTGCCTTCATACGAGCTGTCACAACAGTGCAGTCACTGCCCTCAGCCACGCCTCAGGCACGGCTGCGGTTGCAAAAGCAATGGCAGAGCTTAGGTGGAAACATGATGGGTGGTGCCTGCTCAGGCCTGTGAGAGGTGACCAATCAGAGCGTTCTGGGCTAAACCAATGTGAATAGAGGTGCTGCAACATTGGACAGTATGAGAATTTTGAGACTATTTTTTGAAGATTAGTCGACACCCAAACTAAAAGTATTAACCTGAAAATGAGCATCATGATATCTCATTAAATGCATGTTTTGGATCAAAGAACACGTTGACACATCTTTTTCACTCAACTGAATGCTGGTTAACTACAAGGCTTGTTTCAAACACAGAGACTACTAAGAGCACCTGCTGGCTGAAGATAGTCAATAATCGCTGTGAGGTCAACATCAACGGGGCGACACTGAAGTCCCACTGCTGCGCCACACTGGGAGAAGCCTGGAACAGCCCCTGTGCCAAATGTGAAAAAGGTGGGACGATCTTTACGCACCATTTTAGTGAACCACATCTTAATTCATGAAACTACATTGACTGATGTTGCATTCTGCTATTTCAGATCCGATCTGTGGGAAAGGCTTTGCTAGAGTCAGAGGAAATAACTGTGAAGGTGAGGCGCCGTCTGAAGCCACATAGACCCACAAATTAAAATATTCCGTTCATCAGAATGATATGAGACTCTGGACCTGTTGTTGATGTCGTTATTTTCTCTACCGACTGTCAGATGTGGATGAATGTCAAGTGTTTCCGGGAGTGTGTATCAATGGCAAGTGCATCAACACACCAGGCTCCTTTTTCTGCCAGTGCCCTCCAGGAATGACTGTTGACGTCAGCGGCAGGACGTGCATTGGTGGGTACTGTGAATGTGCAGTGTGGTATTGATGTCATCTTCATGTTTTTTTTTCAGCCTGATAATCTCTTGCATTAGATTCAACAATTCAAACCACTCTATATACCACTATTCTACTTTGTTGGTGACTTCCAGACCTGCGTACGGAGCAGTGTTACCTCACCCATGAGGACGAGCGTTGTGGGACTCCCGTCCCAGGAAAGCACCGCGTGGACGCCTGCTGCTGCTCAGTGGGTGTCGCCTGGGGCCCTGAATGTGACGAATGTCCAGAAAAGGGCTCTCCAGAATACATCCAGCTGTGTCCCCGGGGTCAAGGCTTTTCGCACAGGGGTGACTTCATCAATGGCAGACCCTTCCTCAAAGGTACTGTACCGTCCACAGACTGCATAGACTGCCTGTGTTGTTTCATTAATGCCCCTCACCGGTCATCATCCCTCTGCTTATTACCATAGATATAAATGAATGCAGGATGATAAACTCCCTGTGCACCAATGGAAGGTGCAGAAACACCATCGGCAGCTTCCGCTGTCGCTGTGATAACGGCTACGCTCTGGACTCTGATGAGAGGAACTGCACTGGTGAGTAGCACTGAAACAGTCAATCATTCAGATGAATCAGATTCAGTGATTTATTTTAGTAGTCACATATCAAGCAAGAAACACCTGCTGGTCCAGCCTCTCATTTTTTTCTCTTTTTAAACTTTCAAACTTACTGTTACTGTCTACATCATCCATTTATGTTTGTCTGAAATGCCTAGTTTTGAGATTTGTGACAGATTATAAACAAAAACTGTGAAAACCAACCAATTCAGATCTATTCCATGCCATATACTGTAATATTAGCAAAAATACTGTCTGGACTGTGGATTTTTGCAATTTTGTCAATTTTTTTCTGATTTGCAGCCCAAGATAAGATCAATAAAAGGCTTTCAGGCATTTCTTGTTAAGTTGAAAGATGCCACTTATGGCTCTGGAAACTTGTGATATATTTCACTATTTTCTGATTGCCATTAGCCAGTTAGCTCAGTTAGCCGTGTAGCTAGCTGTATGGAATTTGAGCCAAGGACAGGTACAGGAGCTGCAGGCCGAGATGGGCCAGAGCGTGTTGGTTAGCATGCTAACTTCAGTAGATATCTATGCAATTTTATCAAAACTGTTGTTTTATCACGTTGACCATTTTAGTTCTAACATTTCACCTACCTTTCAGTGACTACAAAGATTGATTTTTAATTAGAAGCGCTTCAGGAATTAGCTGATAACATGTTGGCACTGATGTAAGAGCTGATTCACGTGGAGCTGCTTTCTTTGGCTGGAATGTTTGCTCAACATCAGCTACGACAATATCTCAGTTGAACCGTTCTTCATCAGTCCCCCATTCTGGATCCCTGTGCCAACACTAATTACAGTAAAGTGGTGTGAAGCCGGTGCCTACATTCAGCTCATTCAGTCTAATGGCAGTCTGGCTGCTCTGGACCTGTTGGAGCTGGTCCCTGTTGTCTGGTTAGCTACATTACTGCTTTGTTGAAATGTGAACACGCCGTTTTTGGTTTAAATGCCAGTGCTATGGCTTTTCTCTGCAATGATTTAGAGGCTCTTACTTAAGTGAATGATATCAGGAACCTTTTAACCCTGTATGAGTTCAATCTTAGCCCAAAGTCTTTTTGTTAAGTACTTCGAAATGTGGATTAAATTCAAAAGGGATCAGGCCTGTAGCATCAGACTTTGTAAGACAGGCCAAGGCTGCCTAAATCATGCTTAAATTCACCTCCTAATCTTATTTTATGGTCTTTCTTTCATGTAGTAACCTCTCGTTAAATATTTTGTGCTTTTATGCTTTGTTTGCCTTGCACTTATATTGCATTACTTGGCATCAGTGCTTTGTACTCCTGATCTTATCAGTTTAAACCTCCTGTGTTGAATCACTGTTGCTGAATTGAAAATCTTGATGAAAACAAATGTTTTACTATGTTCTTCTTTTTTTACAGCTCTGTATTATGGTTATGATAAGTACAGGTAGTTCTTAAAAATTATGTTCTTGAAGTGCAGTTTAAAAGAGACTTCTGTTGCATTCCCTTCCTTTAGACATCGATGAGTGCCGCATTTCTCCGGACCTGTGTGGACAGGGCAGGTGTGTCAACACGCCAGGAGATTTTGAATGCGAGTGCTTCGAAGGTTACGAGAGCGGCTTCATGATGATGAAGAACTGCATGGGTGAGTGACGAATCCTCACACAGCAACACCTGCAGACACTACAAATACACACTCACCTCTTCAGCTTGGGATGATTTTGCAGAGTTACATGCAGAGACAGAACTCTTTCATATGAAATCGTTTAGTCTGCATGGACACGAGCGAGAAACTTGATCTCCGTAACAACTCTATTGCACACCCTGTTATAGTGGTAGCATCTGAGAGCAGAGAGCTTTGCCAATCTATGAAGTATAGAGGAGGCCTGCCACATAACCCCAGTCCCAATCACAACCCAGCCATCTCCTCCATGCTCCCTCTTGGGCCATAAGCTCTGGATGAGGTGCTTAGGCTAACATGCCAGACTTGGACCTCTCTGTTTAGACGACTGATGTAATGTGAAATTTCCAGGCTGTGTGCATATATGTGTATTTGTTAGAGAGAAGGAGAATTTAACTGACTTTATTTAAACCCCAGCGGGGTGTTGAAAGAGTCTAGAGTTTTCTGCCCAACTGTCGTCACAATCACGTCGCAAAACTGCCCCACAAAGTCTTAAAGATAATTGTTCTTTATTACATACTTGACCTGCATGTGAGCAACACGCAATCAGCTGCCCAGCAAAATGATTTTTATATGCAGCTACGAGTCCTAATGTTCTCCCATCTGTGAAAATACTTAATGCTCTATTTCTGTTCTGGTCTGCCTTTGACGCCGTTTGATTCCTTTTTTTATTCTTGGGAAAATCGTACACAGAAAAATGGAGAGTCTCAATACTTTTGTTGGCTTAAAGCCGCCATTAGACCAAAATTGGCGAGACAAAATTAACTTGCACGCTGTGGCAAAAAAATGCAGCTGGGGCTGGAAATGGAAATGATTGCAACCCTGCCCACATGCAATCATAGGCTGTACTGACTGGGCTAGCAGGCTAACAAAAATAAATAACAAGTAAAAATCACATTTTTATTTAGATTTTCATCTTTGTTACCGTCAGTCTGGATGCTTTCCATCATTACCAGCTGCAGCTTGTATTCTTTCCTCGCACAGATACATAAATGTGGATACAAACTAGGGACACGTGACACTGGATTATTGCCTATATATGATATGCTGATATTTTCCAACTCATTTTGGCTGATGTCAATATTGATATTTGCTTTTGCGTTAAGTCTCTCCTGGAGTGGTTGTCCGTCCTTTTATCATCATCATAAATTGTACAATGCTTTAAAAAATGTAAGCATTCAATGGGCAAAACTAAGAAAACTACTTATTCAATAGTTTGTGTTCTGTGCACATGAAGCTTCTCTTTATTAAATGCAAATGTTTTTATTTTGGAGCCATGCCAATATTTCATTTAAAATGTTTGTGAGCTTCCTGAATGACTTTTCATTCACTCTGTGTTAAACTGGACTGACACGAGTGTGCAGGTCAGTGTTTAGCAGACTTTTGGATAAATCAATCCAGTGGGCTTCATTGGAAGAGGCTGTGGCTAAACCCTGACACTAAATATCTCTATGTGTAATGTACATGTGTGTGTTCTTCGTCCATCAGACATCGATGAGTGTGAGAGAAACCCTCTGCTCTGCCGTGGAGGTGAATGTGCCAACACTGAGGGCAGCTTCCAGTGCATTTGCCCCGAAGGACACGAGATCGCACCCGATGGGTCGGCCTGTTTAGGTGAGTGATGAGGTCGCTTTTTCCTTCTTTTGGACAAATCTGTGTGTCCCAATGTAGTTAGTACTCCTGAGAGATGACAGAAGGACAAAAAGAGTGAAAGTTAGTAAAGTAATAGGAGATGCTGTCACAGAGCAGACAGTTTGAAGGACAGGGTGAGGGTCATACCTCCATCTGCCTCCGTGTGTGGGCTCACTGGCGCTCTGTGGGAGTGAGCCAGTCAGGTCTGTGTATATGTGGGATGAATGTTCTTTGATAGACAGATGAGCTGATATGAACTTTAGACG
Source organism: Acanthopagrus latus (assembly GCF_904848185.1). Lineage (NCBI taxonomy): Eukaryota > Metazoa > Chordata > Actinopteri > Spariformes > Sparidae > Acanthopagrus > Acanthopagrus latus. The sequence goes on along the minus strand of NC_051042.1, from coordinate 4,426,771 downwards.
AGTGTGATTGTTGACATGTGTGCGCTAAGAAGGGTCCACTTGGAGAGAAAATCCTCGGGAAATGAAAGAAGATTTTTAGTATTAGAGAGTTTTTGCAGTTATGTAGCAAAAGAGTTTTTACATTTTTGTGCTTTAAAATGTAAAGCATGATTTCAAAAAAGCTCTGAGGCTGTGTCACACATGGATTGAACAGAATGTGTTGCACGTTTACTCAGTTTAAAACAGTGCAAAGACATTATGTTTAATGTTAACCTCATCAGCTTCATTGTGTAGATATATGATTATTCTAAATGTGATGCCAACAACATGCTTGAAACAATTTGAGACAGGAGAAACAAAAAAATTGGAAAGGTTGTGGAATGATCCAAAAACACCAGTGTGGATCAGTCCACAGGTAAGCAGGTTCACAGGTAACAGGTGATAGGATCATTATTGGGTATGAAAGGAGCATCCCCACAAAGGCTCAGTCATTCACAAGCAAAGGGTGGAGCGAGGCTGAACACATGACTGTTCCAGGCACACCAAAAAAGAAAATTGTTTGTTTTGTTTTTGCTGCTTGCGTAACACTCTGTCAAGTGCTTTGATTCTGAAATTTCTCTTTGCTAGATGCAGCCTCTTTTAGAGGTTTATATTTGCCTAGTTCTCATTGGATAAATGACACAGACTCAGCCATCTTGTATTGTATATCGGTGGTTTTGTTACTTATTCTGTAAAATGCCCTTTATGAAATATGTTGGCTCAAGTAGCAACGGCGCATTCTTTCTCCAAGAACAACAGAGGAGGATGACTTCTCCGCTGCTGTCTTTAATCTCAGTCCCATGTGTGGTTAAAATACTTGAGCTGATTGTGCATTATTCACTGGGTGTAATTCTGATGACCTCATGTAGAGTGTGAAGGTTTTAGTCCATGACCTAATGCTCAATTTCTGCCCTTATTTATTTTCCTTTTTACCACCCAGAGGAATTAAAAACAATGAAAGCAGAACTGAAAGCTGCCCACCTCGTCCCCTCTGAGAGCTCTTCCCTTCATTATCTCTGGTGAAGTAACACCAATTGCTGAAATGATAATAAACTTAATCATGTGGATGGGTGTTCAAGTGTGTTTAGAGGTGTCAGATTCATCAATGAAAAATGGCCTTTTATCACCAGTGGGCCTTGAATCCATCATGAAACATCTGTCAGTTGAACAGTGATTGATGCTTTGTTAGAGCTCTAATCGTGCAGTTAAGCGTTCGTGTGGAGTTGAACTTGTTCTGATTTCTCAATGTTAATAGTTTTTGGAGTTTCTTTGTGTTTTTTTGTCATTTTTCTGTAATGTTGAACTGAAAATCATTCGGTTTTGGACTGTTAGTCAGACAAAGCAAGGAATTTGAATATGTCCCTTTTTAAACTTATTTTCATTTCATTGACCAAAACGTAAATCAATGAACAAAGAAAACAACGATCACCTTAAGTTGTGATGAAAATACATGAATTAGTGTTGCCTTGCTCATGGCACTTTTTTCCACACGGATTTGGCTTTACATTTTGTTTTTGTTTATGGTGCGAATTTGGAATTTGATCATTGCTTTCTCTTTGACAGACATCAATGAATGTGACTTGAGCGACAGGCTGTGCAGGAACGGCCAATGTGTCAACATGATCGGCCGCTACCAGTGTACCTGTGACACGGGATACAAATCCACGGAGAACAGACTCGAGTGTGTTGGTGAGCGCTGAACACCTTTCAGACTGTTTCCTTTCAGATGTATTGGTTTTTTTTTTTCCTATTGAAGCAACCTGAAGGTTAAGCGGAAGAAGTATTTAGGCACTGAGCCGTGTGTTTTTACGCCTCTCAGACATTGACGAGTGTACCATTGAGAACGGTGGCTGTGAGACTTTCTGCACCAACTCAGAGGGAAGCTATGAGTGCAGCTGCCACAGTGGATACGCCCTGATGCCCGATCTAAGAAGCTGCACCGGTAAGAAGCTTTATATTCTCTCTCCCTGTCTGTCATTCTGTGTTAATGAATATCTTCTCCTGTGTCTCTTATTATGTTTTACACAGTAGGCAAGATGTCAATATAATAGCTGGTCATAACATTTTCTATAGATGTTTAAAAAACTGTAATACAGAATCTATTCAAATATTGCTTTTTAGAGAAACCTTATTTATAGGGACAGTTCACCACATCATCAAAAACACATTTCCCGTCGTTCCTGTCGTGCTGTATCTATCTAGATAAGAGATATTGGCTGTCTTCTCTCCAATATGAAGGTCAATGACAGTCAGCTTCAGGTGCTCAAAGCAGCAGAAAAAATACCTTTGAAAGGCTTAACAGCAATGTCTCTTTCCAGAAATCATGACCTGGTTACTCAAAATGATGCATAGCCTTGTTGTGAGTAGTTTCAAGTAGCCATGCAGAAGAAAGTGTGCATCTACTAAAGGATGATGAGCCCATGTTTTATGACAGTACATGATGTAAACATTCATGGCGTCCTCATGACAGAGCTGCAGTGTTGACTTGCTTAGTTGGCTCAGTGCTAGTCGGCCATGAGCGAATGCTAATTTATTTCAGTGCAGTGCATGGTAAGGAAAAAAGTATGGATTATCCTGTGTGGAGTAACCAGATCATTATTTTGATGGCCAGTGCAGTTATATTCAAGAGAAGGCAGACTCGCTCTACAGGGAAGATTTGGGGGTAAATTGTCCCTTTAAAAGCAAAAAAGAATGTGTTCAAAGAAGGCATCCCTGGCCTGTAGGGAAAAGACTCCCATTTAAAGACTGTTCATTTCTAACTTGTTTTCATGATGTTACCAAATAATGATGGCTCTTATTCATTCATCTGGTAAAGTTTTCTGGCACTTTTCTTGTTGAGGGTTTTTTACCATGACCGTAGGCTTCATGGGTTGTGAAGCCCACTGTCATGTTGACTCTGGTGACCTATATTCCTCTGGTAACCAAACACAGATATACAGACAGCGATCAAGGCAGAATGAGGGTAATTTCAGTGTAATTTATGAAGAAGAAGAGCTGAAAATTACTCTGTCATTTCTAAGCATAAATTCTGCTCTTTGCACAAAGTCTGTCCTCAGTTGACCTTGCTGATTTATGAGTGAAGAAGTAAATGTACACCAGATACTTTTGTTTCGACTGTGTTCCACCTTGTATAGGAGAGATAAATACGTCCCAGAAGCATCTTGATGTTCTCTCCAATTTGTCTGCTCCCATTTCATTTTTGATTTGCCTCCCTGTTTTCAATCCTCAGATATTGATGAGTGTGAGGAAAGCCCAGATATCTGCGATGGAGGCCAGTGTACCAACACCCCTGGGACGTACCAGTGCCTTTGCTTTGATGGTTTCATGTCATCTGAAGATATGAAGACCTGTCTGGGTAATGGATTCACTTTGTATGCTCAAAATAAAAACACTACAGCTACACCCTCTGCAGCTCGGCGCTAATTAGTTCCAGTTGTCAGAGAATTACTAAAAACAACGTAATGATCAACTTCAGGCTCATCCAACATGTGAGTCATGAGAATCAGACTTTAATGACTCAGATCTATGAGTCTGTGTGTGAGAGAACAGAGGGCGATGTTGTCGTTGTTGATTTATTAGACAGTGAACATTGTGGTAGTTGGGTTGAGCAGCGAGGAATGCGTGACATTTAGATGTCTGGTTCCACTAAGTGAGAAAACAAAAACCTGACATCAGTGATGTACAGACTTTCTAAATGCGTCTGCACAAACACATACTCTGTTACTGCTGTATTTATTAAAAGTAAACACATTTTAAAGCCTCAGTATAGCTCATGATGTCATTCTTTTGTGACTTACTTGCATATATCACAGCGTATAAAAACCTGCTTGGCAGGCAGAATCAACAGCAGCTCATTCAGTTTCATTTATTGTCATAAACTTTTCATTTATTGTGGTTGTGTTTAGCAAATTAACATTCTTGCTCTGTCACTGTTTCACCCTCTTTTCCCTCCACGTCTAGATGTGGATGAGTGTGAGCTGAACCCAAACATCTGTCTGAGCGGGAACTGTGAGAACACCAAGGGATCCTTCATCTGTCACTGTGACCTGGGATACTCTGTACGCAAGGGAACCACAGGCTGCACAGGTGAGCGAGACAAACACACACGTGAGCCCACAACAAAATGTCCTGTCAGCGGAGGAGCGTGGATGGGAGTGAAAGGATGGTGAGTCAGTGGCGGGCTGCTGCTGCTGCTGCTGCTGATTAAGTGGTGAAGGAGACACGTGTGTGTGAGCGAGTGGTTTAGCTGAACGTGTCAGGAGCGAAAGCAAAGTCGAAGAGAGAGGTGAGAAATGAGAGGCTGCCTTGGCTAACCAGGAGCTGCTCTGACATTACTCACCCTCATTCAAGAGCTCCTGTCTGACTTGATGAGAAACACGCTTACAAACACACACTCAACATGCACAAATGGCAACAGCAGCGGGAGCAGTGAGATCACTATCTTCTGTCAGATGCATGCATCACATTGTACCTTTGTTTATTCCTTTGTTACTCTTTCATTAAGGTCACTTAAACATTACGTGATGGTTGGACTGGTTCTGCAGCACGTAATCACCTGAAACAGCTCCAGAACACATAAATACAAAGCCCATCCGGCCGGTAGACTCCTTTTGCAAGTTTAGGCTCACTCCTAGTCCAGCCATAGTTAAGTCTGATTTATATGGCCACTTAAAAGTTCAGGATTGCGTTTGGCCAGTGATCTTATCTGACCTCATATCAGTGATCGAAATGAATCAGACACACAGTCAGCAGCAGCACGTCTCTCTTCAGACGCAAATAAACAGGTCGGTCTGAAGTATGAGTCAAGCTCACTAACTTACTCATACACACTCCTGTTCATTCTAATCCAATTAAAATGTCCATTTTCCTTGTTTTGAGAAAGCTGGAGTTGCAGTAAAGCAGCCGGGTCTGATTCACAGGCTTGGAATTTCAGCCCTTGAATACCAAGGAATCAAGGCACTAATTCCTCTCAGGCAGGCAGGCAGGATGTCTTGTTATGGACAAGTGAACAAAACCCGCTACTCTTTTTGGAACGGAGCCCTTTCCGATATATTCATACGAAAAATGCATACGAAATTGGTTGTCATTGTTGAATTGCCTTACGCGACCGCATTGGTATGCGTGGACTAAATCTGCTTGCGTGTGTGCTTTAATGAGATAGTGGTGCTCTCAAGCCCAGATCTGATCCAGCTGTTGATGAGGCTCCCACAAGAATTACTTCCCTTTTTTATTCCACAACAACTCAGGGGCACGGTGTAAGTATTGTGTATGTACATTTTAACGCTCTTGTGTCTTTGCGTGTGTATTGGAAAGTTAGGACTGGGTGGAGATGTACTGGTGGATGTTACGAGGCTGGGAGAGGGTCAGCTTTAAAGAGAGGATCAGGGAGAAGGATTGAGTGTGATGATTTTTAATCTACGTGGAAAAATAGGCAAAGAATTTGTGATAAAGACAGTAACTGAAAAAACAAGAAATTACACAGTCGTCCCCTTAAAAATGAATACAACGAATAAGAAAAATTCCAAAGCAATACAACACACCCTTGTCCAGTCCAGTGGACTCAGGGGTTTCACCTCCATAGTCTTATTAGATCTCATATGGCTGGTCGCTTATGTTGGCTAATGTTGGCTAGCATTTGCCATCAACCCTTAAGTATTGACAATTAGTTTATGGCCACATAATCTCTCTTTAACTGTTTCTGTCAGGGTTCTGCTTTGAGCTAATGTTGGCAGATGCTAACAAACTTTAGATAGATATTTTTGTGTAACTGACATTACTTAGCAAGTTTGTTACCATGATGACTTTTCTATGCATGGGCTAATATTACACTACATCTCATATGGTTAATGTTATCCTGCCATTGATATTTGTGGCCAATAGTCTGACCATTAGCTCATGGTGGCTATTAGCTATTGTTAGCAAACTTTAGGTGGATGTTTAGTGTAGCCTAACTGACTTTACTGCGCTGGTTCACTGGATCTTCTCCACTCATGTTTCACTAAGTCTAGCCTATATGTTTCTATTCATCATCATCTCACAATATTGACACTTAGCATTTAGTCACATCATGTCATTTTAGCTGGTTAGCTGCTTAGTCTGGTGGGACCAACAGTTTGTGCTGTCTCATAGCTAATGTTATCAAACTCATGGTGTTATGTACCAGTTTCTGTCATTGCTGTTGACTCAATCAACATTTGAAGACATTTAGAGATATAGCGACTGCTGACAAATGGGCAATCAGGCAGACATACAAACTGTTAGACAGCTACACAGTCAGGTAGGCAGATGTATAATTCTCTCCTGTCCCTTTTATCCTTTTTTGCCCTTCATCTCTCAAACATTAGCTCTCGTTAAATCAAGCCTCTTCTTTGACACCAGCTGTGACTGCTGACACGCTTCTTGCATGCAACAACCCATGTTTGCATTTTACATTTCCACATGAGTGTGTTGATGGATGTGTGTATGTGTGTGTGTGTGTGTGTGTGTGTGTGTTGTGCTCGCTCTGTCATCAAAGGCTTGTGGGAAATTGTCTTCAATTCCGTCTGTAATCCAGGGAGATTCGTTTGCTCTCAGCCCTCATATTAACCCCGTCATCAAATGTAGCGTAAATATACCGTACCCTCTCCTCAGGAAGACTATAAACCAGCAGCACTAATCTCTAATTGACAGTGTTTTGAATTACTACCCTCACAAAGACAGACACACACAGACAGGAGTGTGTCTCATTGGCTGATAAGTCCTAACATCTTGATCGAGTTCATGACACGGCTTCCCTTGATGTTGAGGACACACGCACATGCAAACACACATGCAGAGGAAGCTATCAAAGCTGAAACAGTCGTCAGGCTCGGGCCAGGTACGGTGTTGGTCAGAGTCACACTGAGTAGTTTGGGCTCATATTAGCATTCATCATTTTCGTAGGCCCGCACAGGCTTTTTCCATGGTGCCATGTTGTCAATCGTGTCAGAGCTGCCTGAGGAACGAGAGTCACGTTCGTAGCATCTCGCCACGAACCCGCTGCGTCATGGAGATCCTTATTGGTTACACCCTGCAGGATGTAAACAGCTTTATTGGCAGGGCCGATTTTTATAGTAGCAAATTTAATTATTCTCATTAATTGTTGTTGTTCATTTATTAGAATCTAGGACCACATACAATAGGTTAGCCCATATACAGAGGTATTTTTACAACCACATGGTATCTACTAAGTACCTCAATATTTCATCCATTGGCAGGGTTCAGATGTAATTATAATGGTTTTGCCGTGAAGGAATGTTTATTTGACGAGTTGGCACATTACCACATTTTTATAGAAATTATATTTTGGAAAGATTAAATTTCCAAACCTGACATCTGGGGTGGTGAGAAAAGCAAACACGAGCATTAAAAAGAGGGCTGTTACAAAAGCCTCATGTGAGAGGTGCAGCGTCTGTGGGTCTGTGGGTGAAGAGGGAGAGCTTTGCCTAAAATAACCTCAGAAATACTCGTTCAGACGGAGCAGACAGAACAAGGCCTCAGCATTAGGATATCATTCTCCTTCTCAGTCTTTTTTTATAGTTCCCTGGACAGATTTGCACCATGAAAATCCAGAGACTGGGTCTGCTCATTAAACCTCTGCAGGAAGGCTATTAGTATCAGAGATCATGAGAATGTCTCTTTGCCTTCTGCTCTGAAATACAGCCCGCGATGGATCAAGACAGTGACCCAGAAAGACTTAGTTCTGTCGTCTCCTGCTGCTGTCTTTATACAATTCAAACCAAGCATCAACTCAGTCCACAATGCCAAGAACCCCACTGGAATGAGAATGCAGACCCAAATCATTAGACCATCAGAGCAGTGTCTATTTTTCTGTATTTACATGGCGTCTTTATTTGTTTTCCTCTTGGCCAGATATCAATGAGTGTGAGATCGGAGCTCATAACTGTGACAGACACGCCACCTGCACCAACACGGCCGGCAGCTTCAAATGCAACTGCGCTCCAGGTTGGATTGGCAATGGCCTCAAATGCACAGGTAAGGCTGATGACTTCAAATGCATAGGGGAGTGCCGCCACTCAGTGGGTCCAGTGAAATAGTGGACATGATCTGTAGTATACACAGTATAATCTGCATACTGTGAAGCATCAGATATCAGATCAGTCAGATCAGAGTCCCACTCTGAGTTGGCAAGGTGTTGGAAACAAATTCTTCATGGTGTACCTTTAACAATGAGAAACATATCGGAAACCACTAGCCTCATTTTCTGCATGCATGTGATTACTTTTGTACTTTGCTGTGTTTCAGACCTGGATGAGTGCTCCAATGGGACACACATGTGCAGCAACAATGCTGACTGTCACAACACCATGGGCTCATATCGCTGTGCGTGCAAGGAGGGATTCTCTGGAGACGGGTTCTACTGCTCAGGTCACACACACAAAACCCATCATTTCTGCTTTTTAAAAGGTTCATGAAAGCATTTTGGGTTTACCGTCTGTGTGTGATCAACATTACAGACAGCGATGAATGTGCAGAGAACGGCAACCTGTGTGAGAGTGGCCACTGTCTGAACCTGCCCGGAGGCTTCCGCTGCGAATGTGACATGGGCTTCATCCCCACTCCTGACGGCAAGGCCTGCGAGGGTAAGGCACTGCAACACTGCCATTCCTGCTTATCGTGGTTCCAGACCCTTTGAACTGGTGTCCACGCCCTAAATTATGCTGAGTGATTCAGAAAGGTCTGGTGTTACTCCTGTGAAAGGTTGTTTGTTTTCCTGTTTGGAGAAACAAGCGCTTCAAACAGATGCTGCCTCCAACTGGAACTCGTGAGATAGTATTCTGGAAATGGGAAGTAGCATCTAAGTGGTTTAACTGGGAGGCCATTGCTAAGGGACTGACAACAACTTCAATTTAGTTAAAGATGTCGTTTTTCTTTGCTAAACATCACATTTCGTTGTGAGAAATAGTTGCGCAATAATGTGTCTTTATTAAAAGTAGCTTCAGATTTTTAGGAAAAGAAAGGAGTGCCACAACAGTAGGTGAGTCAAGACTGTTTGTTTATGCTGGTTAGCTAATTTTATTTTAGCTAAAGTATTAGCCGCCAGTACAATTTCTCTTGTAAATATTAGTTTTCAGCTTTTGTTTTTTCCAGCTGTTCTGAGTCATGTCACAGTCTAGTGTTGAAAACAAAAGCAGCTAGTTTGTTAACTGCCAGTACAATTCTGCTTCTGTCCCAACCATGGACTGTATGCAAACATTTGCACTATGCTAATCTCACACAGTGTAGAACTGAAAACTAAAGCAACATGAAAAAAGCTTAAGGTCTAACATTAGATACCATTGTCTTGCGTTCGTTAGCCAGCTAGCTTTCTTAAACCTCAGAAACAAGGTTGAGGTCTTAGCTTTTCTGATGCAGAAAAACGATGGGCTAGTTGGAAGGAACACTTATTTTCAGCCCTAGAAACACACAGTCACATAATATTGCTTGCCTTAAGTGCAAAGAGTTGTTGAAATCATTGTGGGTTAGTGCTCGACATCCCACTGACTGAAATGACATATACTGCTCCGGAAACTGTCTTTTATTGCATTCCATTTCTTGATAAAGACAAAGCCTCATGCACTTGCATTCATAACCTTGAGGATATGTGTACATGTTGTCCAGGTTTGCCTTATCAAGGTAAACATTAGATCTTTTTAGACACATTTTGATTGGGATGTACAGTTTACATGGGTAGAAATACAATTTTAAGGTGATGTCAGATTGAAAAATTTGTGTCTGAGGGCTCTTGTATGATATCCTTAGCTGAGCTACTGTACAGTCGACATCTGAACACATGTACGACTGGTAGCAGACGAATGTGACTCATGCTTCTAGTGATAAGACATTGCTGGATTCAATTGAATGAGCAGGCTGACCTCATTTTGCTGATGTGTCAAACATCCTGAAATAACCTGTCCAGTCCTCGCCGTATCAACTCAGGCGGGACTGGACAGTAATGACTTGCGCAGAGTCTAATGATGTGGAAGAGCACAATTTCATAACCTTGGCTGCTGCTCTCTTAGTGTATGTGTGTGTCTGTCTGGATCTGTCTGGGCATTTTTTTGCCCCAGAACTGTCATTCTTTAGCAGAGGTGAGCGGCCTTCACTTCCTATTGCTGGCTGCCAATTTTCCACCATGATCCCATGATCCACTAATCCCTCACAGCTGGGCCTCTCTCCCTCTCCCTTCTCTCCCCCTCTTTATCATTCTACCTCTCTCCCTCTGTCTCTTCTACAGACATAGACGAATGTACCTTTGCTGACATCTGTGTCAATGGACGCTGCCAGAATATTCCGGGACTTTTTAGATGTGAATGTAACATTGGCTATGAACTGGACAGGAGTGGAGGCAACTGCACAGGTAAGACTTGTGGACACACCAGTTGAGCTGCCAGCCCCAGTGATGCTCTCTTTATGCCCCAGTGAGCTAAGCAAACTTGAAAGGGTGTAAAAAGAGTCGAGCAACAGCCGTTAAGAGATGAACAGCTCTCGTCCTCACAGAGGAGAAGCCACTGTCTCCTGTTGTGGCAATTAATGACTAATTAACAAGAAATGAAAAACTCTCATATGGGCCTGTTGAGGTGAAGCCATTTCAAAGACTGTTGCTTTGTCTTTCTTCCTCAGATGTCAATGAATGTGCAGACCCAACCATCTGCATTAATGGGATGTGTGTCAACATCCCTGGAAGCTACCACTGTAACTGCCCGCCAGACTTTGAGCTCAACCCCACTCGGGTGGGCTGTGTGGGTGAGAATCAACACCTTCTCATATGATATATGCTAATCATAGAACACATTCTGAAGCAAAGGCAAGACACGTCTGTGTACCTGAACCCTGTGTGTGTGTGAATGCAGACACTCGCTCTGGAAGCTGCTACCTCGATGTTCGCTCCCGAGGAGATGCATCAGAGAGCTTGGACTGCTCCAATGAGATCGGAGTTGGTGTTTCCAAAGCGTCCTGCTGCTGTTCCCTGGGCCAGGGATGGGGAAATCCATGTGAATCATGCCCCTCTGTCAACTCAAGTGAGTCAGCCCAGTCGTTTTTTTTATACTCTGTGTCATAATGCATTTTCATTTCTGTGGAAAAGACTTTTGAAAACGGGATGATACACCTCCTGATCAATTGCCGATGGATATTCTAAATGTATGGAGTCAACACATAGTGAATTCAGTGCTGTGTTTCCTGTGTACTGATGTTTTAACTTTGTTTATTCTCCTTTTGGAAATTCCCTTTGGGTCTGTTGCAACCGTCTGGCAAACGCAACCACAGCAGAAACACATTGCAGTTTAAGACATTTAACAACAACTTGCACTTCAACAACATCATCAGCGATCTAGAATTCAGGACAATGAATTGCAAGTGACACCCACCTCATGTCACAAGCATTTGTTTATCAGCTCTCATCATCTCTCAGTGTTAAGTGATAAGACACAAAAAAACAGGATTGGTTGTATTTAAATGTTATCATTACTTAATTATATATGTCGTCAAGTTTCCCATAGTTAGCTGTTTTATATGACTCCGAACTGTAGTGGAATAGGAGTATGAAGTAGCAGAAAATGTAAATACTCATGTAAAGTGCAAGTAACTCAAAAAAGTCCAATACTTGAGTAATTTGATGAAATGTCTGCTACCTTGTCAGGTACTTTCTTGCCTCGAAACCTGGAAAGTTTCTCAGTTACTCATGTCACTCTCATCCATAACTGAAGGAGTGTGGTTGTGATAAACAGAGTCAAATGCTTTGGACTGTCTTAAACGTTAGGTGCGAATGTCTGTTTCTGAAAAGGGGATAAAAGATACATTTTAAATGAAATGTCTCCTTCTGGTAAACTTACCTGGGGGTCGCTAGCTTTGATCAACAATGATGTCAGATCCTTTTATTAGTTGCTTTGTACCGCATGTCAGAGACAATCAGTCAGTCAGTTGGCACCTGTTACCTTTAAGTCCCTTGAAGTGGTTAAGGTTTTCATCTCACTGTTACAACTAGCTTTAACATGTGAAATAAACAAACCACAGACATGTACCGCAATGTAAATCAGGCCTGATATAGCTGCTCGACCAAGATACAGGCTACACACTGCTTGCGCTTGTCATGCAATGAATGTGTGTTTGCTGTAATTGTTGTTGCTGGTAAAGATGAGACAGCTCTATGCAACTTCAACTTGAAATTGCCAACAGATGGTTCAGAACATTACAGGCAATGACTCACCCTTCTGCAGCTCAAGGAAATGCTTGCTTCTATGACGAGAACAAAAACTTTTTCTTTTTCGCTTTGTAATTCTGAGTCGCTGCAGTCATGTCCGGTCCACTGGGCCCTGTGGATAACTCTTGAGATCTGAGATGGCTGATCGGGAAAAAAGCATAGCAGAGAGCGTCAGGAAACGTCTTTTTTTGGGCACCTGACCAACTGGACACGTGACTTAACTCAGTGTCTGAACATTACTGTTACTGCCAAATCCTGCAATAAAACCACCTTGATTGTGATTTGTGCGTCTCACTTGGTGCTGTGTTCTGCGTTCCAGCTGAGTACAAGACACTGTGTCCTGGAGGAGAGGGCTTCAGACCAAATCCCATCACCGTCATCTTGGAAGGTCAGACGGCAACATGCCATCAGACACACAGCTAACACACACCCACCCACAGTGCCACTGAGTGTTTCCTTTCTCTCTCTGGCAGACATCAACGAGTGCCAGGAGCTGCCAGGCTTGTGCCAGGGAGGACAGTGCATCAACACTTTTGGCAGCTTCCAGTGTGAATGTCCCAGAGGATACGCCCTCAACACAGAAACCAGAGTCTGTGAAGGTATTACACAAACACAGGTGACCTATTCCTCTCTCGCTCTTGCCCTGGGACATTTCCGCAGGAAGGAAATTGAGTCCAGCTATCGAGGCCTTCGTTCAGCAAGGACACATGGAGAGAGAGGAGGAGGGCGAAACGACAAAGAAATATTGGACCTATTTGTCCCGTAGACAACACTGCAGCTCATTGTGGCTCAATATATCTCTGCTCTAGTTCCCGTCTGTTGCTAACCCAGCAAAGCTCAGTCAGGATGATGAGACAGCTGAACGCCTAACTGTGTCCAGAGGAGGACGGCTCTGATGTGGTCAGCCCACTCCTCGGGGAAGTACGCCGAGTCCCCTGTAGACAGGCCAGAGATGAAGAAGGAAGGGAGAGACAGAGGAATGAAAGATAGGGGGGGAAAAGAGATACATGAGAAGGGTGTTTAGAAAAGAGAAATAGGGACAGAGAGACGAGGAGGAGGCGAAGGGTTAGACAATGACATGTGGCTGGCGGCATTTTAATTAACGTGTGTTTGTTGGCCAGCAGAACAAAAGCGGTTGTCTGCTCTATGAAGACCAGGACTGCACATTCACTGTAGCCTTGTTTTCACCAACCAGTGTTCAGTTCAGTCCTGTTCATTACATATTAGAGCGGTTATTTTTGCGCTTCCATTATCAAAATTTCTGGACGATCCCAATAGAGCCACTTCATGCCATCCTGGTTTTTTGTTTTTTTTTCTTGTTACTGCTGAGTTAACTAGCGCACTGATCCCATACTGACATGATGAGTTGAAACACTTTGCACCACTGATTCTACCAATCAGGACAAACAGAGCCGTCTCTGATGTAGGATTTCCTAAACTCCTGTTTTTGCAGTTGTCTTTCTCCTGTCCTAAAGAACCATACATGTATGCTGTACAAAATAGAGATGGTGAATGGGACACCCTGCAGGGCACTTTATGATGGTTTATCAACCACAGGGGCCTCCAAGAGGGCACTTTTGCGGCAGAGTCCACCAGTAGGCGGGAGATGTTGAGCGAAGGCGGATTGTCCCTAGTTAATCAGTCATGGGTGCATTTGTTCTCTCAGACGGATAAGAAGTTCATGCTAAAATATGTTGTCTGATATACTTGGATGGCTGATAATATACCTTGCTCAAGGAAAAGTCAGTGTGTGGGAGAATTCATTCTGCATTTATTTAGATCACAATCTTTTAAAATGAACATTTTCAAGTACAATAAGTTATGTGATGCCTCAACTAAAAGCATGGAAATCTGACACTGTATTCATCAAAACAGTGGAATAATTCGGTCTATCCTTCTCTACATTCAGATGTCAATGAGTGTGAACGACCAGGCATCTGTGGCCCCGGCCAGTGCTACAACACCATCGGGAACTACACATGTATATGCCCTGTGGACTACATGCAGGTCAATGGAGGGAACAACTGCATGGGTAGGTCTGCACACTCTAGCTTGTATCAATCAGCAGAATGGTAGTAATGGACTCAACTTTCTCTCACTTTCTTCTTAAAACACACAGACATGAGGAAGAGCTACTGCTTCAGGAACTTTTACTCCGACAACAGGACTTGTGATGGAGAGCTGACATTCAACATGACCAAGAAGATGTGCTGCTGCTCCTACAACATCGGCCGTGCATGGAATAAACCCTGTGAACAGTGTCCTGTCCCCAGCACCGGTGAGGTCTCGTACACACATAAGTACAAGTGAGAGCGTGAGCAACTAAAAGCGAGCGTTTTTAAAAGTCATGTCTGATGTACCTTCAGATGAGTTTGCGATCCTGTGTGGCAGTGAGAGACCAGGTTATTACATCGACATCACCACGGGACGGGTCATCGGTAAGATTTTCACACTTAAAGGTTCATTTTAGGAAACGTCAAGTTTATTTTGTTCTCATTTTATCCCCTTGTCTCTTCCTCATGTGCTAGATATTGATGAGTGCAGGGAAATCCCTGGAGTGTGTGAGAATGGAGTGTGTATCAACATGATCGGAAGCTTCAGGTGTGAGTGCCCCATCGGCTTCATTTACAACGACAAGCTGCTGATCTGCGAGGGTAAGTCCTGCAAGCTATGGAAGTTCTATTGAAGGTGATGCCAGAACATAAATTCTGTGAATTCTTTCCATTTTTTTTTTTTTTTTTACAGAAACCAAGAATTGCCATGCTTGCATTTTATTGATACTGTAATTTCAAGAGAAAGAGCTCTGTTATCTTGGCATAACACGATTCTATCATCAAGAATGAGTTTTTATTCCCTCTTATTACTTATGATGTGGTCAGATGTACCATGCCTGCATCCATAGGCTCTATTCAGACCGAGGATTTGCAACATGACGAGTTAAAACTTGCAGCTACTTGCAATGTGCCAGTCTGCGGCATTCTGAAAGCCTGCCAGTTTGCACCAATGTGAGCAGACGAGGTGGCGTATCATCTCCATAGCAATGACTCTCTACATCTGCTCCTTCAAGGCTTTTTCTATAGCTGGATATATATACTGTAGTGCCTCAAAATATGAAGGAGTATAGAGATGAGTTTTTTGCTGCAGTTGCAATTCTAGTATCCAGTAAAACAACAGGGGTGTGTGAAGTGACTGTGTGGTTGAATGCTGCATGTTGACGGTGGAGCCAAGAAAAAGCAATGTAGTCGTCAGTGTGCAGTACATTTCAATTTTAACGTTACTCAAACAGATCGATGAGGTGGTGCCCTCTTTCCTTCCTCCAGAGCTACCATCTCAACCAGCTGAAAGTTTATAACTGGCTGATTTTGCTACAAGGTGCTGATTGGCTTTATAAGCAGATGATGTGCTTTACTGCTTAAAACCATTCTCTGGCAATTTGACTTTTTCCTCATGCCAACCAGAATTATTAGCAGCCTTCTGGACAGTAACACATCTGCTATAGGTTGACCATGTGTAAGCCATAATGTAAATCACGTTAGGATAAACATTCTCACAACAATTGGCAAAAAGGTCATAAAATGTTCATACACTTTGCTGTGAAACCCTCAAACCCACCGCACAGAGCAGTGAATGTAAGAATCCTCTGAAGTCTAATATATCAAGATAACAAGATAAATGAACCTGTTATCAGGAGTAAGGGTTTCACCCGGAGATGACTGTCTTCTAACACTTCTGTCTCTGACAGATATTGATGAGTGTCAGAATGGACCCGTGTGCCAGCAGAACGCAGCCTGTCTGAACCTGCCGGGAAGCTACCGCTGCGAGTGTAAACCTGGATATCGCTTCACCCCCACTGGACAGTGTTTAGGTAAGGTTGAGGCTCTGATCAGATATGGCCTTCAGAGAGATAAAAGGTGTCAGCAGCAGTCAGATTACATGGAATGTTACTAGTGTTGTGACTGTTCACTCGACCAACAGCAGCTTAGTCAACTCCTGATGACCTCAGTGGAGATTAAAATCAGTCGAAACAGGATTAGAGAAAAGATTAGATGAGGCAGCCTGAAATCCACTGTCCTCCATGCTGATGGCACTAACTTCTTTGAGTCTCTTCGTGGACTTACGCTGTCTTACCTCCTCAAGCTGTTGTATCAAACCCAGTCGCATGAAACTCTTTGAACTGCACTGATATATGCCTAAGATAAAGCACCGGCGGCAGCACAACGACAGTCGAGCCGAGGGCAAGTTCTTCATGGTGGGCTTGTTATTAAGGAGCTTCCAGCTTTTCATGCGACTTTAAACAAAATGTGGTATGGTCAGACTCCAGTGAGGGAGAAATGAAACTGTGGCTGGAGACAATTAAATATAGTGATTAGCAGTGATTTACACTGATTTAAAAAATATGCATTGCTGCAGGGCAGGACATTAAATGGAGTATTTTAAATGGACATATTTTTAAATTTAATTTAATAACAGTTTTATTCCAAACTACTAAATCAGCATCATCGTTATTGTGTCAACGTCCCACACAGAGATAATGAGCTGTTTCCTGTCCTATGAAGCAATAAATATGCATTCATATCAGTGATTGTTTGTGGCTAGTGACAAATATCTAAATGGTCATTAAAGTACTAATAAACTTAATGAAATCAGAATAATTTTATAAGGTGACTTTTTTTAATATGTAGAGTAGCATAATAAAATTCTCAGTTCATCTCAGGTTTAACTGGAGGCGCTGGAACAGCCTGCCACAGGCCACCGGATAAACTGTGTGTGACGCACATTAAAACCCATTTTCATTCTCTGGTTTTTAATTGTGTTCAACAAATTCTTATTTTATACCATCCCATGGGGTTTAAAGCTGTCTCTATGGTAATCTTGTTTTATTTACATGTTTGGTATGCACATGTATGTCTTTACACTTGAATGTGGGTAAGTTTGTCTCTCTGAAACACCTGTTTGCTTTTTAAAGTGTTTTAAAGATTACATTTACTTGAAACATTGGTCTGGATCTCCCCAGATTTGATTAGCTTGACAAATTTAGTATGACTAATTAATACATGTTAATGTGAAACTCTAACTGGACATTTCCAGGGGATTTTTACAATATCTAATATGATTTCCGTAGCTTATAGTCACCTAGTTCTTCATGTTTTATAATAAGCCCAAATACTAATGACTGCTGATTTTCACACTGATGTCTGAGTCAAGAAATGAACTGTCAGTCATCTGTTCTTCAACTGTCTCAAGCAAGAGCCTTAACAGAAAGTGAGAGAAGCAAAATTCTTAATTGGCAATGTGTAACCACATATGTAAGATATTTTTGTATGTTCAGAAGTGGTTATAATTTTGATTTTAAGTGGGTTTGTATATTTTACAACTTTGGGACAATTGTTTTCTTTCCAGACCGTAATGAATGCATTGAGAACGCTGGTGTTTGCAATCCTGGTCAGTGCATTGACACGCTGGGGAGCTACCGCTGCATCTGCCCCAACGGCTACAAAACTACACGGGACCAGTCGATGTGTGTTGGTAAGCTGCTTTGGTTCCTATCAGTCCCTGCTTGTTTTTGGTCTCATCAGTGTTACCCAGCTTAGTGACCACTTTTCTGCTCTCCGGTTTTCAGATGTGGACGAGTGTGAGAGACAACCGTGTGGCAACGGCACCTGTAAGAACACAGTGGGCTCCTACAACTGTCTGTGTTACCCTGGCTTCCAGAACTCCCACAACAGTGACTGCATTGGTGCGTTCATCTGTGGTTATGAGTCGGTAACAGAGGAAAGCAAGAAAGCCATAGTGTTTATGTGATATCTTGTGTTGTTTGTGTGGTGAGCAGATGTGGATGAGTGTTCGACGCAGAGGGGATTGTGTCGAAATGGGCAGTGTGTGAACACCGTGGGCGCCTTCCTCTGTGTGTGCCATGACGGCTACGAGCTAACTTTAGACGGCAGACTGTGTGCAGGTAAGGAACTGGCATTTATTAGTTTTTATATTTATCTGATATTAAATCGATATCATGGTATGTAACTATATATCCTTTAAGATTTTTGACGTATCATGATATAGCTTGAGTTTAATCTTCGCTGCTTTACAGTGAAGTTACAGTTAAGTGATGTTCTGACCACACTTACCACACTGTTCTACTTGTCCTAGTACTTGTCTTTACCCACTTATGTCCACATTAGTGATGATTATCTATCAAACATCTCATTTTGTGATACTAACAAGAGTCATCCAAACAATATTTTCTCAATACCAGTATTGGCATATATGTTGTGTATTGCGGTATAGCATAAGGTATCTTTAATTCAACATACCACCCACCCCAATTTTAACGTAATATATAACTTTCACTGTATATCCTTTGTATATTTCTTTTTTTCTCAGATATTAATGAATGCGCAGTGAATCCAGGAACATGTGGCGCAGGAACTTGTCTGAATCTGGATGGCTCCTACAGGTGTATCTGCCCAGCTGGCTACTATCTCCATGAGGAAACCTGTGAAGGTACGGCGGCCTGGAGTCAGTCCTTTCTGCGTCATTATCAATAAACATAAAAAGTGACAAATGAAAACAGGAATTTTTGATGTAATAGAATATCTGCACTTCAGGTAGTGCCGAAAACAGCTACGTACATGCAACACTCCAACACACACACGCACGCACACACACACATACACACGGACGTTTATGCAAGCACAAAACACCAGTTCAGCCCAGCTCTGCTCTGTCTTCACCTCCTTCTTCTCATCAATTGCCTTGCTGCCGCAAACCGCCCCTCTTCCCCCTTTCACACGTGGGAGTGGGCTCGAGCCAGAACACTTGGATTGTTTATATAGTGGGGCTGATGAAGAGATATTCGGCAGACTTCAACACATTCCTGCTTTGCGCTCTGTTCCTGGAAGCAGGGAGGAACGGTGCTAAATTCTCAGCATCAGTAACAGCAGCAGCTGGTCACTGTGATGAGGGAACATGTGACACTACTTCAGACAAAACGCCTGTATCAACTATCCGTTAGTGAGATTACATTCTGTCTTATCAAGTGGATAGACCGTGACATGCTGCTGTGACTTCATCCGAGGCAGCACGGCAAGCTGGAATTCTGATTGTACAAACTGGATTTTAATGGATGACATTTGTAAATTTGATGCCTTTTTTTCTCTGTATGTCAGATATTGATGAGTGCTCCCAGTCGCCTGAGATCTGTACATTTGGAACCTGCTCCAACACTGAGGGAAGCTTCACCTGCTTGTGTCCCGAAGGCTTCGTGATCTCTGCCTCCGGACGCAGATGCTTAGGTAATTGTGTGTGTGTGTGTGTGTGTGTGTGTGTGTGTGTGTGTGAGAGAGAGAGAGAGAGCGAGAGACAGGAAAAGAGGCATCCATGGCGAAGTCCCATTTCCATTTTTTACCCCTATACATTGTTTTTTGAGTCCTTCCTTGCCCCTCAAAACAGAGCTACAAGGGATAGTGGTTGAGGTCTCCCACTATGAAATGGAACAACCCTTCAAGACCTTCATACGATGGCGTTAATGTAAACAGAAGTGGCCAGACATTTATAATATGCCGTCTTCAACCATGGGGATTTCTCTTGCATTGCTGTGGCAATCCTGGTTTTATCACAATGACATTTGCCATTTATTTGATAGTGACAGAAAAGCATGAATGCTCGCAATTTGTTCATAACATCCCACTATAAATCCAATTAAAAAGAACGCCACTTCGTTACCTGGTCACTAGCAGTGCTTTATAGATTAACATTAATGAAACCAATTCTGACTTTTTCTTAGAATTCTGACTTTAAACTCGGAACCTTTTTTCAAAGTCAGAACTAAAAAAAATTCTAATCATCTTCTGTAAATGGGGGAATGCAACATTGAAATGTGGGAAATATGTACCGCAAACTGTTAGCGACTGTTTTATGCTTGTTAGAAAGAAAAGGATTATGGGACATTAACTGACAAAGAGTTCTCATAACCCTCGGTTTAAAGGGCCATGTAGGCCTCCAAACAGAGGGAGGATGCATTGGGTCTGGACCTCTGGATCTTATGCATCAAGTTTTAAGTGCAAAGTGTAAATGCCAGTGTATCTGTATAGTCTGTCTCT
This sequence comes from Acanthopagrus latus, assembly GCF_904848185.1. NCBI lineage: Eukaryota > Metazoa > Chordata > Actinopteri > Spariformes > Sparidae > Acanthopagrus > Acanthopagrus latus. Next base: position 4,406,434 of record NC_051042.1, on the reverse strand, counting down.
GAGTGCTAGTGGAGACTAAGCAGCAGTGGTGCAGTTTCATGATAGCACACTGTGTTCCAGCTGGTTCTGCAGCCTCTACAAGGCCAAGGGTGGCTCTGAACAGATCACTTTTCCATTTCCTCACTAGTGTGTGTGTGTGTGTGTATGAGTGTGTGTGTGTTTATGTACATATGTGTGTCTTTAGGCTGGGCGGGGGTGCGTTGAGTCCTCTGTTAGGGAGTTCCCCCTCCAAACACTGAAGTGATGACATCATGAGTTCAGTGAGGCAGTTTACAGTTTGTATTACACTTTTCTCTCCAGTGTCAGAAGTGAGGGTCGGGGGATAAACAGGAGGAGCTGGGTGGAGAGTGAGCTACACGGGCAGTGAAGGAGATTTCTTGACAAGGATAAACCCTTTCCCACTGAGAAAACCATTGTTTTTGTTAAAAATGATGACAGACACGAAGACAATGAAGAAAGTCATGCCGTGATGAAAACCATTTGCGCTTCTCTCTGTGCACTCATTCCACTGATATTTAACATTTTTGTGATTTAATCTGTTTTTATATCATCTGTATCCCCTTAAAACCTATAATAACCCTTCCCCCAGAAGAGAAAGACGATATTATAAATTGTTATCTTAGGTATTAGGTGACAGAGAGCCTTGAGCAGTGAACACAATAGGGTGAAATTTAAACGCTACATTTTTTTATAGTTCCACACAATGTGAAAGATTTTCAGCTCATCCTATTATATTTTCCCCAAAAGCCAGTTAAACCTTTATGAGCACTTATCAGCCATTGTCTCATACCTCAGTGTGTCAGAATATATTTTGCAATTTTACATTTATGCTCCATCAAAGTAAGATTACTCAGCTCCAAACTCATTCCAGCAGCATATAACATTAGCCACCATGAGCTACAGGTTGCATCAAGCAAAGCTGTAGCTGCAAAACCCCTGAGTGTGTTCAACTGAGCCATGGTGTCTTTTATTGCTTATGAATTCAGGTTTTCCTTTGTGACAGTAATAATGTGTCATTTCTCTTTTAGTATGTTGTAGGCATCATAAAATAAATGTACCGTATGACTCTCAAGTTAAGATTCTAGAAGAGCACCTGAGGGGGAAACTTAACGCCTCACACATACTGTAAATCTTTCACACCCACAATTTCCCTTGAGAGAGGTGTCACATTTTGTCCTGATAACATCCTTTGATAACAAAACACATAAAGGAAGACACAAAAGACAAGTATGAGCTGTAAGGGGAGGGCGAGGCGAGAGGTATTCAGTTGGTTGCAGTATGAAACCTCACCACCAGATGCCACTACATCATACATGTTAGACCTTTAAACCCTAATAGCTTAAACCTCTGGAGCTTTTGGTCACCACCCAACTCCTGAGGGATGATAAAAATTCCATTGCCCCAATGCGTGATGGGAAATCATCAGACATGCTGGCTGCCAGTGGACCACATGATGTTTAGATCTTCTGACACACCTGTGTTGAGTAGCTCTGACACCCTGCTTTCCTGCAGTTTAGCTGAACAAAAGCTTAGTTTGTCAGATGCTACAGACAAATCCAATTAATGATGATGATGTTTATTAGGGAAACATGTGGAGAGACATTGGGCGATAACATGTACCATCAGTCTCTGGCCAGATTCATACTTGGGATAAATGGCATGTTTTCAGAACCACAAGGCCACAGGACTCCCCAATTAATGATATGTTTTAAATCATAATGTCATAGTGGTTTTGCAAATTTCCATAAACATGACTATTAAAAGTCTGTCACCACTATCACCAACAGCAGATTTGCGTTAATAGTATCAGACTTTTGTTTGAGTGTTGATTTATTTCAGAGTTTGATTTTATTTTATAATTAATTCAAATGTGTAATAAACTTAATGTTTTTTCCTTATTATATTCTGTCTCTGATGTAAAAAGATGCCTTAAAAGAACATTGTAGGTGACAAATGTGATGACAAACTGATTCATATGTTTCAGCACAGCTACAAAATAAGAGTGACATATGCACGTGCAGATGCACATATGCATGCACTCACACACACTTGCACAACAGCTGTGCACAGAGTACCATAAATCTCTTTTGCGGAAGGCTGACAAATCAGTTTCATGGAGGAAAGTAACATGACACTCTTTGACATTCTCCTCAAAGCACCAGGTGTTCATGTATGTGATCCTTGCCTTTGAGCCAGGTGTGTGTGTGTGTGTGTGTGCGTGTGTGTGTGTGCATACGCGTGTGTGTGTGATCTATGGTGGACAGAAAGCTTATTTGTGTTGAGTTCAGTGAAGGCCAGTGCTAGCAGGAGAGCACGACCATATGCTTCTCATTACAAGTGAGTGCCTGCCTAGTCGAGGAAGAACAAGAGCCTTCAGAGGCAGTGCGAGAGAGGAAGAGAGACTGGCAAACATTACTGCAGATATTTAGCAAACCTCTGAACCTCTGTCCTCACAACAAAACTTCACCAAAATGTTTTATAACGTTTGGTTTGATATATAATTTGGTTTAAAATATATTTTAACTATTTTGGTGTTTGGGTCATTTTAGAGTCTTATTTGTCCATAGAAACATGATCCAATTGGTTTGTCATTGGTTGTTTGTATAAATTGGACTTCAAAACAACTATGATGGTGGTTATTACACTTAATGTCACACTGACCATGGAAACAATGGCCTGAAGACACAGATGCAAAGATTACAGAATTTTCTGAATGCTCAGAGGAGATGTTGTTCTAGCATTACTTTACAGAGAATTTAATGAAATTGTAACAATGTCCCTAAATAAAGATAGATATAGATATATTATTTAATGTCGGTTAAATAACAATAAATGTCCATGAAAACTTTAAGTACAATATGTACTTTTTTAAGATTGTTCGATGAAAAAACCTCAACCCCTACTGTCATTTTGGTCATCATTTAACTAACATTAAATATAACTTCAGTGTATCATAGATATATCGCTATTGGCCTATATGTTTCCACATGTGCACCAAAATAATTCTGCATCAGTCAGCCTCTAGTTGTAGCCTCACATTTAATGGACAGACATGACAGTAGTGTGGACCTTCTCATTTAACTTTCCCCAAGAAAAAACAAATAAGGTAATTTTCCTTGCTTCTTTAATCTCACACTCTGCCTTTGCCAGTCTTCCTCATTGTTTCGCTCAGTCTCTCCCTGATTGTTCACAACTTTTCTCCTCTGTGTCTGTGTGCTAACCCTCAGATATCCGTGTGAACTACTGCTATACCAAGTTTGAGAATGGGCGCTGCCAGGCTCCAAAGCCTCAGAACACCTCCAAAGGTGAATGCTGCTGTTCTCCGATGCCAGGTCAAGGCTGGGGAGACCCCTGTGAAATCTGCCCCAGCAAGGGAGAGGGTGTGTACACACAAGACAAATGCATGGAAACACTGTTCATTGATTAAATTATGTGTATTATTTAATGGTATTCATTACATTTACTTCTTGTGATTGCAGAGGCGTATCCTCTTCTCTGTCCGAATACGGGATATCAACAGGGAGAAGATGACAATCCAAAAGGTATGTGTGTCATTAACACTTGATCATCCCTGTTCTGCAACATTGTTGTGGCATTAAATTTACTTGATGCTGATGTTTTTTTACCCACAGATATTGATGAATGCCTTAATGACCCTTGCATCAATGGCCAGTGCATCAACACAGACGGCGCTTTCCGATGTGAATGTCCCATGGGATACAGCCTGGACATCAGTGGAGTCAGATGTGAAGGTCAGTTTATCATCCTCATCTTCATTCGCTTTGTTTCTGTCGTACTTTGTTACTGATTTATCTACCTGGGGCCTCATTACGGAGACTTTTAAAGTCTGAAATCCTCCCTCGACTCAGTTTAGGATGATAGTTGTCTTTTTGGTGTTTCCCAGGTGCATTTAGGAAAAAAATCATTTCTTATCCTTGGACAGGAATAATGCTTTTACAGAACTGAACTTGAAGTATTTCAGAAGTTATGAACCCTAGGTTTGGGTGCTATAGCTCATTGGGCAGAGCAAGTTTAGGAGTTGCTTCTGTAATAGGAGGTAGTATTTTACCTATGTTTGCGATAAGATTGGATTAGTAAAAACATTTTCTGTGACGAGGCCCCTGCTATATGTGACTCTAACACCAAGTTGTTTAATGGGTTTTATTTAACTTTCTTTGATACAGACACTAATGAGTGTGACATTGGCAATCCCTGCGGCAACGGCACATGCACTAATGTCATCGGTGGCTTTGAGTGTGCATGTGATGATGGCTTTGAGCCCGGGCCAATGATGACCTGTGAAGGTATGTGAAATTATAAAAGCACTCTCACATCCACCATGCAGCGTTTGTAATGCTGTACTTCCACTGTAACCTGTTTCCTTCTGTTCTTTGTCCAGACATCAACGAGTGTGCACAGAATCCTCTTCTTTGTGCCTTCCGCTGTGTGAACGTTGTGGGCTCGTACGAGTGCAAATGTCCCACAGGCTACGTGCTGCGTGAGGACAGGAGGATGTGTAAAGGTACTACAGCTAAATGACTTCCTCATTTACTCAACTTTCTCAGTCATGGTCCTTTGACTGGAGAGTGTTGGTTGGAAATAAACTAACTCACAGAGACATGTTGGCCCCGTCCATAAGGTTACGTAACATGCTATCTCTGTGAGATCCTAAGAGTTCTCTGTCTCGGACGAACTTAAAACACTCACTGGAAACTGTAAGCGGCCGAGTCACTGTTTACACCTCCGCTCTGTCAGATAGCTCGGGCACTATGGCAACGGTTGTATTTGGAGGGAAGTGCAGAGACAGGAGGAACCTCTCACTGTCTGTAGCGTCACTGTTTACATTAGAGCTCCAAACAGACCACCAGCCCTCCCACCACACGGCTGTTAGCACTACAGAGCTCAGTGTTGGGTTTTGGCAGGTACATTAAACTATTGAGTGCTGTAGCGTGCGTCTGAGTGTCTGTGTTACATCACTGATGTAATTGCTGCATATGAACGCATACACATAGATGTCTTCATGCCAGTGCACCCTCTTACACTTGATATACTGCTTGTTTTCCAGACCAGAATGAGTGTGAAGATGGCATAGATGACTGTGCCAGCAGAGGCATGACCTGCAAGAACCTGATTGGTACATACATGTGCATCTGTTCCCCTGGATACACACGCCAGCCCAGCGGAGACGGCTGCATGGGTAAGATCATCATACTAATAGATAATTGACTCATTCTGTTTAATGGCCTCAAATCTTGGCTTTACTTGCATGAAATAAATATATTATGGTACTCATTACAATGTATTACAATGGATTCCATTCCATGACTGGTCTGACAATAAACAATAAGCCATCAGGGACAAATTCACAGTTTCACAAGTCTAAAATTCTTGGGGACACTCAATTTTTTATTTTTGACATGAAAATCAAACATTAATTTCTGAATATTTTTAAGAAAAAAAATGGTAATTGGTCAGAAATATCAGGACTCACTCAAGGAGCTCACTATTATTTACTAAAAGAAGCTTCATTTAACCAAGTTTGATATATAATAGAAAAGTCCTGTGTCAACTATTTATGGTTTATCGCGCGCGTGTGTGTGTGTGTGTGTGTGTGTGTGTGTGTGTGTTAGATCTGAATGAGTGCACAGCCAAACCAGGTATCTGTAAGAATGGCCGTTGTGAAAACACAGTTGGAAGCTACCGCTGCAGATGTGACCAAGGATTCAACGCTAACCCCACACAGACTGAATGTATCGGTAAGTATGCTTTTATTGACTTATATAGTGTGCTCTTACTGTTTTCTTCCCCACTGTTCTCTTACATCACTTATTCGAGTTCAGTGTCAGTTTTCATCAGTATCTGTTGTGTCTTCACTGCATCTTCAGTTGTATTCTTAAATTGATGGTAGTATGTTGTAGTTTTTTTTCTTTTGACAAATGCACTCAGTGTAAGTCGCTTTGGACAAAAGAGTTTCGTTACACATAAATGTAAATGTGTTGTTTGTTCAGAGAGGTCTTATTGTCTAAATTAGGCATATAGGAAGTAAATTTATTTAGTGGCATCTGGTCTCCATATCTTCAGCATCTTCGATTGAAATTGAGTGTTGGTATTAGATTTAGTTCTTGGATGGACAGTTTAGTCAAGAAATTAAAATCTGTTTGTATCGAATCTACAGGTGTAACAAATTGGTAAATTAATGAAACAAGATCGACCAAGTTGGATAGGGATGTGGCTTTTAAGACACCAAGAAGATACCCCTCTCACCCAGTCACCGGTGTGACCTAGCAGTTAGCAGCAAATTGATAAAATATTGATAACATAGAGTTTAATAGCCAAAGGTTTTCCAAGCACATAAAATATTGCACTTTAATCTGGAAGTTATATTTAAATAGAAATGTTTCCTGCTATAGAATCTAAGTGAAAAAGATTGATTGATTGATGGGAATGAAAGTAATCCACTGTTTCTTTAAAAACGTGTGTCTGTTACTGTCTAGATAGGGGCGAGGAAATCCTCTGACAGCCTTCCTCCCTAATCTAAATATATACGTCTGGATAGACTTGATGTGCCGAAGTCAGTGAGAAAAACTCCAGGGAGACTTTGTAACTCTGTGGTTTTCATGGCTATCTTCCTCCATACAGACAGCAGTGATAAAGACCGCGTGGGTTATCTGTTTTACGTCTGGCTCTCTGAGGCCAGGTCCTGTCTGGGTGGTTTGTCTACTTCTCTCAGGACCTCTCTTTCTCATGTGTGTCTCTCCTCTCATGTTTTTCTCCCACCCTCCAGATAACCGTGAGGGCTTCTGCTTCACCGAAGTTCTGACCACTCTGTGTCAGATGACGTCTAGTAACAGAAACATGGTGACCAAGTCAGAGTGTTGCTGTGATGGAGGCAGAGGCTGGGGCAGCAACTGTGAGCTCTGCCCCCTGCCCGGCACCACACAGTACAAGAAGATGTGTCCTCTGGGACCTGGGTACACCACTGATGGCAGAGGTAACCTACTGCTGAAGACACTTGATTTTGAATAAACATAAGAAGGGTTTTCAAAACAAAACATTATTTCTAAAACTGTTAAGATAACCAAACTGGTAGTTTTGCATGATTAAGGCCAAAGTCAGAACTCCAAAGGGTTTATCTATCTGACAGATTTCCTCCAACCTGCCAGGCAGCCACTAGTTTAATCATCTCAGCTACTAGTAAAAAGCTCAATTCAATTTGAAAACCCTTTTTCATTTTCACTGTGGCTTCAACATCCAAGATTTAAAACTTACCTGCAAAATACCAATGCATTTATGAGCCATTATATCAGCAAATCAAACCCAGAGGCAATGGTGGAATGTAACTAAATACATTTACTCAAGTACTCTAATAAAAATGAGTCTTGAGTCTTTTATTTCCATACTACCGTTTTACATCTACTCTGCTAAATCTTCCAATCTTTTACTCTTTTATGTGGCTATAGTCACAAGTTACTTATTTTTCCTACCCTTTTTTCAAAACCGCAAATCTCCACATTTGGTGATTTTAAATTTTAATATTTGTGATCAAAGGAAGGATTGATTGTTCCCTAATGTGTTGAGGGACTCCTACTACTCCTTGAGCCAAATAATGTCCTTAAAAACCTTCTTGGATTAACATAATCACGAAGCTGAAAACAGGCTGTTTCTCTGACACCAAGAGAGATTTTAGAGATTTGTTTCTCACAGGACAGAAAGACTATGAACATATGATGATCTTACAGAATACGATGCATAGCCGTGGATAAAATTAGCAAACACTGTATAAAGGAGTAAAAGTGAGGTCTGTTTCGCTGATAATACTTGTATAAGATTTTGATTGCAGGATTTTAATTCAAAGGATCTAAACACTTCCTCCGTCACTGCCCAGAAGAAAATAAGTAAACTTGTAAATGATCCAAATGCTTCTATTACCCTCGTAACGTACCTTAAATGAATGAAAATAAGTGAAGTGTTCAAGGTGATGGAATAGCATAACAAGTTTCAAGTCTCTGCAAGTTAATATTGTAGGTGTACTGAAGTGACTGGAATGCATCCAGATGAAAAGTAGGACATCAACTGTTGTGCTGTTTGAATTTGTCAGCAGTAATTTGTCCAGATGAAACCAATGATATGGTTCTGAATTAACAGATGGTTGTTGTTGGCTGATGCAGTCACTTGCAAAGTATTGATTTTTACTTTGCCAGTAAAAAATCAATACTTTTATACTTGACACAACACTGATGCATGACTAAATGCGTAGAGCGATATTTCCCTCAGGGGCACACAGCTGTTATTCACTATTAAAATCCAGCTCTTGGCCGATTGTTCCTTGACAGGACCAGGGAATTAGAATGTACAGTGTTATTCCATCTCAGGCGGCTGACTGGAACTTGATTTGTGATGAGTTTATCTGGAGCTAACGTTTCTTGTTTCCATCCAGATATTGATGAGTGTCGTGTGATGGGGAACTTGTGCAAGAATGGTCAGTGCATCAACACTCTGGGCTCCTTCAGCTGCACCTGCAAACCTGGCTACACTAATGACATCAGCAGCACTCAGTGTGTGGGTAAGGCTCGATTCCCCCTCCAGCACTTACACTTTATGGACACTCTTCCTGCCATGCCCACCTCCCGTTCTCATTCCTGCTGTCTAGTAAACAGCCCAAACTACGTGGGTGGACTGCCCACACACTCCTCTGAAAAATGCAGCCCGAGTCTGTCTGTCTCATCATCTCCACTTTCTGGAATTTCTGGCTGCAGCATCAAACTCTTTCTCTGTGTCTCACTCTTTCTGTCTCACACTCTCCCTTTAGATGTGGATGAGTGCATACAGGCACCAAAACCTTGTAACTTCATCTGTAAGAACACAGAGGGAGGCTACCTCTGTTCCTGCCCCCGCGGATACATCCTGCAAGAAGATGGAAAGAGCTGCAGAGGTGACAAACACACACACACACACACACACACACACACACACACACACACACACACACACACACACACACACACACACACACACACACACACACACACACACACAGCAAAACAGAGCCTCTAAATATTTAAGACTAGCACACATTAAGCCCAGTTGCATGCTCTTGGATTGAGGGTGCTACTCTTGTAGAGACCAGCAGCAGGTATTTGGCTGCGAGACAGATTTCCCTCTGGGGACATAAAAGTTGAGGTTGAAGCTCTTGCTTGACTCAGTTTCCAGGTGAGAGTCGCTGTACTGCTGAGTGGGCCCAGAGCTCCGCCAGCGTTCTGCTCAGCGGCGCAAGATGCTCCACTTGGACCGGTGTGCTCACGTGTTTGTTCATGAACGTGTAGCCTACATCCAGAGCCTGTGACATAGCGCATCTGGCAGTGTCTCTGTTTATCAGGCTTGTTTGTGAGTCCAAACAAGTGCTCACACATGGTGTTCAGTTTTTCAGGGCCTCTTTCATCTTTATTTACCATAGCTTTAGTTTCCCCCCTCTACAGTCCCCCTCCGTGTTTCCGGTGTCTGGTTCATTTGCAGTTCATTTGTAGGTCAGTGACTGTAGAAGGACTGGAATTTGACTCACAGAAAGGAGCAGTGCCCATACAGAAGTACACACAGTGATCTGAACCAGCTTACGCATCCTCAACACTCTATATAAACTACCAAACAGTTTTTCTGTGAAGTTTATAACTCACTTTATGTTGTACATTTCTCATGTTTTTCAGATCTGGATGAGTGTTCGACCAAACAACATAACTGTCAGTTCTTATGTGTAAACACCATCGGTGGGTTCACCTGCAAGTGTCCTCCTGGCTTCACCCAGCATCACACTGCCTGCATCGGTAAATAAACACATACAGAATATAATATATATGTATGTTGTAATTAGACATACTCTATGTGGGTGTATTAATACTTAGATATAAGGGAATATCAACCAAATGACAATTACTTGAGTAAAAGTCTTAGTATCGTTTACTGAATGTACATAAGCATCAAAAGTACCTTTTGCTCAAGCTAACTCCACCAATCTTGCACATTAAAGTGTTTACAGGTCTTGGGGGAGTAATACTGTGTATGTGGCAAAAAAAATTGTATGAAATCTTTTGTGGCCCCAGAAGAAGATGCATGTAATCTGATGAATTATGTTGAGTGATGTCACTCAGTGGCTTAATTGCTCTGTGGGTAATGTAAGCACCAGGTTTTGAACAGCAGAACCAGAGATAACCCTTTTTTTATTCCATGCCATTAAAATCTGGTGCCTACATTACCCACAATGCAACTTAGCCACCGAGGGACATAACCGGCGGCAACTGATCAAAACTGTACAGTACAGTACTTATGTAAACATACTTAGTTACATTCCATCTCTTCTTTTCATACAATCGTCTGTGTAAAGGGACGAGATGCAAGGTGTCGTAACACTTAGATGTATATATAGTCAAGTATGGGGACTCAGTTTGTTTTCTCACAGTGTAACTTCTCTTTGTATCTTCCAGTGCAGCTCACAAAAGACCCCTGAAGCTCCCTCTTGTTTAACCTTTACTGACTCTCATTCAGAGTTAATGGACTCCGGCTGATATCACACTGATCTTATTAGGCTGGACTGGTTTGGAGTCATGGCAGCTTAGCAGTGCTTTGTTATGGAACTTTTCACTGGATTGTCATGACTACCACAAGCTTTTTTTTCCAGACCATAAAGCAGCTCCCATGACCTCACATCGAGTCAGAGACAGGGAACCCTCAATTTTAACTATAGGAATTACCCCCAGAAGAATGCCATACAGTAGGTGTGGATGTGTTATTAATTTTAGGAGTGAGGACACTGGAGAAACATGGGTGTGACACAAAACACTTATTTAAAGCAAACCTCAGGAACTATAGCTGATGTATAGTCACTCCTGAACACTTTTCCAGACATACTGGACTGTACAGAGCTTGTCATTCCTTCCAGTATATCTTTTCCTTCAAGCTGCTGCTGTAAAGACGTACACGTCCTTATCCAGTATTAATGTTTGTCAGTCACACTGACTGACAGTAATCCTCCTTTAAAGCAACTGCCAGGTAGTGCTTAGGGAGAGCAGACCTTCCCTCTTCCCGCGTTTCAGCAGTACATCCCACATGTTGACTGTTCAGAAAACAAAGCTGTAAAGCTGGGAACACATTAGAAGACTTGGACTGTGGAGAGACTCAGGATCAAACATGAAACAACTGATATTTAGAGATTATGGCCTTCTCTGCTTTGATGTTAGTCGCTAAATAGCTTAAAGGGACAGTTAACCCCAAAATCAAAAACCATGTTTTTCCTTCTATATTGTTTTGGTGTGAGTGTATGCCGTAGAGATGTCTGTCCTCTCCCAAATATAATAGAAACTAGATGGAGCTTGGATTTGTGTGCACATATTGCCAAAAAATACACAATGAAAACTCAACTGCAGTGTCTCTCTCCAGAAATCATGACCCTGTTACTCAAGATCCACAGATTGTGGTGAGCAAGTTTCAAGTAAGAACTATTTTCTTTCTGTATCGCCATGCAGATGGAAGTGTGCATGTGCTCATGAATAAGAGGCTCATGCTCATGACAGTGCGGGATGAAAACCTTGATATGTCCTGCTGCGCTGAGCTGAATGTTAGCTAAGTTATACTATTTACAACACAGTTAGCGTGTACACACAGGTTTCTTAACTGTGGATAAACCCATTAAAAATAGGTGATTGACTCCTTTCCCGTTGCCAGTGGATGAGTTTGCCCTTCTGTTTTTTATTTCTTACCTCAGACCATTAACTTGTTTTTAAAAACATCTCAGTAATGTTCTGGATTAGACACAGTTTTAGACATCTGGCTTCTTTCTCATCCCTGTTGTGAGTTGCACGTGTACTTTACTGATGACATGGAAGCCACTGACAGTAACAGTTGTGACTTTTTGAATAAATCTTACTTCAGTCTCTCTTTCAAACTCAGCGCCGACTGAACGACGTGTGAAAAAGTACCAACAGGTCAGCGTCCTTAACTCCAACGTGCGTCATAGCATCATGCCTGACATGGGGCAAAATTAAGTGTGTCCATAAATGGTGTTGTGTGTTCATCACTGCTAATCGGAGCTAGAACCAATAAACAACTGTAGCTACTGCAGTCATTTGATGCAGAAATGAATGCCGATTGTGTCGTCTCCCACTGAACACGAAAGCTAGATGTTAACAGGTGTTAGTGGGTTGTTTCCAGACTGAAAGGAGTAGTGGTTAACTAACACTGCCTGCTTCCTTGTGTGTAGTGACACAACTGGCAGATGTAGTTAGGTAGAATGAAACATAGTTCCTACATGGGCACAACAAGGTCTGTGGATTATTTTGAGTAACCGGGTCATGAATTCTGGATAGAGACATGGCTGCTGAATTTTCGAAATATATTTTTGGGGCGCTTTGAGCACCACAAGCCATCAAGTTCCATTATATTGGATAGAAGTCAGACATCTCTACGGCTCATATCTCCAAAACTCAACAACAACAACACTCGCACTCAGAAAATATCTAGATGTATGAATAGCACCACAGACAGGATCATTATCTTCTGTATTTTTGATTTGGGGTGAACAGCGAATGTAATCTTGACTCATAGCTCACTCTACTACCTTTTTTCTAAAGAAGGCTTGTGGGTGGACATGCACTTCTGATTATTTCGCTGTGACTCAAATGAGTGTCTGACTCACTCAGATGTTTATGATAGCCTCTTCTGGTCTGAGATTAAATCAGTAGTTGAGAGATTTTATTCCTAATCCCCTGTAGACTGAGAACATTTGTACTAACATTTCACGGTGACCTGCCTCATTATTGGAGACCCATCTCAGCTCTCGACAAATTTTAAAATGACTCAGCAGTCCAAATCAGGTTTATAATCAGCCTTTATATCATGTTTCCAGTTTTACCTTGCCTGAACCTTTCCTCCTCTCTGTGTAGACAACAATGAATGTTCATCAGACCCCAATCTGTGCGGCTCCAACGGCGTCTGCCAGAACACTCCGGGAAGCTTCAATTGCGATTGCCAGCGGGGATTCTCATTAGATCCAAACGCCCAAACCTGTGAAGGTCTGAAGACAATTGATACCAGCCTCAATATCAGCTGATCCACTGCAGGAAACAGTCTCTCATGGTCATGTTGTTGTGTGTGTGTCCCTGACAGATATGGATGAGTGTGATGGTAACCACAGGTGTCAGCACGGCTGTCAGAACCTAGTGGGTGGATACCGGTGCAGCTGTCCTCAAGGCTACCTGCAGCACTACCAGTGGAACCAGTGCGTGGGTGAGTTATACCACCGCTCTTTTTATCAGCAAATATAAAAATTCCTTCCGTTTGGTGCATCCTGATTGCTCGTTGCCAAAGTATGTACCATGCAGCCCAGATGTTCTGAGCTGGACTCCAGTCCCGAGCTTTAATAAAACTTTGTTTACCATTTACACCTATTGTGGGTGACATCTACAGCTATTAAAAGTAGTTACTTAATAGCTAAATCTATGAACATTCCCCTGGTTATGTTATGTCTTCATGATATAAGCTTACAGACTACAGAGCAGATTCTTTCCTCAGGTTGAGACTCATAAATTCCTCCTCAGCTCTCTACCATAGCGAATAGTTTAATCTTTTTTTTTTTTTTATTTGACCCAGTGGCAGAGATTAAGAATGACTATTTAGAAATAGTTCAACTTCTTGCTAATGGTCTCATTCGTTTAAGTAGGTCAAATAGAAGCATCGGTAGTTAAAAGTTCCTTGTAGTCTGTTTTTTTTCATGAGAATTTACATTTTCTTTCACTCAGTTCCACAAATGAAAAAAAAAAATGAATGTGAAAGCATTACTTTTAGACTTGGTACTATAATGTAAAGAATTAGGAATTTCTTTTTTTTTCAGAACTTAGAAAATGGATCACACAAAAAAAACAAATCCCTTGCTCCTCAGGGTTTAAGTAGTTTAATCAATATAAAAGATACAGAAATACAAACTATGACAAAGAGGACAGAGTCACTGAAGGGACAAAGTGACCTGTTGCAGTTAAGAGGGAGGAGGGTGCACAGCAAAATAAATACATTTAGAAATAGCTCAGTTACAGGCAAAGTCATTGTGTGGCTGCCTCCATGTATACCCCAAAATAACTAGCTTTTGTTAGTTTAAACTCTATTTATACTTTCAGTCTCTTCACACATTTAAAACATGGCAGATCTCTCCAGTATTGTTTGTGTCCTTTAACTGGAATGACCGCTTTGTTTGTTTACTTCCCGTCCACTTCCTGTGACCCAGATGAGAACGAGTGCCTGAACAGCCAGATCTGCGGGGGAGCGTCATGCCACAACACCCTGGGGAGCTTCCGCTGCCTCTGCCCCACCGGCTTCAACTATGAGCAGGGGGGTGGAGGCTGTGCGGATGTCAACGAGTGCTCCACCAGCCAGAACCCCTGCAAGTTTGGCTGCTCTAACACAGATGGGGGCTACCTTTGCGGATGCCCACCTGGATACTTCCGTGCAGGACAAGGGTACGTGACTGAATGACTGACTGTGTGGGAAGCTGTCTGTAGATGTTTCTAGTTGACTGACAGTTTGCTGTTGTTTCAGGCACTGTGTCACAGGTCTTGGCTTTAGTGGTGGCTCCAGTGCTGGACAGGGAGGTGAGGTGGACGATAATTCTCTGTCTCCTGAGGCCTGCTATGAATGTAAGATCAACGGCTATCCCAAGAAGGGACGCAAACGTCGCAGCACCAACTCAACACAGGACGACACTATGGAGGACATGCAGGTAATCTGTCTGTCACTGTCTGTCTGTCACTGAGGACACCAAGGTCATATCCTCTGTAATATTTAGAGGAATTGGGTAATATATAATAATTTGTTTATATAGTTTTTGACTCAATATGTATTTGTTTTACAACTTTTAGGCCAAGAAAATAAAGCATTCAGCATTTACCCTCTACAGTGTTTTTTAGATATGTGGTGAAAGTCCTGAAAGGACCGAAAATATAATTGAACAGTTGATCAAGAAGTCCAAATAGTTTCTAATCATTTTTTTAAACAATGGCAGGGGTCCATTGATGGAATCAGGGCCTCGCTGTTGCTAAAATCATGGAAACAGCCCTGTATTGTACTTTCTTCTTTTTTTTTCTTTTTTGTTCATTGAAGTACACTTCAATCAAGTACTTTACTTAAGTACAATTCAAGGCAAGTATTGAACTTTTACCCCACAACAATTACTTAATATCTTTAGTTACTTGTTACTTTTCAGATTCTGTCTAATAATACAAATATATAAATGACCAAATATGGTATATATAATTTAATATTATAGATTAAGATAAAACTTTATTGATCCACGAGGGGACATTCACAAGCTACCTCGAAGACAAACTATATACAGCTTTACCAGCTTCAACATTAAAGTGATAAACACATTAATGCATTGATAATTATAATACTCACTCACTAGACATATTGCTATAATGATATATGTTCATGATGATGATAATGCTATACATAGTGATACTATATATGATATACATTAATCTGAATCATGCCATCATGCATAATGAGTTTCTTCTCTGGTACTCATAAGTATAATTTGATGCTGATACTTTTGTACTTAAACTGGCAATAGACACGTTTTTTGTTTAAACGCATCATTATGAAGAACATGACATCATCTGCATTTAGACTGGTTCCATATAAAACTCACTTTCACCATGTAATTTCGTCCTCCACTGGGCAAGAACTCTCCTGGGAAAGCGAAGGCTGACGAAGACCGTCCAGGCAGGCTGGTGGCCTGGCACCATTTCTCTCTGCTTTCCTGTTTCCATTATAGACTAAATTAATGAATAAACTCATATTTTGTCTTGTGTTGGTTGTTATAACTCTGAGAACAGTAACTCTTTCTCTTTCTTTTATCACACTTTGTCCCTTTGCCTCTCTTGATTAATGACAGAAACAAACTCTCCTGTAGCTCACGTCTCACAGCCTCTAAATTCCGTTGTCTTCCTTCTGCAGCTGACTGAGGAGGTCAGCCTGGCCAGTGTGGACATTGAGGACACCCTGCAGATCCACCTGAACATCAGCGACCTGAGCAACCGTGACCACATCCTTGAGTTCACCCCGGCCTTGTCCACCCTTAGCGACCATGTGCGCTACAGCATCGACTATGGAAACGATGAAGGCTACTTCAAGATCAACCAGAGGGAGGGCGTCAGCTACCTGCATCTGAGCAAGAAGAAGGCCCTCTCGCCAGGGGCTTATTCCCTTCAGATCAGCAGCATGCCCCTCTACAGGAAGAAGGAGCTGGCTGAGCTGGAGGACCGACACGATAAAGACTACCTCACAGGACAGCTGGGAGACGTACTGAAGATGAGGGTGCAGATCATCCTCCATTAACCGTCACAAGACTGAGACAGGCAGATGTTGCCAGCAGCTGCTAATCCAGTGTCAGGCTCACTCTTCCCTAAAGGCCAAACATCTCTGACGCTGGATCAGTGGTTAGGGGCAACTTCTACTGGTACTGACAGGGAGAAGGGCTCGCCACCAAAGAGACATGAAGGGGGTGGGGTGGGGGGGACTGCATCATTTGATTGCCAAAGATGATTCTACATATCATAGATACAATTTCTGTGGAAAACGCCAGCTGAATGAGGCAATATGAAAGATTTCAGTCAAATGAAGAGCACCTGACACACAACTTCAGCTGTGTGTGAAGCACTA
The DNA here is from genome assembly GCF_904848185.1 of Acanthopagrus latus. Classification (NCBI taxonomy): domain Eukaryota; kingdom Metazoa; phylum Chordata; class Actinopteri; order Spariformes; family Sparidae; genus Acanthopagrus; species Acanthopagrus latus. The sequence goes on along the minus strand of NC_051042.1, from coordinate 4,389,736 downwards.
TTGAGAGTGTGAATGGGTTTTAATTGTAGGGTTTTAATGTTGTATGATGATATGTGGAATCAGGTGCCACTTTGAAGGGCATGTGGACTGCAGAAAGCTCAAAAAGTTGAGTTTTTTAGAACTCAGCTTAGATGGAAGAAAAGGGTGAGTCCCAATAGTCTGAAATAAATTCATTTCCTCCCCTCAGGTACACGACTGAACCGACCTGGATGCATGGAAGTAAACATATTTCTCCTTCCCCAGATATTAATTTAATGGAGTGAAGATGAAAGTAAAAGATTATGAGAATAGTTAGGAGAGGAAAGGAACCCACAATGGACTATTGAGATGTAGCCATGTCTGAGCTTGAATGACTCCTACTGCATATTTAAACTATGCTTTTCCATCTTTCCTACTGACTAGAATAATTCATATTTACTGGTGCTAGCAACACGACCACATAGACTTCTGAATGCACTGTACTACTATACAAAACTCTGTAGTCAACAAGATACAATCCCATCGGCCATTCTGAAGATTCCATGTCTTTGCAACAGTAACAGCTAGCTTCAAAGCCTGTCTGCTCTCCTCTATACTACATGTAAATTGTGTTTATACTGTAATAATCGATGCCACTTTTAATCTATGAAGCATTTGTAAACTAGAGGAAGCCCCTGGAATAGAGGGGTTTGTAATGGTGCTTATAATGACCAACTACTTCCTTTGTAAACTGTGTATACATACACACACACACACGACACACATCGATGATGCCAAACCTGGGCCTTCATGATTATGCACTGAGGTCTTCGTGGCCACACAAATCTCTCACAAGTACAATCAGTGCTGCATTGCCACGGACCAGTCTGACACCAGTCTGTGTTCTCTGTTCACATCAGTGAGGGTTTAGTTGTAAATTCACAATAAAACATATTTTTTGGTGTATATGTATTCACTGCTGTGCTTTCCCATTAATCCAGACTGTATTATGAATGTAACAAAGACATATCAAACAGGCGGCTAGTTGTGTTTACCTTAAGCAGAGTGCAACGTGATCTCAATGTTTGAGTGAGTGAAACTCACATTACCCCAATGGAATGAGCTATGAGCTGAGCACAATGTTTCTCAGCTTACTCACCAGGCTGAGATGCAACACTTGTCCTGCACTGCCCCCATGTGGAGATGGGGAAGACTTTTTTTTACTTTATCAGTCAGAACTCAAATGGGTAAAACTTTGTAAATATGCCACAAATCCTGTACTTATGTAATGCTTAACTAATGCAATTACTATTTAATACAGGATTGGTCTTGTATTTTTCCTGCAGCACATCATCAACAAAGGATGAACTTAATGACTTTATGTGATCAGTTCCATTCCATTATACTTCACACATTAATATGCTACCAGCTACGTAAAACTTTGCACACGGCTGAGAAAACTTTTCTGAAAGAATAAAGACTGAGACTGCCACATTATAAACGGCTCAATAAATTAATATGAAATTAAATACACCAAATATCTTGAAAAGCGTCAGCATAAATCAATATATAGTGGGACAAATCGATAGTTCTGCTTTAATTTACCAGTATTTACCTTTGTATTAATCTTTAGGTTTGTGTTTAACTTTGTATTTATTTGGTCTCATAGAAACATAACGCTACTGTTGTAATCAAGCCAGTCATCTAATGCAAAGTTTCATATTAATCATCAATGCAGTTACATAAATAAACTTTAATCACTTATGTCTAGCTGACTTGAATTCAAGTATGAGGTAACTGTGAACCAACACTGATGATCTACTGAGTGAAAACCAAAGTCATAGTAACCTGATCATTTGTTAGCGGTGCATTATGTCATCACGAGTGATGCATTAGTAAAGCATTATATAAGTATATGATTTATAGTGCACTTAGTGTTACCTTCAAAACTATCATTAAGAACATGTGGATGACTGTCTCAGTAAAAGACACCAGACTCTGCAAAGTACAAAACAAATAACTTTATTAGAACAAAATCTTTACATTTTCAACATATACATGCTGCCACTCTAAATATTAATGCTTGAAGCGTTCAGTTGGACCCGGTTGATCCGAAACCCCCAGCGCCACGCTCCGTCTCGTCAAGTGTCTGAAAGAACACAGAACCAAGCATTTTCTTTAATTTAACTTTCAAAACTAATATGTTGACATACATATCAACTGTTTATACTGCTGTAAAGCCACATGTTCAGTGGATAAGCAGTTGCTTGTTCTAGGGTACACCTTGCTATATAAACTATTTTGCCGATGCGAAATGCGGTGAACAAAGTAATAAAACACCTAGCAGTGCAACAGAATACAATTTAAACAGCAGGACAAACTGTACATATTTGTGCAGTTTAATTCGAGGGTAGTAATTATTGCAGTACTGTTTATCAACTTGCATTCATTTTAGCTAAGTTTGCCTAATAATCTGACACTGAGTGTATGTGTGTGTATGCTGCCTTTATGTTTGTCAGTTTACCTCTTGCTCCACCAGATCTGGGTAGCAGATCCTCTCACACACCAGCTGAGCCACTCTGTCGCCCTTTTTCACTGGAAGGAGGAAGAGAAGGAGATGAAACAATTTGTACACTGTATATCTGTACCATAGACTGTTTGTAAAGGTTCTTCACATATTTAAGGTCTTTATATACAGTCTGTGTGAGGCACTTCCAGACATCTGCACAGGATGTCAAGCTCTAAACAAATGTGGAGAACATAATATTGGAAGTGTTATTTACTGTTCTTTATTTTCCCAGGTAAGATTAATTTAAGTTAGCTTTGTGTTTTCCTAAACTAAGAAAACAGTTTTCACGGTAGATAGTTTCATTATGTGTGTAGTTTGAGTATCAGAGATGCATCGACCTCATTCATTCTGCTATATATACACACATATGTAACTTCTCATCAATGTTTACAGCAAACAGTTGAATCTGGTAACAACCCAAAGGGCCATGGAGCAGATTTAAACTCCACATGTTTTGCATACTGTGAACAACGGTTATTCACTGTGGGAAAATGAAAAACACTAAACTAGGGTCAAAGTTTCAGTTAACTTTTAATAATCACACTCATTTAGAGGAGCTCCCAAGAAGCCTGAACAAAATGGCTGTACAGCAGAGCTGCTCAAGATGGAGGTTTGATTTGGCCCAAAATATGTTTCTAGCAGAAAGAAAACAACATTACAATTGGTGTTTGCTTTTGGCAGTGGCCCACCATTAGGTGTCAGTTTCTGGCCCTCCAAGGGGAAATGTTCAGGTCTGTGGGTTAAGGATTGATGGTACTAAAGGTGGTAATATATTTCAGTCACTCACCATTGAATGTTTCCTTGCCGAAGTTGAAGAGCACAACTCCCACATTTCCTCTATAGTCTTCATCTACAACTCCAGCTGAGGAGAGCATACCGAGACAATAGAGAAATTAAAATGGCTGACATGAGAGGGGTTAAATAATTACCTGCTCACATGGATTCGCATAAGTAGGCAAACACTCACCACCAACATCGATAAAGTTTTTTGCTGCAAGCCCAGATCTTGGTGCTGAGGAGGGGGAAAAAAAATAGAGAGAGAGAGAGACGGTTACGGCCTGTTCTTCCTGGTGTAACATAAAGCCCTGACCTGAATTCACAGAGACACAGGAGGAAAAACCTGCACTACCAGAGTTGCATCAAGTCAAACAAACACTCACCTACTCTCCCATAGCAGCCATGAGGAACTGCTATCTGGATGTCTGTCTTCACAATGGCCTTATCCAGAGGACCAATGGAATAGTCATATGCACTGTTGATGAGATTCAAGATGATTCACAGATGATTCAAGTTAGCGGGTTTATGTAGCATTGTATTCAAGGCAATGAGTTTTAGAACAAAGGCAAAACATTTGCGGGTGAATTTACAAATGCATTTTGCAGACGTACTTATTCAGAGTGTCATTACAACTTTGTTTACTGTCACAGTATGTACGCCTCATGCAAGCTGCTCATTAAGTCTCTGAACCCACGCATAATTTTAATTTAAAAGTATAACCAACCTGTACAGGTCATATCCTGCTGCTTTAGCTGAGCCTCTGGTCGGTGTCGTGGCATGCTCAGACAGTTTAGCAAACCTGAGGACAGCTCTCTCCTCTGCAGGCTTCGCTTCTGTCCTTGGCCTCTTCGATGGAGAAACTGCTGAAGCATCTGAAACTTCTAGGACGGGCATGTTGGCAAAGGTTGAACAAGTTATTAACCGGACTGAAAAACTTAAAGTTTACTAAGAAGGACACAGAGCCACAGCTGACTACTACAAGCTTGAATCCCCGAAGCTTCTGCTGCAGTTTCTTGGCGGTCTGACTATTTGAATGAATTTCCCGCGCTGGAAGTTGCGCCAAATTAGCCCCGCCTCTAAAACACGTCCTTTTAAAAAGGGAGTTATCATACACCGCAAAATGCGGCGAATTTTACTAGAATAGTTTAAACAAGTTGCTACAGAACTGTCCTTACATTAATGCACAAGAAGAAAAACGCTGTCATGGAAGAATCGGCAGAAAGTAAGTCTGCTCTGTAACTATGGCGACCCTTTCGTCACAAAGTAGCTCTGAAAACCAAATTGTCGCGAGAGGCCAAGCGCCGTCATACAAGAGTTCTCGCGAGAGTCACTGATATAAACAAGTGCAGCATTCGAAAGAAAAATATAGCTAATAAAAGCAAAAGGAAATACAATTGAGAAAACACGAGACAATAAAGCCTCATTTTACTTACGCATGGCACCAGTTATAAAGCAGACGTAGTGTTGGTGTCGTTTACGCGTTCAGCACACGACAAATTAGAATCCCACATACTAAGACCAAAGCGGTCTGTTACAAAATGCTAGTCAGGCTAGCAAAGCTAATGTCAATACGCGCTTGACATATTGCTAAATGTAACGTTAGCCATCCGATTTTCTTGCTTGCCTTTGTTTTGAGCGAGCGTCTGAATATGAACGTCCCTTCCTAAGAAACGTGGAGCAGCGTCAACAATCGAAGAGCATTGTAGCCGAAGGTGCCTGAGCCTGAGCAGCGTTCGTGTCATATTTTCAGCTAACGGCTAACTGGCTAATCAGGAGCCAACGTCCTACCAGCTGACGGCACTGCACTGCACTTCCTCCTCTGTCATGCAGCTGCTCTCTCCTCACCAGAGCGTGGCAGACTCCAACGTTAAATACAGCCTGTATTTGCATAGAAATATAGATTTTTAAAAAAAAAAAACAAAAACATAGAAATGCATGTATTTATGTCATAAACAACCGGTTTGATTTTATGTGGTCTGGTTTTTAGATTAGTTTCAACATATTCTAATTGCAGAGTAGGCCTGAGACAAAGACGTGCAGTCAGGCATCTAACCATTGTATGAAGTTAACCACCAAAAACCTATTACAATCCTGTGGAAACGAAGCGTGAATGATTTGTGTTCATTGTGAAAAAGGTCACAGCTAAAATACAGCTGAAAACGGACAATTTCTGTCTCTTTTATTTCTCAAAGTGGTTGTTTTGTATTTTGTTGTTGATTCTTTGGTGTTTGGTTCTGATCCACATACCTGTAATTTACAAAATTCACATATAGCTCTATCTAATAGAATATAGAGCAGCTGTTTTATTAAATGATGGAGTGTGTGTATGTTGTGGTTAAAAAAAAGTTCCAAATAAGTGTATACATTATGGGGATAAATACATACTGGTAACTGAAATACTGAGATCTACATTATAAAATAAACAGCTCCATGAATAATATGGTGTATGTATCCACTATACATCAGATAAATACAGTCTAATGGACAGTTGTTTAAACATTAGAATAGAGAATGTTAAAGCATATAGTACATGTAAATGCATATGCAGTGGTGTGGCAGTATTAACAGCTAATTCCACAGGACATGGACCTACAGGATGTGTGTATGTCGAGCTAAAACACACAGTCTTTTGGCTGACATCATATTTACTTCCTCATAAATTAGATTTGAAGTACTTACAGCCACTTAATCTATCTGATAATAAAACAAAATCAATAACTGAAAGTCCCTGAAAAACAATTCATCTCGCTCATTCTGTAATTAGGGTTGTATTCCAATAATAATATAAACTAATGGGACGTGAAATCCATCAGTCCCTGTGTGCAGCAAGTTATTAATGGCTTTGTCCTCAAACTTGAGATAATTGCTACAGTTATATCCCAAGTCTTATATTTCAAGCCCATTACTAACTCCCACTGGGAAAAATGAACATTGCCATGCAGGACATTGACTATTAGGATTCATATTCAGTGCTCTATTCAAGACCTGCAGATACATATGACCTCTACCTCTAAACACATTTTAGTATTTATTACTAAATTAATATCTAACTGTTTCTGGCAAAGTATCCACATGACTATTTGGTCAAACCTGATCTCTCCAGACTGTTTGCCTTTCAAAACAGAGCAAAAATATTATCATTTTATCATTTATCATCATCTTAGTTCAATGTAGCAATTAGTTCATTCTTGTCAAAATGTCTCATGAACTGCTGGCATGTTTAACCTTTCAGAGCACACAGATCCCCACGTATTAGGTTGTAAAAATAACCTCAGAAAACTAGAAAAAGTGTGTAATTGAATTGCTACACAAAATTTAAATACTCAATTCAATGAGCAAGAAGGTAAAAAAAAAAAAAAAAGTACCTAAGCTTGTGTGCCCCGACAAACAATATCTGACGATATCAGCTAACAAATGACAGAGACGATTAAGAGCTGCTCAAAATGGAATTTCATATTTATTTCAGGTAATCACAATTATGTATTTAAATAGAAAGACAGAATATAGGCTAACATATACAGAAGAACTGACTTTACAGTCTTTTATTTTTCTTAATTATTCTTGACACAAAGTGTTCTGTGATAGTAAAAATATTTAAAGAGTGGAATGTGGAACAGGTAAACAGCTTAAAAGTGTATTTTACACTCAAAGAATGTTTTTTAAAAAGAATCAAACCATTGTGCATTAAAATACATATGCTGTTAATCATTTAAGAAAGGGTTCGTTCGCTCAGAAAATATCAGCCAGTGAATTCAGACATCTACTATATACATTTATTTTACAGCAGCAGCCAACGCAGTCACTCAGTGTAACCGCCGAAGGCAGCCTCGTATCTCTAACGGGGCTCTGACTGATCTGACTGAGTTAGGAAGACGTGTGATTTGACTTTGTTCGAACTCCAACTGATTTGATTTTGTTTTAATTCTATGCTAAAATAACACGAGTATAAAAACCTTCTCCTTGCTTGTCCATCGTTGCAAAGAGCTTAACCTTTGCTTTGCTCCCAACTTCACATTTAGACCAGAAATGCATTCCCTTTAGTTTGAGTAGACGTATTCACAGTGCGTTCACAGAGTGTATCACAGTACTTAAATGTTCACACTGGCAGCCACACAGTGTCGTGCAATGTGATGTTTCTTTGCTTGCGAGCTGGCAGCGACTTAAACAACAAAACAAAATATGACTGTTGGCCAGATCACAACGCGCCACAAGCTATCAAGAAACAGCACAAACCAGACAATGTGATAGAAACAGGGTTTAACTAAAAATGAATTTTCTTTTATACTTTTGTCAACTTTGCCAGTTGACCACTTCTGGTTTTTTTTCTGTTTGTTGTCTTATAATTTCTTGTCACTTCGAGTATGAACGTCCTCATTTAGACAGAACTAAAAACGCTTGCTTTACATTGTGGTGGTCGTCTGCAGGACTCAATAACATCATCCAAGGTTCTGGTACGCTTTTATGAACACGGTCCAGCTTTTCTTTCCTTTTTAGCTACCTGTGCTCAAATGTTTGACTTGCGAGCTGCTCAGGAGTAGAACGTAAGCACACTCTTGTGGTTGCCTCTAATGAGCAGAGTGGGTGGAAGGTCCTTTGTCAGAATGTCCAGCCAGGCCATGTAGAGGAAGTCAGAGACGCCCTTACGAGCAATGGGCATACTCCTGCGGGGGGGAGGGAGTATGTTATTATGTTGGACTTTTCTTTAACACACTGCATTAAACTTTGCGGCTCAGTGTTGTTAGTTTATACTTACACAACGATCAGATTAGCAGATTTGGATTTCTCCTGAAGCAGCTCATTCAGTCGTACCTGGAGGTTGGTCTGTAAAACAGCAATAGTTGGTGGATTTCAACCTCATTTTCACGTCTCTGTTTGGTCGTCAACACGTTTTTAAGTTTTACTTGTAATTATTTTAATTTAAAGGGGCTCTGTGGATCTTCTGTGTTGTGCTTGAAGCTGAACGTTAGTTTAGGTTTGTGCTGATCTCTGTAAACGGAGCGCAGAGAGGCATCGAAATGATCTATATCTAAAATCTATGAATAGATAAAGTAATTAAAATCAACAACAACAACTTGCATTTCATTTAACAGACAAATTGCAGGAGGCATAAAAGATTTTGAATAGCTGTCAGTTTCACAAGTAGGTGAAATGTCCAGAAGAGAATACATATCAAGATAATTCTAATATATTCTTAGCAAAGGTACTTTTATAAAGTAATTTACACAACAGTGATGACATGAGTGGGACCGACGTTCCTGTGAGCCACAATGGTTTTTTTTCTAACTTACCAAGAAACAGAAACTGACACACCCTCTCTAACCAGGAAAACATTAAAGACCCCTGGTTTAATGCACCGACCTCAAACCAAATTATTATGTAGTCATGTCTACGCTGTATATAAAATGTCTTAATTTGGTGGTCTTACCTTCTCCTCGAAGGTGCTCAGCTCTTCATCAGTGATTTTCCAGGGAGCAGAGTCTTTAGACTCCTCATGCAGACGGAAAGGCTCAATCATGTCGTCCAACTTCCTCAAGCTGGAGGAAGCAGATAAGAACATTAGCTGAATGTGGAAAATATTCACTTTTGAGAATCATATAATATGCAGATTCTATTAGGTGATTACATTTTACTATTACTGTCGCACCTTCCGGGCTGCTGTCGCTAATGTCACTGGAAATAAAATGTAGTTACCTGTCGGCACGGGGCGGGATATGGATGTCGTCAATGACATTAATGTCTGTGCAGTTAATCCTGAATTTCTGCAGCAGAGACTTCATCCTGCAAAACGCATCACACACTGATTAACTTTCATGTAAATGTTGGTAATTATCTTCAGTTAATGCTAAATATCATCTCCTGTGAAGTGATGTTCAGTGTTGGCTCATGAATTTTAATTAATTTGCTCAATCTAACTTCCTCCCATTAAGCTGTAATTGATATGGAAGCATTAATTTGTTTTTTTTTTTACTCACTCCTGTTTATCCAGATCACTGCGTCCAGGCTGTCCTGCGATGAAGATTCTTAATTTACTGTCTTTCCACTTCTTCCTGGTGGTGAGGATGTAGGGGAGCAGCAGGGTAAGACCTGAGAGAGGAGGGGTGCAATTCTATTTAAAAACCAATCAATCCAGTTGTTTTTATCACACAAAGTCTGTATATTTATATATTCACATTTGTCTTTGCACCTGTCAGTTTATCTTTCCATCACCTGGGGAGTCTAAAATTAAAGGGACAGTTCACCCCAAAACCAAATTACATATCTTTCCTCATACCTGTCGTGCCTCTTTATCTATTTAGATTGTTTTGGTGTTAATTTTGCAGATATCGGCTGTGAAGATCTCCTGTGGCATGTGGTGATCAAAGCGAAGAAAGAACGCGTTTGAAAAACTCAGCAGCAGTGTCTCTCTCCAGAAATCATGACCTAGTTCCTTATGATAATCCACAGAGCTTGTTGTGAACAGTTTCATGTAGGAAGTATTTTTCTTCCTAACAAACTACAGCCGACAGGCTGTTTTGGAAGCTCAGTATGTAAGCTAGTTTAGTTTACTAGTGTCTCGTAGATGAGTGGCTGGACGCATGCTTCCTCCTACACGACGATACAGAAAGAAAATAGTTCCCATATGAAAGTGCTCACAACAATGTCTTTGGGTTATCTATCTAGTTCCATTTAGGGGTGTCGCTGATAACTGGTATTGGCAATACTCACCATATTCATGAAGCCAAATATTGATATTGTTTTAACAATGGACATATGATAATAAATAATCTTGTGCCTCTTAAATCTTTTATGTTTCCATTTGTTCTCGCTTTATTAATGCGCCTTAACACCGGCTGCCAAACGCCACACAGCATAAAAAGAAGGAAAAGCTGCAGTAACAGTTAACTGTTAGCTAGCTGCTGTGTGGCTGCTACTATTCACTTCCACTGACAATAGTCATGTGGAAACGTTTATCGTTACACAGACTCTCTCTCCACCTCCCTGCACTCGTGTAGCGACTGTTATTCATTTGACATAAACCAGATAAACCACACAAAAAACAAAGTTAAGATTAATTTGACTGAGGGCATGTTTTTTTTTTCATTTGAATATATAAAATGCATTCATATGGTTATTGTGAATTATTTGGGCTACAAAAATTGTCCATTTGAAAGTTCCATTATTATCCAGAGAAGGCAGACATCTCTATCTCCCAAAAAAACATCCAGATGGATAAACAGCAGTACAGGTAAAAGAAAAATATAGCCTTTATTATTTTTTTATTTTGGGGTGTATTGTCCCTTTAAAGCTCTTCCATTACATAGTATTGGACAGATGAAGCTTTGGCCAGAATACAATTAATAAGATTTTTGTGGCCATTGACTCAACAAGACATGATTTCAAAAGTCAAGATTTTATTTTAAAAAGTTGTTCTTAAAAAAAGTATTCATAAGAATGTTATCTTTGTGTGTGGCCTCATTTAGAGGAACTGTTCAGTGTTGTTTGCATTAACGACTTGTAGTTTGCTATCTTTTTTCTCCTTTATTGTGTTTCTTTTAATGTTCAGGTATCGTTTTCTTCATTTGTCTGCATTAGCATCCAGGAGAACATTATGTGTCTCCGTGCACGTATCTGTTAAAATCTATAAGAGCGGTACACAGGAGCAGGCCGCCCGAGGGAACCAACACCTACCTCCATCGTCAAACAGCCACCACACATCAATGGTGCCTTTAGGCTGTTTCTTCTTGAATTGAGCACTGGCCTCCAACAGCTTCTCATTCATCTTGGCAACTTGCGGGGTCGGCGGGGCGCAGACTGATACTGAAAAAGAGAGAAAAAGATAGAAGCAATGAGAACTGGATGTGCGACAGGAACAGTAGGAGGGGATGTAATTCACTGAGCGAGTGTGGAGATTTAAGTTGGATGGGAAAACTAGCGCAAATCAACATTAAGAGCTGGCTCTACATCAGCAGGAACAGCCATCTCTCAGGTTTAATGTTCCAGTGAGTGGGATTCAGATTGCATACTAACGACCATCGCAGTCCTGCCAAAACACAGCTCAGTCGTGTGTGTGTGTGTGTGTGTGTGTGTGTGTGTGTGTGTGTGTGGTGTAGAGACACGGACAGATCGAGTGAGAGGCTGCAAGCACCCTCTGCTGTCTGGGTTAAAGGACTGCTCTTAAGAGATGCTCTCCAAACTGGAACGAAAGGGACCATATTATTGGATTACACCCTCAGAGTCATCTTTAGTGGGAGCGCTTGATTCAATTATATCTCAATGGGAGTGTGGAGACGTTTCCAAAAAGAGATGTGTGTTATTGGCTTCATTCGTTAAATGTATGTTATCTCAGTGGAAAGATGAGTGTGCGGAGGAGCGGGAGACGGATATGCTCATCACGCTTTCACACTGTCGTGTAAGATTAAAACAGACAGAAATAACTTCTGGAGAAATAGCGTACCTCTGGTGGCGAGCACATGCGTCGAGGATTTCCTGGACTTCCTGAACATTCCTTTCTTCCCTCCGTTTGGCATCATCTCACTCTCCAGCGCCTGTTGCTCCCTTGCTGCTTTCAGCATCTCCACTGAAAGACAGAGTCAGATTTCCACTTTATTATTAAACATGTAATCACTATGAATATGAGTGGCATTATGATGATCCTCAGTAACACTTTGAATTAAGGTCCCTGTAATAAGCCTCAGTTAATAGGTAATGGGGCCCTTATGAGCTCTTACTGTTTATAAGATTATAAAACATTTATAAGTACTTTTAAGAAGCCTAAACAGTAACAGTTGGTAGATGCTTAAGAAGTTCATAAAAAAAATTTCTTAAAATTACTGGTAGTAGTTAACTATTGTGACATTGCTAAACCATTTTGTTACTTTATTAAGAACAATACGTCATTTATCATGCATTTAATACTCTAATCAAGGCTCCTATGGGAACTTTTACAGAGAAGTGGCAGGCATTTTGTCAAATCTGCTGCATCGTATTTTCTGAAGGTTGATCTCGGGGGTCGCACCAACGTCAATGACTATTGAGAAGCAAACGGGCACAGACTCTCTGAGGGCAGTGCCGCAACGCGGATGTATGAATGAAGACTGGACAGCACTTTATTCCAGAGGGGCAAAGTATTCTGCGTTGTTTCCTGAGAATTAAAATTAAGAGCATTTTGCTATTTTCATTTTCTAGAAGTCACCAGAAAGTAGGAAACAAAATCTCTGAAACTCATTTTGTAGTGTAGTGCACCCCCAGACGAGCGACTTTAAAGCGAGTACAATACTTTATGAATGTTAATACGGGTTTTATAATGCTCTTAGTAACGTTGTTCATTTTTAAGATTATTTTTATTGGCCTTTAAGAAAGATAGCACAGTTCTGGATATCAAGGACTCTTACAATTTAACAATAGAGGTGTTAATTGTGCTATTATTGACACTGACACTATCTCGCTCAAGGGTACTTCGTCATGCAGCCGGGAGGTTTGAACCAGCGACTACTGTATGACCCGCTCTACCTCCTGAGCTACAGCTGCCCATTATCTTTGTTATCGTGAGGATTTCTGCAGAGGCACAGCAGTAAACTGGTAGTTGTTTTAGCATCCTAACTATCTGACCTTAATACACTCCTGTAATCTACAGGACAGAGTATCTCGTCTTATCGGCGTTATTTTCTCTTATCAGTTCCTGTGGCTTGTTGACCGCAGCAGCGCAGCTTTAAAAGGCGACTACTTTTGCTGTTCTCTCGGTAGTTCAGTTCAGGTTGACCTGAATATCTTAAAAACACATTTACAAATGGCACAAATGATTTCTCTCATATACATGTGTGTTAAATGCATTCATTATTATTGTTATTATTGTATCTTATTTATTTATTTTTTTTGCTGCATTGTATCAATCTTTGCTGCTTTATTCATTTCATGCTACAGTTTTAAGGCCACATACTTCCTGTTGTTGTGCTCCTACCTAACCTACACTGATACAGGAGTATTTTATAGCACACAGAAGTTTTCATACTGACCTTCTGCCTCGACAAGGTGCGACACATCGAGTCCATGGTCCATCCTCAGAATCAGTGTCCCGTACTCAAAGTCAAACGCATCGCTGTCAAAAGGGAAAAGAGACTCAGGACACCAGTTCAACATACAGATCTCCAATTTATGTTAATTGCATGAGTGCATAATTTTCATGTGTGCTTATATGTGTTAATTTGTGACTTACTGCAGTATTCCCACATAAGTCTGCACTCCCTCTGTGCCTGCAGTCCTCCAGTTTCTCTTGAAGCCGATCATTAATGTGTTCGGCTTCATACGGCCGAGACCAGAAGCCTGTGGGGAAAAGCAGGACATGCACTGCATAAAGATTCAAATTCACCCAAATCAGATAATTGAAGCAACACAGGCACCATGTCACCCTGCGGTTGTAAAACCTGGTGTGCCCATTAACTGAAAAAGAGAAAAAAAGAAAATGTCCCTAAAGTTTCGAAACGTCCTCAGACCAGAAGTCTGTGAAGCTGTTTTACTGCCAGGAATTATGACTGGATCACTCAGCAGATCTCACTGTGTCTGCGGGGACTCATCCAGTGCAGTGTTAATCAATTATAGCTTTTAATCTGCTGTGCCGTTTGAAGTAAGCAATCCTGACAATAAACCGGGGCCTTATCTCCAACGTGCGATAGCCAGAGACATAACACTGTTTTCCTGCTCCTCATTAACTCTCCCCTCTTCTTCCTCCTGCACCAATGTTCCAGCCAGATCAGGTTCAAGAGTCATAACACGGCAATAGATACTCGCTGCAGTGTTGAAAACTGCCGTTTCCCTCTGATCAAAACTCCCAGGTTAAACACGAGTGCTTCTGGGTTAGCCGGTTTGTTTTTGAGGGACTGTTTGGTGAATGGTGACCACACTGACCTGCAGCAGGCACTCTGCACCTTGCCTGAACTCCTCACAGGCCACAGCAGCGTAAAATGCCTTGCGTTTGTTCTTCCTCAGCCACAGCTGGTTCCTCTCCATGCCGGAGTTCATCTCTTCCAAGGCCTCTGATCTCGGGCCCTGAAGACATCACAAACAAACAGCTGTGTGTGAGTATTTGTGTGTGTGTGTTTGAGAGTAAGAGACATCTTACATGCACCTTTTTTATATTCAGGGGACACAAATGAACCCAAACTTTTGTCTCAGGTGTCCAGACAGTTGGCATTTCGCTCATCCCTGCTTGATATTCACCTAAATATCCACAGCGCGTGAGGTCTGCACTCTGCATGATTTAAATTTGCCTGATGTGCAAATCTTGACTTAAATAGAAGGTTGATCTTTAAATAAAGACTTGGGGAAGACGAACTGCCCTGCCTTGCTTATTGCCATCGTTGTGCATTTGCAAATTACAATATAACCTTACCACAAAGACTTCACAGGTGAGACACAGTCCATAGTTCTTACAGAAGGAGTGAGCCAGGTCGAGGAGAGCCGGTCTGTTCCGGGCTCCACCTGTCAGTGCTAAGATCTGAGGCCTGAGGAACAAACAAGAATATGTTACATTTAAAATGTCTCAGGTTTTTATATTTCATACTGTTAGAGAGACAGTTCACCCCAAGAACCAAAAACTTCTCTGTAGAGCTCTTTACACATCTAGATTGTTTTGTTGTGAGTTGTAGAGTTTTGAAGATATCGTCTGAAGAATTGTGTGTCTTCTCTTTATTATAATGGCACTCAGTCTGTTAGTCAACTGAGCTAACCACACTAGTAAATGTTACAGCTCAGCCGAGAAGGATGCAAAAATATTGACACACTATCATGAGTGCACTCCTCTTCCATTAGTGATGGAATGATGCTCACTTCCTTCTGCGCAGAGGTACAGAAAGAAAATAGTTCCTATATGAAACAGAAAGGCCTGTTGATTATATTGAGTAACCAGGTCATGATTTCTGGAAAGAGACATAGTTGTTGAGTTTTTCAAAAGTATCATTTGTAGTGCTTCAGGCGCCACAAACTGATGCAACCAATACTAAAACAATCTCGATGGGTAAATAGCACAACAGCTAAGAGGAAACATATACGTCTTTGATTTTGGGGTGAATTGTCCCTTTAAGGCCTTTTTTTTTTTTTTTTGTAAAACTTGTTTTGTTTTGAAATTTTACCTGAAGTTCTTGACGTGATCATCGACACCAGACAGAGACAGAGCGTTACCGACTGCACTCACAAACGTCACCGCCTGCGTGGACGAACCCCAGTTGACATCTGGAGAGAAGAGAAGAGGTCTAACAGGTTAGTTCAACCGCTCAGGCATCATGAACGTACTTCCAAACACGTCCACGCAGCTCACCTGGCTTCTTGACTGTGACATAGATGTAGAGGAGGATTTCAATGCCGTATGTGAGGAGAGCGGCCCACCAGTTGATGACAAACATGACGACACAGCACAGCAATGCACCCATCAGGGACAGCCACATGTTGTAGTATTTATACGCTGGTCTCCAACCTGGGAAACAACATCACAGAGGAAACACCACATTCATAACTGCACACTGTTGGACAAGTGATGGGAAATGAATTGTAAGGGACAGCTACGTATGTTCCCACATGTGGTAAAAAGCCAGTTACATATGACTGTATGTAATTTACATGAGGAAATATTCATTCATAGGTAACAAAAAAAGCCACTTCAGTTCACATGTGACATTTCTTTATTGCTCACATGTGAAAATGAGTGCAAATGTTAAATTCACATGATAAGAATGAAAATGTAAGTAAAATGTCATGAAAATGAGAATGAAAAAATTTCATTTCACATTCATATAAGACAAAGCCAATTACAAAAGGTTCAGCTGACATCTTACATTTGTGTCTTTAATCAGTTTAGATCAGTTGTGAAAGACTCTGCTGCACATTGTGAAATTGTGATTTTCACGTGTACAGCAAATTCCACATGTGAGTAGAGACCGACCTGGAGACTTGGCGTAGGATGCATGGAAGCAGGAGAAGTTGATGAGAGCATACGATGCGAGGAAGAAGTTTGAGATGATGGGAGCGATGGTATCCAGGTCACCTAAGGAGGAAAAAATAAAGCCTCAGGCAAATTGATAAAACTCATATTCTGCTAATAAAGCCAGTAAACAGTCACCAGTTGTTTGTTGGTAATACAAGGTTTTAGTTGTTGTACAACTGTTAAGATGTTACGGCCATGCCGTGATAAACAGCTGAACTAACCAACGAGAATGAAGGCCACAGATATAAGGAATGTGAGGACGTAGCCACGGATTGGCTCATTGTTTTTGCCGTATCCCTTGGCAAAGAAGTGCAGGATCTTGTAGATGTTGTCTTGACACAGAGCCTGAGGCGAGACAGAGCTTGCATTTAAAAAAAAAAAAAAAAGTTTTGTTTTTGTTTTCGGCAGTTGTATCTCAGAGCTGTGCATTTCTTACCGACCTGGAAAACTTTGGGTGCACTGACGAGGGAAGCCAGGGCTGATGAAAGGGTGGCTGAGAAGGTTCCAGCAATAATCAGGGGACCAAAGCCAGACACCATGGTCATCACCTGAACCAGAGGTGAGTAGAGAGGAGCATTAAAGATGGAAAAAGAGACACTCTTCTTCCGTGTGGATGAGACTGAGTGAGGCTGTGTACCTGAACGTTGTTACTCAGGCCAAATTTGCATTTTGTCTCTGCACAGGAGGAGAAATTATAGCCGAGCTCACAAGCTGCTATTGATGGACCGGTGCATGGTACTCCAGGAGTAACAGTGTCATTAATGTTTCCAGTGGCATCACGGACAACAGTGGCAGCTGATTCGTTAGAGACAAAAACAGATGCGTTGCTGAGGATGCACTTTGTCTAACCTTACAGAAATATGACGAAATGTCTTCTTGTGAAAAACACAAATGCAAAATCAGTGAAGTACCCAGAAGAGATGTCATGGATTACTGTACTTACAGACACACAGGGCGATACCCAGGTAGGTGAGACCCGTTATCAGGATGGCCAGCAGGGTACCTTTAGGGATAGCTGCCTGGGGGTCCTGTAAAACAACATCTGTGATTAAACAAACCACATTCTAGAAGAAAATAGTTTAAGTAGTAAAGATAAAGATTCAAAAATGTTAATCACTGAATACATTTTAGTAAAAACAGCTTCCAAAAATGATGCCATAATTGAATAAGTGTTTTGACAACAGTGGTTTACTTGTTTATCTTTTCAGTAATAAAGTGTATGAAATGTTACCCGCAGGTCTCCAGAGATGTTGGCTCCAGCCAGGATGCCGGTCGCAGCAGGGAAGAAGATGGCGAACACTGAAAAGAAGGTCTCACCTTCTCGAAAATCTGGAGTAAAATTCTCTAAGAATATTTTCGCTGAGAAAAAGAGAGTGAGAGAGGGAAGATAAATGAAGGGGAGAAAGAGAATTTAGGTGAACGGTAAGGTTGTGAACGACTCAAATCTTCAAGTTTTTTTTTTTTTTTAGTTAAAGGAGCTGTTCACTCAAAAATGAAAACTGAAGAGGAAAGTGTGTCGCAACATTCTCCTAAACAACTGAAGTAGATGGGGACTTAAAGTGGCTCCATGTATGTTTTCCAGCACTATCCAAGTTTCCCAAATTGCTTTGAAAAGATGCTTTTTACAACGCTCAGTGGGCTTTTAGACAGGCGGCTACATTGAAGATTTTGGCTACAAAGGGTGTAAAATAACATTTTTTCAAATCAATTTGGGATCTCAGGACTTCTGGAGCCTTTTTTTTTTAAATTTTTGAGTCATTTTATTGTTTTAAAACAAGTGCAACGCTTTTTTTCCACAACTGTTTCGTCATCAATAAAACTAGATAATGACTGAATTTTCACTTTTGGGTGAACTGTTCCTTTGAGGATCCTTTTAAATGTCTTACAGTTATAATTGAAGATGCCTCTGGATTTCTTGGAGTCTGTCACAGGAATGAACGTTCCCACAATCACGTTCACTATGGCCACCAGCAGGATAACGAGCAGAATGATCTGTGCCTGTGGGGACAAAAGAATTAAAGGGATTAAAATTATGGTTGGACCACAACGAGGATAGAGATTGGCGAGCAACCAGCATACTGTTCTCACCTTGGCTTCCCATTCCATTCCTGCAACTGATATGGCCAACAGCAGCACCACTGTGATACAGCCAATGATTCTGATGTCATTGACTTCATCCACCATGATGGCAGCGTTATCCTGAGTGTAGAGGAAGAGGCACAGGTGAGTTATAGAACAAGTACTGATATTTACGGAATATATTAAAAATACATTGCAGCATATATTTGATAGTGCTTGTCAATATTTTGTCAATATATTGGCTTAATATAACAAAGTGGAATGAATGTATATTTTGATAAAACATTGGTAATATCTACTGAAATGTATTTTCAAAAAAAAGGTTTTTTTTAAAAAGCATGCGAGGCAGCACAACCCCAGCCAGCTGCGGCTCCTGGCCCGCTACACCTGGCTGTAGCTAGCTACTGTTTGGTAACTAGCATTCAGAGCTGGAATATTTTGGAAGATATTTATCTTACTCTGTGAATTGAGGATTTACTTTAACCAGACCAAAGGTTACTGTCAAACCAAGACTGTGTTGATTGCCTTAATTTAGTTTATATCCAGTAGTAACTGTGTTTTGCGATGACCTAACAATCAGTGGGGATCGAAAGTCTACAGGCAGCCGCCTACCTTTTCTAAAAGACGGACACTTTAATTCAAAAGGTGTACAGCTGTATCTTTCTGTTTGTTAAGGAAAAACAGATGTAAGCCTTATTGCTTTATGACATTTTGTGAATTTATGTTATTATTGTTAGACTAAAAATCAATAGACTGTGTGAAAAATAGCAGAGTGCTGGCGGCGTATACAGTGTGTATTATATTGGACTATCACCTCTTGTAGTGCAAAGTAGTATTGCGGGACAGGCTAGCTGGTTAGCATGCTAACTTAAGCAGAAATCTCTGCAACACAGTAGGTAGAGGTCTTTGGCATAATGTCAAAACTTTAGTTTCTTCACACCCTGCTGACACTGTGTGTTGATCTTTTTTTTTAATGTTTTAAACATACAGTGTTTTTATAAACTGCTTCTTTAAAGTATATTTAGCATAATTCACTAGATAATATATTTTTGGAAAACAGATGGTAATATTTCTATAATCTATGAAGAAGGTCAATAACTGGTATATTTGTAAATATTGAGAGAGTATATAATTTGATTTATTCAGTAATACATTGCAAGCACATTATTAAATAAATGTTTTTAATACATATGACAGTGATTTCAGTGTCAATACAAGGTGGAAATATTGTAATGACACTGTATAATTGCATACATGATAAACATCAGGGTTAGATATACTGGACTGAGACATTTCCACACTTCCTGCTACAGCCACCTGATCATCATGACATCACACACCTTGAGCAGGTCGACCACAGTCTCAGCGAATCCCACCACGTACATGGCTACAGCCACCGCGTTGGCGAAGGCAAAAATCAGACCGATCGACCCGCCAAACTCTGGTCCCAAACTTCGAGATATCAGGTAGTAGGCTCCTCCTGAAAATGACAGAAGGAACAGATGGTGGATGATTAATCACCCCGTCATTGATTCATTGATCTGATGTCAGGACAGGTTCAGCAGCCTGGCTGTAAAACAGAGAAAAGGCTTCAAGAGGTGACATTCAGGTGCAGATTTAAGCCCTGTGTCTTTATCTACACGGAGTGTCCTCTGGGTCAATCCATTCTCTCGGTGAAAGATTTTATGTCAGGACGAGTGTGTGTTATCTCAGGCTGTATGCATTCATAAATAATGTTTAAACTGGCCGCAGTGGCTGTGTTTATGAGTATCTTGTCTTACCTCCTCTGACCACACCGTTAGTGCAGATTGCAGACATGGAGAGACCAGTGATGGTGGTGACCACACAGCTGAGAATAATAACCACGATTCCCAGACCTGCAACGTGCACACACACACACACACACACACACACACACAGAACAGCTCAAAATATCTGTTTTTGAATGATGACATACTCAGGCATTATATTTAAGCAATCTGTCATGAAGCATTCTGACTGTGAAATGAAACCCTCCTCCTCACAGTCACCTTTAAACACAGACAGAGAGTCAGACTCCCAGAGGAGCCTGTGGGCTGTAACCTACAGCCGGCTGCTCTACCTGCTCTCCCTGCAGCTTTTTCTGCTTCTCAAAACCATTTAGTTACGCCGCCTGAACAGAAGCTGCTGCCGATCGATAGGTTCTTAAGCAATGAACACACTCATGAAGCCATTTACACAATTTCCCCTTTTTTCCCTGCCCCTCTCTCTCACCCACACACACATACACACGCACGCACGCACGCACACACACACACACACACACACACACACACACGCACTGCTCATTTGGCTCTCAAAAAAGTCCTTCAGCAAGTTTAGATCATTAAAGGACCTCAGAAAAGGCTCGTTCAGTGGAATCTGCCCCAATTCAATCTCTCCCTAATGACTGGAGGACTGTATAATCCTTTAATTGTCCAGAATCACTGGTAGCAGCACCCTCATCTGTCTCAAAAGACATGTAGGATGTGTCAGGCCGGGTTGCCTCAATCAAGTTCACTTTGTTTGTAGCACATACAGAATCTGGAGGGGAAGAAAAGGAAATACAACCCCGACTCACCCCAGCCTGAGTTGCCAAAGATCCAGGACAGACGGATGAACAACATGACACCCCAGATGTTCAGCATGCATCTCACCTGTGGACGAGAAGAACAATTTCAATTTAAAAGTCCTCAGCTTGAGACATGATTTCCATTGTTGTAAAACATACCATAGTACCATAAAGATATTGTGTTAAAAACATGACTTGAAAGTCACACATACAAATAGTACTTGAGTAAAAGTCTTCCTGATACTACCTGATATTAATAGAACAGAATTACTTTATTGATCCCAGACTGGGAAATTATTTAAGTCTAATTTATCTAAATACTTCAGTGCAAGGAAAATAGTAAGTAAAATACTAATTATTTACATGCATGTATTAATGGGTCGACTAATGATCTAATCTGATATTCAGCATTTTTTTCTGATAATGGGATTCAGTGAAATTTGTATTTTTTAATCTGATTGCCAATACAATAACATGGCTCCGATGCAGCATGTAATCTGCAGAGTAACTATTAACTAAAGTTCTAATCTAAATGTATGAGTAAAAAGTCCGTAGAGTGGACCTTTCACTGTTGTAAAAACTACCCCAAACTCATACTTGAGTAAAAGTATTGTGTAAAATATTGCTTTGGGAAAAAAATAATTTATTTATTTCTGTATTTATTTATATTGTTTAAATCTCATTGGCAATAAGATGAATCAATTTAAAAAAAAATCTGTTATTTGGCTCTGATACAATCTGCAAAGTAACTAGTAACTGACGTTATCAAGTAAAGGCAGCATGATATTTACCTCCAAAATGTAGTGTAGTGGAAGTGTGTAGTAGCAGAAAATCGAAATACTCAATTAAAGTACAAGTACCTCACGTTATAAGTAATAAATGTATGGAATAATGTACTTAGTTACATTTAATCACTGATGAGTTCTCATAATGTAAAGTGGGCGACAGACAGGCAGTGATGTCAAACTGAAATGTGCGACTGGGTTTAACAAAATATTAGGGGTCTTTTTTAAATCTAAGTCTAACAATAAGAATCCCTCCTGGATCCTGATCTTAAAAGTCCCACTTGGCCCTGCTGTGTTATTGAACCACATGGAGCCTCCTCCTGCCCAGGCCACAGCTATGTAGAGTGACCCCGTTTCTATAGAGCAGAGGGAGCCCGCCATGACCCAACATAACTCACCAGGACGCCCCTTATCCAGCCAAACTTTACGCCTCCTTCTTTGGGAACGGCAGACTCCAGATCGGGGTCACAGGGCGTCCCGCTACTCCCCTCGCCATCATCCTCCACAGTGTCTGGCACAGAGATCTCTCCATTCTGGTGGGAAATGTAGATGTTAATACAATGGAAAGAAAACATGATCACGCACTGGGATATATTCATATTTGATGCAAAAGAGCACCATTAGTAAAACATTGTGCC
This sequence comes from Acanthopagrus latus, assembly GCF_904848185.1. Lineage (NCBI taxonomy): Eukaryota > Metazoa > Chordata > Actinopteri > Spariformes > Sparidae > Acanthopagrus > Acanthopagrus latus. Next base: position 4,367,388 of record NC_051042.1, on the reverse strand, counting down.
TTCCGGTGCAAAGTGTTTTCTGTCCTCTAATGTAGAGATGTGTGTTTGACTTTCTCCTGCAAGAGTGAGAGGAGGCCGTGGCGGTTTTGATTTGGGTGAAGCTTGAAAAGCATCTGCAGAATCATTACACCGCTGTGTGTCTGTCCTTGTAAAGTGAAGAGAGAAATGTTAAAACCTCATTTTAACTTTCCCATTAAGATGAAAATCGACTGTTGAAAGACTCTCCCTACACCCTGACATCTGATTTAAGGAGAGCACTCGGATATGTTTTATAGTCATTTACTTAGAGACAGAGATTTGGACAAAAGTGAGGATCGCAGCAACAAACTGTGAGTCAGCGGTTTTTAGTCTTCCATGATTAATTTGGAGTTTCTTGTGGATCACTGCTTCTTGGTGAAATGTTTCAAGATCTTTCTGTCAAGCTGCTGATGACTGGGTGATAGATGACCTTACGCTTTCACACTTCGTCTTGCACTCGGTCTTACACTGGAACGACACCTAATTTCTTTCATTTCCCGCAGCGGAGGGCTTCCGACAGGTCTGTCCCGTTTTTGTCAGTTCAGAAGCGCTAACCTAGGTTCAACCTATAAAACTCTAATGACCTATAACCCAGTCTCTTTTGCAACACAGGGCAATATAATGGCCTAGTAAAAAGCACTAAAAACGGTTAAGTGTGTCAAGTTTGATGATGGCTGTTGTGGTCCAGAAATAACTTTCAGTGTCCTTTTTAGGCAGAGATTTATGACTGAACTGTGGACGCTGAGCATTATGATGTTAGAATGATTAAACAACTGTAAAATATCTCATTTTGCACTCTTTGGAGTCTTGAACCTGAGCGAATGGACTGCGTTGCACAGGAGTGGAACGGAGACGGCAGTGACAGAGTCAGCGACTTGAATTTGGGACACAAGGACAAAAACAGGCAAAAAAAAGCCCCACTTTGGTGGTGAAGGTGAGGTGAAGGACACACATGCCTAATGAAGGAAGGAAAGTGTGCAGACTATTCAAGGGAAATCAGAAACAGACGAAGAGAACATAAGCAACATGCGCTCACCTTCTGAAACACTTCGTGGAGCTCCTGCAGGGACGGTCGCACAGCCCGGTGTCCACTCACACTGCCTGCGTTGCGATAGAAGTCGATGTTGGGCACTCGGTCCAACGTGTCATGACCGAAGGCGCTGACCACCGAGGGCCGGACCGCCCGGCTGGTCTCCTCGTAGTGAGGAGGTTCATCCAGAGTGGAGTCGTAAGCATTGTTAACATGCTCCCCTCCGTTAGATTTGGATCTCTCCATCAGGAATTCTGGAGGAGACTCTCAGATTTTCAAGGATAAAACCCCAATGTAGTTCTTAAGTCTTCTGTCATCCAACAATAAAGAGCAGAGCATCAACTGGCAGGGCGATCCTTGTTTAGTGACATATAGACTAGGATAGGATTAGCTTTATAGAGATCTCCGCTCTGAGCTCCTTGCATGTAAGCTTGGTTCGTCTCAGACGGCCTACCTTTATACCCAGTGTCCCGGGGTTATACCATGGCTGCCAGTCATTGGCTAACTCTTTGGATCAACCCTCACAAAACTGACAGAGGGTTGTCAGATATGTCCTTGCTCCATCCCAGGGGACACAAAGGCATTGCTTAACGATTAACCAAGTCTTAAATGCCGAACGAGAGATAAAGGCGCTCATTGCCTGAGTTCTGGAGAATTGATTACTAATATTGTTGTGTGAAGTGCAGGGTAACAGCACATGTTGTTCTGTGTCTGCAGTTTATGGGGCTGTAGACGGTATTTCCTCAGACCAGTAGGCCCTTTTGGATGAATCATCGGGAGACATCCACATGGACACTAATTTAACCAAGACGGAAAAGTTTCAAGGTTACAGACACTTGATGATGTATATGACTGTGGTGGAAAATTCTTAAGATAATATCAATCTCATATCACACATAAGCAGTAGGATATAATTAATAGAAGTAGTGTGATAACGAGGGAAATCCATCCTCTGGTGATGAAGCTATTGGGTAACTAATCTGATAAATGTTATCTCTAATGATTCTGTTTGCCACAAAGTTGGCGGTAGCACACAAGAAACAGCCATACTCGTGAGGAAAATGAGAGTTAATACGAGACCATGAATTACAGGAATACGCCGGCGGCACTTCTCTAAAGCCACCTGACTTCTGAAGTGCCTTTAAAAGACCTCTTAACAGGTAAACTTCCTTATTACTGATACACCTCCATGATTTATGCGCATAGTGAAAGGCAGGCTAATGGAAATCTGACCTTGGCTGTATCGCAGGCTGGGGGGAAAAAAGCAGCACGTGTTTTCATGTGCAGATCGAAAGGAAACAATCAATTGCACCAGTCTTATCTGATTGGGAACACGGCGGTTCAAAGTTGGTGCGTTTTTTGCTCAAAAAATAATCTGAGTCATGCCGGAGAAAGAAAACTTTCCACACGGGGATGTATAACAATAAAACTCTTCCCCTCTGCCTCTGTCTCGCCTCTGCGTCTTGTTTGTTTAGGTCTCGTCTCATGCGACACTGCAGTTGTCTTGGTGCAGTTCAGGATCCTCAGGCCCTGCTCGCTCTCCCACAGTCCGGACTCCAGATTAAGGTGATTCCCTTTTATCATCTGCTTTGCTTGAGAAAATTCACAGTATGCAGTGTTCCTCAGAGAACTGCTGAACCTATAGGGCGAGTTCGCGGCAGCAGGCGCATATGCTCTGATTTGGACAGAACAAGGGGATCTGCACTCAAATGAATGTCCAAAGGGCTCAGAAGAGGCAGAAAACAACCCTGTGTGGCATTTATTGAACCACTGCAACGTTAAAAGCGTTATTAAGTGTAGATATGAGCAGACAGGATCCCTGATAAGACGTCTTAAAGAGCTGCAATAAATGAAGGGGCAGGTAAACCCTGCGGCTAATATCAGCTCCAGTCAAAAATAAAATCAGTCAGAAATTAAATGACCTCTGGGTGGGAAGTAACAAAGTACAAATATGTTAATGGACTTGTAGATCTTCTGACAACTTTCGGCTTTTCCTCCCAACAGGTTTGTTACTTTAGTTGTAAGACATTTGAGGGAAATAAGTGATCATTTTGATTTTGCGTCATAGCACGCTACCTTCCCAACATCACAAGACTGATTTCAACATTTATATATTTAGTACATTTAGTATATTTATGTAGAAATCTGAAGTACCCATTACTTATTAAACAAATAAGATATGGATTTAAACTGCAATCTTCATGGAATTTATTTTACCCACTGATCTCATTAGGTTTCAAACAAGAGAAGTTAGAGTGAAAACAAAAGGGAGTTTTAATGAGAAGGATCTCTGTGTGGAGGGTTAATGGCTGCTCTGCGCTATAATCCTGCAGAGACCAAATCAAATCAACCCAAAAATAGAAAGAGAAGAACTACCTCATGCAGTAAAACTTTCACATCTATCATACAGATCCTCAGGCTCTGCTAACTATCCCACAGTCTGGACTCAATACGCCAGCGATACTTCTGGACTGTCAGAGCTGTTGGACCGTGGCCCGCACTGTCAGAGGCGCTTTCCTAAGACAGCCCTTATAATACATGCATATACAATCGTCCTCCAACAATGTTTCACTGAAGTAAATCTACTGTAAAAACTCTCCTGCATATAATTCTCTAAAAATATTTGGCAAAATGTTAAACCCACTTTGTTGTGAATCATTTCAAAGATTTCATTGTTGACGTTTAAATCTCTTCACAGTCTGGTACCAAGACACCTCACTCAGCTCCTAGTCTCATATGTGCCAAGCCATAACTTGAAGTCCTCAAATATAGCTCCGCTGGTTGTCCGAAAGTCTAGTTAGGTGACTAACGGCGACCTGGCCCTCACTGTAAATGCCCCCAGACTCTGAACAGCTTGCCCGCGGACCTCCGGTTGGCTACACTTTAAAAATCACATTAAAAAGCTCATCTTTTTTCATAAAAGTGCATTTTAAATTAGAAGGCCTCCGGTTGGTCAAGTAAATTCTCCAGTCTTTCTTGGCTCAGTGTTTGGTTATAGATGTTGTCTGTCATTGTTTTGGCATTACCGATTTTTATGTTTTTAATTTGGTGTTGGTGTTGTGTATTTGCATCATTTCACTTTATTTCCCTATACAAGCACCTTGTCCCCTTGTTTAGAACAGTGGAAATAAATAAAGTATATAAAGTATATATATAGTATATATATTGTATAAATAAAGATTCTTATTCCTATCGTTTGTTTTAATTTGTTAATTTTGAATATTAATGTGTGATATTTCCTTAGTCACTAAGTCAAATCGATTGCTTGCCATGAGTTTATCTTTTCTTTAAGTCTCTACTGGAGTCAGGAACGCAGGTAGAAATGGTGCTGGGCTGCAATAATTCTTCATTTTCCTGCAAGATTTTGTGTCTGGTGGGAGACAGGATTGCATCGTGAAGTCGATGTTTGTAGGGAGCCAGTCTAAATGCTGATGGTGTCCAGACTCCAGAGCAATTACGTTGTGAATTCAACGTTTACTTTAAAATGATGTGCAAAAACTTTTCTATCGCCAGTTTAAAGAAACTCAACACAAACAACCAACAAAAGGAGCTGAGCTCTGAGCACATCACTCCATAGTCAAGAGCAATTTTGAATGGATTAATAGTAAATTATTAAACATGATAACTTTATAATCCTTAATAACTGTTTAACATTAATGTATGTCATGGTGGGTAATCATTGACCAATCAACCTACAGAGAGGTGGTCAGTGTGTTAAGTCCAAAATGCACCACAGCCTCAGCCCAGGCTCCACACCAGCACAGGCCAGTAAAGAGTGAAAATACTGTGAGTCTGTGTCACCTTGGTCAATATCTACACCAGCAGCAGCAGAATTTTTCACTATATCTGGTGGGAAACTGTTTTTTATGTGGTGTGAATCTAAAAAGGTACATAAAGGATAAAAATAGCCTTTTTTGCTGTGACCAGCGGGTCTGTCGGCCGCTCCGCTCAGGATTTCCCATCTGTTGGAAGCTATAGATTTTGTCCTACGAGGCGGAAATCTGTTGTGGAGGTCAAGTGTGTGTGAAGGCGCGTGTTTACGTTCATGCTATGGGTAAAAGTGGGGGGAGTGGCAGTGGGAGGGACTGATGCAAAAAGGTGCATTACCTCCAAATGGATTCACAGACATACAAGAGCTTTTGTGTAAACGTTGGTCACGAGCTGAAGACTGGCTGATTCTGAGCTGATGACGCGTTTGTGCCATGTGAGGTTTTGTTTTCAATAAACGAAAAGAACACGTTGACTACAGGCTTCACCACTTCACTGACTTGATTGCCTCAAGCTAATTTTGGAAACTGCTGCACTAAAAGTACCATTAGATGTATATTACAGCCCTTTTAGAGCTGTTTGGATTGCTTCGGTAATAGAAAAGCTATTGTATCTACTGGTCTTATCACAATAAATCAAGGACATAGCTTGTGAGGTCCGAAGACCAATAGCAATAAAACTGATGATTGATAATCAGCAAAAGCTAAGGTTCACTATTTAGCTGACTCATTGGTCTTATACCATGTAACAAAGATTCTGTAAGCATTTGGGTCCTCGTCGCTGTAAATGCAGCAGCCAAAGCAGAATTATATTAGTGTCCCTACAGGAAGGAAATTACAAAAGAGTATATTTCAAACCATTTGGATTATTCCGGATGTGTATTTGCTGCTGCAGACAGAATGATGTTAGGGGATCACCTGAAATATGCGCAGTGTCGCTGCAGCTGTGTGCCCTGTTTGAAATGTGTCAGTTATTGACTATTCTGCCAATTATTTCATGATCAATAGATTTCTTCTTCAACAAAGAGTCCAAAACCCAAAGACTCTTCATTTACTGCCACAAATAACAAAGAATGTTTAAAGAAGCTAGAACCTTGATAAATGATCAAATGATTCTCAACAGTTGGCAAACGAATTACTTTTCACTAATCAATGAATCAACTAATTGTTGCAGCTCTCTTGGGTGCCAAGATGAGGTCAGTTGTCTCTGCTTTTGATCAAAGACGGGAAAGTGTTTCATCTTAAATTCATTTCAGACAACATAAGACGCTGAGATATGAACATGGACCGCAGACACACGCGTTAAAATCTGATAGATATTAGAATCTTTGTTCCTGGTTGGGTCAGTTCTTCCTCTGGGGTTACTGGGCCTGTTGGCTGAAGAGGAAAAGCGCAGTGTGTGTTTTTTTCCACTAAAAACATATTTGAGATAAGGATGTCACACAGGTGACCGTGATAATGGCGCAATAATGACTGCATTCCTGATGAATGGTGTGTGCCGAGGGGAGGTGTGCACGGTAGCGTAGCCTCTGTGGGTGTCAACTGGCCACAGGAGGAGCGACTGGTTGGCTCTGACCTGCCTTATCACCACAGGACTGTCAATGGATGTCTGTATGTGTCGTCCTCTGCTGCTACAGTAGCTGCTTTCTCTCCCTCTAGGCGACGACACTTGCAATAAAGCCCATCAGGTGGGCCTGTATGAGAATCTACTTCTACAGTGTGAGTGGAAGCGTTTCTACCACCTCTTCTTTTAGTATGGTTAAACACAGTGGTTCCTAAGAAAAACCTTATTCTGTCAAAGTAAAACACCCGACTGAGTGACATATTTTGTGGATGTTTCATTTTAATACTCCATGTATATGACTAACCCCACAGAACAACTGATGAACTGCACAATAAACCCACATTGTGAACACTGTTACTGCAGGAGGTTTGTGTGAAACAAGCGATTTGAATGAGGGTGATAATCACTCATACCTCATAACCTAATTCAGTTTATGCGGTACCACATCATGGTAGCCATCATTAATAAATGTCAAATTTATCTTTAACCAACTTTAGTGAACAGTAATTCCACTGTTAACTCACAATGAACTGCTTCACAATTGTTTATTGTGACGTTGCAGCTCATGTTTTTAAATCCCTTACAAATGGTTAAGAAACGGTTTATACAGCATTTCAAGAAACGATGAACGATGAAGTTTAACTAACTATAAATTAACCATTTATTAATGATGGTATTTTAAAATGTTATCGTTTTCTTCTCCTCAATACTTATACTACTATTCTGTTGGATCTTTACATGTTTTAACTGGGTACTTTTTCAAGTTTGATCTTAAATAATAAATCCAAACCTAAAAAAAAAATCTTGGGCTACTAAAGGACTGGCAAAAATAGGAGACCTTTACAACTCACAAAAAGTGCTGATGTCATTTGGAGAAATAGTTGATAAATTTAATATACCCCCAAACCACTTTTTTAAATACCTTCAGTTGAGAAATTTCATTAGAACACACCAAAATCAAACATTATCCATCCCTGAAAGGTCTACTGTAGAAAAATTAATGAATATGGATTTTTTAAGGAGGGGTTTAATATCCAAAATATATAAATGTCTAGTAGATGGAAGCACAGAAACATCAGCAGGAAGGCTGGGAGCATGGAGAGAAGATCTACAGGAGGACATCCCAATAGAAAAATGGGGGGAAGTATGCTCTCAAACACAATCAAGAACTTCTAATACACGCCTGAAAATACTACAGTACAACTGGTTGATGCGAACATATATCACTCCAGAAAAACTTCACAAATATAACAGTGCTATACCTGATACTTGTATTAAATGTGGGAAGGAAAAACCACTGTATTTGGCAATGTACAAAAATACAAAAATTCTGGCAAGAAATAAAACAATGTATTCAAAATATTTTACAAATTCAAATACCATTAATCCCACATTTGTTTATATTTGGTCTATATCCAGATAATTTGAAGTTTAAAAAACATCAACGAATATTTGTGGACTTCAGCGTGCTAATGGCAAAGAGAGTAATAGCCATCTCGTGGAAAAACACTAGTAGCCCAAGTGTGAAGAAGTGGTTGTCTGAACTGTCTTCAACTCTCCCTTTAGAGAGAATAACATATACAATAAAACACAGAACACATATTTTCCACCAGATCTGGGAACCCTTTATTAACTATGTATTGAGGACGGATCTGTCTCATCTGATGGAAGTGCCTGGGGACATGTAAACTATAGTGCTTTGCAGTACTTAATGTTATTGCTTTAATATTATGTATTTACTTATTTTTTTGAACTCACTAACCTTATTCCCAACCAATAACTTGAAATCTTGTAAGGACCAGTGTTGACATGTTTGTTCATGACATGTAACTACATTTTTTTTTATATTTCTTTGTAATATTGTCAAAACAATAAAAAGAATGCAGTCAAAAAAAACAAAAAAAAACAAAACTATTTCATTTTGCAGAAATAAATGGAATGCTGAGATAGAGGCCAATTGTATATATTAGATATGTAATATATTGTAATATATATATAATGTTTTCATACAACCTTTAAAATCGCAGCTCCTGTGAAACTTTGATGACCCTTCAGGCCACATCCACAAGAATGTTTTCCCTTTATCACTTTTGCTTCGTTAAGTCTGTCAGCCACACAACCCCTGCGTTTTATGAACCCTAACACGCAGACTTTTGAAAAAGCTGCTGGACCCGTTTTAGTTCAAACAAATCGCGGGCTGCATGTAGATGTGAAGGAGCAGAAACAGAGACTTTGGAAACAGTAAAGCTCCCCGATTGGGTCTCAAGACTCATGACATCCCTGATTGGCCACATGATCCTTTTCCACAAGACAATTCAACATATGGATAGCAAATTACAGGTGTTGCAGACCTTGTTGCCTATGCTAACGTCCTACATTTTATCATGCTACTGCTTCCTTCAAGCGCAGGAGGCCATTATTCAAGCTCACTGCGACAGTTCCCATGAGGCCAGGAAGAACACGCTGGTAATGCTGGTGGGGGTCGGGACCCTGAGTTTGGGAACCACTGCTACAATGCAGCCTCTCAGTCCTGATCTGTCTGTGCTGCAGCAAACGTCAGACGACGACCGCCAGAGTTAAGAGGCAGAGAACACAAACACAAAAGAGCTCTAATTTGAGCCTCTGCAATCCTTCAACCAAAAACTGTCGCCTAAAGTACCGAGCCAATTTGATCTCAACTGATCTCACAAGAATTATTCTTCACCCGACGTGCGCTGCAGATGAAAAAAAAAATGAAAGCAGAGATTCGACCGACCATATTTAAAGTGAAGAAATTTGTATTTATTTCACATCATTGAATCAAATCTATATCAATGAGAAAACTCTACCACCAGCTGAGCAAGCAACAGGTCAGGAGATGCATTATCTGTCTTCATGATATGCCACACGCGCCCACACGCTCACGCACACACACACACACATGCACACACACAAACAGGTGCTCTAATGTTTCTAGATGAAGGCACATAAACCCATTGAAGGTCACAGTAAGGCAGATTCACAGCACTAAGGAGAAACCGTAGACCGTAGAAATTAGCAAAGGAACACTCAAGACCTCGACCAGTCTGCCGTATTAACGAATCTCTGTTTCCGACTGTCCAGTCTTCCTCTGTCGGGCAGGAAGAGAGCAGGTGAGGGAGGGTGAGGATGGCTGAGAAACGGGAGGAAAAAGATGTTCAGGTGCAGTGCTGACAGACATCCCACCCCTGTTTTCCATGTGACCTTTTCCTCTGCAGGCAGGTAGTGAGAGTTTATCCTTGTCATTAGAAAACTAGCAGCGCTGAGAGAGAGACAGAGTCCTTCCCAGTCTGTAATCCGCATTTCCCTTCAAAGTTCTTTGGCTTGCTTGAATCAGCCAACCTTTAGACAGAACGCGTGACGACGGACGGAACAATTGGCAGTCCATAAATCAACATTATCATATGTCTCTGCAGACATACTGTCGAAAGTAAACAGTTGGGTTTTTTTCTTTCACTCGGACACGTAACTGTGGCAACACACAGTATACCATCACTCACAGGCAGCAGCAGTACAAACTCTGAGAGCTGTTTTTGCATCATTTAGAAACAGTAACACCATATTGTAAATCACAGTTTGTTCAAATGCCTTTCACGCCACGGAAAGGACCAATCTGTACACACAGCAGCAGCAACAGCAGCAGCAGCAGCAGCAGCAGCATTCCTTTGGATCACCAACAGACTGGATTTGATTCGTCCACAAAGCACAAGTTACACGTAATACCCTGTTTCCAACCAGATACATTCTTGTGCAGAACAGCTCTGCTGTGCAGAGGTGCAACCACTCTGTTTTCACGTAAGGAATCTTGTCCCTGAGTCTTCGAACTACATCTGAATAATCCCACTGCACCCTAAATCCCCACCCTGTCCCACGAGCACCCACCTCTAACCACCTCTACAGACATTCAACTTGTAGGTGTGGGTTAAAGGGAGCTTCAGCCGCTTTCCTTGTAAATCGATGAGCTGAAATGCACACCCCCTGGCAGAAGGGCAAAGAATATGACACAGCGTCTGCCTCACACTCGCTCAGACGCACACAACAACAGACAAGTAGTCACATACAGTAGAGAGACTCTACACTGGCTCTGAACTAACAGCACACACACACATTTAACAACATACACGGCTTCAGTCTCTTGGCTCGCTCCGTCACAGAGAGATGTCTTTATGGTGCGTCAGTGTCAGGTACAATGGTTGTGCAGGGCTTGTGTGTGTTTGCATGTGTGTATTTGTGTGTATACATATCTATAGGCAGTTCTGTTCGCGAGGACATCTATGGATGTGCGTGTCCCTGTGTTAAGTTAGGGCGTACTCAAACGTCCCTTTCTCCAGCCCCTCGATACCGTCGGCCCAGTTGGAGGAAGGCATGCTGCTGTAGGGGTCCAGCAGGATCCGGAAACACCTTACTATGAGCAGCCCCAGGAACACCAGTAGCATCCCCACGAAGGCAAACGCCGTCTTCTGCTCCAGAGTTAGAGAGTGCGCCATCATGTCGTTTCCGCTCATGGCAGCAAGGGAGTGGTTGTAGTGGACGCTACACATGGTAAACCAGCATCTAGGTGCCTCATCTCTCCTCTGATAGGGTCAGGCGTTTAGAAGCCTGCATGTTACCTGGACAGAGATTACATGATGGCTTCAGGTTAGTGCTGTGCTGAGAGAATTCACTGAATCAACACGTTATCACAGTTAATGCACACACTGCGCAGGCTGCGAGGAACAACGGTGCACATATGAGAAGCAATTTAGATGTTTTGAAAGGCGCTGACCATGAAACACGAGGGGTTACAGGTTTCTATAAATAGCCTCTTTTGAATGTGGTATCAAACAGATGTCCGGAGACTTCGATCGCTCTCTCGCTCACTCTGCCCCTCTGGGAATTTTGCAGAAAATTTCAAAAAGGCAACCACGAACAGAAGAGTGAGGGAGACTGCAGGAAAACCAGTTCAAGGGATACGAGCCAATGCCAAGGCTACATTCCTTTAAATCGAGTTGGAATTACAATGTGTCGCAGCGCATAGCCAGCTGTTAAACATAAGCAAAGCGGTGATGTGTCTATGCAAGCGCTTCATCTCATGAAGATGTGACGCTACGTATGTTTGCTTTAGAGGAAAGGGCTCTCTACCTGTTGCGTGCCAGACACTGTAATTCCATTAGAGAGGAAAGCGTCGGTGATTGACCGAAACATGATCCCAGAACTGGTGTGGTCACATAAATGCCTGCCTGCTCCCATCGTTCTTTGCCTCCCAAATCATTTTTAACATGAACACGAGCAGCAGGTGGCTCGTGTGAGAGGAAGGGAGGGGAGAGAGGGAGGGTACATACGGACAGGGACGGGGGGGAATGAACAGACAGAATTGGGAAAGACAGACGAGGGGCGAAGGAAGTAGAATGCTGAGGAGGACGCTGCACAAGTATGCACGGTGTGGGAGACAGCGAGGGAGGGTGAGGTAGGGTGAAAGAGAGAGACTGCATTGACAGATTCTCTAGCGAGGATGTCTTAGGAAGTAAAAGCAGGCGTCTCACCGTCATTATCGTTCCATCCTTACAGACCTGTTGCTGCTGTTTCTTGCGGGCAACTCCTCTTCCTCGGAGTCCTCAGACACGTATCCATTAATCCATCCATCGCTGGCATTCTGGACGCGCTACGCTAGCCTCTCATCTAAACACAGAGCGAGAGACAGAGAGAGAAACAGGGAGGCAGAGGGGGAGAGGCAGGATCAAGCTATGATATGTGTCTCTTCTCGGAGATACAGCTCCTCTCCTCATGCTCCCTTACTTGCTGCCTCCTACTCATTATCATTCTGTTTCTCTATCTCCCCCTCCAGAAGCACGCACGCTTGCTCCTGCTGCATGGCAACCACTTGTTAGTCTCACTCAGCTGCTCTGCTGCCTCACTCATTCACAACATTCTCCCCCCCCACCTTCTCCTCCTCGGCAACACCAGGACGGATGCAGCAGCATAAACAAGCAATCCGCCTCATCTTTTTCCTCCTCTCCTCATTCTCTCCCCTCCGCAGTTTACTTGGCTTTTCTAAAAATGACTCCACCAAAATGTGACAGGAATACCACCAGCTTAGCCAGGAGGGGAAATGCCGCCTCTCACCGCTCCTGGCCAGTAAATGCTGCTGCAAAGGTATTTTCGGTACAGCACAGCATTATCCTCCGAGCCTGGTTTGATGATGCGTTTTTAATTGGTGCAGTTCGCTGTGGTCAAATTGAATTAGACCCTCTGCTTATAGGCTTTGCAAATGCAAGCCTCCTCCCTGGACACGGTAAAGGAGAAGACACTGGTGTTTAAATAGATTTCACTGTACAGAATGAAAGGCATGACTGTGAGGGAAAGAAAAGGCAGCAGGTCATGAGATTGCCCACTGTAACAGAATGCAGCAGTGAAGCGTCTGGCCATCTGTTTTGTTGTTATGCAGCGCAAATTCATATCAGCAATGTAGTTTCAGTCACAGTGGTGCAGTGACTCGGATCTAAGGATAAGGCATGCCATGAGGGAGATGGTCATCGTTGCTTAAAAGTGGTAAAGATAGCTTCATTTTTCTTATTCAGTTGTAAACAGCAGACAAAGTCCCAGAGGTGAATTCCCTCCCTCACGTCCACTTTTGCTTCACACTTTTATGCCTCTGCAGTGTCTGTTAAACTGTCCTTCTTCCTTGGATCAGTACGTACCCAGCCCTGCTGTGTTGTCAACGCTGCGCTGTAACTGAGTAGAAATAGGTAGCGTGGCACCACTGTGATTTGTCACCAGAGTCAGCTACTCATAGGCACCTTTTTATTTCAAGGACAGTACTTGCAAATTAGATGGGGAGATGTCACACTGTACAGACAATGCAATCTTTAGACGCTGCCTCATTGCACTCGTGTCAATTTAAAAGACAAGGTCGAAGTGGAAAAGCATTGGGTCACAGCGCAATAGTGTGCGATCGTCAGTGATGAGGTGAAGATGCAGACAGTGTGAACTGTCACTGTTATTAAACCATTATGGTGAGTTGGCTGTGAGATCATAAGATCATTCATGTGAACATGAATAGAACTACAACAACTTACATGAGGTCACCTGCTGATATAGCATTTATCATCAGAGGTGGGAAGGAGTAAAGCACAAATACTTAAGTAGATTTTTCAGGTATTTGTACCTTACTCGAGTATTTTGACTGTTCCTCCCTACGTATGAACACCTTCCCAACATCACAAGACTGATTTCAACATTCATCAGTGCACATCACACACAGCAGACGTAGTGAGACAACGTGGAAGAAAACAGAAAGAGGCAGAGAGGGATTCTGGGAGAAACGGCAAGCTTTTCCTCACTCCAGGGTCTGAGGACAGAGGATGTCACTCACTGGATTGATTGTATCGCCCACTGAGGCAGTGTGATTGGGATTTTGGGCTATATAAATAAAACTGATTTGATTTGTTAGTGTTAGTGTTGCCCTGCAGCCCTCTGCCTGGATTTTCTTATTCTCTCACTTTGTTGCTGCTCCAGACGCTTTAAGACCAACATGTGTGTATGTGACGTCCTGGGAATGAGACTCAACAATCAACTCTCTTCGTGGTGCGTTTAGGAACAGCTGGGACAAATCCTACTGATCCTGAATACATTTCAGAGCCTGTATTTTATTACTACTACTACTTGAGTGAAGACTGTGTTTACCTTTGCCATTTCTGTTCAACGTATCTGTCAGCAGTCATAACAAGCAATTTAAGCTTTTACTTGAGTGCCAAAGTGCTTTGGACTCCTTTGTGTCTGGAAGAAGAACTGCTGAGACAATCTAAACCTGTTGCATAAAGCATATTCGAATGCTGCCCAGTGTCCATAGGACATAGGGATAAAGATTGCTAGACTTTTATCTCAGAGCAAAACTGATATTGAGAACTATAAAATCATTATTCTGTGAACTGCTCTCACGGTATCCCCCCCTTAATGTTAATGAACTCTACACCATGCCCTTTTGTGATAATACAATCTGTACAAGACAGCACAAAGGCAGACGCAGTTAAATCACAAAGATTTTAGATACTTTATTCAGCCTCCTCATTAGCCTGATTGCAGCAATTACTAATTCTCCTGAGGCTCACAACTTAATTAAATTTACATGGTCTCTAAGTTCGACAAAACGCTGGCGTGACTTTCGAGGGTAAATATAATAATCTAAAATATTACTGTCACACCGAGGAATGCAAATTTTAAGCAATTTGTCAAATTGATCGGTGACTGCCTTGACAATCGATTAATCATTAATGATATCTGAAATATTTTGGATGTTTTTGTTTGGGAAACCACTGATGTGATCTATTTTCAATGCAAAATCATAAAAGCTGCATGAGGAGTTAAAAGAACAGATAGCGTAAATACAGAGTTACTTCAATAATTACATATAAATATCTCAAAATAATGACTGCATCGTAATTGTGTAGCTCTTGTCTGTTGCTGTTCATCAAATTCCAGCACATAGTGAAGCGACTAAATGGCTAAAATAAAATTACATCAGTTTATAGAATATCTTTTGGTATTTTTTAAATAATTACTAGTATTCTAATTACACAAATTTTCCCAAACTTGCATTTTGAGTTTTATGTTCATATATTTAATAAGCACGTATTGTAATGAGATACTGCAGTGTACGTCCTACATCTTGCAGGTGATTGTACACATCATAATGTGCCATAAAAATAGAAATACTACTGGAACTGCTAATAAACTAGCGATGGCCACATTAGACATATGCAAGTTAGGTTTACATTGTGTTATTCTGTGGTATTCACACCATAAATAAACAAAAAAGTGGAAACAGACTTTTCCCGTTGAGTTGTAACACAAGACAAATGTGACTTTTTAAATGTATTTAGTCAATAATGGCGATGTTAAAAACAGACAGAAATAGTGCCAGTCAGCCTTCATTTATATGGTGAGGTTTAAGGGGGAACCAATTTTTAAACGCCAATGGTGTCATTATTCTACGGCCATTGTGTTGTGCAAACATTTGCTTCATAATGCGAGGTTAAAGCTTAACAAAAGCTTGTCAATCATGAGTTTCCAATTTGACTATATAGCTGGTTGAAAAAAGGTTAAGTCACTTTTCTGATTGTGTCTTTGTTTGGTGTGTTGGAAAGACAACTTCATGTCTTTTCAAGTAAATCACATTTTACTCAGGAGTGTTTGCAAAAAGAGAATCTTTTAGTAACTACTTGGCTACTAAAAAAATAAATAATAAATCTGACTTCAAACTTTTGTTACAGCAGTGCACAAAGTCACACTGTGGGAGGCTTCAACATTAACTCCATGCATCTCAGTGCGAACCGTTCGTTCTCTGTAAAAGAACTGCAGTTATGAAGCTTTATTTCCACTGCCTTGATATGAATTGTGCAACACTAATCTGCTGGATGTATGCTGACCATCAAGGAAGTGTATTTTTAGTTTATGGACCTGATTTTTTTATTGACAGAGTATAAAATGCACTGTACATAAAGTTAAAGGTTAACTTCACAGCTATGCTACAGGTCAACCTTATCCATGTTGTAATTGGAACTTGTTGCAATCTGTCTTTAATCACACCTGACTTATCAGTGGTATCTGTTCCTGGACGGAGTGAAAATGTATGTACCTCCGGGTGTAAGGCTGCACCATTTGTTGAACTTGTGGTTTTACCATACAACTCAAAATGTCAATGTGTGATAAGACACTTCCCCATAGCATAGCAAACATCTGGGCCGGAGAAGCTCACCTGAAGGTGCACTGAGGGTTCTGATTCTGATGCAATTAAAATCACCATTTGGACTCTGCAGATCTAGTGTGAATTAACTGTAAAATGTGGCTTCACATTGTCTGCATCCCCTCCTATCATCAGTACTTTATCCATAAGCCTCACACTACCTCTTTTTGCTTGTTTTCTAGAAAGGCTTGCTTTGAATTATTGTTCATATGTTCATATGTATGCTAGGTGTGTAAATGATACTATTATGCAGCATAGAACTAACAAAAGGTCAAAATATGAAAAGCTACAAAAATGTTTTGGCCTTAAAAGATAAATTCACCCTAAAATATCTGGTCTTTATCTACATATAGACATGATATGCATTAGTGCTTTTAGCTTATTATTATTATTATTATTTTAGCAGCTTATTTTGTCTTTAAAAAGGTTGTAAATTCCACCTTTTCAAACAGATTTGATATCAGGGCTCCAAGAGGCTTGTCTTATGCCGGACAAGATGTGTAGAGCAAACAAGCCCCCATCTACCTCACTTGTTTAGGAGACTCTGCATGCAGGCTGTGAAGCTCCAGCCATGTTTTTGGGACGTCAAAACTTCACTCAAATTTCCATCGGCATGAATGAAGTTTCATTCATGATCCTGTTCCTTTTGGCTCAAAAAGTCCTTGTCCTCATAAGTAAAAAAAAACTTCAATCAGCTGGGAGCTGAGCAAAGTTTTTTTTGTCTGACAAGAATTCAATCAGCTTTATGTGATACTGAGAAGTGTTCTGTTTTGTTATGGCGGTGCACAGGCCTGCTGAGCACACTCTCTACAAATGTTAAAGCATATTGTATAACGAAAATGAAATTATTCTTCCAGCAGAGCAAAAGTGCATCAATCAATAGTTTCAGGAATGATGAATTGGCCTGGCTCATTCTGCACTCTATTATTAGCATAACAACATTTGCAGAGTATTCAGGGACTCACTGGTTCTAGCAGATACTTCCAATGCTCTGTCTTTGTCTTGTGCGTCAGTCAGACTGCTTTAGTGGGCTGCACATGTCTGGATTTTGGTTTCTAGGTCTGGTCTGTTTAGAAGCACGAATATGCATCCATCAGAGGGATCACTCTCTGCGCACAGGTACAAGGTTGCTCACTTGCTAAACCCTGGAAGTGTCTACTCACCTCAGATCAATCATGTGGACATTCTTTTAAAGTGGTCCCAATTATATCTGCGCTTATTCCTCGACTGTAATCTTCTCTATTCAGCCAAGCTGCCTAGCAACATCTCCCAAATCTCGCGTTGGAGGTGCACAGCACCACTGAAGCCTGTGCTACACACTCCAGGACGGTAGGTGGACTAACAGCAGGTGTTGCAATCCGCCCAAAAAAGAAGACGAAGAAGAAGAAGGAGAAGACGACGACGAAGAAGAAGAAACCTCCCCACTGCACATTTTGAACTGCGTAGCGTCAGGGGCATCTTACGTTGTGTTGGGCAAACACAATCAACATGGCAGATGCTGCAAGCCTTGATGAGGAGCCAAAGCAAGAGGAATCTACTGCGTCCGTGAAGTCCGAAACCGAAGACACGTCCGAGGAGACACCTAATGGCGTGAAAACGTGAGTGAAGATGATGCATTGTTCTGTCCCTCCCGTCGCTGCAGCCGTTAGCTAACTTAGCTAAGATGGAGTCCTGTGATGCTAGCTATTGTTAGCCAAGAAGCCTCTGTCATCTGTTAACAAACACCGTCGTGGCTGCTAATTACCGTTGATATGAACTACACGTGTAGCTATCTTGACGGTACAAGCATGCTGTATAACTTCGTGTTGGAGTCTCATAATTGTGCTCTCTTGATATAGCGAACCGCCGTGTAATGGCTCAGCCTGACTGGGCGCTAATGTCGATAACGTTAGTATTAACGCTAAATGCAGAAATGAAACTCATGTGAAGTAATAGAGTTGGACCTCTGTTACAATTATTTAATAGGAGTCATAAATTACCATAAATTATGCGTTGTCTTTTGTTTCTTTGATTTAAGTAGCAGAGCTAGTATGATTTTTTTTTTTTTTTTTTTTTTTAAGGTACACTATAGTTTTGGAGAAGAAATTCAAAATCATAATTAATGGAGTAGTGGTTTGTTTTTGTTTTTTTGTTTTTTTTCTCATGCTCTCAGAGGAAAGTAAGTTCACCAGGACACTGTTTGAAGCTAGTAAGGTGGCAGGGTCCGCCACTCATAAACAAAGTATGACATTGTGTGGTCCTTTAAGGTTTGTTTGTTTGTGCAGTAATAAAACAAAAAGAGTTCCTATTATTTATTTTTTTTATGTATAAAAACGATCAGTCAATGAAGATCTCTATCTCTTAATTAAAATGTCTTCCCCCAAATTTCGCAGTGCACCTTTAACTTCAGAATTGGGCATTTTGAATGGAAAACAAGTCTCCACATGTCTGTTGAATGTTATTTATTCTGATACGCCTAATTTTAGTGAAAAGGTCAATTGTTCATGAATTAAGCTGCCTTTACACTCACAGGAATCTAAAGGTGTCACGAAGTTATTATTGAAATGTAGTAGTTTTGATTTTGTTATGTTACCTAATAACTAGGCTCTGTGTTAAACTGATACTGGATTTTTAGGATGATGTTGAGGGTGTTTTTAAAAAAATCTGATATTGATATGTTGGTCAATATACACAGATGTTTTGCACCAATCCCTCAAAGACTGGTGACAAATGGACAGTGGATATTTATGATTAAGAATTAACTTTTTTGTCTAAAAGGACATCAGTCTACTGGAAGGCTAAACTTCTCTAGAAAAATAATGATTGGAAAATTCCCCAAGACCCTTCTCAGCAGTACATGATGTAAAAACAGAAGTTTTCTTATTGGGCTGTATTGGACAACATAGCCAAGACTGATATATTTGCGATAGGATATTTATATCCAGCCAATATCTGTCGGGCTCTGCAAATAACCTTTTTGACAAATTTTTCTCAAGGTAAGTAGAATCATCAATGTGATGTTGACACCGCAGTTACACCTGGTTTTAAAGCGGGGTCTTTACTTGGACAATACATATTTCAATCATGCATTTTTATGAACACCTGATACTTTAGATGTGTTCTTATTAGCCTCCTAAAGATTAGAACTCTGTCCTCCAGAGCCAAACCTTCTCATGAGTAATTTGAGGAGGTAAATCAGTCTCAGACTCCTTTACTTGTGCAAGTTGTTAAGTAGGGAGAAACTTAATAACGTTAGTTAATCACTGTCCTATTTTCTAAATTCTGCAAATGCAGTTTCTTTCTTGCTCTCTAAATTTTGAACAACCTATATTTTTGTTAGCTGAAAACAGTTACGTTGTGGATGGATACTTACACGTTGTGTGAAATGCATTTACACCTACCTGACATTCTGGGTGCTATATTGTAGGCAACTGGACTAGTTTCAGTTTCTTTCACCTCTCATCCAAGAGGCTTCTTTAGTTCTGAGATCGAAACACAATGCAAGTCAGATGATCTCAAGACTTGGTTAGGCAGATCTTATAAAATCGTACATATTTACAAGTTTTTCTTTACCTGGATAATTTGTTCCCGATAGAGATTGCATTTTAATACCTCATGTATCTGAGGTGCTGTTGAGCTGTCCCACTCATTCTGTGTGGGAGAAAGTGTTGCTTACAGGTGAAGAAAATGCTTAGCACACAATAAGTTCCTGCTATTTCTCACACAATTATTGACAGGTCTGTTAGATGTGTTCTCTGACTCGCAGCTTTGTGCATTTTGTAGGGATGCTGAAGAAACCAAGCCCCCCAAAGAAAAGCACGATGGTAAAGAGAAGTCATCCGGGAGCCGACGAGGAAACCGTTACCATCCCTACAAAGACAAACACAGTGGAGAAAAGAAGAGTGCTCATAGGAACCGGGTGTTCATCAGCAATATCCCCTATGATATGAAGTGGCAGGCAATTAAAGATCTAATGCGTGAGAAAGGTAATGTCCCCAGTGATGGGGATGGTGTCATCCCCTCTGTAGCTCCTCAGCTCATTAGAACTTCTTGACCCTTCTTCTTTTCTTACCAGATGGAGCATCCTGCTTCTATCAGTAGTCATTTAGTAGTTTGTAGCTTTCTTTGGATAGTAGGGAACCAACATAGTGTGATATTAGGTTATTGGAGTTTTAATAAATTCTTTTTGGATGGACAACAATTTAGTTTGGGCTGATATGTCTGTGAGAAAAGGAAGATGAACCTAGTTACATTGTCACTTGTTTTATGGCATTGTCAGCTCCAAAATGTAACCTCAAACCATCAGTAGAATTGAGTGTTGAATGATTTTGTTGCATTTGTTGAAAGGTGAATCTTGATAACATGAATGAAATATTGTACTTTTTTAACATTCTGAATTATGGGGGTTTTAAGAAGCCTTTTGAAAGGTCAATGGACAGTTTAAACCTTTCAACTGCTATGAATGGAATCTGTTGACAAACTGATCATGTTGAAGTCTTTTGAATTTCCCAGGTTTAACGTAGCTGTGTTTCTCTCTGGCCTTGGCCTTTGGGTGTCTCAGTCACTGCCCAGAAAGGCATGGTGTTGTCTGGTGGGATGTTGGTCTGGGCTGACTGTTGATCATTAATGGGACATTTCCATCAGTAGCGGCATTGCCAAGGCCACCGGCGACTTGAAGACTTGGTGACTTAAATTCCTTTGTTCTTTGGTATTTTTCCTTTGTATGTCTCATGTAGTTGGTGAGGTTACATACGTGGAGCTCTTTAAGGATGCAGAAGGAAAGTCAAGGGTAAGTGATGTGGCCAACTTGCTGCACGAGGTTTTAAATGCCCTCAGCAGGCTCTTATTAATCCAGTGCTCTTATAGGTTCTGATCCTTTGGGTCTTACCAAGTTACTGAACTGGAGATACTGCAGGTTGTGTTTAGAGCCTGATAGATGGCTAATGATTGATATTCATTTGAAAGGGAGATGTCCTGTTGATTTTTTGGAAAAGTAGCCTAATGAACTCTTCTAAGAGTACACTTTTGCTTTTGTTGTTGTTATTTCAATTGGTGTTAAAGTTTGTTTGTTTGGCCATTTTCCAAAGGGAAATGTGGGTTGTGTGATTTGTCTTATTGATTGACCCTCATGGCTCAAAATCATATTTTGAAATTTTGTTATATGACACAGCTCTCTCTTCAAAGGAACAAAACAGTCTTCAAAGATCCTGTAATGTTTTTTGTTTTTTTTTTATTGGTATGTTTTTATACAAATGGCAAAAATGCATATAGATGCAAAGGTGGACCACACATTTTTTTTCTTTATTGCAGTCCTAAAACTGGTTCATCTCAAACATGTAAATTTTTATATGCATTTTTTTTTTTTAAATCTTGCTCCTTGGTATTTGTGTCCAGTTCAAAACAATACAGTGTTTCAGTTAACTACAATGTGCAGATATCTTTTAGTGTCACATGTCTTTAACAAAACCTGTTTTAAACAAAATGTACACCATTATTGTTAACTTGTTTTCAAACAGTAAATTGTATATATTGCTTCAAATAATGGTAAATAATCAGTTTCTTATTAGTTTTTTAATCTTGTTTGCAGTAGACTTAAACACAACCAACAACCTGCTGGCTCAAGCTAGTGGGCAAGATATGGCCAACATGCACTATAGAAAATACTTCAAGCATGTTGATGAATTAGATTTATAATGTTCTCGTGATTTGTTTTGATTCTAACTGTATTTTGTTCACTCCCTCAACTTTGGATGTGTGCGCTACCTGAACTCCTATGATGCACCCTGGTTAGGGCTGTGGGTAAGAAACAACCTCGCTTTCTCGAGCACAGACCTTCTTTTTTTGTAATCTTGCACTTGCGTGGACTCTGCTGATTCTGACTCATCTCTCCCTTATTCAATAGTGTGGTGGAGTTCAAAGATGAGGAGTTTGTGAAGAAGGCGATAGAAACTATGAATAAGCATGACCTGAGTGGAAGGCCACTGAACATCAAGGAGGTGAGAACAGCTTTACTTTTAAAAGAGTGCAGCTTAACTGAATTCTTTTATTGTATTTCTATCCAGATTTTGAATAGTAAATAATGACCACATGCATTAGTCATCATGCTACAGTAAACCAAAATTACCAACACTGAGAGGCAAAGGAGAAACAAACTACAAGACATATTAATTAATGTCTTATCTACTGTGTGTACGACTTAAAAACAGATAAGGAAAGGTTCAAATATGAGGAAGGAAAACAGAAACTGCCAAAGCCTGTTTTTTCACCTGTATTCACAGATGGAAAGTTCAGACACATTACTTCCAGTGACAGATGGTTATACGTCTATACATATGATCTGAGAAATGTGTTAGTAGTCACAAATTGTTGTGGCATTTATTACAGAGTATATCTTTTAGTGAAATGGACCCTGAAATACCCCCAGATAACACACTCAGGTGTGCAAAAGCAATGTACAGTTCTTAGTGGACAATGATGACCTGATTGATTCATTATGATTGTCTTGGTTTAACTGTCCAGAAGTAAAGTGTAATGTAATTCTTATTTTAAGGACCCTGATGGTGAACATGCTCGACGTGTGCTTCAGCGCATGGGAGGAGGTCAACAGGGAGGTCGCGGGCAGGACATGGGGCCTGGCGGGATGAACATCCCGCCCTCCATTGCCAACAACCCTAACATCCCACCTGACGTCATCCATGCTCTGCAGGCCGGACGACTTGGCAACACGGTGTTTGTAGCCAATGTGAGGACACAGTAATAAGCCATTTCCTACTATAGCTAGTCATGATGATTCTTGTTGATAAAAAAAATGGTCGTCTCTTGTTTTTCAGCTGGATTTCAAAGTGGGCTGGAAGAAGTTGAAGGAGGTGTTTGGCATGGCAGGTGTAGTGAAACGAGCAGATGTCAAAGAAGATAAAGACGGAAAGAGTCGCGGGATGGGAACAGTGACTTTCGAGCAGTCGCTGGAGGCTGTGCAGGCCATTTGTATCCTTCAAACCTGAACACTAAAATAGAAAAATCAATGCTTTACAATTTAACTGTGACCCTTCTCCTTGACTCTGGACTCAGCCATGTTCAACGGACAGATGCTTTTTGACAGACAGATGCATGTTAAAATGGTATGTTATTTCTGTTCATTACACAGCTTCAGCTGTACAGGATGAGAGGATGAATTTTGTTCATGAACTACAGTGATGAACTTTTGTGTTTAATAGGATGAGAAATCTCTTCCCCCAGATGATTTCCGTCAAGTAGAAAAATCACCTCAGTTACCACGTGAGTACACTGTCTATACACAGTTGTTAAAATCAAACTCGTATCCATAGTAATATGATCTGTGAATTGTATAACAACATTGTCAGTGTTGGAGGTATGATACCCACTGGTAAAAAATGACTTGTGAATAAAATGATTTACAGTGATGTTTCCAAGACCTAGATATGTTGCTGAAGCTGTATGCCAAAGAAATAGATTTCAAGCAGCTTGCGGCATTTTTTTCCTATCTGTAGGAGAGCTTTTGATCGGCATGGTCCTTAATGCTTAAAGACATGATTTAAGAGGTAGTGGCTGATACATCAGTTAGATATTAAGAGACTTGCATGAGATGGAATCCTTCGGCATTTATTTAAATGGCAGGTTTTTGGTGAGAACCCTTGTATCAAAAGATAGTCAAGTAGAGTTGGAGTATGTGCCCATGCCACGGTGTGCTTGTGTATTAATGGAATGGACAAATGTCCGATGTCTGCACTGAAAGTTAAGGCATGTTGCACTAAAATAGGATATGGAAATACTGCACAAATTAAAACAATATGATATGTGGGTGGTTAAATAACGTGTTATACTGAAAGGCAACGTCTGTATTCGTTTAATCTAAAGTATGTTTTAAGCCAGGGCTGCCCAAAGTGCGGCCCTTGGGGCAAATTTAATGAGGTTTAATTTGGCCCACCAGATGTTCTAGTGGAAGTAATGCAGAAATGAATTGGAAAAAAAAAGTTAAACGAAAATTAATTTATGCTGTTTAATACTTTGTGAGGTAATAATGGTCTCTAAATTATATAGGGCAACTACTATGCAATCATTTTTGAGTGACACTGTCAGGAAGTCAGTTAGTTAAGGGGACCTCAGATTTAGTACAATTTTCTGGAAAAATAACAGTACAATAACAGTTGCTTTTGGCCCATGGCCCACCTTGTAATTTTAGTTTTGGCCGTCCAAGGGAAAATGCTGCACCCTTGCTCTAAGCAGTATATCTTGCTTTAGAATTGGTGCTTTGCACTTGCATTAAAGGATTATAAAATAAAATGTCATTGTGCATTTCTTTTTTAATTAACATCAATCTATTAAGTTCTGGGGAAAGTCTGTTACGATGACAGTCAGTAACATCAGTGATTATTTATTCAGCTTTGTTAACGTTTTTCTGTGGAATGTAATCTTTTTTTTCCCTTCTGTTTTCTGTGTAGGTGGTCTAGGTGGTATTGGCATGGGACTGGGGCCAGGAGGGCAGCCTATTAATGCCAACCGTCTTAGCAGCGGTGGAGGAGGTGGAATGGGCTCCATGGGGCCTGGAGGTGAGCCACCTCAACTGAAGACAACAATGTCTTCAGTCGTGTTTGTGCAGAAAATGCTCACGTGTGCTGCCACAGTACATCACATACATTGAAATGAAAGAAAATGTTTATCAAAGATAAATTGGGCACATCTCCACTAGCTGATCATCACATGAGCAGCACAGGAAAACACCAATCAACAACTCTGAACATTATTTTGTAATAATATACCGGCTAGCCTTATGTACACAGTTAATGTTTAAGCCATTCAACCATCAAGTGTTGGCTGACATTTTCATGGCTCATCTTTTGTCCCTGCAGCAGTGGGTTAAAGAGATAAGAAAGGTAGAGCTCTTCCTCCTTACATGACTCAGATGTGACCTACCTGAAAGCAGCTTTTTACTGTATTTGAAAATGAGACCACTAACAATGTCTTTCCATGAATATATAATAGCCCCTTTGATGTAAATAGATTTGATGTGTGTTTAAACATGATCTGACTGACCTATTCTGCCACAGGTATGGATGTTCCAGGTTGTGGTGGAATGAACAGACTTGGTGGAGGTAAGGTTTTTGATAGCTCATGAGTTTTCTCTTTGAAAGCCATCATCATCTGTTTGTGGAGGAAAGGAGAGACCTTTGTTCAAACTTGCTTGCATCTGACAGGGATGAGTGGAGGTGGGGGTGGTGGCGGCTTCGGGGGCATGGACACCATGGGCAACATGGGCGGCTTTGGAGGGAGAGACATGGCACCAGTTGGCAGGATGGGAGGTAAGAGGCCGCATTCACTCCTCTTGGGTAGATGTTTATTCTGGGATGTTATTTTGTAAATGGGGAGATGAACCTTAGTGCTGTTGCTATCTGAAATCTAAGGTTCCAATTTTTTTCCTGTTGAGATATGTACCGGTCAGGGATGGGTGGAATGGATCGCGACTTTGGCCACAGTGACATGTCAATGAATCGAGGATTTGGGGATTCTTTTGGTGGAATGGGTGAGTCATACTTCTGTCATTGGCTTTCATGCAAGTTCTTCTCTGTAGTTTGTCGGGGTGTTCAGGGGTTGCTTTTTCTCCTCTGTGGTGGTCTGTCTACAGGCTGACTGATTCAGTGTGTGCTGGTGTGTTAAGTTATCGTGTTACGGTTTAATCTAATCCACACTAACTCACTGTATCTTTTTAGGTGGTGGCTTTGGAGGAGGCATGGGCAGTGGTGGCATGGGGCACATGGGGACTGGATTAGGTACATAAAATATTCTGTCCACGATTTTTCTAAATGTGTAAAACATCAATTCATGCCTGAGTTACACATTACCTTTCGTGGTACAGCTTTAGCAGAGCTGTTGACTTTAAACGTTTGTATCCTTAATTGTTTTTTGAGAGCGATAATACTGCCTATTGTGTTAAAGTCAGAATTTGTGGACCATGATGCAGAAAGTCATTGTGCGTCATGCCGTGGTGAATAGGTAATAAGGAGGGCCAGATGTTGGAGAGACTGTCCTTTTTTCAGATGACCTCTGTACAAATATTGGCGCTGCTCTTGTGTTGTCCTTAAACAGAACATGAAGTCCTATACACTGGTGTTTGATGCATACTTCTGTTGGATCAATAGTGATTCACATTGGGACAGACAGAGTGTGCATGATGTTGTGCCCACAGTTGCAACAGAAAAGCTATTTGCCAATGCAGTGTTTAAATTGAAATTCTTCAAAGCCCTCCAGCAGTTTACTTCATAATAATGTGGCTAAAGCGGTCTGCATTGATTTATGAATTGATATAGATTGATATGATTCTTGCAGTATCTGCTGTCCACAGCTGATTACTAGAGCTGTAGTGAAAACAAAATGAATCACCAGCTATTTTTAAATCGACTGATTGGTTTAAGTAATATAAAGTAAAATATAATAGAAACAATATATAAAGTCAAAATTCTCTGTTTCCAGCTACTTAAATGTGATTATTTTCCAGGTTCTTTCTTCCTCTCTGATCGTAAACTGAATGTCTTTGGGCTGTAGAGAAAAACAGATGTTTGAGGACAATATCTTGGTCTTTGGGAAACATTGATCAAAATCTTCCCACATTTTCTAACATTTACTGATCTAACTGCATTGAGAAAATAATCGGCACACTGATTGACAGTGAAAATAATAGTTGAAGCCCGAGCTTATACTGTATAAAAGCTATTTTGATGGAGCAGGACAGCTGTGTCGACAAAACTACAGCGTCTTGTAAGAAGTATTGCACCAGAGCTCAGTGCCATCATGTACTGCCATTCCCTGTGTTTACCCTGATTTAAATCACGTGCAAATGATACCAGGCTTCTGCAGAACGGGCCCATGCAGTTATACACACATCAGAGAGGACAGTAAACAAACTGGCACATCAGTTCATAGCGTCTTATCAATTAAGTGGGTCATTGCGCCCTTTGCTTCTCATGTTTTGTTTGTAAAGCACAACACTGTTGTTACATTTGATGATATGTGATGCAGCAGATTTAAACAGAAAATGTTGGAGTGATGTGGGCATAAAATAACAGCATTTTTATTTAGGATTTTTATCATTAACAGAATGAATAGACTTGTGTTGCTTTGTGTTCTCAACATCTAGAAAACAGTAGGAATTTTCTGAATATCATTTGTTTCCCTTTGTTGAGCAATCGTCGTCGTACCTCCCTGTGATGTCATTGGCAGAGTATTTCACTCGCTGGCGCACAGAGTGGAAAACAGTAAACTTCCTTGTTGAGTTTGTGATTTCAGAAAACAAACTTGTCCGCCTTTTGTGTAAACAATGTCACAGTGACATTGGGCTCTCTGACAGTTCGTGGTCTGATTTAATGGAATATTAATATAGTTTAACAGAGTTTATGCAGTGTTTATTCATTAATCTAGGTCAGTGACATGTCACTGGACTAGATTAATGAAGAGCTATTTGTCATTGTGAAAGGTAGTGGAATGTTAGTGTTTGGCAGTTTCAATATGGAAATATTGTCTAAATATCATTAATATAAATCTGTCACCAGCTACAATAACCTCTATTTACAAACCTGTTCAGTACATGAGTTTAAGTTGTTTACGTGTGTGTGTGTGTGTGTGTGTGTGTGTGTGTGTGTGTGTGTGTGTGTGTGTGTGTGATTGCAGGTGGTGGAATGGGCAGCATGTCGATGGACCGGATGGGCTCTGGTTTTGACCGTATGGGCATGTCAGGCATGGACATGAACCGTGGCTTTGGTGGCTACGGAGGCGGGGGCCACATGGGTGGAGGCATGTCTGACAGAGGCTCCGGCTCCAAAGGAGGCTGTCAGATCTTTGTGCGAAACGTAAGTGTGCGCTGGATTTGTGACAGCTATGCTAGTATAGAGAATTGGAAGCATATTAAATTGGATTGCAGTGACCAAGCCACTTAATGACTATTTTACTAACATTTCTCAGAATGTTTATGCTCAAGTATGGATGGAGGTTTTATTGGGATTCAGCCCATGCTTGTTATGTATCACTGTAAATGATAATGATGCTGTAAATGAGTTTTTTTATGATCAGGTTGTGTAGCCGAATTTGCTGATGCTGTACTTTATAGCAGACTTAAGCTGTTGGCATAAGCATAATTAGCTTTTTATGACGTATTTGTTTGACATACTTTATCTTCATCTTGCCTCAGACATATTCACGTTGTCAAATGTATTGACTGAAATTGTGGTTTCTGTGTTGCAGCTGTCCTATGATCTGACATGGCAAAAGCTGAAAGAGAAGTTCAGTCACTGTGGTATGTCTTCAACTTTATGAATTAATCAGAATGTATTAAATCTTAATTGCTTACAGATTTTTTGCCAGATTAAACACTCATCAGCACTTTGTGAAACACTGCGGTTTAAGAAATCTCATCTCTCGTTCTTGTCCACTGCAGGCCAGGTGATGTTCGCAGAGATCAAGATGGAGAACGGGAAGTCAAAGGGCTGTGGAACTGTGAGATTCGACTCTCCAGAGAGCGCCGAGAAAGCCTGCAGGATGATGAATGGAACGAAGATCAATGGCCGAGAGGTGGACGTCCGCATTGATCGCAACGCTTAGAGCTTTTGTAGAAGTCCTGCTAACACACTTCCACATTCAGCCCTTTTGCCAATGATCTTTTGTTTTGTTTTAAAAACACAGTTACTTCATATCTCCATGTGTCCACAGTTTCATTTTTTTTCTTTTTGTTTATATATACTACATAGCTCTTTTATTCTGTTTTTGTAAACCCTTTTTAATTTGTTGGGCAGTTTATTTGAACAAATAAACTTCTTAATTTTTAAACCCGGTGGTTGTAAAGTCTTGTGGGATCAAAGTCTGGAGGTTGTTCTTAGCATTGTGTAAACTGAGCCTGAGGTGATCATCTATTAAGCATTATTGCTCAACACTGCCATACAGTGGCTGCCAGGAGGTGGGGAAATTCCACAATAATGACGAAGGCAGCAGCAGTTGGAACAAAGTGAGAGCAGAGTTTAGTTAGGTGTGGTGTAGAGCTGCAACGAGAAATCGATTAGATGTTAAATATTACACTGATGTCCAACTATTTTTATAAGTGATCAGCTTATAAAAAGCTTATATAAAGTTATCATTCAGCTCTAGTATGGTGTCCAACAGTAACCACAGGAAGCTATCATATGTCCCAGATCTCTGATTGTTAATTTTGTCTCACCTTGGATTAGAAAGTCACTTGATTTTACTGCACTGATACAAATCTAAGAGTGGATCAGTGTCTCAAGTCCATATAAGCTGTGCCGTAAGCTGTCAACACGTAATTCTCTTTTTACTTTCTAGATAAGAAAAGACACGTGGAAAAATTCTTTGTCTTTTTTGCTCTTCCCCCCTTCCTGTTTGCAAACAGTAAGGACTTATAAAAGGGCTCATAAAAGCTTATCAGTGTTGCGTAGATGGTGCCTCTTTGTCTCCACTCACCCACCGACCAAAAAGGAAGGACAAGGCCACATGATTATGGTTGACACCTTTTTTATTACTTGACTCTGACCAGTCAATTCTGGATTTATCTGAACTGCAGTTACTCCTGTGGTGGCACATTTTCTGTTTATGGTTCTTGAGTAAGACAGAAGACACAGCAGAGCTTGATAACGGGTCTTCTTCATGTAAGGTGTCTGGGCTGACGGCTACACAAACAGAAGAGAGTGATCTTTGGCACATTTCCACTTTTAGTGACATACATAGTGTCATCCTCGTCATGAGATGTGACCAGCACACGTCTGTCATGGCACAGTATCTTTAACGGTATGTAAAGGGGACCAGACCTCCTTGGTTTGACATTCTAGGCTTGACACTTGTGTTTTTGTACTGTTGTTAGTCTCAGAGGATATGGCTTCGGTCCTCAGGGGGTCAGATCTCAGTCACTGCAAAGTCTTACAGGATTATTCCCAATAATCCCCAACTCATACAGGATGGACAGAGTTGCAAAGAGGATGTAGCAGATGAGAGAAATGATTCCCAACTTCCAGTCCAACTTCCATCCGTTAATGTGAACGGATATAAAAAGGAAGACGATGGAAAGGAGGAGCGTGCAGGAAATGAAGACCAGCCCAGAGCTGTTGACCTCCACGGGGTTGTTTGTGTCCACAAAGGCAGTCTTGATAAACCATGGCAGGCCCAAGCAGAGCATGTCGAACACATTAGAGCCCACGATGTTGGACATGGCCATGTCAGCTTTCCCTGATAAACAGAAAACATGTTTACATACCAGGTTTTAACCCTTATTTACACAGAGCACCTCAGAATGTGACCCTCATTCTTACCTTCTCTGGCCACCATCACACTGGCCACAGTGTCAGGTATACTGGTCCCAGCAGCGAGCAGAGTGAGTCCCATAACTGTGTCAGGGATGCCGAGAGTCTCGCCTGCATCAACATAACAGCAGTGAGCGTAAGAGGAAGAAGAAGAAGAATTTTCTCAGCCCATCAAAGTACGCTTCATCCCTCAGTTTATCACAAACATGGGGATACAAGATGTTCACTTGACAGGACAAAGTTGCACTTTCCACCACTGCATAATAGCAACCACAAAAATCAGAGTCTGCCTCCTCCAACAACATCGAGCAAGCAAAGACCATCAGCTGATACCAACTGTTGTTACAGGGTTAATAAATAATCACTGGAGGCAGGATTCCACCAGCAGAGCCCGACCACGAGAGTTAATATCAGTTCAGTTAATATCAGCCTCTAATTTAGCTCTGTAGAATTGTTGAACATTTGAGAAAATATAGACAATATTTAACTGTTTAGTTATATTTAAATCCTGTCTCCTACATTATGTTCTGCTAACAGATCTGTAAGTCTGGTGGCAATCTCAGAAACCAGTGACCCCTGTCTCTTTGGACAAAGGCTTATCGGTGCTGCACTTCTGGTGTGGCCGGGATGTATAAAGACTTTATTTTCTGTGCACCTGTCATATTTTTCTGTCCGATTAGCTGCTTCAGACGTGAAGATGGAGTTGCTGAAAAACACCAAAATTTTCATTGTCTTCAAGCGAAGAGGCGTGTTCAGCCTCTTTAGTTCTCCACACATACCTTTACCAGGCGCGATCGGTCAATAGTACTTGGACCAGTAAGGGATTACAAATGATCAGAGCACTTCTGGTGCAAAAATCTTGTCCATTGCTGACGGACTCTGTGTTTATGTTAAATGGACTGTATTTAATTTTTATAGGTCTTTTTTAGTCCCACCAACCACTCTAAGCATTTACAACACAAGTCAACATTCAGTCACTGGTTTCAGAACGTACCATTTAAGACCACTCCCGCACATCAGGAGCAATATCCATGAACCACTGCCCGTGGCTGCTTCTGGTCCAGTTCAGGGTTCAAGGTCGACTTCTACATTTCTTTATATGTGTAATCCTTGAGTGTACACTTTTCATGTCGCAATAATCTCCCTCAGTAATCAAACGTGTAAGTATATAACTCTGTGTCCTCAGTGGTAGCTTTGATTCTGATTGGTGAACATTGTGGGAAAAACTCCCTTCAGCTCCACTAGAGTCCAAATTTCAAGCTCATATTCTGAACCAACACTTCCAGCAAACCATCAACATCCTGCCTGTGCGCTGTAACTTTTCACAAGTTTCTCAGTCACATACTTGATGTTTGTACCTGCTCGGCCCCAGGCCTGCCCTTACACAAGCCTTTACTCTCCTGGCATGTGAGTCTATCTGACGTCTTCGGGATACTAATCTCATTATACTTCAGTAGACCTGTCACCATCACATGATGATGCTGCCCTTTCGACCTAATCCTAGGTCAGTTTTATGGTTTACATCTCTGTTGTGGATGGGTGGGGGTAAAGCTGTTATTGGACCCATGCCTGCGGGTCGCTCTGTATGTGCACGCACAGCTCACATGACGGTGTTCCCCTCAGGGTGAAGCAGGCTGTAATCCTGCTGCAGCTCAGCAGGCACATGGCCCACTGGAGCTACAATAACCCCCCTCTTAACTTTCCAGGACAATGGCATCTCAGGAATTAGCCAGCAGACCAACATGTGATTCTACTCTGCGAAAGAGGCATTTCTTCTCACAAGGTTCAAACACTTGTGATCCACAGAGGCTCTGCAACCCAGCGAGCCGAGCCTGATTTCCACCTGCAACTCAACTGCAAAGACGAAATAATGAACTGATTCTAACGCAAGCTCATCACAGAGTTCAGCAATGATCTTACCGACCACAGTGACCATCCACACCAGTATGTATGTGAACCCCGAGATCCAGACGGCCGACATGAGGAAGGTTATCATGAACCATTTCTTCCAGAACCTTCTCCTGCAGTCAGGAATGGTCAGGAAGAGCAGAGTGATGATGGGCAAGGAGAGGACCCAGAAGATCCGTTTCAGGTCGCTCTCCGGCACAGCGAACACACTTTTATGCTCTGCTGGATGAAACATATTTATGAGTAGATTCTTAAAACATCATCAGGGGGTCATATAGGCGGAAACACACTGAAAATACCTTCAGGAATCTCATTGAGGCCATGCAGGCTGAGGGACAGGTGGGAGTATCCAGAGTCGTCCTGGAAGATCCCGCTGTCTGTTCTGGACCGACTGCTGACTCGCAGACTGGTGACGTCGCTCCAGCCCATCAGAGGCTGCGTCTCCGTCTTTTCGCCGGATCCTTTACCCAGACAGGTGCAGCAGGGGCTCAGCTTCCTCAGGACAAACTCACTGATACGAAGGTCGAAGCACAGAACTATGATGTAGACAACGTAGACCATCAGCAGACAGGCGGCGTCGTACCTGCGGACAAATGACACAGTTTGAGCATTAAGATTCATTTAATGACCTCCGGGACAGATTTAAGCGTTTAACAGTACAGACGCACCAATCCACTTTTTTCCATTCAAATTATACTTTGTTTTGTTTTGTTTTGGTTTTTTTTTGCATTTTGTAGTAAAAGTGATGGGGAGCAATTGTTTTATCCAGGAAATGAAGTAATAAATACGTTTTAATAAAATAATTACTTTTTGTTAAATTACATTTATTTCACTGATTTTCAGTTACAATATGAATGCAATTCATTTTCATTTTCACTTTTTGAACCAGTTACATAAAAACTGCAGGTGAGACTACAGAATCTGTGTGAGGGCCAGGGACTGAACTTGGGACTCAACTTGACACAACCTTTGGCTTGACTTGAATAAGGAAAAAATGACCAAAAGATTTGAGTCACATGCTACAAAATATTCGAAAATTGTGAAAAATGTTGATCGATGTTTCCCAAAGCCCAAGATGACAACTTCAGACGCCTGTTTCATTCACAACCCAAAGATATTGAGTTTACTGTCACAGAGGAGGAAAGAAGGCAGAGTAATTTGACTTTTTTCGGTATTCAATTATCAAAATAGTTTAATTAAATTATAGGTCAATGCTAATCAATTCATGGTTGCAGCAATAACTAAAATATCTCCAACCAAAGGACTCAGTTGCAGTCGTATGTTCACAGTCACAACTAGTACATCTAACTCATATAATTATGGTAGTCATACACATCTGGGGAATACTTGATATCTTTGTAGAACACTTTAATTACTGATTAAGTAATTAATTTGTGCTGCAACATTTGACTATGGGCTTAAAACTGCATTCTAACATATATTCAATTTTCTTAATTGGGGAATCTAGTCTAGTATGTGGATCAGTAGCCAATATGAGAGGAAGGAACCACTTCAGTAAAGTCCACTTAGTAAGCTGTTGTCGGAGCTTTTGACCACAATGGCCATGGCCTCCTTCAGAGAATACAACTTTGTCATGTGACCTAAGTACAGGAGGACCTTGGTCGTGTGATAACATCTGACTAAGTCACTGAGGAAGGCTGTGGAATTCAGTCAAAAGCTCTTGCAGTATCTAATCAAATGGACCTTGCTTTAAGAAGATTTACAACAGAAGACATACAGCCTAATAAATGTCATCAGGCAGTGTTTTCTAAATTGCCATTTGCAAGAATCATCGGATGAGGAGACCATTTTGGAGCTGTTGTCAAACTTTTGACAGCTTGGTTTTGTTTTCTTTTAATTTCCCAGGTACTAAATGTAGTCCATCTTTACGAGATTCTGTTTCTAGAACATAATAAAGGTGTGCTCTTTATCAGCTCATCCTGTGTTCCTATCAAACTAAATTAATTCTATTGCACTTGAAAATCTCTCCTAAGCACTGAGCGCTACTGCAATCAGTGTTTATGATTCAGTGTTGTAGGATTTAAGGGACGTTTACTGCTCTGCACTGTCAGTGTAATAAACGCCAGTGACTCACTACCGTACGGTTGTTTTGTGCTCAATGATTTTGTTTTGTGTTCGGTGTCACAAGACGCAGGATGACTTTGTGTTTTATAACCACTTCACATGTAGGCGGTGGAAGGTCTGAAGATCAAGTAACTATATCCTGATATCATTATAGTGCAAACAGAGACACTCACCAGTACACCTTGTTATCTGAAATGATGGCAATAACAGCAGAGACACTGATGCCATATGCCAGGCAGTCTCTGAACAGTGGCCAACAGCTGAGTCGCCCTGCCTGTTAAACAAAAATACACAGTTTACAGGTTAAACAACAGAGTACATACAACGATACTTCTGCTTTGACCCAGAAAAAGTAATAATGTATGTACAAGTTGGGTAATCCTCTGTCTGAATATGGTGACAGACTGTACCATAGAGGCCAAGAGTCCACATGCAGCACAGATTCCTAGCAGGTTGTAGACTGCCGATCCCACGATGGTGCTGACCCCGATGTCGCCCTTTGTCACAAACACACCTGAGACACGTGATGAGCACAGTTAGCTTTGAGGAAAGGGACAATGTGGACGCATTGATGAAAACGCAGTGCAAATACAAGCAAAAATTATCAAGTGCTGAGAGAAAGATTGCCCTAATCCATCTCTGTTCCCATATGGCGGTGAAGTCATAGTTCATCAGGCCGGGACAGTGACCCTGATGCTGCTGCTGCTGCTGTCATCATCACCGACATAGCTGGTTGTAATTATTCTGTTAAAGCATGATTACCCAGAAAGGCTGTGACCAGTTCCGGTGCAGAACTCCCAGCTGCCATAAACGTGGCTCCGGCTACATCCTGAGACAGACCCAGACCTGAGAGAAACCAGACACCAAACACCACAGTACACCACAGTTTACATAGGGTGGACAAAATGATAAAGACAGCTGAAGATAAGCTGTCCAGCTGAACAACCAAAACCAAAAACAATTAACAGTCACTAAAGCTTCAATAAGGTCGCATTCGTTGTAGGGCTGTGTCTAATGTATGAAATATGTTATGACACATGTATGTTATTCATCCACCCCCTGTAAGTTTTAATAGTTAAGCTCCTTATTACTGGTTACTCAATTATTCAGTTAGCCAGTCAATAGTTTAGATGTTTTGAAAAAAAAATGTATTGAAACAAAAATGATGATTATATCTACAATGTCACGATTTGTTGATTTTTCTTTTAAAGCCAAGTCTATTTGGGTTTTGGACTACCGCTCGGTCAACACAAGATGTTTGAAGATCATTCATTATTTTGAAGACTTTCCAGAATGAATGT
The DNA here is from genome assembly GCF_904848185.1 of Acanthopagrus latus. Taxonomy (NCBI): domain Eukaryota; kingdom Metazoa; phylum Chordata; class Actinopteri; order Spariformes; family Sparidae; genus Acanthopagrus; species Acanthopagrus latus. Next base: position 4,331,688 of record NC_051042.1, on the reverse strand, counting down.
GCAAACTGAGTTTAGCGTTAGTCTAATCGATGATAAAGATGGAAACAGAGGTGAAACACTACAACCACAGCCGGGTGAACGTTAAGTTCAGTCATCACAATCCAACTAAACAAACTCTGGATATTGTATATATCCAGGTTATATATTCACATAATCTATCCACATATTTATGTATTCTTGGAAGTCTGATGATATTGTTGAAGTCTAATCCACAACTATAATATCTGCAGGAGTGGAAGCCGTACTCAGATCTTATATACTTGAGTAAAAGCTGTAGAAATACTCTGATACAAGTAAAAGTCCAACATTTCAAATTTCACTCAAGCGAAAGTTCAAAAATCTTGTTTTATTCAGATCCGAGCACATAAAGTGAGGACTCATTGTGCAGAAGGACCTATTTCAGAATGTATGCGGTATTTTATATTCTTGGATTACAATTTTTGATGCATCCATGTGGACCAATTCCTATTCATTTCTATTTACATATAGTACTTTTTTTTTTACTGCTGGGTAGCTTGTGGAGCCTGACCGATTCCTCGATGTTTGAGACTGGTGTTGATGTTGATTTTTGTGAGTTAAAAAAACAATTCTGATAACACTGTATTGACCGACATGTGCACATTGTTTGCAGTGATCCTTGTGACAGAGACATGTCACAGAGGCATGATATTCAACATGAATTAACATTTGTGAACTTCACTGGGAATTTGATAATTATCATTTGCCCCAAGTGTCTTTTTCTGCATGATACATTGTAATCTCCAAGAAAAGTTTCATATCGGAAGAAAATACATGTCAGCACAAATACATATGTGATAGGTTTGATGATATCAGCTAAGGGATATATCAGTCTACTCTAGTGGCTTGTAAACCTCCTGAGGATCAGTGAAGTCTTATATATATTAATAATATAATTTATCTGTGGAGTGGTAGCATAAAGTAGCAGAAAATGGTGATACTCAAGTAAAGTGTAAATACATCCAAACTATATGTAAATGTACTTAGTTACTCTCTACCATTGAATATCTGTAACTGCTGTGGTTTTAAATACAATAAATAAAATCACAAAACCACTGCAAAATAACTTTTACCATCAATGTACCATCACTTATTGGAATAGCAGTGGCCTATGGTTAATGATGCAGTGATGATGCAAGGTATTTCACATTACATACGTTCACTGATTACTTCCAAGGAGGGCAGAAAGTAATCATCGCAGACTATGGACACAGCCAGCAGCATGTAGAAGATGATCATAAAATAAATGATGAGCCCTCCATCCTTCCTCTCCTGCACCGTGAAGAAACCACCAGGAAACTCTGAGGATTGTGGAGAGATGCACTCTGTCTCATTCTCTGACACACACACACACACACACACACACACACACACACACACACACACACACAACATCACTGACAAAATCCGTGAAACCCTGCAAAAACAGGCATCTTGTTGCTGGAGACAGTTTGAATTGTTCATGGCAGTTTCACGGTGATTCACGCCCATCAGGCATGAGCATTAACCGAGTACACACAGGGCCAACACCACAATGAGCCATGGCATTCATAATGACACGTAAAAATCAGATTATAATAACAAAACAAAACCTACTGAGGACTTTCATCAAATTCAAAAGACCACAAACAAACACACACACACACACACACACACACTTCATGTCTTACCCAGAGCCCGTCGCACCCTGGCAGAGTGACTCCCCTCAGCTGATTTTGCTGCAAATGACACAAGATGGACGCTGCAGTACAAAAATAATACAAATCCTAGGAAGTAAGGTATGAAATCTTTCCTCTTCTTTCTCTGCAGAGCTGCCACCTTATTCATTGTCAATGCAGTCAGTGGAGTGGAATTAGCAGTCACTTCTCCAGGGAGGCATGCAGTGTGTTTCTTCAGCCTGACAAGCTTGCAAAAGATTAAATGTGAGCTGAAGCTGCCTGTGAGCGCTGCATCTAACACTACACTACACTACACTACAAGCTGCACTACAAGCTTCACACAGAGAGATTATTTGGGGGGAGAGCACATCTTTTAAGGTCCAGCAGGAATGGGGGGTTGAGGCGGGGGAGTCATCACGAGTTGCGAGTCATTACACCCTCCAGCCTGAGGCGCATCAGGGGTGGATTTAAGAATGAAGCCACACAAATGCTCTGCTGACTTCACACGTGGAAAATCAGTTGTTTGTTCGCTGCTAACAGAATTGCAACACACATTACTCACCTGTCAAATATAACACCGCCTAGAAAATAAAAATAATATCATGACAGAGTTAGAGTACATACATGACACGTGCTGTATGTATACTATGGGCCTGAATCTGATATTCAGCATCATTTTCAATTACTGGAATCAGTGTTTGATTTTTCTGATTGCTCATAAATAAACACACCAAACAATGAGCTCCTTTGGCAGTGTAACAAGCTACTAAAGTTAGCATGTAGGCTACATGTAGTGGCGTAAAAGTACAATATTTCCCTCTGGAATGTTACAGAGTTGAAGTATATCATCCACAAAATGGAGAGTAAAGTACAATTACTTCCAAACTGTATTTAACATATTTCAATAACAGTGTTCACACACACTGTACACCTTAACAAGGAGAAAGAACAAAACAATTAATAAACAAGACACAATCTAATTAGAGGAGCAACCACACCCATATAATATAATATAATATAATATAATATAATATAATATAATATAATATAATATAATAGCAGATACATAATCTAAAGCAGGTCAGTCAGTAGAGGTCATGTTCCTCCAGTGAACCACCATTATTTAAGAAAAAATATATGTATGGTAACTGATGGAGAGAGACAAATGATTCTTTTGAGCCCTTATGTATTAAAAGATCACTTTCCAACTTGAGAAAATCTCAGCCAAACTGCTATCAGACTGTACTGGATAGATAGATAGATAGATAGATAGATAGATAGATAGATAGATAGATAGATAGATTTATTGATGCCTGAGGGGAAATTAGATCATCATAGAAGCAGGCACATTCAATTGTTGCAATATTGAAATTCTCATATTACAACTTTAATTAGACAGGTGGGCCTATCAAATGAGAGGGGTGTGTGTGCGTCCGCAACTCCTCACTTGTGGGGGCTTAGTTAGGACAACATTTCTAAGTGTGTGTGTGTGTGTGTGTGTGTGTGTGTGTGTGTGTGTGTGGACTGACGGGGTGTCGGACTTGCTCGGACATGCCCCAAAGTCCCCCCCCCCCCCCTCGCCCACAAACCAGGCAACGTGTGCGCACTTCAGCAGACGCAGAGCTGACGGACGGTGTGTCTCCACAGCAGCCGGGCCGCAGAGCAACAGGTGAGCTGCTCATTACTTCCTTCATTTCACCTGAAGTTTGCATGTGCTGGTCATGTTGCTGGCCGCATTGAGGTAAAACACTGAGCACGAGCTCTTGTAGCTCTATGAATGCCAATTAATCACTTAACAGACTCGTTGGCATTTAGATTGCATCAGAGCTGCCGGGCAGCACAGCAGCTCATTAAGGCCGCACACGCTTCTCCTGCTGTGATGGATCACCGTGTCAAAACTGTGTTATATTGTCCGATAATGGACAACAGTGAGTAAATGGCGCCCCTGTGTGGAGTAATTAGTCTAGATTGTTTCTGTTTGAAAAAAAAACAGACTAGAGTAAACTTGGCTGAGGCAGAAAAATATGAACAAGAACATCAACAGAACAAATATCACACTCACTGCACCATGTCTGAGCCATGGTGCAGCGTCCACTCTTATATTTAAGCTTTGTGTAGTTTGATGAACACATTAATCTCATTCTGGATAGAGACTTTTAGATCTTTACTGTTGTTTGTGTTTTTGTTTTTTGTTTTTTTTGCCAGAGGTGTACTGTAGTTTGACCACTTGTAGACATTAAAGAAATGTGTAGCCACGTAGGACCAAAAAAAACAAACTTCAGGAAATAAGTCAATCGTACAAAAATAGGAAATATAACTGACATTTTGAAAACTCAGCTCAAATGAATGGAATGTCTGTTCATCTCGCTTCTTCTGAAGAACATGTTGCAAGTCATTTTTTTTAATTTATTTTAAAAAACTTTTGTATTTAAAGTTTTCTTAAGTCTTTGTTATTGACCACACTTCCCTCAGTTCCCATGTTGTTCCAAAAGGCCACTTTTCATCACTGAGTGGAGGACGGCAGTGTTAAGCAGCTTTACAAATGTTTCTGATTGATTTACAGTTGTGTGACTATAGAATCACCTCTAAAGCGTGTTTATTATCGAGGCTGTATTTGTCAGTAGTGTTGAACTGGACTGCATCTGATTGAAAAGGCATTTCTAATATTTTGGACACCTCATTTATAGACATGAGAAGAGCGATAGGAGAAACACCTGCCCACATAATGCGCTGCGCTACTTTAAAACCACCCAGCATGGCCTAGAATTATTATTGATTTATTCAGTTATATTAAAACATGATTATTACTAAATGACTAAAAGAGGTTGTGTGGAACTTTTGCATTGGACCTGAACCAGAAAAAAAACAAAAAAAACCCCAAAACAAACAGGTGTATCTAGGTGGCTGGTATCTATGAGTGAGGACTATTTGATGCAAATTGTAGATCTAATGATGTTATTATGGGCTGGATTCACTGGTGATATAAGTGATACTGGGCTGTGGACTTTGATATTTGGTTAGGCATGATTGTATAAAAGCTGAGTATGCAACTCTTGTGTCCCCCTTGTGGTGATTAGGTTTCTCTGCCATTAACTCGACATCGCTGCTGTAAAATCTCCCCCTCTTCAGTTTGAGTACACAACATTTATTTAATACAGAGAGATCCTTCTGGAGGATATAGGCTTGATGAATTAGAGCAAGGTGTGAACTCAGTTAGCAGTGGTTTAAATATAAAAGACTTTTATTTGTATGTAAAAGGTCCTTATTCCAGCCTCAAGATGAGAAATCCAAAGCTTTGCAAAAGTGGAATTCCTGACAGAGCTGTTGTATTGGATTGCATTAGAATGTACAGATGTACCTAATGAAGTGTCCAGTGCGTGTGCATTAGTTTTCGCCGCTGTCGGTTTGGTTGTTTATAGGTTAGTTTGTTGGTTTGTCAGCAGGATTACACAAAAACTACTGAATAAATTACCACCAAACTTCCCAGCCCAGAATAGAACTCAGTGACATTTAATCTGGATTAAACAGGTGGATCCAGGAAACGGTGTGTGATAGAGCGTTTTTAAACAGTTTCGTTTCAGATCTGGATGTGTAAGACTCAGTGCAGCAGCTTGTCTCTGAGCAGACCAGCCAGTAGGTGCCAGTGTTGGAACACAAAGTCTTTCAGGACGTTATGAAAATATGATTCCTGAATTCATTCCAGTACGGTAAAATGATTTTTAGGAACAAAATGATCTTCTCTGCGGTTCATGTCAAGTTAATTTAAGGGTTTCATGTTGTGTTTTTACTATTTGCTGTGTAATTATTTGAGTTTCACAAGTTTAAGACTCATAGCAGCACCATTGTTCCTCTTATCAAGGCTGCAGCCATAAAGATAAATACCGCACTGGCTCGCTTTTATTTTTTCCACTGAGATAAATGATTTGATAGCATATTATACAGAAGCCTGTGTACTGCAGCTCTTCTCTCTCTCTCTGTGTGTTGGAGAGCTAAGGTAAAATAGCCACTTGGCAAGGAGGCTCTCCATCTAATTTGTCATTGGAAGCCTCTCTGTCTCCTGGTGTGTGTGTGCGTGTGTGTGTGTGCGTGTGTGTGTGTGTGTGTGCATGCTTTCACTTGTGTGTAAGAAGATACAGTGGAAACTTGACAATACCCTCTTCCATCTCAGTTGTCAGTGGTATTCCAGCCAAGTGGAAGAAAAGTGCCTCCACACAGAGGAAATATGTATATATTATATGACAATGTGCACCTGCAAGAATTCATTTATCATGTGGTTGCAACTACCAGTTACTTTTGTTGTCCATTAAAGGTGCACAATGTAGTTTTTGGCAAGAAATTTTAATCATATTTAAAGAGAAAGGTCTCTATTGACTGTTTTTTTTTTTTTTTTTTAAATTTCTAATCAAACGTAATAGAGAAATTCTCTTCATTCTCATGACTGAATGAACTTAAAGGACAACACAATGTCATGCTGTTTTTTTTTTTTTTATACATGTTTTATGTTTGTATTTATTTTATATTTAACTTTTGACATATAGCGGACCCCGCCACCTTCCTAGCTTCAAACAGTGTTCTGGGATCTTATTTATTATTTAGTTGTATTTATTCATTATTTTTAGTAAATATTTACATTTCAATGTTTAATTATTTCTCCGAAACTACATTGTGCCACAACAACTAATCTGTTGATGCTGTATTCTCTGAAATAGTTGTTTGGTCTTTAAAATGTTGGAAAAAAAAGAAAAAAAAAGTCACTTAGTGTTTCCTAAAGCCCAAATCACCTTGTGAAATGTCTTGTTGTGGGCACAATCCAGATATATTCAGTTTGCTGTCATAGAGGAATAGAGACACCAGGAAATATTTTCATTTTGGAAGCTGGAATACATTTTTTTGGACATTTTTTTTCACAACTGATTGATTAGTTTTTCCAGACATCTATATTTGGAGTGACTTGTCACATGCTAGAGGGTGACTTGTCAGTTTGTGTTACACCACAGTGATGTCAGCCGCAGAAAAAAAAGGGGAAGGAAACAAGCCCAACAGGAAAAACTGGTCGAGTCGCTCTGTTCACCATTACACAAGACAAAGTCGACGGACTTCATTAGTTTTGCGAGATCAGTCTGTGGTCCTGACCTATGCAGCCCCTTCTGCCTTCTCTTATACTGCTCCTTGGCTCTTGAAACAACACAGCTCTGTTTGTTTTCTGTACTTCAACTTGAATACCAGCACCCTGCCCTCTGCAAGGAGTGTTCAAGGTTCAGGAAGATAACGAGAGGTGAGTGGCTGACGCATAGCCCGTGTTATGTTACCAGAGGCTCATATCAGATTACGGTAGACAGCAGGTTGGGTGAAACTGCAGCTGTATTCAGATCGTCGTGGCTCGAACAAACCAGGAACTGGGACTAACAAAGGAGTTTTACAGAGGCTAAAGACGCTAACCGGGGTCTTCCTGTTGTTTTCAGAAGAGCGTTACCATGGGGGAGAAGACACAACACCGCCTGCTGCTTCTGCTGTGTTTGTCAGGGCTTGTTCACTCTTCTGCTGGCATGGTGTTTTGGACAGCCGTGGTGGAAATAAGCTATGCGAAGAATGACAACGAGACTGTGGACAAATACTGTGAGTGTGGGGTGTACGGCCGCAACTCTCCGCTGGCCAAAGCCTCCGGTATTGTTACACTTCCCAAGGGAGACCCTAAAGGCTGTGGCCCGGATCCTGTGTACAACCGCAACTCCAGCTCGCCAGCTTGGATAGCCCTGGTGAAAAGAGGCAACTGCACCTTCAGCGAGAAGATCAATGCTGCCAAAAGTCAGGGGGCATCTGGCGTGGTGGTGTACAATGTGGAGGGCAGTGGCAACAGCACCACTCACATGTCACACTCAGATGCCCTTGATATTGTGGCTATCATGATTGGGAACACTCAGGGAATGGAGATATTCAAGCTGGTGAAAAATGGGACGGATGTTCACATGCATATTGACATGGGCAGCCCTCACGGACCCTGGATGGACACCTACTGGCTTTACTTCCTGTCCATTGCCTTCTTCATCGTGACAGCAGCCTCCATCACCTACTTTGTGTTTATCTCTGCGAACCGTCTCTACAACCTGGGCATACACAGGCGCGCTGAGAAGAGGCTGAAATCTGAGGCGAAGAAGGCGATCAAGCGCCTACAAGTGCGCACGCTCAAGAGAGGGGATGAGGAAACCGCCTCCGATTCCCACATGTGTGCCGTGTGTATCGAATCCTACAAGGCGGGCGAAGTGGTGACGGTGCTGACATGCGACCACATCTTCCACAAAGCCTGCATCGAGCCCTGGCTGCTGGAGAGGAGGACCTGCCCCATGTGTAAGTGCGACATCCTGAAAGCCCTGGGGGTTGAGGAGGAGACGAAGGAGACCCTTTCTGTCGAGTCGCCACCAGATGCCACTGTGATCACAGTGACAGGAAGGGAGCCCATTTATGAAGTCCCACTGACTGACACAGCGGGCCCTGACCCAGAGAGACATCAGCATCTCTATGACAACAGGGCCTTCGAGGGCGAGTCGGAGGCTGTGAGAGGATGAACAACAACAGCAGCAGAAACAAAACAGCACCAAACCACGGCACACTTAAATCCCCTGTTTGAGATATTTATCTGGGATACATTACCAGCACAGTGGAATCAGACTTGATCTTGATTTTCAAATGCAGGCATGCTGAACGAAATCTTAATGGACCAAATGTGTAATTAGCTGGGATGCCTGTGCATTTTTCTCGCTGTTTGTCTGTAAGTTGTAAGTGTGTGTTCATAAAGTTAACTTTCAGGTGCTTTAGAATAGATTCTGTAAACTGAGTGGTCACGCAGCGCTGCCAGTGTCAAAGTGCTGTTTTGCATAGTAAACACAGCAGCTCGACACCGGTTAAAGAGGAAGTGCAGCAGAGCATTTGAATATACGTCTGAAATCGGGGCCAAATTTTCTTCCACAGGAAACGTGTAAGCTTGCATTGCTCACAATTGACCATCGTCTTTTAAATTCACAGCGGAATTTGTTTCCTTTAATTCAGTTAATTTGAACAATATGACCTTCTGTCTCCTCTTTTTTTTTTGTTGCTGTCAGGTCGTCAGGCTGGTAACACAAACACACCCTTATGAACACACCCTTGACTGGTAATGCAGGATGACACACAATGCACCTTGATGAGTGTATGATATCACCTGAGGGGCCGTGACTCTCCGAACATGGTCTGTAGGAACATGTTTACCGCAAATCCCTTTATAATTTGAGAGCCCTCAAGAAATAGAAAGTCCTGTAGTTGTGTGACAACGAATGTCATGTGAGAAATGTTTATGTGTGTTGGAAACGGGGAAATCATCTTAATGTGTACGTTTTTTTTTAATTATATGAATGTTGAGAGAGATTTATTGATCATGAAGTTCAATCTGTTGATATCGAGGTAACACTGTGTATGAAAAGTTCTTCTCTAAATTAGTTATTCTTGAACAGGTCTTCCAGTTTCCTTTTAAATTATTTATCATGGAGTTTATTCAGTCCTACCTCTGAACTCTCTCATGTGTAAATTTTTGAACATGTCTAAGATTCTTGCAATGCAGAGATGAAGTGTGTCCCTCTGAAAATGATAAAGCTCATGACTTGCTCGGTTTCTTTGTCCGCTGCTGGGGATACGCTGCTGATTATGGTACCTAATATATATTTTTCTATGTTGAATCATTTTCACGGCTGTTGAACAGATTCCAGGAGTCTTTAATTGTTCTGTAAAGATGAATGTAACTTTCTGTATTGAATCACATTGATGCTTATTAGAAAGCAATAAATCCCTCAAAATGAGGCCAAATGGTATGAGCATAGTGCTTGTAAGAATGGTGTTTCTGTGTGTGTGTGTGTGTGTGTGTGTGTGTGTGTGTGTGTGTGTGTGTGTATGTGTGTCCACATCAGAGGAGTCTGTGTGGTTAAGTAGTGTCTCATTTTCAGAGTTATAGTCTCGTTCCCGGTGACTGTCGGAGACGCACAAAACTGTAATTACCTCTGCACAGGTTGGAGCCGATCTGCACACACCTTGAGCCTGAGCTGAATAATCATCGTATCAAATAAGTAGAAGGGCCTGACCGAGCACGTAGAGATATGCAGCTGTATGCTGACTGGAATGGAAACTTTTTATCATCCTTCCAATGTGTTTTAAAGGGGCCATCACAGTCACGGTGTTTTACTGTGAGGCTGTTACATATCTCTGAATCATTCTGGACTTCAGTCTTGTATGATTACAAACAGCTGATACAGAGGAAATTGTTCGTCATCTGTACTGTTGTGATCCACATCCCATTTTTGTCTTGTGGCCTCAGAATGAAGCCCACATGTGACTGTGCAGCGCAGATCATGGCCAGAGGGATTCTTCTTTTGGGATTGTGAAGGAAAAAGCTCAATCAGAAATGATAAACATTACTTAGTGTAGTTGTCGTGCTCTAGAGCTTATTTCACATGTATCTTTACTGTAATTTGTTATTTTAATTTCTGTGTCTAGGGGCCTCCCCTTCAATTTATCCGGGCCTTTAATATCAATAAATGTGTATGCTGTCACATGAGACTAGAGCCCCACTGGTACTTGATGTTTGGGGATGATGATTTCTCATAAACCCAGACACTTGTGACAAAGATACTGGAGGCAGATTATTTTAAAATTTTACGGTACACTTAATTCTCTAAAATTACATCACTGCTCTGAAACAATAAACTGGGAATTGAAATATTATGTATTACCCAAGCATCATATCAGCTGAGCCATTCATCGGCCAGGCTCTATATGAAACTGTACTGTAGATCATTTTAGATTTTAATATTATATATGTCACACATATTTTCCAGGTTTTAAAAGGCTGCATCACAGTAAAGCAATTGTCTGAACTTCCCACGCTGCTCCACTAGTTCTAATACTAGCCTAACATTACGAATGATTATGTCAAAATACTGACGGTCATTCCTACAATATTGTTGCAATTGATATCAAGGTATTTGGTCAAAATATTTGTGATATTTTAATCTGTCATCCTGTCTGAGCACTCATGATGTGTTTTTGAGGAGGTTTCACAACAAAGAGATACCGCAACATTATTTTAAGGCCACACTGCCCAGCCCTGCCCACATGTGACCCCTCAGCATGGATTATAGCGTCAGTCATGAGCTGAGTGAGCATCTCGACCAATCCGTGACTTTACTCCTGGGATTGTTTGATTTCAACCAATGCTGAATCTGCTTTTGTTTCTCATGTTTAGTTTTTGATTTCGGGTTGTGTCAATGCTGTGCCTCAGTCTGAGGCACAAAAACTACCATAAACACGGCTTTAAGTTGTCTCGCCATCTCCTTAAAAATATCCATCCCCCTCTGACAGCAGTCTGTCACTTGGCTGCCGTGACTTCTCACCTATCGTTGATATGAAATGTATGATGCATTTTTCATTTTATTCCGGTCGACTGAGCTGTACATTAAAAGGGTTTTTAGAGGCCTGATGAGATGAAAGTATCCAAAAGTTCACATAAAACAAGCAAAAACTGAAAATGATACACATAATTTATGTAAGAGAAAGTTTGATGTAGTTTATATGTCTCCAGGATGGGACTTAAAGAACTTATCTCACACGTACTATGGTTTACATATTCACGCTCAAATGATATATTTTAGATTTTGAATAATGTCTTCTGTGGCCTGGGGCCTTATCCTTAACTTATCTCAGTACAAGGCCTCTTTATGGTCAGAGGCTACATACTCATGCTTGGTAATCTATCATTGCTGCGATGGCCATGCAATGTTTTTGTTAATGATCATTTTCCTTTTGTTTTAACATATTGACCAAAAGTTGCCCAAGGAGGACCGAGTGATTTATCACAGCTGCATGAGAGCAAGCTTTAAAAAGTCTGTGTGTGAGTGTTTGACTTGGGGAGGGAAGAATGTGCTGTGTCATGGGGAGGGGAGATGTGAAAGGTGTAAAGACCGAAGCAGGTGAACAACCAGAGCAGATGCTATAAAAAAGAGCCAAAGTCCAGAGCCACAGAGAGGGAGCCCAGTCTTTCCTCTCATGGTATTTCCTCTCACCTTGCAGGGCAGTGTGCACTGGATTTCAGGCCAGGGCTGTGGGCTTCATAGGTTAGACGGTTATAGTGGTATCACAGCGAGACAGAGAATCAATACTGAACTAACTGGCTGAGCTGGATACAACAGGCAGGCCCTGTGTTGGAGGCCCGCTCTGCTCAGCGGTGGCACTCTTCTGATTTATTGCAGTTGTTAAAGAGAAAATTGAGTCAGAAGGTTTTCATTTAATGGCATACTCGTGTGCGGCTGTACTCTAATACTGCACTTGACCTTCGCTTCCAGATAGGAATCAAAACAGTGGCATTAACCAGTGTAGTGACCTAAGAGCTTATCTGCTCCTGCACAGTAAGCGCAGGATATATCTCATGTGTTATGTGCCGACAAATAAACCTGAAATCTTAAGACTTAAAAAAAAAAAAAAAAAAAAGACTAAAAAGCTTGGCTGTGTTTAAATATACAAGAGGACGCTGCTTTCTTTTCAGGCTTCAGGCTCAAACGGTCTCAGTTTGTTCCTGTGAAATGTTTATGACAGCCCTGCAGCTCCACCTGCTGGAGGAAGTCCCGCCTCGCACTGAATTAGAATTCAGTCCAGCAAAAGTAAAACCAGTGTTGTAAAAGTACCCAGAAGTCATTCTTGAGTAAAAGGAATTAATCATGATGAAATATTACTCAGGCAGAAATGAAACTCACCCACACCAATAATAGTTGAGTAAAAGTTTTGAAGAAGCCGATCTTAAATGTACCAAAAGTACAAATGAAAGTTAATCACACATACATTTACATGTATGTAGCTCTGTATAGCCTATTTGCATACTATGAGCCAACTGATTAGTATTCAGCATGTTGTTGTTTTAAGTCTTATTGCTGAATAATAAATTAATTTAAACATGTGCCACTTTGGCTGAGCTGTAGCATGTAAACTGCAAAACTAAGCAGTAACTACAGTAATCAAATGAACTACAGGTAGTGCGAAGTACAATATTTGCCTCTGAAATGTATTTTAGTTGATGTAAAAATGACCAGAATAACGAGATATTCAAGCAAAGTACAAGTGCTTCCAAACTGTACCGAAATAGCCTGCAGTACTTGAGTAAATGTACTTAGTTACTCTCCGTCATTGAATGTCTGTGGCTGGTGTGATATTAAACAAGTTTTCAATAACAAAACCCAGAGAAATACTTCTTGAGTTAAAGTTTTAAAGTACCTGATGTTAATTGTACAAAAGTACAAGTGAAAGTAAATGATATATATATTTACATTTAAATACTGTATACTTATTATGAGCCTGGCCAATTCACTGTTTTTATCTGATTGCTGGAAAACACGTTATTTAAAATTGTGCTGCTTTGACCCTGATGCAGCGTGATATCTGCAAAGGTTCAAGGTTCACCTGTATTACCCACAATGCAAGTTAACCACTGTGTGACATCACTGAAGACTTTATACTACCTTTTTTTCCCACATATGCAGTGGTACTCCCCAAGACCTGTGTACATCCTTTAATTTGGAATATTCCCCTTCAAGGACAGTACTTAGTAAATGTACTTGGTTACATTCAGTCACGGGGTAAAACTGGTCACAAGCCAGTCCCATCCTTTCATTTTTGGTCTGCAGGTACCTGGGCAATTTCTTGCTTGAGTGGAAAGTACAGAGTAATAAATCCCACCATAATGAAATTTAGTACTTCACTGGCTGTACACTTTAATGGCCCTGCTGAAGTTTTATCTGTCTGTCTGTCTGTCTGTGTGTCCGCCTGTCTGTGCAGCTTCAGCAGAGCGCAGGAAAGTCTCTCTAATTAAATTATAGTAGTTGCTCCTGTCTCAGGCTCTGTTGTTCCAGACTGTCTCAGTAATTATCTTAATGAAGGAGGGAAATTTGATTACAAAAGTGCAGCAAGAAACAAATGAATCCATTTAGTCGCTAAGTACGATATAAAACATGTTTTTCCTCTCGTACTGCTTACATTGACTATTAGACCGAACGCTCTGGTGGGTATATTTAATCCCACTCCTCATCCTGAGCGTCTCACTGGCCCAGAAGTGATGAAGTGCAAATATTGAGAATACTAGTCACATCTCCTCTTTCTCCCAGCAGGGTGTGAACCTCATATGTGAGACTCTTATCTGGAAATATGAGTTGATATGTGGCTGATGGTTCCTCTGCTTCATATCTGGCTCTGTAGTTTCAGTGCTTAAATGTTTGCTGCAGGCGTTCTCTAATCAGGAAACTTATTCTTCACAAGTTCTGCACATATTTGTGCATAAATGTGACGCAGCAGCAGCAGCAGCAGCAGCAGCAGCAGCAGTGTTTCTAGTTTGTCCAGGTGAGGGTCTCTGCTCGATGCTGTCACCCCTTCCTTCCTCTTGTTTGTCCCTCTGGCAGATCAGATAGCGCTGAGTGCACAGCACAAAGCAGCTCTCATCCTGTCGTCATTGTCGCTGCTGCTTCGTCCCGTCCTGTCCTTTGACACGTTCACCCTCCTCTGCTCTCCTCTTCCTGCTGACAGGCAGTAAAAAGGGCAGGCCCGCAGGCAGGCCCGCAGCCAGGCAGGCAGGCAGGCAGGCAGGCAGGCAGGCCCGCAGGCAGGCAGGCAGGCAGGCAGGCAGGCCCGCAGGCAGGCAGGCAGGCAGGCCCGCAGGCCCGCAGGCAGGCAGGCAGGCAGGCAGGCAGGCAGGCAGGCAGGCAGGCAGGCAGGCAGGCAGGCAGGCAGGCAGGCCGAGGGAGGATGTCATGGGAATGACCGCCTGTTCCCTGCCGACTCAATGGCAGGGAAGTGAAGTCACACATTTATCCGTGTGTTCCACACAACGCTTCCTAATACTGTACTACAGGTAACTGAACTGGGCCTTTTGTGCATTCTGAGTGCTGACTCAGGATTGGTTTAGCTGCCAAAGCGGCTGCAATGAACTAAAGTCTGCCATCTACTGGAGAAATGTTAATATAAGATGAGACAAGGTGATCCTTATTGATCCCCTGTAGAGGAGATTCAGGATTAATACAGCCTTTTGTTGACTAGTTTGTGGGGGGTCATTACTTGCTTATAATTGGTCTGAGAGTTGGAGCAGAAACTAAAAGTCGGTGAAGCAACTCACTTTGTAAGTGGAGGTCGACTAATATGGCTTTTTCAGGGCTGATACCAATTATTAGAATTAAAAATGTTTATTTACTTAAGCACTGATCTTAAGTCAGATTTTGTGGCACTTGTGGCGTATGAATAATACTAATGTAGGATGTACGGACGGTACACACCTACATCTAAGTGAGTTGGATTTGCAAATACAGTGGAACGCCGGCTTACGAAGACCCTATTTAACGAAAAATTCAACTTACGAAGGCACTTAACAGCAATATTTCTGGTATGGCAAAATGCCCGCGTAACGAAATCCCACAAATACAGGAAAATTCACGTTAATTTCAAATTTGCAGCGACCGAAATTAAAAAAAAATTATAAAATAGAAAATTAAAAAAAATATATACTGTACTGTTTAAAAAAATATCATTGCACAGTGTACGTACGTATATTAATTAACGTAAATGTAAGTTTTAGTTTTAATGTTTAGAATTAAATTCCATAATGTTATGTACATGTACACGTACGTACGCATGCATACTTACGCTTTCTTCAGCCTCCGCCACCTCCTCCTCCACCAAGAACTTCATCTTCAGCCAGCATCGCCTCACTCAAAAGTACATAATTTATTTTATTGATATTTATTAATACATTTATCATTTCTAAATTATTTTCTTCATTTCAGATTGTATTTTGGAATATTCTTAGTGTTTTTTTTCAAATATTAAGTCATATTTGTAGAAGAAATACACGACTGGTAGGGGGCCTGGAACGAATTAGGCTATTTATAGGGAAAAAGGTGCTTCGACTTGCGAAATTTTTGACTTACGAAAGACCCTCTGGAACGAATTCACTTTGTAAGTCGGGGTTCCACTGTATCTCATTAAAAAAACAAAACAGACAAGAAACAATAATTTGTTGGTTCCAGCTTTTTAAATGTGAAGATTTGTCAGGATCACTTTGTAAAACTGCTGTTGGTACCAACAGCTCGTTTGAAAAGGATTGCATTTTGTTTTTTAGCCTTGCAGACAGCGTCCTTGCTTCCTTTTCCCACGTCCTGCTGTGTGGTGCAGGACACATTTGGTATTCTCTTCTGCTGGTGCAGATTCCAAACATTCCCAAGGTTTGTGCATGTAATTACCACAATCCTACCCCAATCTATCTATCATCTATTGCACACACACACACACACACACACACACACACACACACACACACACACACACACACACACACACACATCAGAGGGAGAGGCAGAGAGCCAGAGAAACAGAGAGATAAAAAAGAGATGCTCTATGTGCCTCAGGAGAAACCCACCTTTAAAGCAGAAAAGGTCTGAGAAACATGTCTGCATTGACAATCAGCCTCTGTCTCTCCGGCTGAAGTGATGTCTCAGCGCTGAGCCTGCACCTGTCTGGGACCGGCCCGTACTTATCAAACCAATTTACTCAGTATGAATCCGGCCTATACGAATCCTGTGTGGTTTTCCCGTCGATACCCCCTATTTGTATATACTTCATGGAAATGATTTGTCAGCAGTCCTCGGTCTCGATGATTGAGCTGTGTACCACCACACGCTGTTAAAATGTCCTCTTGTCTCACTCTGAATGCTGATGGCCCGAGGCAAGGCTTCAACCAAAGTTTCCTCGCAGAAGAAAGTGCCACTCAGCACACTCTGACAACACGAATCAATGATCAAGCTGCTTTTCATCAACTCCTGACATTTTCTCTGATTCTGTCCATGTGCGTCTCACTTCAGGCTCACTTTTCAGAAAATGTCATTTGTTTGTGAAAGTGGCTGTGTGTTTATGTGCAAGTGTGCGACTGTGTGTGTGTGTGCGTTTGTGTGTCACGCGCTTTCCAGGCAGTCTATCCATCCACTCTGATTAACTCCTCGTGTGTCCTGTTGCCTGCGGCGATTAATTAATGACCCATTTGCTTAATTGCAGGAGCTGGCAGGACAAAGAGAGAAGCGAGGGAGGCGTCACCTGGGGGAGCGGAGGGGGAGACGTCTGTGTTTGGATTTGGACAGAAGGGTACGGTGGCCCATAGGGGACTAGACTAACATAACAGTATAAACTTGAAAACTGATTTCACAATACAAACAAAACAAAGTTATAAAGAGAGTCACGCTGGATGCCGTTTTATGTTTTCCTTTGGTTATTGTGTTGCATTTTGAGATAAGTCCTCAGCTACTTCAGTTGTTCAGGAGAATGCTGCAACACTATTTTGCTGTGAAGCTTCGGAAATGTGTTGAGGTCTGCACCTGACTTTCATCAGGCATGGGGGTGAGCAGATAGGAACTGAATTTTCATTTCTGGGTGAACTGTTCCTTTCACAGAGAGAGCAGTTGAAGTAATTATAAGAAAATCATCATAGAAAGTTTTACTGTGCACCAGTCGGTCCAGGGTGTTCGCTGTTGAGCACCTGCTTGTCTTCTCCTGCCAGCGTGGTGTTTTGCGGCCCTGTTGTGCATGTGTGCGTCCCTCCGTTGGGAGTGTGGGTTTATGTGCGGTTGTAAAGCGACACAACAGAAGCTTCAGCTTCTTTGCTGCCTCGTCCTGGGTCATTGTGCTGAATGCGCTCTCCTGAACGCAGCACACATTGTCAACAGTCACCCGTTTGCTCTGACCATCTGTCGCAGGCCTGCCTGGGCTTCCCTACACAGTTTGTCCACAAGCTGTGGCTGCCATTTGGTTTTGTAATAAAAGTCACTCAAAGGTTTCTCCTCATTTCTGTACACCATGGGTCAGTGCTCGGACATGGCTCAACTTCGCCAGCCTTTTTTTTTTTAAAGAGATAGTAATGAAAATTAGAGTAGATTTATAGCAGTTGAAGGGTTTTCGATCATTTAGTATGCTCAGAGAGATCTGCCAGCGTTCATTTCTTTTCTGCTTTCACGTTTCACTTCCCCTTCTTCTTGTCTGATGAACGATATAATTCGGTATATAGCAGCTTGACATCACACAACATGTCTGACTTTACAAACAATCCACTGCTACTAACCAGGCTCCGGTGTGAGACACCTCGCTGTCTGTTTAGCAGTTCATCCATACGCCTCCTATCTGTGTATTGTCTGTCTGCCATGTGTTTCCATCTCTGCATTTATATTCATGCCAAGTGCCCATGCCAGGCTGGGTTATGTCTGCTGGCTTACGTAACAGCAGATGCTTTCACATTGTGAAATCATATATAAGTCGAAGTGAAAAGGAAAGAGAAGGGGGTAGATGATACAGTAATGGGGGAGAAGTAGAAGTGGACCGCAGGGCGGGTTGAATCCAGAGGACGCAGAAGGCAATTAAAGTGTTTGGAAACAGAAATCAGACAGTTTCTTCAGAGGACTGTGTGCATTGTATCCATCTAGATACGCCTGATTTGAGTGTATATGTCAGTGGGGTTTTTGTGTGTGCATTAGGTTTTACGGAGTTGCAGATCATTGTTTGTTTTGCGTTTTCTGTGTTTGTTGCAAACCAGCTGGTCTGCATTCACTTATTTTCCAGAAAACCATCATAGAAAGCCGACAAATTTGAAAGCTAAATCCCTGTTTTATGCCTCTATCGTGGCGACAGGTGTGGCCGGAGGCATCATAAACACAATGTCAATATTATATATCTTAAGAACACTTTGAGGGCTTCAAGGATGAGCTGATTAGATTAAGGTGGTAACCACTGTAACCTAACAAAAGACAATTTTGACCATCGCTCAACAATTCATATCACATTTGAGACGAATTTTACACAAATGTCAAGTAATGGCATCTTATATCCAAAAGGTCAAAGTTCAACTTCACTGTCAGCTATTATCTGGACATTCAGATTATCCAGTTTACTTACATCAACTTTTTGATCACTACTGAACACACATGTGGACTTGAATCACTGTGACATAAGACTGAAGTCGACTCGAGTCACTGCTGTGATGATTACAGAAACTTCTTGAGACAAGAACACCTCGAGGTCTGTGTTCATTTTGTGTTATCAGTTTAGTTAAATATCTGCTTTAAAATGGAGAAAATACATTTTTTTTTACATTGAGCAGACGCATTGGTCCAGTAATCTATACATACAAACAGTGATAGTGGTGGCTGCCATGCAAGGTGCCGACCAGCACATCAGGAGCAGTTTGGGGTTCAGTATCGTGCCCAAGGACACTTCAACATGCAGACCAGGGGAATTGAACCAGTGACCTACCAATAACAATTCCCACAATATTTGTGTGATTCATAAAGAAAGTAAGAAATAAATGTGGATTCACAGTTATTTGTTTTTCTGTGACTACTTTTCTTTCACACAGATTCAATTCATAATCAGACTTTTTGATCAGGTTAAATACATCCGCTGGTGCTATCATAATGTTTTTTTCCCCTTTTATAAAGACAAGACACTGCAGGTTGATTTTCTTAAGGAAGAAAATGACTTGGGCCTCACCTGAAACTTGGACCAAATGACTCGAGCCAAGTGTCTGCTTATTATCTTTCTGTGCTTTGCTCCACCTTCATATCTTGTTTATGGAAACAACATTATCGGCATGTTGGTTCCTTGTGACCTTTACATTTATGTGGTACAGTCACACGGAAATCAGATAAGAAGCAGGCAGCAAACTTCAGTCTGAGATAAGAACATGATTGCATAATTGTAGGAGGGACTTCTTGCCTTTTTGTTTCCTGTACAACTCTGTTGCAGAGAAAGACAATGTGAACAGCGCAAAACAGCTGTCAGGTATATTGTCCAATCGTTTTTTGTTTTTTTTTTAATTTAAAATAGCAGCTTGTGAGTTTGCTAATCACAGGGTGTATAATGTGTATTTAAACACTACCATCAGTGAGCACCAGTACACCTACATACTGCATCTTCATTTTATCCAGCATGTGTCCTGAAGGGACACTTGACACTTCTTTTGTACACCAATATCACAATGGCAGGAGCAGTGGGGGTGTTTCTGGACTGGCAGAGGGACCTTGGCCTGTTCAAGTATCTTTAGCTCCCCTCTGATTGGCCGGTTGCATGTGCGTATACAAACCCTCACAAATTAAATTTACAAGCATCTAACTATTGAGTTGTTGTTCCATGGTTTATAATAGCCTTGTTCTCTTTGCATGTTATTTAACTAAATGTTCAGGCAGTTTATAACTCTCAGTTGTTGCTGGCAAATGCTCACAGTGTATTTCTTTTGTAAGAGAAGACAAAAGGTGTTGTTGTTGCTCGAGGAGAATAGACGGCTTTGTCCGGACTTTCTATATGTGCAGGCATGAGTTACATCCCAGTGAAGCTCCCTTTGTCCAGAGGATAGCTGGTCTGTGGTTGAGCTGAGGCCTGAGCGGGGGAGGGGATGTGGAGCCAGAGTTTGGAAACAAATATGAGTCCCTGGCTCCAGGTAGGGTCACCCAGAACACCATGTGACGTCGAGTAAACAAAAGAGGATCTTGGCCTGAGGCTGGAAGAAGATTGTTACGCCGATGAGACAGAAAGAGGGAAGCACTTGACAAAGTTTGTTTGTGTTCAGCTTCTCCAAACCGCAGCCGGGGCTCTTTGTGAAAGTTTCCTGTGTGGTCTAGACTGAGCTGGGATTTGTGGTTTAGGTGAGGTTAGGGCACCACCAGGGGAATATTATGGAAGTTGGAGCTTCGTGTCAGAAATGGTGGCACCAAGTTTTGATAAGAAACTCTCATAATTGGTTTATAACTTGTAACTAATGCATTAATGAATGGTTAATGATTATTGGTCTTATAATTAATTAGATAGATGGATGACTCACTTTCTGGAAAACGCTGGAGAGCATCCGGACGACAATCCATTTATTGACAACAAATTAACATTTACAGCTGCAGACTTGATGAATTGGAGCCAAAAACCTCTTATTAATGACTTATTAGGGTATATAACTCCAGACATGATGGCTTGTTAGGAAATGAGAAACCAAATATCAGTGGGTTCTTAATAAATGGATTTTGGCCCAGGTGCTTTGCAGCCCCTTTTCCATATGGTGCAAGTGGTCCAACAATTGATCAGCGGTGGGGCTGCAAAAATTAACTGAAATATTGTCGGAATCACAATATGGCCATGTGCAAGATCCAAATCCAGAGTTAGATGAGAAGATGGAGACCGCTCTCATGTCTGACAGCGGCTTGGCTTAGCTTATCACTAAGACCTGAAACAGGAGCAAGCAGCTAGCATGCCTCTGTCTGTGGTTACAAGATGTGAGCAGTGCATTTTGTTGCATTAAAGTAAGGTCTGGTTAACTGTTGCTCCGCTTCCAGTTATCACGCTAAGCTAAGCTAAGCTAAGCTAACTGGCTGCTGGCTCCAACTACATGTTTATCCTTCATATGACTTTTGAATTACTGGCAGCTTTGCCATTGTAAAACTGTCAAATTTGGATTTGTAAAGATTAACACATGTTTTTTTCACTGTGACAACTGTTATTTACATGAAAAGATAGGAATGTTTTACAAGAAGAGCTCGTCTTTATTCTGGCAGCTTTTTGCAGGTTCTGGGCCAGGGAAGTTCAGCAAAAATTAAGATTCCAGAGTTCAACAAAAATACCAATAACAATAAAGAGTAAAAGATAGTCAGTTTGTTATAAAGTTTGATCAGATCTGTCCCTAGTACGCTACATTCCCAAACAAATCAGTAAAAGATCTCTGATAAAATAATCCAAATATCTCTGACTCCATTGTCTGGTGCAGACAGGATAAGTGTCTGGAAGTGCGGCTGCAGGCTATCTGTAGGCTCTTTGGAGGCAAACCAGATGCGTGCACAGCCCAGTCGCCAGGATACAATGTTAGCACTTAACATTTCTGCAAACACAGATACTTCCAAGGTTGACACCAAATGCGGCAGATCACATTTGGTACATTTGCCACAAAAAACGTGTCTTTTTTTTAAGGAGACCTGGAGATACGTATGTCCAGCCATTTTTGCAGCGACCGCAACCATCTGTGATCGTGGCAACCAACACAGGTATTTTAAGACAAACCATGATGATCTCCAAACTCTAACCAAGTTGTTTGGTGCCTTAGCAAAACAGGGCAAATGCAAAGCATTGTGACACGAGAGAAATTCAGCCGAAACAATATGTTGCAACATGAAGAAAGTTCAGGATTAACCTCGTGTGGTTTTGCAGAAACATCCACATGATTCACAAATCATTAGTTATTAACAGTTACTTTCAGCTTTTCTACTTGTTATCCATGTTATCTTTGTAGAGAGTGTAACTGGGTTGGTTTGGACTTTTTGCACAACATGAACAAAGATAAAACACCCACGCTCACACAGTTTCCTCCCTCTCTTGATCCTCCTTGTAAATAAATGTAATTTACAGCCACAGAGCAGAGCGGTCCCTCAGAGTTCAGGCACGGCGAGCTCAACTAAATCAACCCCGACTGCAACAACAGCTCCAACAGCAGGCCGGTCGTCGAGGAACTGCTCGGAATACGTGATCAATGAGAGGGGGAGCGACGGGGAGAGAGCAGGAGAGATGGCATAACCGAGGGAGGGATACACCTCCCTTCACCTACGCGCATGAACACACACACACACACACACACACAGACACACAGTCTCACTGTTCTGACTCTTATCTGTAGCCTGAGGGAGTCAGGATGAGTCGGAGAGGTCCCCCGCACAGAAATAGTCGCCACAGCTCTCCACGCCTCTTGATTACTACTTTAGATCTCAGCAGGTGAAGGACAATATTGTTCAGGCATTGTACAGGAAACCTCGCTCCTGCACCACAGACGTACCTCACATTTGCATATCGTTTCTTGCCTCCTGAGTTCACACCCCTCTATCTCTCGGCACTGAAATCCCCCAGGACAATATACGCAGGTTCATTATGCATCTTTCGGTGTGGAAACCTTTTCCTGAGGGATTTATATTCGTTGATTGGCTTTAATTATGTGTGTGTGTGTGTGTGTGCACCTCGCGTCAAATGAGCCAATGTTTGCGACTGGCCATGGGAAGTGATGTGTGACGCTGGTAACTGCAGGCTATGATGGGATATTTTCCTTGTGAGTGACTGGGCCAACACGTCATTCCCTCTCCGGGCTTTTGTTTTTTTTTTTGCCCTTCGTCTGTGTGTGTGTTGTATCATGTGTGTTTGTATGAGTGTGCGTGACTTCCTTGTGTGTGCGCGCCCCTGTGTGTGTGTGTGTGTGTGTGTGTGTGTGTGTGGAGAGTTAAAAAATGGGCCTGTCAGAAGTGAATGATCAGACTAATCAGGTGGAACACAGCAGACAGCAGGATTAAGACACACTGGAGAGAGAAAGCCCAAATATAGCCAGGGTCAACACACATCGCACGCTAGGGGAGTGTGTGTGTGTGTGTGTGTGTGTGTGTTTGTACTTTAGAGCCAGTCTTGTGATGTCTCATGATAGGCCTTGTTTTTTTCTATCTAATTGCTTTACAGTGTTATGACATGAGAGTCTCAGAAAATCCATCATCAACATCACCAAACCTTCATTTTTCCTTGTGAGTAGTCTTGTCAGGTAGCATTAAAAGTCTCTCTCTCTCTCTCTCTCTCTCTCTCTCTCTGTCTCACACACACACACACACACACACACTTCTACAAATCTACAGCATTTCCTCTGACATCCAGTTTTACAACAAACAAGCAGCTCTCTGAAAGACAAACCCTTTTACCAGCAGGCCTTAATGGCATTAACTGCTAAGCGGAATGAGTTGTCCCGGAATAAAGCTCGACACATTGTTTACCTCCTATAACAATCACCCCATTTAACATAAATGAACCTTACAAGCCTAAATGGATGGATCATCCTCAGCGGAGACACCAGCTTGTGTTTATCTCCTCCATCTCTCCATTTAGTTATCCAGTCGCTGATAAAAGTACATTCGCGCACTCGTTTGCTCTGACAAATATTGATGTTGCGTCGCTTTGTGATGCGTTGGGATGAAAAACAATCATCAATATTAATGGCCACTCTGTTTGGAGATAATGCTCACATTCATTATCATCCATTAATGTTTGTTTACCTAATTTGATTGGACTATAACCTCCACAAAGGCATATCGTGTTATTCTGCAGCGTCGTTGTTTACGTGAGGAGTCCTGAAAGGGTGGAAGCGTAATTGAATTGAAAGTCAAATCCACCCTGAAAGTTTGGTCACATTAGGCGCCATTTCCAATCAGCGGCCTGCTACAGAGATGCTCGTGACACCGCCAGGGCAAACCTTCATCATATTTCACATCATGTTGTTATCACTCACCTCATTACACTTCCAATCAAACTAGCACAGCATTGCCAAACGGTGTGAATCCAATTTTTCTCTCTTTTCCCCTTTTTCCCCCTGATGATTATGTATTTTTTTTTTGCCTCTCTTGTCTCCATCGCTCCCTCGCTTCTCCTCTCTGCGCTGTCTCTACAGAGCTGCTCTAATTAAACACGGGGTCGGTGGTGGTACAGAGTCTTCCAGCCGAGCAGAGGAGAAAGGCTCTAATTCCAGCTCTCAGGATGGAACTCTGACATACAATGGCCCTGCCGTTCTCTCTGCCCCCCATAGATTCCCAACTGAAAGCCCTCTCCTCAGGCAGCTTTTTAATAGGCCTCCCCTCACCACGCACTTCCAGCTACACACATATAAACACACATGCATAAGCACACGCAAACACACGTGCACCTACGCAACACACATGCGCACACACACACACACACACACACACACACACACACACACACACACACACACACACAAACACACACAAGCCATCGGCCCCCTGTGTGTGTGTGTCGCTGGTGCTGCAGCTCACACTGCTTTGGGCTTTTTGAAGTGCTCCTAAGGCCAGACGACAGCCTTTTTACTTTTCACATCATGCAGGGGCGCAAGCGCTAAGCTAAGGCTACGACTCTGACCGGCCGCTATTGTAAGAGCAGCACTCAAGGGCGGACTGCCGAGTACTAAAGGTTTTGTCCATTTTTCTCAACAGGATGTTGATTTTAAAAGCACTTCGTACACGAAGACTTAGCATGATTGTAAAAACAGGTACTTTCGAGTGAATACCCTGGTTGCTCTGCGCTGGGTTCAGGTGCGTCATTTCTGAAAGAAAGGGAAGCCTGAAAACTTGAGTTCACTTTGTATTCATTCCAATTTGACTGGTGTGTAGTTTGGGTAGCTTTCAGTTGTATGGAGTTGTGGGTTTTCTTTCTTTTTTTTTTTTTTTTTTTACAAAAAAACATTTTTCCAAAAAAGAGAATGGATTTGGATTTGTTACTCAGAAGAAAATGGCAATACTCCATTTTTTATCATCAACAAAAACAACAGAATCAGCAGTCACTAAAGGGTATTCATGTGAAGCCAAAGCCTGATACAGTTTATTCTGTTATTGTTCATAATGTATAAAAACACAGAGTCACACAAACACACAGTCTGACAAGTGTCTTCATTGCCATGAGCATGAGTATTTATTTTGGGTAAATCCAACTGCAAATACTCACTAGTGCACTAAAAGTGTACAGATCTGAAAACAGTCCTGCACAAATGCACGTTTTACTGACCCTTTTTAAAAACAAATCTATATGTGCACAGTCTGGGTTAGAGGGAGCCCAGTCAAAACAAAAGACATAAGTAGCACAGATTCATCTGCGTTCTCGTCATTGTTTGATAGTTACCAGTGCCAATGAAAAATCAATCTATCCTACTCCTACGGACAATGTTCTAAAGTTTTTAGTCTGGTTCGCTTCCTTCCTTTCTCACTTTCTGACTCGATCTGTCGATAGTTACAGCGTCAGACGACCGGATTAAACACCTTGCTAGCTTGAATCAAATGATACATTTCTCAACAAAATACATGACAAAGGTCTAGTCATGTTTGGTAATTGTGCACATAACATCTTTTAGTATTTACATCTTCAGCAGGAACAAATCTGCCTGTCCTAATCAGAAACATGACCATATAAATCCACCGAACAAGAAACTTCTTACGACCCATATTTATGTTTCTTTTAAACAGCGACCTCTAGTGGTCATAGAAATTATCACGGCAGCAAAGGAGGAAATCAGGTGAAGTGGCTGTAGATTAAAGAGTGACAAAGTCTGCAAATGGGATGGATGGCCGGGTAAAATAAACGCAGGGCTTTCATCCAGGAGAGTTTGAAACTAAACGTCAAGGGCAAGTTATTTTACCTTCTCAATGAAGGTAAGTTGCGTGAAGTGACATGTGACAAGTGACAATAATAATTAAACCCAAACCACAATGTTTTCCTGAACCCAACCAACATGTGAGTGTACGGATATCTAGCAGAATACTGCAGAAGTGTTGAGTGATGGACTTTTTTGCGAGATTCGTTCACAATAAAATAACTAAATAACTTATTACACTTTACAATAACTTATATAGGGTGAGCTATAGAATATAATTTTCCTTCTGTATATTTAGAGACGGCTGAAGGCTTCTTTTAGGTTATGTGTGGGTATGTGCTGTCGGGGATGGGGGTGGTGCTAAGCTGTATCCTGTGAGTCCAGGGTATTGGATCGTTGTTGATGTGTTTTTGCCCTGAATGATAATTCTGCCTGTTGGAAAGACTAAGGCTTGTTGTGCAACATCTTGGCACTCAGCTCTTTCCTCCTTTCCGTGCCATCTTCTCCCCTCCGTCACTCTCTGTCCTCGCTCCCCTTTCTCCTTCCAGCTACCCTCCTTCCAGCCTTCGCTCGCTCGCTCTGAGAGACTGGAGATGCGCCTTAACAACACAAAGAGACAGTGTTCAATCAGGATGGGAAGAGTCAGAGAGGTCTGCCCAGCGTGAAGCCCATTACGTATCGATCTGGACTCTGTGCAAGGCAGCGAGGGCACATTTATGTTTGTATCAATATGGATGAAAAAGAGGGAAACAACAGGAGAAAGTTGTTGGCTCTGTATTGGCCGCGGCGTGCTGAGCTCATTTCTCAATAATAAACAGGGTTGGTTAAGGGGATGGCTGTGAAGCAGAGGCAGAAAATTGGGCAGCTGATACAGCGGCTTGCTTGAGAAATCTCTCAGTGCTGATGTGTATAGACCATAAGCCCATTGATCTGTAGGGAGAATTAATTTGCTCTGGCACTAATGCAGGAGGGAGCTAACTTCATGTTGTTAGCCAACGTCAGATCCAAGCTATGTTCAATTAAACCCGGTAACAAAGGCAGAGTGCTGCACTTACAGCTGCCCCGTATAATCTGATCCATGGGACACAGTTACATTTGAGTATTCTTGTAATTCATGTGGCCTGTCTTCATGCAGGTTTGTGCACTGATCAGTTGTTTGTAATTCCGATCCGAGCAGCAACTAAAATGACTCTTTTTTATGTGAAGAATTATTGCTGCACATGGTGTAAGATTGTGATAATTGTTACAGCATCCTGCCCGTTCAGCTGCAGTATTTGCCTGAGGGTAGGTCTACATCACAGGCTGTTTCTGTGAGTGTTTGTATATATTTGTGCATCTGGGGCTTTCCCATGCTCGGGGTATTGCAGGTGATGAGGGCCCGTCAGCTGTGATGTGTACGATCTCGCCACCCCCTCGGGCGAATGGGTGTGTGTGTCGGGGTGTGTCTCAGAGTGAGCGTCTGGGAAGATGTGATTTCCCGATGACAAAGCGCCGTAATAGCAGGCTTGGCTATAGTCATAAAGCAATTGGGATAATCCATTGGTTTACCAACAAAGCTCCCAGAACACCCACACTGTGAAAGGCCTGAGTCAAGCCTCAGAGGGGGGCGGATCAAGAGAGTGGAAAGAAACAGAGAAGAAAGGAGAAATAAAGTTGTTTATTTCCACCTAGACAAAGCAGGTTGAGGGCTGTGTCGCTGTTAAATGTGGAGATAAACCCTAACCTGAGCACGTGACCCCTTCACAACAAGAGTTCCACTCTGTCAGGTGTTTACAGTCTCAGTCAGTGAATGCTCGCCTGATAGGCTTGCTGCAGCCTGCCCCAAAGAACAGAAGCCCCTTCTACAGGACACACTTTTACTCACACACACACACACACGCACGCACACACACACACACACACATGCACACACACACACACACACACACACACACACACACACATAGCCGGGTGAGCAGATGAAATCTGACAGATAAGTACCTTTACTTGCAGGTGCTGGAGCATGGACTGTGCATCTTAAAGAACCACATTGGACAGATATTCATCTCACTCTCTCCGCTCGCTCTTAACACTGTTCTCTATCTGTGTCACGTGACTCTCTGTCAGACAGGCCCGTATCGCCAGGTTGATGTTATGCATGGTAAAACTGACTGACATAAATCTAGATTCAATACCATGTCACATGCCAAAGATGGTTGTAGCCCCTGTGTGACTGGTGAACTCCATACTTCATACTTATTTGGTCACATAGTGCTGCCTACACAAAGTTTAGAGTAAAAGATCAAAAGTTTATTTTATTTTAAAAGACATGCGCTGCTCGAAATTGGATTGGGATATTTAGTGTTTCACTTGATTGTTAATTCACTGAAATATCTGAATTTTTATTTTGCGTTTTGTGAATATTTTTAGTCAACAAAAATAATGCAACCCGGTTCATCTGACATTTATTGCATATCCATGCACATATGTACCCATATCACAATACCCCTAAGTAATATTGAGTAGTGTGATAAAAGGCTGTGTGTGGTATCGAGGACTGTCTTGTCCTCACCTTGGAAATAAAGACTGCTGGTGCTCACTTTTCGCCCCCAATTTGCTGTCCCTTTCATTTGCTGTTCTTCTTCGTTGAGTTGGCTGCTGCTGCTGGTAGCTTCTCTGTCAGCACATCACCCCCCTGTACCGTCCTGCTGGTTCGCTCTGGACACAGATGTCACCTTGTCTTTTTATACAGTACTGTGAAGTGGAATAACGGTGCACCGGAGAACATACAGAGTGCCAGTGTATGTAATTGGCACAGCCATTATACCCAGTAATATCTGGTTTTACTGAGTGAAATCTTGGTAGTATTCAAAATGAGTGTGGAGACCTTTTATGTACTGTAGCTGACTAAACCCCTTGACTTTAATGATATCATGACCAATTTAGCTTACTTGCAAACATCTTAACATCTCACTGCAGGCTAGTCTAGTTAAAGTATGCCGTTGTTTCCAGGCAGATCTTAGCTAAGAATGCTGTCAACATATAGTCTCACCATTGATATTTTCTGTTGCGTAACATAAGATGACAAATCCATTTTATATTAATAATTATTTACTGTTGTGCCACGTCTTGCCAAGGACCTGTTCACAGGCCAGACTGTTTGGGGTTTCTGAGGTCCTGTGCTGCTTCTTTGCTGTTACGTGAGTGACGCTAATCTTAAAAGACAAAAAACTTGTGATCGCATGATGCATCCATCCTGATAAATCTTGATTGTGTTATTCAGGTGCCATTTACTTGAAATGAAAAAAAAAATGCCCTGGCAGGCTTGATGGTGTCTGCAAATGCTGGAGAGAGAAAAAAAAAACTGTGAGAAAAATTGAATGGAAAAATTGTTATTCTAATAGTGCACAGTGTGCTAACTTGAAGAAACAGAACAGCTGCGTCTGGACTGCACAGGAATTAGGGGAAAAAAATGATGAGTAATACTGATGATTTTCAGTTTTTTTCTTGTCTCAGTAATGTCTGGACTGGATGTAATACATTGCCTTTGTGGTAACAGCATAATTATTTCCGTATGCAGCCCATTCAGTATTCCTCCTTAATAATAATGTCTGATGATAAAACACAGGTGGCAGTGCAGATGCAGGCATTAAAAACAGGTTGTCATGTCATTTATGGAGGTTATCTTTGTAACACAGCAGCCATTCACTGCAGGGATATCTCAGCAGCCATTATATAACGTACCAATGAGTTCAACTGTCTGCAGCCGAGTTCTCTCCCTCCTGCCATCTCTCTCGCTGTCTCTGTCTGTGGTGTCAATGCTCTTGATTGGCTGAAACTCAGTAAGGGAGAACTGTGAAAAGTCCCTGTATGTGCTTTATTCTCTCATTAAGATGCTTTGTTTGTGGTTTATTCACAATCCAGAAGTCTGTATCTACTCATGAAGGCATAGGAAATACGAGTCCCGCTCTGTCTGCACTCCCATTCCCCAGATTTCATCAATCTCTTCTTCTTTCTTGCTTCGGCTCGCCTGCCTTTTAAGTCACTTTTCAAAGCAATGTGTGCCATTAACCAGCTGTCGGCTGTACGGGTTCTTGCCGCATGGATTAGACTTTGATGGCTTTTCTCGACTCTAGAGTCCGTGCTGCACAAATGTCAGAACTTTTTTTCCAATCCAACTTGGAGAAATTTCAGCTTCTGCCCTGTCATTTAAGTCTGCTTTCGAATGAAGCATTACCCGAACACTGTCAGATTTTAATGCATCGGCGAGAGAGCACATGTACTTGTGAAAGCCCACAAAGAAACCCTCTAAGCACCTTTCCATGACTGAGGCTTGTAAGTGTAATTGCTGCTTTCACCTCCGGGCTTTTAGGAAAAGTGGACAGGAAGGAGTACAGATGGATGATTTTTGGTTTAATCACCGCCTTAAATTTCTAAAGAGATGCCGCGTAGAAAGCCAGAGAGAGAGTAGAGAAATGGACTAGATCGCACTCTGTGTGTTCGTATGTGATCCGTATGTGGATCTGTATTTTCTGTGCGTGTGTGTTGCCGTTTCAGTGAACATTTTAATCTGCTCTTTCAATTCAAGCAATTTACTTTCATCCTCCTGCATCTAGAAGAGTGACCTTGCTGTGTTCCACTTAGACTTAACGAAGAGATGTGTGTTTTTTTTTTTAGCATCTGCTTTCTGTGTCCTCTGTGAGGTGGAGTAAACACACACACACACACACACACACACACACACACACACACACACACACACACACACGTGTGCAGACACACACAGACAATTCTGCATGACAACAAACGCATGCTTTTTGTCTGGGAACCGTCGGCGCTGGTAATGAGACTAAGTGTGGCCAGGCGGAGGGACAAGTGAATGAAAGGGATACAGAATCACTGGCTGTGTTTGATTTGCCTCCACTAATTCAAAGAGACCATCTGATAAATTGAGAGGATGGGATGTACATCAGAATAGCAAGAGGCGCCTCTTTGTTGTTCCCCATTCCCAACCAAATCACACCCCAACCCCCCGTTAGAACACCCAGAGGGGAGAATGTTTCCCTTGTGTGTGTCTGTGTGTGTGTGTGTGTGAGAGAGAGAAAGACAGAGCCGGGTTGCTAGGAGGTGCGAGTTTTCAGGAGGTCCTGCTGAAAGCAAATGAAGGAGCACTTGTGTCAACATTCTGACGGCAGCGATGAGCCACAAAGCCTCCAGGCCAAACAGCCAAAGGGCTGCATAACCTCCCTGCGAAAAAGCAGGAGCCGCTCTCTCAGAGCCCTCCTGCACTTCTTCTTTGTGTGCAGATCAGTGAGATGAAAACCCCTTTTTTCTTTCAATCTCGAGATTTGACTCTAAGTTTTTTCCCGGTCGATGACTTGAGCTTGTGCAGGGTGTAAGGACTCAAAATGTTGATTATAAATGGTGGTCAGAAGTTATTTGTTCTGTTTCTTAGGACACCGTGCCGGCGTAGGCGTGGCCGGAGGCAGTGAGTTCTGGGGTTGTCCGGCCCATTCTTGTTAACGTGATATGTCAGAGAGTCATCAAGAGAATTTCTTCCACTTGGACTCAAGGACAAACTGAGTCAAATGATAATCACAGATTTTTCACACAAATGTCGAATGAGATAAAAATTTGATTTGGTTTTTACATCCAAAATGTCAAAGTGGAAATGTTCTGTGTATTATTCAATGCTATAGCTCAGGAACAGCAACTTGACTGGTGTGTGAAAGCAAGGCTAGCTGAAAACATGATGTCGTGGACGTATTTGCTTTGTTTGACAGTAAACATGAAGAGGCACACAGGAAGTGTGGGGGAGAGAGAGGAAGGATGACACGCAACAAAGGTCTCCGGACGGATTCAGACCAGCGATGTTGCTGTCATGTGGTGTATGATTTCAGACCGCAAAGCCACCGTGACATCAGTGATTTGGAACACTTCGGACGTCTGCATTCCTGTTGTCACTTTTAACAATCTATTTTTCTTCTTGTTTCTGTTTTTGTGTGAACTTTATGATCAGACGTTCAGTTCAGTGATTGTATAAGCATTTTGTTTACAGACGTACAGAGTGAGCAGTTCAACTGTTTTCCATTCCACAAATCAGAAAAACATAAAAGTGATCTTAATCTGACCATCACTCCTATATTCTTTGTAGTTGGCAGCTAATCTTATCACAGGCCTATCTGTGTGTAACACCATGCATTGGCTGTTTACGCTGCATGCATCTAAATGCACGCATGTGCTGGTGCGTGTGCATTCCTCCACAGCTCACTGGTGGCTCAGATCTTGTGCCTTGAGCAGTAGTTAGTCCAGATGTTTGGTGTCCGCAGGAACATACTACTTTGGAAACTTTCCCACATGCTATCTGGTGTGGTTGACTGTGCGCTGCCCCCAAACTTCAAAACAACCCAGCTCTAAAAATAGTCTCAAGCTCTTAATCATTCTGCCGACTCTTAAAGTCTGTCATAGTCAGCTCACAGAGCTCAGCATGGACACATAAATTACCCCCATCCAAGTCATCCTGTAAGTACCAAATACATCTCATGGCTCTTAGACTGGATTTACAAGACACTAAGCATCTGATTTAACAGTTTGCAGCTCCCCATCATGCTCTCTTGCACCGCAAACACATGACATAATGATCTGATTCATAAAACTCACCCAGACTGAATGTCACGACTTAAAAACCCCCCAAAGACTACTCTTTCTGTGCAGTAATGTTTTATTTCAACTATACATGCCGTGTTAAAAAAAATCAACAAAAAATATCATGAAACAAAGACCATCATTATTATTTACACATTCACAGTACAACTTTACAACATTATCTACACGCTCAAATACTCTGGAGATCATATATACACAGCTGGCCTTGCATCGCCATGTTGCACAGTATTTTAAATCAAAATGACATGACAAAATGCGGTTCATCTGCACATACACCAAGCTCAGACTGAAATATAAAGGCTTCAATTTAGATTGCAACAGAAAGACCCCGTTCATATTGCAATGTACAAGGCAGTTGAGCAGTGTATGTTGAGTGTATGTCTGTGATGTCGTCAGTGTGCATGTGTGGAGTAGAAAAGAGAGCCCAAACACTGGTTAGATGACAGGCAGAAAGTCTTTACATACAATCATCACTTGTAAACAAAATGCGGCTTTGGGCTGAACGGGCAGCTGACACTCAGATAGGATTGCAGATGTCACCCAAATAACGAATCCAGTCGTCCCTACTGGCCAATAGAAACAATTCCTGCCACTGCAATCCTGGGGAATTTGAGATTCTGCATGACCGCCGCCCATGCCAAGAGACGGCTTTCACATGAACACTGTGTTAATACATTGGCTGTGGGCAGGATGCGCTGCGTTGAGCCGACTGCTCCACAGTACAAGGTCTAACCACCCTACATCCCACTGTCAAGAAAATACATTCACTGCATGGCACCTCTACGTGGTGGATTAACACCGCTCTTTTCAACACCGGCAGTAAAGATGAAATTGATTTATACCCCAAATTCTATGTTTTTTCACTGTCCTTTTGTACAGCCAGCATTCACGAGTGGAATGCTTGTCAAAAAAAGGATCTTCCACATCACTTCAGCTTGGATTAATTAGTGACTTTCCAACACATCCTGCTGTTTTTCAAATTGCTTGTATAAAAAGGATTTATTCACTATATGACAATAACATACAGAGGACCAATTGACTTTGCCAATATTATATACTGTAGTAGTTTTGTGAATAAGGCACACAATGCACAGATTCAGGTTCACTTGCCTAAAAATATGTATACTCCTTATTTATAATATTTAAGTATATACAGGATCTTGTCATTCCCAGCATGACTCATTTGGACACATTGGTAAAATGTTGTGTTGATTGTACACTGGCCACTCGCAGGGAAGCTGCACAGGGAACAGGGGCTGCAGAACCAGCACGGCAGATGATGACAGAGGTGTTACATCCATGTATTGTTCTAGGGTCAGTTTTAATATACTTTTTTTTTTTTTTTAAATAAGATTAATGCAGAGGAAAGTTGTAGTGTTCATTTGTTAGGGGAAACACAGGTTTAACAGAACAGAAGCGCCCTGAAATGTTGAATTCGTACACGCGGGCTAAACCATTGGTGTTGCTTTAGTTTCATATGGTAAATTATTTTAAATAACACAGTAAAACATGATAAAGGCAAATTATTTTGTTCAAAATTCACTTACAGAATGAGATGAGAAATGTTTTTTTTTTTTTTCTTAATACCGTTGCTACATAAAGAAAGAAGTCTCTTGAACCACCTATAAATTCTTACAAAGGGGCAGTGGAGGTTAGGGGAGGTTTCAGTCTTGGAGAGAAGCGTTTGTTCACGTCTATTTTACTAGCGCGTTTGGTAGCTGAAAACTGTAATTCTTGGCTTCTGTCTGCAGTATAACACACACACACACTCTCACTCTCTCACTCACTCACTCATTCACTCACTCACACACACACATACACACACACACACACACAAGCAGATGTGCACACCCATATGAAGGGCGATCCAAATCTGGTTGAGAAAAAAATCAAAGACAAACACCTATGTCTAAAACCAATAGCAGCAAATGTATTGTCTAAAATTTCCCAGTGAGTTACAGAGTCCCTGGTCCTATGTGCACCCAGCATGACCAGCCTAACCTAATGACCAGAAACACTACAGTGATACACAAAATGTGTTTTTTGGATCTGTTCAGATGGGTCCAACAAGAGCAGAGAAGAGATAATATCAAAATGAGAGACAGTGACTCAGGTCTTAAGGTGCATCCTCTGGCATGTGGCACCACTCTTGATAACCAAATGTGAAAGCCACATTTGTGCACAGCCTTTACACAAACCTGCTTTCCAATCAACCAACACACACACCCACACACTCATCTGCACTCTTTTTCTTTGTTCGCCTGCTGTTTGATTCAGCTGTTTGCGCTTATAAGTATTTTAAGCAACACGCACACTATGATTTTTGAGTATCCTCTCCTCTGCCCCCAGCCATCTTACTAACAAAGGCATGGCCTACCTATCGTCTTTGTTCAGTTCACATTAGTGGGAAGACAGTGCTCAAGGGCAGTGACAAATGAGACCCATTCTTCAAGTATTCCACTGTTTCAAACCTGGTACCACATGCACCTACACCGTTGTGGCCCCAGCTAGCGTCCTAAACCACGTACCTAACATGGGAATGGGCGACACCCAAGCCCAGATACAATGGGGAGCTGTGGGTTCACCACTGTCCACTGTTCATATCCTGCGGTTACCATGACGAGGGAGCGAGAAGGATACATAAGGGAGCGAAAAAGCTCCAAGGAGTATCTTTGGCCACATGTGTGTGATTTTCCCTTTTTAGTGTGAGTGAATGTGCATATCATTTAAAGGGGGAACACACCTC
This sequence comes from Acanthopagrus latus, assembly GCF_904848185.1. Classification (NCBI taxonomy): domain Eukaryota; kingdom Metazoa; phylum Chordata; class Actinopteri; order Spariformes; family Sparidae; genus Acanthopagrus; species Acanthopagrus latus. The sequence continues at coordinate 4,296,380 of NC_051042.1, read as the reverse complement.
AAGTCGATACACAAACACACAATAGGCCCTACCCCATCCATAGCCCGCCTCCCAAGCCCTCAGGGCTCAAAGCTTTACAGTCGAGGCCAAGAGCTCACTCTTGTGTCCATGCTCCTTCAATAACTGTACTTATTGACCACTCGCATCTGTGGAGTCTGTGGTGAAAACCCGTTGGGTTTAGGGGGCACATCTGGCTTTAGCGATGGGGTCCGTTTAAGCCCTGTGCGAGGGAGTGAGCCATGTGCACTGTAGCTACTCTGTCGGGATACAGAGGATGGGTGGGCTGAGTGCATTCCTGCCGCCATCACTCCACCATGGGAGTCAAGTCTGGAGGGGGGTGTTGGGGGCATGTAACCCCCTCTGTTCATACTGTGTTGGCGAGACACAGACACCCCCATGGTTACCCCATTTGGTGAGGTGGATAAGGACTGCCTGTGAGAGGCACTCCGGTGGAGTTGATACCCCCCTCTTTGCCTCTCCAGGGTGCCCCCCATGCTCAGGCTGCCCGTTGGTGTGGTGGGAGTGCTAGGCATGGGCACATCAACCCTTTTAGTGGGGCTGTGCCTGGGTAAGGAGGAGGAGGGAGAATAGAGGGAAGCCTCACGGCTGGGCACCCTGGGGGGCAGTTCAGTCAGTTCCTCCATAGGCTCCAGTGTGAGGTGTTGCCTTGGGCGGGGCCCTGTTCCCTCTTGAAGAATGGCCTTGGGGCTGGCCACAGAGTCATTGAGGTGTTTTAAAAGGTCATTTAGGGTATTTCTGGCATCCACAGACCTCTTTTGTTCTTTCCTACTTCCCTTTGAATCTGGATTCTTCGGCTTCTTTTCTGATGAATGTGGCAGTGTATCATCTCCATTGTCAAAGCTGGGGTGGTCATGTGTGGCATTGGGCAAGACAACCGCACTAGGGATGTGGGAGTGTCCCAGGGCAGGGTGAGGTTGGTGGGAGGTGGGGTTTGTAGGAGCAGTAAGGAACTGGGGACTCTTGGCTGATGAGTTGGACTCCTTACGGGGCCCACTGGCCTTCCCTTGAGCCCTCTCCCACTGGTTTTTGATGGGCTGCAGGCCCTTTTGCTGAAGCACAGGTGTGGACTCTGGTGTTGGCAGGGCAGCCAGCTCAGGGGGCTGACAGCCATCCCGCAGGATCATGGTCTTGGTATCACCGTTGGGTGTGTTCAGGTCTTTCCCGTTGCTCAGCAGATTAGTGTACAGCTTGGGAGAATCAATGTTGGTTTGGTACTCCTAAGGATGAGAAAACAAATCAAGTTGAGTCGAGTTGGATTAGACACTGTTTCGCATCTACTTCAATCGCTACTGTAGCACTCAAGCTGATTTTATGGCCTTACCTTTACAGGGCTGTCAAAGAGGCCGTTGAGCTTGACAAAGCTCCCAGTGGAATCGGAGCAGGACGGTGCAGACTCGGCATCCTTGTGTACGTGTCTTGGCTTACGAAGGAATGAATCTCGGTAGCAGAAAACAATCAGACCAGCCAAGAGGGCACCCATGAGGAAAGCAGCAAACACGCAGGTGATGAGAATGTTCATGTGGACCATCTGGTTGGTTTCACCTGCTTGGTTATCCCACACACCTACAAAAACATTGACGCACTGGTTAACCCCCTGGTGAAAAGAGTCAAAGTGCTCAGTGAAGCATCCCACCCCGTTTGACTGCAGAAATGTGCATGTTTGTGTGTGGACACATTCATGCATGAGTATCTCATGCCCCCCCCCAATACAAGGTGGCCAGTCAACCACAACCAATTACATAAATATTGTCACATTTCTATTCATCTAAACCCAGATGGAGAGAGATGGTGAAAATTGGCAGAAGCTGTTAGGTACCCACATCCATTTCACCATCTATAAATAGCAGAGCTATGTTAGTTCAGAAGGGAAGACTGAAAGTGTTGCCTTGATCCACGTTCCATGAGAGGCTTTTTGTCATGCGTTTAGCCGGTACCAGAGGGTTAGGAGCGCACTCTTATCTGAGATCGAGAGCCAAATTAATGTTCCGCTCAAGAGATCAGGGAGTTCTTCGAAAGATAGAGAAGCAGTGCTCGCCTTCCCAGTGTTGGGGCAGCAACTGCTCTACTGGAGGTTTGTTAGTAACCACAGACATTGAAAGAGTTAGTCATCCACCGTGCAGCCACAACAGTGATGTGGCAGAGCAGGCCCAGTCAATGATCTACCAGCCAGGGTAAACTATTACTAGAGAGCTTGAGTTAAATAAAAATCTATACTGGCAGAGAAAGAAGATAAATCCAAACAAAAGGTGTTAAAGAAACAATATGTGAAAAAGGAATGTAAGGTTTAATGATCAAAAGACCGAATAAATATTTCAAAAGAAAGACAGAAGAAAGAACAGAAGAAAAGATAACAATGGTAACATTAAAATATAATATGTATAGTAACTTGAATTATGTATGAAAGTGTTTATATGAAAAAAAAGAGTCTAAATGAAAATCTGCCAAGTTATCTACTGTAAACCCTAAAAAGCTGCCGTTGTGTGCACGTGTGTGTTTGCATAATGTGAGTCTATGTGTGGATTCCTATTTGTGTGACTCAGTGAGAGCTGTTGGCAGCTCTCAGATCAAGCTCAATGCAGCATGCTGGCTGCCTCCCTGCGGGCCTTACCCTCTTGGCCCCCTGGGATAGAGTCTAAAGAATGGGAGGTGGCTGGGTCATCCTGCAGCACAAAGCCTGAGCCGTAGAGCTCTGGACCAGGCCCAGAGCTGGGGCTCTGAGTGGGTATGAGTACTGGGGGGTGTATGGGCCCACTGGGGTGGACAGTGACTGGCGTTGATGAAAACTCCATGTCTGTGGTGACAAACAAATTGTTAACAAACTGTGCAGACGTGGGTAAAGCATACTGTTATCATCCCGGTTAGTAGGCTTGGGCAATGGGTAGTTTTTAAGGTTAGTGACTGAAAGAATAGTGAATAAACCACAGTTACGTTTTAACAAAATGTGTTTTTCACATTCAGAGACAAATCAACCAAGTACTTTTTTTCAGACAATTTGGAACAGGAAAAGAGACTGGGGTTCAAAGAGGAGTTGGTACACAACAGTAAGGATGCCAAGGGATGGTGGGTGCATGGGCATGCAAGAAGGGAAGAGGGGTCGAACAGGTATCCATGAGTGAGAAGGAGGAAGTGAGTCTGTGCTGAGAAAGAGCACCGATGTCTCCTGGTGAATCTGTTGTTTGTGACGATGGAAAATGAAGCAGGTGGCATTCAGGTAAGAAGAGATGAATGGTGGCAGTGGTGGAAAGACAGGGTTGGAGATGCTGAACTCAAGGAAAGAAACCATTTGAGTAAAAGATCAAACTAACCAGAGGTAGGGTCGCCAAATGATTTGTAATCTGGCGCTGATGTAGTGCCCAAAAACGCTAAAAGAATTAAAAGAACAAGAAATCAGCATATGGGAATTCAGGAATAAAAACTAAAAACTAAAATCCCTAAGAGACACCAAGAGTGCAGTTTATTTGGTTTAATGGTAAATGTATAAAGCACTCGCTTAGCAGTGTCCTCCTCTCACTGGAGTCTCTGGAAGCCCTCTGGTTCTGATCAATACTGAGGTTCAGCCTGGGTCATGTTTAGTCGGTACAAATGAAGGGACAGAAGCTTTAAAGTAAAATCAGTAAAGGCACTTTTTTCTGCCATCAGATATCTGAAGACCTCTACCGTTTGCACCAACTGAGCATGACCCTTAATTGTACATGTCCATGTTTGTGCCTCACAGGTGGTGTAAGTTACAGGTGGCCATGTACTGTATGCAGATGTGTGTGTTAATACTGCACATAGACTTATGTCGGGGCAAGTTACTGGAGTGGTTACTGGTGTGAGTGTGCAGGCTCATGGTGTGTGTGGAGATGAGTTTGTGTTTCATTTGCATACGTTTGTTTGTGTGTGTGTGTGTGTGTGTGTGTGTGTGTGTGTGTGTGTGTGTGTGTCGGTGTATGTGTATCTGTGTGTGCTTGTATATGTCTCAGGATTGATGGCATGGTATGGAGATGAGATTCGTACCTTGACAGTCTCCCAGGTGAGCTGTGTTTCCTGACTCAATGTCCTGCTCATACCCAGTCCTAAAGAGCAAAGAAGAGATGGATACAGATTAATCAGAGAGCTAAAATTCAAATTTTCTCATCCAGAGAACTTGCACTTATAACATTTAGAGATGTAGCGATGCCTGAACTTTGTTTCATGGCCAATACAGAGCGCCAGTCTAATACCAGTGGATGGATGTATGCTACTAAGTTACAAAGGTCGCTTGCCATTAATAACTGTTGGCTACTAAAATCTGTCAGTTGCATACAGGTATATGGGATGCTGCTGGGAAGTAGCAGGGTCCTGTTTCTGATAAATGAATTATGTGGTATTGGATCAGTGCATCGATAATGATTCCAGCATTTCAGGCGATGTTCAGACTGCAGGCAAATCAGATTTGTTTCTCAAATGAGGTCTGAGAGACGGAGTGTCCGCACTGTAATTTGTCAGTGATCAGACTGGATTTTTGTGTCCAGACATCATCAACATATCTTACTAGGTTGCTGTGGTATAAATGTCGATGCTCTGTGTTGTCTTTTATACCGTTCAGCTTGTAGCAGCATGAATTCTGCTCATTCTGCCACACTATAAATTCAATTGAGGTGACCAAAAGGTCTGAACTGACACACATCTGTAGAAATCTTAGTTGAATTATGATTCAGACCACCTCCAAAAACATTTCAGGTGTGTGTGTTTTTTTGCTGTGCAGGCTTACCCTAACCTACAATCAACTAAAATCAATCTGGATACACCAAAAAATGGATTTGTTCTAGCAGTCTAGGCATTTCTGTAGTTGCCTACAGGTGTGTGGGACGCTGCTGGGAAGTAGAAGGGTCCCGTTACCAACAACAAACTATGTGGTATTGGATTAGTGTGTACCCGCTCACATCGACTCCAGCATTTTAGGCAGTATCAGAGGCATTCGCGATACTGATATTGGAACGTCTATATTTATATTGCTGCGGAGGCTTGAACTCACAAAAGACCCGGCTGTATCCTCTCACAGGCTCCATGAGGCATCCAGCCACAGTATGGATCCCTTGATGCGATGCAAGACCTGGTTGCCACACAAAAACACAAACACACACACACACACACACACACACACACACACACGCACACATCAGACCACTTGGTTAAATGATTCCGGGAGAGAGCACTATAATCATTTGTGACTGATTGAACATTAACTTAAGGTGAGGCTGTCTTAGTTTTTTTTTTTTTATGACATTAACTGAAAAACAAAACAATAAAGTCACAAACCTATGACCGGCTGTACAAAGGACATTTTAACCCCCGTAGCGCTGACCAGCGATTCACTTACTTGTGGCAGGAAGAATGCCTTTCGCAGCGACTCAGGGGAATACGGATGACGCAGCTTGAAAAGGCGACGTACAGGCTGTGTGCGTCTTTGTCCACGTGCAGCGAGAGCACACGCTTGTCATCCTCGTGGTTAGACAGGCACCTGGGAAAGGGAAGCGAGAAACCTGATCAGAGGTTTATCAGATAAGTCTGTCTACTGTTTCAGTCTCGGTAGATTTAATCACTTGTTAGGTGGAGAAGTCACATAAAGCCTTTTCTCCCAATTTAACAGGATTGTAACCTCTGACACACGGCGGCTCGTGTGTTCGAATTCACAAATAAGCACATAAAAAAAAAAAAAATTTAAATGACACAAGCATGAGAAAACAGTCAAGACAAACACTGCCGTCTGTGCCAGGGTTGCTGACTCCTCGGCCAGAAGACAGAACAGGAGGAGAAAAGGAGAACAGAGGCAGACAGAGAGACAGTGAAAAGTGCATGTGTCCCTACTTTGCCTTGTTGAAGACATCTATCTCCTCCAGAAGCAGGCTGTCATTCAGGGACACAGAGGAGGTCTTAGCCAAAACCTTGAGGACAACCCCTGACTCAGCCCCGATGAACACCACTGTGTAGTTCTTGTGAGGTCCGGCTTCATTGTCCACAGCCAGCGCTGTCAGTCTGTACCTTCACACACAGCAGAGGAGCATATGTTACTCACAGCAGGGGTTCTCCCATTCAAAAGGTCATTCTGAATACATAAATCACTTCAGCTCTTCAGTAACTAAAGGTCAGACTTCTTTTAAACTGGGTGTTAATCTCAAAGTGCTTTTGCAGTACTGAGCCACTTGACTTGCTATTTGTTGTAGGAAACCAAACCTGAACTGGGGTGCAAGAGTTAAAATAAAAAAACACAACACACAGACACCATATGAGATGGTTAAAACAGAGGAAAAACAGAAAACAGCAAAAAACGACACAAGGATAGGTCCCACAGTCTCCAATATTGACAGTATTGGCTTATTATGGATATATACTGAATTTGTTGCATTTGCAGTCAAATATGCACTGATAGGAAAACTTGCAGGAAAGGTTTGGGGTCATACATAATTACCTGTCTGAGGCAATAACAGTTCAAACGGACTTCCAGCACCCGTATGAACCCTGCAAACGCTTTGTCAGACTGTTCAGTCTGGTTCACTTATTTCCTGATCATATCATAATATTATCTTATTTTGTTCATTGAGCGCTGCTTGTGTTCAGACTGCATTCAATTCAAAAAACAAAAGAAGAAAAAGGTTTTGCTTTAATAAAATCTAGCATTTAAAACAAACTAAGGTTTTTCGTTAGTCTGCATTTACCTGACTCGAGTCTTGGTGAACCATGGCTCATCCCCGATAGAAGGCACAGCTGTGTCCATGAGGGGGTGCGACTTGATGAACTGCAGGGTATCGTCCGGGAACTCGATGGAGCTCTTAAAGGACGCAGCTGGACCATGACCTGCACAGCATCCGGGTCTGGAATGGAGGGCGCACAGGCACAGAGGGCAAAAGGTCAAAGATCGGCCCATACGATCACACACCAGGGAGTCATAATAACGTGTATTGAAATGGATGAGGGGTGCAATGAGAGGGTGGGGGGTGAGGAGCAGGTGCTTATTAGGATCACAAAAAGGCCTCAGCTAGAAACATAAAATATACATATGCACGGTTATTCTCCATCAATGATTCACAGGGGTAATGAGGTGCTGCGTGGACTTTGTGTTTTAGACACAAGGGCCGGGCTGCAAATATACGTGGCAACTGTAAACAGGTTAAATATGCAACGCATCTAATTATGCCAAATTAATAATTTAATCGCCAGCAGATGGTGAATGTGTGTGCTGGGTCAAAGCTAATAACTAGTGAGAAAGATTTGATTTCACTGGGTTTAACCTGGACAAAGAGGGGTTAAGAAAAGGGGAAAAAAACCTGACAGGTGGCAAACAGCTGCTGAATGAAGCGCCACCTGCTCAGAGAAAAGCCCGGTTTGAAATCCTCACCGAGGTTTGGGCAGCTTCTCCTCTGGATACGGAGTCCACACGGAGTCCGGAGTCTTCTGCTCTTTGAAGCGGCCCCAGAATACTTTCTCTATGTCAGCCATGGAGAACGCACACACCGCTGATCCTGGGATACTGTTGAGAAAGAAATACATTAATCTCACATCCACATCTGTCCTGTGCATCGGAAATCCAACAGCCACCAGCAGCCGTGGCTCACCTGTTCATCTGCGTGGTGAACACACCCACCACCGAGGGAACCCCGTTGATGTCGATGATGTCAGTGATGGACTGAAGCACATCAAAGTAGAAGAAAGACTCCCCTGGCACAGAGCAATTAAGCCTTGCTTTCACGAAAGACGTCCAGTGCTTCTCCAGCACCCGCTGTGACCCGCCGACGTCATTCTTACAGATCCGGGCCACGCGAGAATACACAACCTGCGGAGAGCCGAAGTTTAACAGAGGATAGAGGCGGGAGGAAGAGGAGGGAGGCAGCTGAGCTAACGTCACTAAAAACACTTCGACATGCTGAATAATGCATCTCCATCCTGTAGCAACTCGCCACGGACGACCTCACAAACAAACACTCTCGTCTTTTAACTTTCACCCTGACTGGAGCAAACGTAACAAAAAAAGAACTTATGCAGCGCAGTGTGATTTTGTTTGATTGCATGTATTACAGAGGCTTAGCGTAAAAATGAAGTGTGTGAAGCAGTCGGCTTTGACAGTTTTAATTATTTACCAGTGCAAACCTCCATCAGGGGCCAGGTGTCACCCAAGCATTAGTAGGGTTGAAATATTTATTGGCTGGTGGCTGATGGAGGACGCTGGCCTCCTGCGGCTCGGCCAGACCAGCTCAGGATGAGATGAGGCATGGTCAAAGCTGAAGTTGGCCCCGAACACAGAACATCCTAATGCCCTCTGCATGCGTGTGTGTCATGGGGAGAAGCCGACACAGAGCGCGCAATCTCCGGAAGAGACAAATCCTCTCACTGTGTAATGGTTTTACATTAGTGGAACATTCCCGGCAAACACTGGCCGTTGAAATTTCTCCTGTGTTCTAATGTGATGTACTGTTATCGCCTGAATGGGCCCCATTACCACAGGGGCAATTTGTGGCAGAAAACGCATGCACCGAGGGAGGCGTAAGCCTTTTTGGGACAAAGGCCTGCGTACAGTAGCTGCGTGGAATATGTAATGCGTTGTAAACGGCAGGTGCACTGTCTTACCTTGCCCAGATTGCTGTGCTCCACTGCAATCTCTCGGTAGAAAAAGTACACATAATTCCCGTACTCTGCTGCATGCAGGAAATGAGGTTCTGGGGGAGAGACACAGGCAGAGAGTTGAAGTGTATTTCTGCACCGTCACCACCACTGTGCATGTTGAATATTTCAGGGATTTGTACGGGGCTGTATATGACTGGGGGTGACCTAGATTGCCTGGGAGAGAACAGGCCATATCCCCACAGTGTTTGGCAAGGCAGGAGAGATCTCTATCACTCCGAGAACAGCTCCGACAGTCACGTACATACATGCGCCATGCAAAGGCGTTCATGGGCGTTTAGCTAGCTGGCAGCTGGATAGGTGTGTCCCCGGGAACGCAAGGGGAGAGAGAGAGATAAAGATTGGGAGTGATGAAGAGGTGTACCTTTCAGCCATTTGGAGTCATATTTGATGGTCCTCAAGGCCGATCCATCACCCATACTGCGATAGATGACAGAATCACTGGCCTGGAAGTCGGCTACAGTTGCAGAATACAGCTTCCCCTCTAAAAAAAAACCACAAAACAACAAGGAGTACCGTCACCAAAAACTAGGATACACTGCTCTTCACTGCTTTGTTGTTTCTCTTGGTTGATAAGGCTTAATTGGCTGACTTGTTATCGCTGCAGGCACAGTTTTGCCGAGGCAAAGACACAGAGGTGATAATGAGAGCATAAGTAGGAACACATTAGTTCGTCTTCAGCAAGAGTAACTACGAGCGTGGGCGGGTGTGCGTTTGACCCTTACCAGCAAAGAGGGCAACGTTGGTTTGCTTGGAGTCAAACGGGCATCGCGCCAATCCATTGATCTCCTCGCCATCAAACTCGAGGTTATCCAGCTGAGGAGAATACAGAAATCACCCACACATTAGAGGAGTTTTATCAAGGGACACAGAGGAAACAAACACACACAGAAGCAGTAGCGCACACGTGAGTCAGTCCAGTCAAATTTATTTAAAAAGACCTTAAAATGGAGGGGCGTGTTACCCAAATCCCTGTTAGAGCATTTACACAAGAAACACATCCTCCCAACTTGTCAAATACGGCAGCTTGATCGCTGGCCGTAACCTTCAAACTATGACAATCCAACTTCCCCTCCAGCGTCAGTTTTGCACATGAAGGACTCCGCAGTCAAGTTGGCAATAATTAATATGAGATATCTGGTTTGACTTTGAAAATAAAGCTTGCTGACAAACACTTATTAACCAGTGTTTCCCCACACCTATAATTTACTTGCGCAGGCTGCCATGGTATATTAATGGCCGCCCAGATGAGCGTTATAAACTTTTATCTATTTTTGTATCTGTCAGAGAGAAAGAAGCCGTCTGTGACCAGTTAACTAGTGGACAATCAGCCCTGACCCTTCCCCTCCTGTAAACTGACAATCACACATGCTTTGCAGAGGAAGAGGCGCACTCTGGTATCACATGCCGACCTGTAAATGCACTGATTGTGATGCAACCACGGACTAATAGCAGATCCTGGCACTGGACACTCACCCTGTAATATCTGCACATGGGGTTGAAGCCATTGGTGCCACAGATGAAGACCAGGTCGTCGTTTCTGGGAACCAGCACTTTGATGAAGTTGTGGCACTCGTCCTGAAAACAGACACAAAACGTGTTAACAGCGTTCTGAGAGGCAGCCAGCTTCTCTGCTCACAGTTTTAGGTCTCTGGTGGAATGTATAGGATAGGAGGCGCCAGATGAAAGCTGTTTAATACGTACTCTGTGTTTTCCCTTGACGGCGCACATCTCTCTGTCAGCTTGGCCTGATCGCCATGTAAGCTTCTGTAAAATCCAACATGGAGCATTAGACACATGCACACAGTGACACGTGCACAAACGCACACAAACACAGTCCTCCCTCATCCCCTCGCTCATTTTACAACCTGTCCAGTTTGTGATGAATGGCTCTGTGTTTTCTATGGAGCCCTTTTTAGTGTCTGCAGATTGAGAGAACAGCTTGTGGGGAGAATCTTACCCGGTAAGGAATGATCTCATTCCTGTAGGATTCTCTCAGACTGACGAGGTACACCTGATCTCTGTGGACACACAACAACAGAACACACAGCTCAGTGACACAGCACAGCAGGGAATACACTTTAATATTAGTAAAAAGGTTCATTTTTGACTTAAAAGTAATTCAGGTCTTATTTTAATAAGGCACTCAGTGGTTCTGGGGAAGAAAAAATCCTAACTCAGAATTTTAATATTCACAATATTAATGAGGTAGTAATACAAACTCTGACGTATTTATTTCTTTCCAAAACTGAATAAACAAGCTGTTCTCAGAGGACGATAAGGTCCCAGAACACTGTATGGAGCTAAAAAGGCGGCAGGGTCCGCCAAATATAAACAGTCCATCTTATCCATCAATAAAGATCTTTTTCTACTCATTAAAATGTTGTCCCCAGAACTACATAGTGCACCTTTAAAATATTATTACACACTTTGTGGTTCAGCCATTAATTGATTTTTACAATCTCAGAAGGATGGTTCATTCACTTTCAACCGTGGTTTCAGCCTCTTCTTGCGGCAGGAAGAAAAACAACATTTTAGTTTGTGGTAAGATTAAGTGAAATGGGTTGCTGATGACATAGTCAAAACATCGAATTGAGAAAATATTTTAAGAGATATTGCAGTTGCGATATGATTCTCGATTAGTGAGAATGATCATTTTTGTGTCACAATTTTAATTTTCACTGAAGAAACATGTTTTCTTACATCTACAGAGCAGTATTTCCTTTTTAAAATCTCCGTAATTTTCTGAGAAAAACCTGCAGAAGATGATGAGACTAGAATATAGTTCATTTAAATCATATACAATCCTCCATATGAGTAACGTGCAGGGAGTAAATGCATATTGAATTCTTGTTTTATGCAACTGAAAATCTGACTCTATTCTCTGCTTTACTACTTTATATGACAACCACTTATTATTTTGATTTTTTGCTGGTTATTTTAAATGTAATAAAGCCAGCGAGGACCATATTTACTAACCCACAGACATCAATATTTTGCACCACTTTCAGCAAAAAAACATGTGAGTACCCCAGACTGACGACAGGAGGATCCACTTGCCAGCAGTGATACATGTGCTGCTGATTACAGGGGCTCCAGAGGTGGGAGTTTTATACTGTAGATGTCAGAGTGATTTCCTGCTACAATATTAGTGCTGCCGCTCAGATTAATCCCAGCGGCCATAAATACCAAAAAGACATGTAAAGATGCCAAGAAACCCCTGATGGAGCGTCAGAGCCGCATGATAGACGCCTCTCCCGGATCAATACCGACCATATACATCAGATGCGGGCCTGGAAAGCCACAGATCCAATAACACTAAGAGCTTTTTTCCACGCACGCACCACTGTTTACCTGCCAAGGAGTGAGTGAGTATGTTGGTGTGGGGGATGTGTGAAAGAGAAGAGAGATAGTGTTTGTGTGTTGAGTTTACCTGCCAGCGATGAACAGAGTGTCCTGTATCTTGGTCATCAGCTGAAAGTCAAGGCGATGCTGTGACTCGTTGCCAGAGGGCCTGCCTCTGAACACAGGGTACCTCCGTGAAACTGTGAAGACATCACGCATGCAGGCTATTAATGGGAGTCTGCAGCAGGGATAAGGCACGCTCACCTCCCGCTAGATTCAACTTGACTGCTCTGATTAGAAATAAATGTGCTGCGTGTGCTTCCAACAAATCCTCCTGCAATTAAAGTAATGGTACAGTACAAATATATTTTGCCTAATTACAGCTGTTTGTCATTGTGTGTGTTTGTGCATTAGATAATGGCTGCCTATGTCAGCACATCTCTGTTCTCCCAGAGAGGAGAATGAAATCCACTTAATGCTGCAGCTGATTGATTTTATTACCATGGGTACGGCACGCTAGTGTCTGAACTGCTGACACGACTAGGAAAAGCCACCGGCCGGTGTCCGTCGTCACTTCACATGTGACCGGACTGACTAAAAAGTGTGCGTTAAGGATGATTGTTGGCTTTTTTCGGTGACGTTGCAGTAACTGTAATCTCTCTCCATCCTCCCCCCTGTCTCCGCTGAGTTCACATGTGCGTGTGTCTACTCACAGTGCGCGTCAACGACATCGAGGGGTACGGTGTCCTCTGGGAAGCTGACTGCGAGGAGAGTGCGTGAGGCTGTCAGCAGCAGCAGCAGCAGCTCACTGAGCAGAAGCGCAGCTCTCTGGCCCATGGCTGCTCACAGACGACACTTCCTGTTTCACTCTGGTGGAGATGTTACCTGGGAACACACACACAGAAAGCATGCCTTTGTTACTTGATATGCAGTGTGTAGTCTTAAGAGTCGATTCCTCGGCCCCAATTTTTGCATTTTCCTCTCTACGTTAGTAAAGCAGAAACATAAGGCACACATGATGCCCTCTCTGGTTTATTGATGACTGAGCTCTCAGTGGCAGTGCTTGGCGTTTCCCCTCTGCCTCTCTCTGCATCTGCTGTCTACAGGAAGGTCAGCCAACTGGCTGGTGGGGCGTCTCGGTGTGTGTTGGATGCAGCGGAAGTCCACTCTGTTAGAAGCGTGGCGGGCCTGCTGTCTATGTACATCTGTGCTCCGATTGGTTTGTCCTGGGCCGGGGCTCAACGCTAATCAGCACATTGCAACTCCATCACCACCACTACTGTTGCCTCTGCTCTGACCTTAGCTGACTTCTATTAGCACTCTGTTGGCTGTTATTGCTCCGGCCCTACCTCGGAGTTGGCAGGCTTTATTGCAGTGCAGTGATTCACTCATCTTTGTGTTATCAGGATCCAGTCAGGTACAGTTGTTTTGACATAGCAGTTATTCTGTGTACAGTAGTTTCTACGGCGTCTGTAGACATGATGCAGCAGCAGCTACTTTGGTAATAATTTATTGTGGGAGTGGCAGGGGTTTAGTGTGTATGTTAGTGCGTGGAGGAGTGCTTCAGAGACAGACTGTGTCGGTGCATATTAATGATCAGTGTACATTCAAATATTTATAAGGCAAACAAATTATTCATGCAGGCAAAGCCTGAACGGATATAAACAATTTACCGGGAGACGTCACACAGGCAGAGGGATGGATTAGCTGGGAGCACAGTGGGATTCACACACACACACACACGCAGACACACACACATACATAATCACTCTTTCAAGCAGGGTAATGCAAAGACTGACACGTGCGCGCACACGCACGGTATTGACTCATTTTTCAATTAGCCCCGAAGCACACCTGCTCCACTGCTGTCTGTGAGCCCCGCCTGCCAGGCCATTAGTGCTCTGATTGATCCACACAGGAAGTGTGGCCGATCAGCAGCCAGCAGAGGCGATCTATAGACTTCACCACATCCCTGTAGCCATGTGAGCGCAACTTTGTAACTCACAGTCTGGTCACAACGTGCTTTTATAATTCTTTCTAAACACAAAATTTGCTATTTTACACGTGGCTGTCAACAAATTAACTATAACACATGTTTTCCTCCAGTAGAGAAACAAGAAGGCGTGAGGTTCTGACAGAGCTCATACACATCAGCATGTCAGCCCTCAATCAGTGTCTGCGACCAAACATACACTTTGACTGTTTTGAAGCTTACATGTTGACATAAAGCGTGCGCTGTGTTTTCCAGGCTCTGATAATCCAGTTACTGTACAATGATGTGTCACCAAAAAAGAATGGATGTGAAGGAGAAGGCATGGCAGCGTGTTTTAGTCATCAGCCGTGTGTAATCACGGCTATTCAGCACTCTGTGGGATACTGAGGCCTTTTAAAGAGCAATGTCATTATGACATGAGTAATGGCAGGTCTTGACACGACAACGCTTCATCTCCATTAGTCCACTTAAGAGTAAAATTACAGGTTTCATGTTTTGACAAAATAAAACAACTGTGTGAAGACCAAAAGGTCACTTTCTCTTCCCATAAGCACAAACATCAATGATGCTGCTGCAGTCACTATATTCTAATCTCGACACAAATTAATCTCTGGACACAAACGAGCGCAAATCCAAGCACGCAGGCTTCCAGATCTATACAAAAGAACAACTGTCAGCAAGTTAATCCAAATGAGAAGTGATGATGCTGCTCAGCAACGGGAGACAGCCGTGTTCCTTAAAAGCATCGCATCTATTTTTTTACTACCTGCTTCAGACGTTCGTCGCACCAGGAGAGGTGAGGTATTAAAACCCAGGCAATAAATCGCTGAGTATCTTGGAGGGAGGCTGGGACAGGAATAGATACCGAACGCACAACAATAGGAAAAAAAAACAGGAGCTATGAAAGGTAAATAAACCGAGCTCCACGTTTCAATTCTATAGTGCTATCATACAGGCTGCAGGCTGTGCTTCTAGCCCCAACATGGCCCTGTTCACAGGTAAATCATTCCCCTGCTTGTCAGAATTTAAAGTCTTGCTCTGTCTCGTCTCAACACACACGTGCGCACACACACACACACACACACACACTTTTTTTCTTGCTGTTCTCCCTCACTTAACAATTCCGGACAAAAACACTCCAACAGAGGCACAAGCCCGGCTCCAATCTCCCATGTTTCCTTGCATGGTAATAGCCGTGCTGTGGAGGCGAAGGCTTTCCTCAGAAACTCTAATGTGAAACAGAAACATAAGACATCCAGAGGTCAGCGATCTAAAATTACTTCTCAATCTCTTGTGAGCCCGGCATGTTTTCTATTGACTATGCCTTTGCGTTCTTTGGTTCCTGCCCTCCAGTGTGTGAGTGTGTGCGCGTGTGTGTGTACGTGTGTGCATGCACATATAGGCCTCAACAAGCCTAGAGACGCTGGGCTTGTCACGCAACTCAGTGCCATTCAGACTGGCCTCACTCTACCTCTGTTATTACAGGCTTTTCAATGTCCTACAACCACGCACTTTCCCTGCTGATGTTGTTGGCCCAGGCCCATGGTGTTAACACGGGGAGAGGAGAGAGGGGGAAGGGGTCCGTCGGATTGCTATTTCTACTGATGGTGGGTATAAGGGTCTGCAGTCAGATTCGAGTAGTTACAGCTGAAGATTTAATGCTCCAAGCCTAAAATGACAGATTAACACATATTTCTCCTTTTAGCCGGGCTTTTAGTGGCATATGCCAGCCGTAACCTCCTCCCCCACCACGCTGGATGAATGTGTTTGTGCAGGGGAGTCCTACTGGGAGGAACTGGGGGGCTAATAAAAGGACAGCAAACAACAGCGGTGCGTGAGGTTTTCTGAAAGTTGTGTGTGGATGTGATGGGTGGATGTAATCCCAGCAGAACAATGGCTGCTGCTGCTGCTTGAGGCGACTCGACTTGTCATCGGGCACCACGCTGAGCTTTAAACCAAACAGCACAGGAAATCAGATAGCCTCCGAGTTCAGTTTCAGGCATTTCACTCCGCACACTCGGTGTGTGTGTGTGTGTGTGTGTGTGTGTGTGTCTAAAAAGGGCTTGCGTGTGAGCTCCGTTTGTCCAAAAACTGGATGCATCCTATAACATGGTTGTCTCAACTCTCAGCTGTGGCTCTGAGAAATCTAATCAAGATGCAGCCACACAGGGAGGCGAGTCAGCCAGATGATTAGGGCAACCACACGGGCCCAGAAATGATTACTACTCCTTTTCCCACTTCAGCAATAACCACTACCCCTAATCGCGTGCTATTTACCCAAAGATCCCTTCAGAGGGACTTGGTCGGACTTGTTGCTTCAGAGATTTGGCAGAAGGAGAGGGCTGTGCCACCCTAAACCCGGCTCACCTCCCTTTCTTCTCTACCTTTGCAGAGAGGAGGAGTGAAACAGGAGAAAGGCTGTTCTCAGCAGTAGTCCTACTATTGTGGAGCACAAAGGGGCTGAGCTGCAGGTGTGACCGAGAAACAAAAGGGGCTTTGGGCAAGTCAACACAATAGAGCTCCACCCCCGGTCAGCGGACCCATACCTTCAGGAGAGCTGTTCTGGGGGCTTCTAAAGGGGGTTCAGGGGGAACAAAGCAAACTGTATGAACATCTTGACTCCAAATGCTTCACAAAGGGTCCAACTTTTATAACTCAACCAATTTAGCGCGGAGCCATCTGATTTCCAAGCAGCAGTTTAGGGGCGACCATAAGGCTGTGCGGTTTAATGGCGGTTGTTCCGGGGTTACGGCCGGCTGTAGTGGAGGTTAACGGTGATCGTTCTGGTCGATGATTTCTGACCCCGCGAGCAGTGAGGCGGAGTGAGGCACATCAGCCAGCTGTGCTGTCAAATGAACCCACGGCAGGTTCTGGTGTTTGGCCCGGCTGGAGCGCGGTGGTCCTGTCAGTACAGAGTTTGTGGAAACTGCGCTGGTCGCCCTGACTCACACACTCCAGATTCTCAGGGAGATGTTCACATCTGGTTTGTGTTTTGAGACAAAATTGCCCCGTCTTTGTTTCTTTAAAGGGGCTGCGCTGGTCCGAGAACAGCACCAATAAAAATCTGACCTTTGACAATAAATGAGTTCACTTCTGTCCTTTCTGAACACGCACTTTAGCACCCAGGTTAGTCTTTAGTGACAACTTTAAACCCCTTGATTGCTTATTTTTTGCTTTATCCTCTTAAATAATGTGACACAGCAGAACAATTCCTATGACTGCTCACTCACAAAAGAACCATTCTGATCGCCCCTCTGTCCATTATATCACCGAGTCCCTCTCCCGTCATTCCCTGTCCGTTTTTTTTTCAAGTTTTGCGTGGGGATCTTCCGCTCCCCTTTCTGCGCACACAATCCACTCAGCAGCCCGGGCGCTAATGCTCGCATTGTGCGGACCAGGGCGTAAAGGCATTCAAGTTTTACCCGTGGTAAATCTTTTCAGGCCCCTTTAGTCCACATGTGGGACTCATACAAAAGACAACAAAGACGCGGGGGACAGCGGTGGAGTGACAACAGTGATGGGCCGCGTTCAGAACCGCCTCAGCAGCGCCTGAATGCCACACGGGGCTGGGCTCCCTCTCTCCCTCTGCCGCTGCCTCCAAAAAGGTTACGAGCGCTCTTCTCCAATTTATTATCCGATACGAGATAATTAAATTGAGAATACATTAAATCGATTGAAAGCTTCGGAGGGTGAGCATCAACAATCTTCAAGTCAAACTGCCCGTCCCGCTCCTCTTTTATTGTTTAATACTGGATTTGGCAGCATGTCTTTATTCCAAGTTGATTTATATGAAACGCCAGAAAAAAAAAACAAAAAACACTTACATCTCTCCCTTAAGCCATTTAACACAACTCCTAACAATGCGCAATGGAACATTTAAGATCTCCTCTCCGAAACTGAAGGAAAATAAGGACACTTCTCTGCGTGACGGGTCTGTTAAAGACGAACAGAAGCTGGCGTGGCTCTGTCATGACCGATGCGTACGGATCCTTTTTTTTTTTTTTTTTTTTTAAATGTGTACATTTTACTTTGAAATCTTGATTCGCCTAATTCTGCTCACAAAGTAGCTCTCCTGGTAGAAGAGAAGCCACTGGAGATGTGTCCTTTATTAAATTCAAGGTCCACCTCAATAAAACAAGGCAGGATCTCTCCTAAAAATAAAGAAACATACACTTTCTCAGAAATGAAACACCGTCGTGGACACCTACCTTGAGTATCCGAATTCACTCATGAATGGGGCAAATCCGACTGAATATAATATTCCTTCGGTAATCCATTTAAGAGAAAACACCCAGCATGTGATATTCCTGTTATTCTGAGCTCCATCCGGACCCCACTTTTCTCTTTTTCATCCAGTTGCGCACAGATTTCAGCTCCGCTCGGCACACACGAGCATTTCTGCCTGCTCTGTCTCCGTCCCCGGGCCCCTGCGCTCTGATGACTGATCTTCAAAGCTCTGCCACGACCACACAGCCCCCTCCCTCGTACAGCACACACACACCAGCCCCCCTCTCCCACTACTATTAACTTTAGAAACCAGAGGGAAAAGACATAAACATTAACGACGCGCTGTCCTCACTACGCCGCGCTCTGACTTCATGTGCGATCACTGATTTAATGCTGATTTGGAATAATAGAGGGCGTGTGGACAGACTGAGGAGCGTGATAAAGCCCACAGCCACCAGAATAATAACAATAGAAAAAAAACCATACACACAAAACTCCTCTCTGTGCGTGTTTCTCCTAATAACAACGCTTGGGTAACTTTGGATTCACCAGTTTGACGCACGGTTTAAATCTGCGCCTATGGAGGCTGATTTAATTCAGCTTTCTGACAGCTCCAACAGCAGAGCAAACTGTCTCACAAAGAGCGAGGTGAGTAAACAGTTTGGATTTTTTTTTTTTTTTTTTTTGCTTCAGCCTCTTTACGAGCGCTGGAGGGGCGCTTCCGACGCATAAATGCTGCCAGCGGTTAAAGGAATGAATGGATAGGATATTGCATCGGAGCGTCAGTAAAAAATAGTCCGGACCTGAACTATTTCTGTCCTGCAACCATCAGTTTTGCAGAGCGGCATAGCGACGTGGTCAGAGGAAATATTTTGGATCCCAGCAAAGACTTCTCCTCTCTAGTTCTCCCCTTGACTTTCGCTGCGTAATGCGGCGCAACAAAAGTAAATCCACGTAGCGGCAAGAACTCACCTCATCTGAATCGCTTAGTTTTGTATCCTTTGCGCGTTGCTGTAATCCTCAAAAGAAAAAAAAAATACTGAGCGCGTCGTAGTGCATCAACTTCTCCCCGGCCGAGAGAAAAACAAACTAACGCACGGCGAATGGTGTAATTCGACCCGTGCTAAGTCAATCCATCCAAGAGAGAGAACCACAGCCTACCAATAAGCAGCGCTCTTGCTCCAGTCCCTCCCCCCACCATCCATCTCTCCTCAGTTGGTTCGGGCTGCTCTGCCTCGCTCTGGCTTCCTTCCTTTCTTTCCTAGAGCCCGGAGAGAAAGGAAAAAAAAAAAAAAAAAAGGACCCCCCCCCCTCCTCCTCCTCCTCTTCCCTCCCTTCCAGCTCTCCTCCTGTGTGACCCCGTATTGCCCCCCTCCCTCTGTTAAACCCCCATCCCCCAACTCCAAGTCAGCAAGAGCGCCTTGTTAAAATCATTTCAGCGGAGTTGTGGCTGCTCAGTAAAACACAGCTTTGGAAATGTTTGGATTGAGGAGGGAGGGGGTTTAAGCACACACACTTCAGCAAAGCATCCAGCAGCTGAGCTGGAGAAATTATTAATGTTCGAGATGAAACAGTTGTGTAGAAGATGTTTTAGAGCCACGTCAGGTAACTCTTCAAACAATGGCTGCGACTGTTGTTTTCATTATTGGTCAATCTGCTGATTTTTGTGACCAACTGATTCATAATTTAGTCCATAAAATGTCCAAAAATATGAAAAAATCTTCACCGCAATTTCCCAGAGCCCAAACTGACGTATTTGAATTACTTCTCTTGACCAACCGACAGTCCAAAATCCCACAGACTCTTTTCTTTTGAACCACAAACCTATTAACTGACTGATTGTTGCAGCTCTAGTTCACTTTGCTTAAAGTGTTGCAGCCAGAATCTGTACATCTGCTAATACGTCTTCTCCTACTGCCACCGTAGTAGCAGAATACTTGAGCAACTAAAAGATCTACTTTAAATACAATGTTATACTCTGCTACTACTACAGTAAGAGCAAGACATTGAAGAACTCTGTCAAATGTTTATTTAACATCTCTATGTTAGAACCAATGACACATCCAACCGACCGACCAGCAAATCAACCAACCAACCAACCAACCAACCAACCAACCAACCAACCAACCAACCAACCAACCAACCAACAATCATGGGCATTAACATACCCTCCTTGGCTGAGGTAATAATTCCTATAATCATTAAGTAACATCCCATATGTCAGCAAATATTCACATTTTAAGAAGCTGGGACCAGCAAATGTTTGACATTTACCTTGAAAAATGCCTAAAATGATAAATGGATTATACTTGTCAGCTTATTTTCTTTCTCGACTTCTGCAGCTCTTCCACAAACCCATGCATACCCAACACATACCGCACAAATCTTTTAATGTGAAACAATACTACCAACATTCTTGTGTACTACAAACACAATAAATCTCCATGGGAATATTACGCTATCCTTATCCTGGTTTTGTTTGACTTGGATCTATACCGAGGCATTAGGCATTCGACATGTGCGTGTAAACACCAGCGGGAGGACGTGTTCTCGTATGCATGCGAAGTTGATGTCACAGAACGTGTCAAGTCATTCCAGCCAGGTCTGCGAGGCCCAACAATGGAGGCCCATTTGCAGCCCATTAGAGAAGCAGGTTAGCAGATGTGTGAGAATCTCTCCCACATGAACATCGTCACCCACACACACACACACACACACACGCATACACACACACCCCTGACAGCCCCCATTATGAGCTGAGAAAGTGGGATCTGCATCTCAATACGTGCACAGGAAACACTAGTTTGCACTGCTGATCTGACTGATCCCAGTTTGGCACTTCTTCCATGTCTTTGTCCCGGCCTGTCCCTCACTTGTCCCACCCTCTTCCTCTTTATTTGAGTTTCTCCTTCTCGATATCCAGGCTCTTCATCTGACAGAAGCTTTCGCCTTCCTCACACACCCCATGGTTCTCTACTTTTTTTTCCAGCAATCTCACCAGGTCCTCAGCTGATAGAGTTTAAGTCTGTCATTTATGTGACTTTCATTCCTTTTTTTTCTGGCCTCTCACACTTCAATCTCGCCACTCAGTGTTTCTGTCAGCCCCGGGTAACTTCCATGTGATGTCCCTGTATCCTGTGGGGACTGAATCAGCACACGCACTGCATCTATTATGGTGTGAGAGAGGGGGAAGATGGATAGATCAATGTGTCGAAGGGTTGACGCAGACGCAGTGTCAGGATGAGTGAATACATGTATGGATCTGTGGGTGTCTTGTGATTGGTGGGTGTATTGATGGGTCTTTTTTTCTGGTGAATTGACAGTTTTATCTCGGGTGTAATGGCAATGTGACACCATTTCAGTGGTTTTTTATGGGTTTTGGTGCATTAATGTTGCCTTTAACAAT
The DNA here is from genome assembly GCF_904848185.1 of Acanthopagrus latus. NCBI lineage: Eukaryota > Metazoa > Chordata > Actinopteri > Spariformes > Sparidae > Acanthopagrus > Acanthopagrus latus. Next base: position 4,274,748 of record NC_051042.1, on the reverse strand, counting down.
TCCCAGTCTGCCTGTAGTGTAATTTTTTTGCAACTAGTGTGAATTATCACCAGCCCAAGGTTATTAACAGGAGGGTAAATCATGAATGAATTTACTCTATTCCGGAAGACAATCAAAAATATCCAATTTTACGATCTAAAAGCGAAAGTTGATGCAGTATTACCAGAAAAAACCTTTGGTTCGTTAAATATTATCTTAAAACAAATTGCATATTTTATCAAGGGTTGATTAAATTGAGACTTATTGGCAAACGTAGCAGTGGAGCAGATGGGTGCATGACAAAGGTCTGAGACTGAGAGCGTGTCTCAACTGATGGTAAGGATGGACAGATGAATGTATTGATGCTGAGAGATGGAGAGATAGATGGTGGGAGAGTGGAGTGATGTGTGTGGTGGGTGGGGGGGTGGACAGAGGACAGAAGGCCAGTGCTACTCCTAAAGCCTAATATGCTCCCTCTGGGGACCCTGCAGTGTGTAGGTCAACCCCAGGGGGTGTGTGAGGGTGGGCCTCGGGGTGCAGAGGAGAACGTGAGGGCTTGGCCTTAGGTTGGGCCTACCAGAGAGTGCACCAGCCACCACTCCCTTATTTACTGCCTGAAATGTCAGTACAGATGGCCATGTGTCAAGGTGGGGGCTGCAGGCTTAAGGCTGGGGCGGAGGCCAGATATGGAGAGAACCACGGGGTCGGATGTTTTAGTACTACATCCCCATTTGAGACTATTGAAACTAGGGGCTGATCTGAATGCTCAACGCCTCTAAAGTTGCCATGGTGATCAATGTCTAAATCAATATTCGAAGGCTTCCATTATGGAAGAGTGAGAAGTTCTTCAGTTATTTATTTTTATTCGTAATCATATTTAAATCTGCAGGATCTTTTACCCATTAATAGATACCAGACACCTAATTATTTGAATTCGTTTTGGAGCGACACCAAAAGTTAATGGGGTCTAAACTGCACTGAGACTCCTCCATCTGAGTTTTGTGGAAATCCATTCAATAGACTGTGTAATCCTGCTTAAAAACCAACCAACCATCAAACCAAGAGACACAGGTGAAAACATAACCTCCCTGGCAGAGGTAATAATACAATACGTACAGGGTTAAAAACAAAAAAAACATTCTACATTTTGTTGAAAAGAATGTGTTCAAAACTCGTGTTACATGTGAACAACTGCTCAAGACTGACTCATCTGTCATTAGATTCAGAATGACCATAATAGCAAAGTATGTAGATAAATAACAACCTTAGAATATTCATGGGAAATCTCAATTAAGCTTCTGTTGCCCTGAAAGTGGTATCCAGGACAGCCTTAAAGATGCAATGAGCAAGAAATGGCCGCTTGTGAAACTTAAACTCCAAACAAATAGGGGGCAGCATGTCATCAGAGCAGCTGCTAATCATGGTAACGGTGGCTGCTAATCATGGTAACAATGGCTGCCGTTGAATTAAACATATCATGCACAGCTCAATTGACTGAGCATTACTGTCGCAGTGGTCAAACAAAAGACAGACACGGACGTCTCTGCTGTGAATGGTCCAGTTTTCAGAACGGATGAGATGACATCAACGCCAGCAGAGTTGTGCTAACTAGGAGGGAAGGTTGTACGCTCGGTGACTTGGCAGTGAGTGTTCTATCAGATGGCTGCCTCTCAGGGTGGGGGCAGTCTGGACTGAACCTCCACGGTGACCTCTGATTGATTAAGAGGCCAGCTCTGTCACTTGGCTGGCTTGGGGCACCATTTGTCACCTGACTGTGCAGTCCCGTTGAGAAACTTCGTGTCCTCTGCGTTCAGCCCTTTTTCCTCTAAATCCCCAACTCAGCCGTATCTGCTCGGGCCACCCATGTCAAAAATCTGTTCGCTCTGGTGCTCAGCCTTTTGGATTAGAGTAAACACCAAATGGCATGTTGAAACATAACGAAACACACAAGACTTGAAACACTTTCTCTTAACCTTACTGCATTTGTCTCTGGCTGTTTTTCTTTCTTCTTTTTTTTTTTTTTTTACATTTAAAGACAAATGCAATTGTCTTTTGTCAAGAAATGGTAAGCAATAGAAAGGCTGGATCATTATTTTATGTTTTGACTGATGTACACATTACCAAGAAGAACAAAAAAAATGTAATTATCTTTCTGCTTGGATAGCAAATGATTCTGTACACAAGCTGCGTTGTGATTTGAATTACAGGTAATTACAGGTTTCCCATCACCACAATTTGACCCATGAAAGAGAGACAGCTAACATTAGCTGGACCCCCTCCTTTGTGTAATTACAGAGCACTGGGTGTGCAGAAGCTGCAGATGACTCAGCAGAGGTTCATACAACATGAATGAAAAGTTATGTCCAGGGCTAACATGAGACAGCTAGGCTAACAAGCCTCCACTTTCCCAGTGGAAGCTAACTCAACAGCACCGTGGTTTCTTCCAAATGTAGATTGTAGTTAAGGGACAGATGTCTTACATTGCTAATGGAACATCATCAATACTAATATTCAATATTCAGAGGCTTTAGATGGCTATGATTTGCTTCAGTCAGTAGTGCACCACATAAGCTGGCAGCACATTATAATCAGTGTTGCCAGATCTCGCAAGAGAAACAAGCAGCCAGTTCTGTGGAAACGAGCCCGAAAGAGGCGACTTGGCTCTCAAAAAGCCAAACAAACAGAATGAGAGAGAGGCCACTTGATCAGTTCTATGGACGAAATGCACCTCAGAAGTGGCTATTTCAAAAACACTGTAACTTGTTATTTTACATTTTTCTTTTCATTTCTAAAAAAGCAAATCAACCAGTAAATCTGCTCACCAACAAAAAAATGTGGGATGAATAAATGAATTAAAGAAAACAAACAAAAAAGTAATAATTTTCTCACAACAAACATAAATGATGTCTCTCAAAGCAAATGGTGGGACGTCTTGTTGGCTTAAGTAGTGAATGAATGTAACTAAGTACTTTACATAAGTACCATTGTTAGGTACAGAACTTGTACTTAAACTACAATTTTCTGTGACTTTCTACTTTCGCACCACTTTCGACGACTTCACTCTCTAAACTTCAGTTACTAGGTACTTTGCAGATTGCATGTTGCAAGTTCAATATAGGACACCTTAGGACGTTTACTCAATAAATACTTATATACTTATTTCACTTTTACCAAAGTAACATTCTAAGAAGAGATATCTGACTTAAAAGCATGACCTTTGGGTACTTTATACAACACTGGCTGTAAGCCTCATTGATGAGAACACTGCTGCATTTGGAATATGTTTATCACTGCTGGCATGTTGAACAAGATCTGCATGATGTGCACGTATTTCACACTTACAGATTCTGCACACTGCGCCCCCCCCCCGAGGTTGAATCCTGTTTTTTAATCCACTTTCTTTCTCCTACTCTTTGTTGTTTTCCCCCTGTATTTCACCCACTTATTTTCCCTGACAAAGTAGCTGAAGAAACTCCATCAATTGTGCAATTTTTGATTCGAAACATTTCATTCACTGACTGGCACCTTTATGCATACATATAGTTGTAGACGGATCCTGCGGCGAAACTATTATGTGTTTGAAAAACTTGTTAGCCAGCTATAGTCGAGAGAGATGGGAGACGTATGGGGAGCAAACCCAAGTAAGAAGCCTGCAAAAGCCCGTGTAACCCATCAACAGTTGCAAGCGACTTTACAGAAAAACAATCCCGAAGTTTCCTGTAGTGAAGGGATTTGACCGCTGTGATTATGGCAGCACTGGCCCTCAGTGGTCGGTCACCTGCTGCTGTGTCCAGAGAAGTGAAGCTCTATCACACATTGGTAGATATAATAGAATAGAAAAATGTGCGGAATACTGAATAGTATTATTAATATGTCCTTCTGCAAAAAGCGAGCAGAAAAAAAAAAAAAAAAAATCCCGTTCGACTTTAAGTAAAGAACAGTTCGTAACTGTTTGGATCCAAATGTCAAACTTATATTATTGCTCCTCTGTAGGTGAGCTGCATGTCACAGAATTGATGACTTTGCCTTCCAATTTTTGTCATCAGCCGAAAATTCCTCTTAACCAAAGGTCAGAGAAAGGTGAGAAGATTTACAGCCAGCATTAATTCACCGGCTGAAAGAAGGACTGAAACTTATATCTGTAATTTGCAGTGAAATGACCTGTGCCCTGTTTGCACATATTGCTCCCTCGGCTTCCTTTTTTTTATGAGATTATTTTGTAAGATGAGGGGAAGAGGAGGGAAGCAAATCAGTTTTGTCACGAGTTGTTTTCTGCTCTGAATTTAAGGAAATTACAGTATCTAGTTTGCTTTGATGAAATCCTGATGACTGCCACATTTACTCAAGGAAATGTGCAGAAAGGTATGAAATAAATTCTGATATAATGTAATTGTGTTTATTAGAGTTTTCTTGGTGAAAATGAGAATGCTAATCATATTCATAGCCAGTGCTGTGGGTAATTTGCAGCCTGCGATAAGCTGCCATATCAATGTGAATTGCTGATGATTGAGTGACACACGTGACATTTCCGACTCATTATTTATTGATCCCATTTCAGTTCCCATCTAAATGTTTTAATCTGCTCGGTGATCGAGGCACTGAGAGCTCCAAGGAAATGTTCCTGGATTTGAGCGGATGGTGACACAGTTGCCCTCTGTCTTATGTCTGAAATGGATGATAATGTGGATATAATGCAATGCCACCTTGACACCATTAGGACAGTACTGGCATCAATTAAGGACAGTAGTCCTGGCCCGAGCCTAACACTGACATTCACTTGGTGTGGGAGGGAGCCCACTGTTAGGGGGCAAAAGTTTTATTACTTCTGGTAATGATAATAAATGCCTCCTCCCACACACTCTGCCCTTCATTACTGCATTGATCCCATAACATCTCTGCTAAAATCCATCACTGTAGCTCCGTTAATGAATGCTCCAAACATAGCAGTCAACCGCACGGATGATCCAAGACCTTGTCACGTTCCCTGGTAATGGAGTTAATGAGCTAACGGAGAAGAAGTCTACATTTTCAGGAAGGAAGGATACGACTTTATTTAGGGTCGAAGGGGGACAGAAGCGGGATTTAACCGACTGAGCTTTAACAGGAAAGGAAGCGCCGCAGAGGTTGCTCCGTTCACACGCTCTGAAGTAGGGGTCTATTCCTGTGTGCGATCTGGCTGGCGCTCATACATAGACAGACATGCACACACCAGACAGGTGCTGTGTGTGGGACCGACTGTATGGTGAACAGCTGTGTGTAGGAGCTTGTGCTCGGCGCGCTGGGAGGTAGCTGTTGCATTCTCCGACCTTACCACCGGACGCAGCATTTGACACACACACACACACACACACACACATACACACACATAGGCAGCTGTAGGGTGCCATTCAAGGGCCCCAAAGCCAACTGCAGCCACCCACACAGAACTCACTATCTCCAGCGTGACATTTTACCTGTATTTCTGACAAAATCAGTGAATCAACAGTCGGAACCATTTAGAATTGTCCTTATCATTTCCACTTGTTGATGCTGCGGTGATGAAAGCTAATAAACTTGTGACAGCACTGGTGTTACTGATTATACCAGGCTTTTTACAAGAAAAGACACCCAGTATCTGTAGAATGCTAGTTTAATGTACTGCGCATTTAAACCAAATATTTCCTGCTGCTGCTGGTTTGAGGTTCATAATAAAGTAGGCTAGTCAAAGGAAATGCAATGTGTTTAGCTCTTACTGCTATTATTAGTCAAAAATCTGTCAGAACAAAACAGCAGTCATTTTTGACATTTGTTGACAGAGGATCAGTTTCAAAGATGTCAGGAAATAGTCATAAACAGTAATGAAACAAGGATCAGCTCCAGTTAGCTGAAGAACAGACTACACACCTCCAAATTTTCAATGAGGTAACCAACTCCCTTCCCCTCATTAACATTAACAGGTAACCTACACTGTCGGACGTCAGACTGATGATCGATTAACCACAACAAAATAATGTCAAAGCCGTGGGAGCATGATCTAATCAGTTTAAGGCCAAACAATGAAATGTATGTGTCTACACTGCTGAAACTTCAAACAAGACGGAGTCGTGGTGGAGGGGACGGAGTCCACAGCATGGCTTCATGTCACATAGAAGGATGGCAGCAGGGCTAGTTGTAATGTCTGTAAAAAATGTGTATCACAGGTGGCGGTGGAAGCACCTGCAATTTGTTGCAATATCTTCCTACATGTCATGAGATTAGATTAGAGGAATGCTGTGTACCTTACATGTAGGCATGAAGGCATGGCGTTCCAACCCAGCAGGACCTCCTTTACCAAGCGTAATAACATCAGCACCATGCAGACAAAATGAGTTTTTCTTCTTTGACTAAGAAAAACTAAAAGAAAAGAAAGCAATCAAAACATTCCCACATTTTAGACAATGGTAGACAGGCTGTTGCTACAGCTAGCACTCAGGCCACATTGATAAGGAATCAATGAGAGAATCAATAAAGAATCAGACTGAAAGCAGAATCGATAATGGCATTGCTTTCAATAAAATCTCCTCAATTTCCATCCCTAAAGAAGCTGACCACATCCCAAAACTGAAGGAAAATAATGCAGCCATACATCGATAGTTGCTGTGTCGCAGGTCTGACACCAGCTGGACCCCCGAACTGCCAAAGGCAGCACTTAAATCACAACTGTTGGCCCAAATATTTACCTCCCCCTACCTAACCAGCACAGAAGTCATAAGCCCAAGCATCAAACCCCTGTCCCACCTCCCATCCTGGCTGTCAGTCGCCAGTTAAGTCCTCCTCGGAGCTCTAAGGCTATTGGGGATTTAAGGAAAAAGCCCTTTATCCAGGGACTTTCTCTACAGGCTAAGGCCAGCGAATGCCTCATGTCAGCAAAACACCATAAATGCCGGCAAATGTCATCTTTCCTGCTCTCAGAGGTGGCAAACAAACTTTCTGGGAGAGCAAACACATGGTGTATAGTTAATGAGCAAACTGAATCATTGAAAGGACTGTGGAATGAAAGCTCAATTTGCTCTTTATGGAGCTTTGTATTTAGTTTTATTCTACATCTGTGTTCGTAAGCATACATTTCTGTATCCTTGCAGCCATTTTCTACTTGGTTAGGAGCATGTTAAGGTTATGCAGGTGGGATGAGATGCCACATGCTGATTAACCCTTAGGTAGATTGCTCAGGCTAATCTGGGGAATTAAACTCCCAGGAATGCCATCAGCTTTCAGATCCAGACCAGGTGTCAACACACAGTCTTCAGCTGTGTGTGTGTGTGTTGTGAGAGGGGAAATGACAAGAACGGCCTCGCCTGCATGACAATAGCAAATGCTGGGTTTTACAAGGAGGACCAGTATGCTGGAATTCACTGGGCCGTGCTCATTTACATCAACTGTTCATGTGCATGCAGAGACTTTCAACTGCAGAGCAAATGTTAATGCTCACACCCACATCATGCCTGTTCTCTCATACCAAACACACACAGTTCCCCGCCACGGACTCTGCCCACTGTATCTGCTCCATTTACTGTTTTATCAGCTCCACGATTACTGCTTCCCTGATCCAGCGTGTACAGACAGAGTCCAGTAAATCTGTGAAACACAAGAAGCCTGACGAACAGTATTACTAAGAATATTGTGTAACATCTCCTATAATTTCACTGTCGCTTGACATATCTCACGGTGACTCTGCGCTCTGCCCAGTCGGTTGTGACGGGCCTTATTACCAATCAGCCCGAATGTGAAGAGTGAGAGACGGAGTCAGTGTCACTTGTCCCTTTAATAAAGGTGGCATTAGGAGAGGCAGCAGGGAGGAGAGCAGCTGGAGAAGGTAATCCCGTCTCTCCAGGTCAACCAGCAGACAAGCTGTAGCAGGCCCTGCTAACTCTGGCCCAATTAACACACACCAGCAGGGAAATCTTTCCTTCTCAGACCCAGCGCACACCCAGTTCTCCTGACAGCCAGTGCAGGGTTAATACTTTCCAGCCTCCACACTTGGGGGTTTGACCGGCTCCAACACGCTTTGGCTCCTGCTTCCCAGCTTCTGTGTCACTCCGCCTCAGGGGATCATGAGATAGATGATGAGTAGATGGGATTAGATGGGATGCAAGTTTATTATTTTTTTTTTCTGCGAAATTTTCTCATAAATGTGTCAGCGTTTTACGTCAGTCCTGTTTCGTCAGAGCCAGAATTCTGTTTACACACCTTGAAAAGTCATAGATTAAGTCATTTATAAAACACAAAAATGTTCCATTCAAGAAATTCAACAGTGTCTTTTTACACAAACAGTACCAAGAGATTTACCTGTCCGATTTGTGAGATGGTTGATTGTTGTGTCTCATTCCCAACTCGTCGAATACTGACATTGTGTGTTTCCCAGGTTGTCAAATATTGCTGCTTTGGGTTGGTAGATTGAGCTAGCCTCGAACCCAAAGCATCAATATTTGGCAGGTCGGTAATGAGACTCAAGATCTAAAACTAGCGGCAATTTGCAGCTAACTCAAAAAAGAAGCAGAAATGTCTGCAAATTGTGGAGACAACTGAGTCCAGGAGCTCCGTGCCCTCCGAGCAGAAGATCAGCCACACAGTATACGCCTCTGCCAATTTGTTCAGTGTGACAAAAACAAAACAAAGATGGCACAAAAGAAGAGGCTTCATTGTGTCGCATTTTAAAGGTGCGCTATGAAGTTTTGGAGAGATTTTAATCAGAAGAGACAGATCTTCATTGACTTGATTTATTGGATTCAACTGACCTTAAATGACAACACAATTTCATACTGCTTACTATGTTTATATGTGGCGGACCCTGCCACATTTCTAGTTTCAAACAGTGTTCTGGGACCTTATTTTCCACTGAAAACAGTTCGTTTCTTTACTTATGGCAGGACAATTCTAAAATTGTATTTTTACCTCATTAATATTGTAAATATGTGCGGCCTGGCAAAGAGAACATTTTTCAATAATGATTTCAAAAAATGTTGCGTACCTCTTTATTACTTAACTGGATGCAGGAACAGAAAAAAAAACCCAAATAGGCACATAAAACCAAAATCATCTACATACAAGAAGAGAGAAAATGTGTTTTGTTTTTATTGTGATCTAGGTATTTGTTGTGAAATGTTTTTGTAATTGTAAGATTTATGACAACTTTTGTCTTATTTTTAATCATTTTGCCTGACATTCCTGTTACAACACACTGTACACACCAGAGTACTCGCTGAGGAGAGAATCCAGCGGTCAGACGACTTTACAGGTTGTGAACAAGCCAACAGCCCGGCCAGATAATCTAAACCGCTTTTCTCCAGGTAACACAAAGAGGAAACAAAAAGTGATGGATGTGTACAGGGGACAGTTTGGGGAATGGTTTTACCATTTGCCTTCATTTTGTCTTGTGTCTAAAGTGGGGGTTTGTTTGAAGCTGACTGTCTGATTGCTCCTGTTTTCTGCTGCGCCAGACTACTTTTCAGCAGTTCCTCTTCATTCCGGATCTCAGCACTCAGCTTTGTGAGCACAGTGTTATTATTATTTATAGAGATGATGGCTCAAACTACAAAAACAAGAATCGGGTTGTAATAAACTAGAATTACAGCTGTCTGTCTTTACTGACGCTGAGCTGACACACAGCTCCACGTCGGCCCTCCCGCCTCGCCACTTGACCGCAGCTACAACGGGAACGATTTGGGAATATGTGTTAGGCTTCCTGACTGTTGCCGGCCAGGTGGAACGTGAAACGCACACCGCCGCCAACACATGGAGACAGTCGTGTGTGGCGGCGGGACAGAGATGTGCAGTCCTGGCGTCTGACCCCTCACACACTCCTCCACAGCAACACTCATCCATCCCCCCCAAGCATGCCCTTCTTCAAGTGTGTCTCCAGCTGAATGGTGGTAGGGGGGCTCTGGAGGCGGGAGTGAGGGTATCAGGTGTCATTTAAAAAAAAAACAGTTGTCAGGATTGGCTGAAAATGGAGCATGACTTTAGTCAGAGTAAATTGCAGCCTGGTGGAAGCGGCGTGGCCTCTCGGTGCCCTCATTGCAGTGGAGTGGCCATTTCTGTACAGCCCTAAGAGTCGCTTTAATGGAACTCTATTAAGTGCTCTGTTTTTATGGGATTGATTTCTCCTTCCTGTTGCTCCAAATGAATATTTCGATAGATTTCTCTGCTCCTGCTGGATGCCAGCTGCCATTGAATAAAAATAACGCCTTATGTCTCCCACAGGTAGACTATATTGAAATGAAGTAAACCTAACTCGTTTCTCTGCTAAATCATCTGGCTTTAGCGGCACCACACAGCTTTGCACGCACACAATACACACTTTTCTTTCTCTCTATTAGCTGACACACATGTGTATGTCCACACACACGCACGCAGCTGGTGGGGATTAGGATGGAGGAAGCAGAGTGAACACACAGGGTTTCGGAGTCACAACAACGGAGCTGGACTTGACCTTTGACCTGCACGGCCATTCATCTGTTGATAGCATCAGTCAGTTCCATCAGACAGGTCCGGAGTGGGTACAGGCCATTTACTCCGGAACGACAGACTCTTTGCAGGGAATAAAAACCCCTATCTTTGACAATACACACTCCCCTCGATAACTGATTTAACTTAAGATAGTGATGACTGCAGAGTATAAGGCTATATGATAATTAATGGCTTCCATTAGAGGGAAAGCCCTTCCTCTGCACTTTTCCTGCTGGATGGAGTGCTGAAGTAGCTTAGCTCTGAGTTTCTGTCCTACCTGGGGCTATAGACAAGTGGTATCCTGCATGTTAAATAAAGTCTCTCCCCCCCTCGGAGCCCCTCCTCTGTGGTTCCCATTCCTCAAGTTAAATCAAGTCTTTCCCCTTCTCTTCACATCTCTGCCTCCTCCTCTGTCTCCACCCAGGCATTGTTAATGGGATCATATCTTATATTATAATATCCCAGTCATCTACATCATATTACATTTCCTCCCAGTTTGTTGAGTACGCTGATAGAAAGGGAGCAGTGGATATTTCCTCTGATGAAGCCTGAATAATTAATACTTTCTGTGCATGCTGTATGTTACGAGTGTATGTCTTTATCTCTGCAGCGACACACTTAAGCGTGCATGTGTGTGTCAGTGTACTGTTGTTGTGGGGCGTTAATTTTATCTCCCATCGGGCTGCTGGCCGTGTCGTAGATTAAGTAGTGTCATTTACCAAAGGTTACAGCCGCAGTCATGGATACTAGCAGATGATAAGTCATACCAATGAGCCTTAGCCGAGGTAACTGCGCTTTATATTCATCGCTTCTCGTCATTTCTCCGTCTCACTCTCTGATGTCCTTCCATTTTATCCGTCTGCATTTTTTTAAAACCTCTTTGTTTTTCAGTCTCTCCTCCTTTCTTTCAGCTCACTGAAATCCTGCTATTTCCCACATCCTTCTCTTGATACCGAAGAGCTAACCAGCATGTAGCCGTCGGAAGGTTATAATGCAGCCTACCATTTTGAGTGGATCACGGTACCCTCGCCACCATATCATACCCTACGCTACGGAGATATGGAAATGAGACAGCCGCTCTCAACAGGAGCTCTCAGAACAATTGTCTATACTTCACAGGCAGGGATGCTGCTGGGCCAGTGGCCAGTGCCCTGGGTGTTCTCATTTCTCTAAGAGGTAAATGTTGCTGACTTGCCGCTTTCTCACAACAGCAGCCGTGCCCTTGTTACAAACAGAGCTGAAAGGGAGCCTTTTTTTTTTTTTTTTGCTATAGCTTGTCCTTGTGTTTGCAGCCAAATGGCAGGAACAACAGGTATTGTGTGACAGTGAGGTTAGCAGGGGTTTAGAATTGGTTTCGCAGGACAGCAGCATAGAGGGAATGGATGAGAGCTGAATGGAGGGCTGTGGATGTGGGGAGGAATTATGTAGCTTCAAAAAGGCATATGAATTTCTGGCAGGTTTAGAAAATTAATTACATAAAAACACCCGCCAGACTTGTTTTCCACATGGCGAGATATGGATCTTTAACCGAAAGGGGAGCCAGTTGTTAGAAATATAATAATTTTGTCAAGCAAGCAGCAGTTGATTTACAGTCCTCAGTTCAAGAAGTGCCATAACTTTTACCAAGTATGCAACATATTTGGCAAAGAATATCAGTCACTATATGTTGATATATTAAACACACCAGGGGATCTTTTTAAGATATGTTTGAATGCTGCATTTAATTGTCTTAAAACGACTAGACCTATAGTCATATGTATTTTTTGTTGGGTTGTGTGCTTACATTACCCCAAATGTTTCCATCACACCCATAGAAATCCAGGTTTACTCAGGGTAACGATGTGTTTAATGCGGTTGCCTGTCTCTTCAACTTCTGGGAGAGAGTCAGAAAGAGAGGAAGGAATGAGACTCAATGTAATGTGAATATTACCAAAACATTACCTTGCCGTCCAGCGGTGGATGCTTAATGGCGTGTTCACCACCATCAAAGTGAGTTTGAAGTAAGTTTGACTGCAGGGTATTTTTTTTCTTTTGTTTTACTTTTGCAGATATTTATTCACCCCAAAACAGCCAGATTACTTGACTTTACAAGGTGTGTGTCTGTGTTTGTAATGTTAGGTTCACAGAGTTAATCAGTGTCAAAGAACATAAACACCCAACAATGGTGTTCACCTCCGTGGATCACTGCTGCAGTCAGGTTGATAAACAGGAGTGAAGATGAAAATTAAAAAGAAATCTCTTAGATCTTCTCCTGTCAGTAAACAGCTCCACATCAGAGCAGGATCCGATGTGACGCCTGGTGTTTATATCGACCCGAAGTTTACTTTGCTCCACCATTGTTATGTCGCAGCTACAAACAGACACATTACCTCATCGCCATCCATACTTCTTTCTTTCTTTCTTTCCAAACCAAACTAAATTCACAAACTAGTCCAGATCAAGATCTGTATTACATGTGGCAGCGGTGCTCTTACTGATTGTAGCCACAGGAGCCGCCAGAATCAACAAGACATTTTAAATACCTGGAACTTCTAACGCAACTGCGCCACTTTCTTGTTTCTGCACATGTATAATGTTTTCTTAGTTAAATACAATTCCACTTTGTGAATCGCTAATGTTTTCTAATTCCAAACTTGGAAAGCTATATTCAAAGACTTCATGTGAGCCCCTGCCAGCTTTATTACTGCAGGCTCTTTGATCTCAGTGTCAGAGTTTTGAAAAGCCAAAACACTTTCAAATACCTATTTTAATCTGTTGTAGTGGATCAGTAGAAAGGAACAAACATGGCCCCCTCACCTCTTGCCTGTATCCCTGCAAGACCTGTGGGGTCCTTCATCAGTTAATGTGTCACACATGATGCATAATGCTCGGCCCATACGAGCGTGTAGAGTCAGCAGTGATTCCGTAATAAGCAGTTTGCGTGTATCTGTTTTTGTGTGTTTGTTTTTCTGTTTGCCCGCCGGTCTGAGCCTGTGTGTACACGCAGGGCCGTGACTGATGCGCGGCCGATCCCAAGACTTGGGGAAGATGTATGTGGGTGAAAAGTGAACTCAGTAATGAGCACTGTGAGTATGTGTATGAGAAAGATTCTGACTCCGCGCTTGCGAGTCAGTCTCTTGCCTAAGGGGGTCTGTGCTGTGGTTTCAAGCTTTTGAACACAAGGAGTGATTAGGCAGGAGAGGCAGACGGAGCTGTGTGTCGGTAGCATGACTAGCCGTGTGTGAGTATAGGATGAATGCTCTGCGGTGGCTGGAGTTCCCCCTAGATCAAGCGCACACTGTTTTCAGATGACTGTTTTTAGCAACAGCTGTCGGCCACTACTACAGACATTAAAGACTTTAGATAGCAAGCAAAAAGGGCAAGATCTAAAGACTCCAAACAAAAAAAGCAGCACAAAGTCATTCCAGCCATTCTGTTTAGCATCAACGCTTTATTATGAGGGTAGAGCTGACATTGCTGCCTGAGCATGCCACCGCTTTAGGCTTTAACACACTGACACACCTGGCTGAGTCAGCTGAGTCAGGGCACGCGTGGCTGCAGACATGTGGGTGTGTTCATCTTTATTTATCGGAGTTTAGGTTAAACATGGTTTTCCTTTTTTTTCGACCTCTCTATCGACCTTTGTTACCCCTCACATACTGGACAAAAAACCACTAACACCCACTAACATATGGGTTCTGTCTTCAGTGGAAAAGGGTATGAATCATCGTTCGTTCCCAGGTCAGATGACTCTGCAGGCGTCACGGTTCATTATCGATCCCATTCTGTTTGGTAATGACTCTTCCCTCTTCTGGTGCAATGCTGTGACGTAAACTGAAGCCCTGGACGTTAGTATGAAAAGATTTCCAGATTTCAATCATTATATATTAATGATTTAATTAAGAATAATATAGATTTTTTTTACATGTGTATATACCCTATTTGTATATCTGATATGCTCTTGTTTAACATTTATATATACCAAATTCTTGAGCTTTTTTTTACTTTATATTTTTCTATAATTTATTTTGTTTTTTTTACATTTTGGATTTTTATATCATATAGACCGTATTTTATACTTACATAATGTTGATTTGCTCTTTTATAATATGTCTTTTCTGAATATCAGGGAGTGCAATTTGAGTAAATAAAGTTTCTTGATTCTTGAATCTGTCTGCGACTGAAGTAAGAAATGTAAAAAAGTAACCAGGGCAACACTGTCAATGTGACCAACAGAAAGAAACATACAGCACGGAGAGGCAGACTCGTGTACTGGCAATAGGAAAGAAGTCAATCGGCCATTTTTGGCGGGTTACCAGTGTTTTAAAAAACCTGCTTATATGTGCTAATTTTGATGTAGCGATTGTGTTACTTTATTTTTCTCCTTTCCTCTACATTGTTGTTGTGTTTCTCCTCCTCCTCAGGTTTGTAATATGCTTCGGAGGGCTCTGTAGGAGGAGCTCAGCCTCCTGTCCTCTCTGTTTGTGTCCTAACAGCTCCGTCCTGCTCGACACAACTTGCTGGCCACAGGCAGCTGAGGCAGTGCAGCACTAATTGTGCAGGTCAGCGAGGTTACGCAGCCTCTCTTGAGTCCTTCGTCTCTTTCTGCCTCTGCCTCCTTCGCTCTGATGTGGTTTGCTCTCTGCTCTCCACTCGGTTACTATATAATAACGCATGACATCACGGTTTACATTGCCATGACAAATAAATAGTGCACTCTGATGTTTGATTCTGGAAACTTTAAATGCATCACCGCTGCAGAAGTTTACTTTGTTGTTCGCCAGAGAGGTTAATCATGTCGGCAATCCTTGAAAGCTTCCACACTTCTCAGCGCAACCTCCGCTCATCTAAAATCATTTAGAGCTTGTTTTGTTTCCTCTCTTTTTTCCCTCCGTGTGTGATGTAGGAAATGTTGGAGATGTTTGTCTTTTCAGGCGGGTTCCGTTGTCTTTTGTGTGTCTTGTCTGAAACAGCATGTCAGCCAGGCGGGGCGGCTCTGGGAGGATGTGTGTGTGAGAAAAAGAGAGTGTGTGTGCTGAATGAAATGTAAAAAGCAGTACGCCTGCCTGCACACACACACAACAGCCTTTGGCCTAATGGGAGCTGACACTCTGACAGGCTCTCTGAGCTCTTTATCTGGGCCTCTCGCCTTCAGAATTTGTGTGCGTGAGTGCATGTTTGTGCCTCTGCGTTTGTGCGTTATGCGTTTCTGGACGCTTGTGTGTGTGCACGCATGTGCATGTGTGACCCCAGCGGTGGTAGTCGCCAGGCCCCTAGAGAGTTCTTTAACCCCCTAACAGAGTCAGACTCATTTACATTGAAATGGGAGAGTGGCAGGGCCTCTTTATGGACTGTTTGCTTTCGCTCTATAGAAAAGCCTCAACTCCACCTCTCCTCTGTCACACACAAGTGAGTGCGCGCGCACATGCACATACATAGACACACATGCAGCTTCACACTAGATACATGGGAATTTACTCTGCTGCAGGTCACACAGTTGGTTTTCCAAACTGTTGGACTGTTATGCCCTCTTTGAGCATCTGAACTGTGTGTGTGTGTGAGTGTGCGTGTGTGTGTGTGGCTGAATGAGTTATGAGGGGTCAGAAAGGGCTGCTGGAGCGGGTCTGTGTGGTTGTTAGCTGAGTGTTTTTCCACCTCGCACTACAGCTACCTTCCTAATGACTGCTGGCCAGAGCAGATCTGGAGTCCCACCGGTTCCCATCAACAAACTGGTCCCACACTCCAGATAAACGCTGCCCGAGGCATGAGATGCCAGATCAGCGCTCCCTCCTCAAAGAACTTCCTCATCCTCTGGAGAGGTGGCTCCAAATCTGACCCCAGATCAGCGTCTGTGCCGGCTCAAGGCAGACAGGGGTTCCTAAAGTTTATGGTGGCTGCCAGAGAGAGCACAGGTCTACTTATAGCAAGCAGGAAGTGAGTGGGAAGGAACCCTTTGATGATCCATACAATTATATTTCTTTCAGGAAAGTACTGTGGCTGAGGAGGGGAACGTCTCTCCTCCTCTCTCCTCTCAAGTCTATTTCACTGCCTGTTTCATACAGCAAAGACTTCTGCCCTCTTTGCAGACTTAATGTAGTGTTTTTCCCTCTATCTGTCTTCTTATCTTCCTGTAAGGGCTTTCTATAAAAAAAGAGAGCAGAGTGCGCTGTTTGAAGTCAAGTGGCTGGGTAAAGAGCAAATAGAGTCGATGTTTTCCACCTGTCTTGCTCTCTCTTCTCTAATTTCTTCCTGATAAATGCTCACTTGTACCAGCTATCCCTTTCTGTGGCTGCAGCCCCCGCCTCCTCAGTGGGGGTGAATGTTTCTGTTAAAGATCGCAGAGGAATGCACAGCGGAATCTATATTTAGCCACTTTCTGTATGCATTTTGCATGCACATGGACATGTATCTAACATGCTGTGGCTGTAATGTTCAGATGCTAGGGACTGGTAAACATACGAGTAGGCTGCCTATCATTTTTCATCAGCCAAAGTAATTTTTTCACTCATACAAATTGAGTTTTTCATTAGAATTTATGAGTGTGTTTATATGCTTTTAGAGCCAACACAACAGGTGGTCAATAAATAGCTGGGTTGCTACAGAGCCACTGGATCTCGTGGTTACAGCTAGCTTATGTTGGGAAGAGGCCATGAAATCTGCACCAGGCAAAAGTGAGTTTCTATATCTTTGCCATAATTGATTTATTCCAAACATGTTTAATGAGGGTTAAGATAGGAGTAATTTTGCCAGAAGGAAAAAGTGAACAAGGTTGAAAGATACAGTACGAAAGAGACGGGAAAGCTTACAACTTACCCAGAGGACATTCTTCAGCCTGGAGCTAACACACGCCATTTTTATTCCTTTTAATCGGTGTATAAATGTTCCTATCATGAAAGCATGAATGAAGCAGCACATGAATGTACAATGCCAGCTGTACTGTACATCACTGGGGCTGTGCCCTACACAGGAATGTCCATGCGTGGTTATAGCATGACTTTTAAAGTATGTTTTTAGGATGCAAGAATTAATTTTAGGTACATGTTTTAGCTACACACCACTTCCCTTTCCTGTCCGGGATGAGTCATTGTGTGCGTGAGTGAGTGTGAGTATGTGTGTGTGCTTGTGTGTGTGTGAGTGGTGAGTTCAGTCACCGCAGTAAGAGCAAGCCACTCTCTGCCTCCCTGTGATGAGATCCAGATGGAAAGTTTCAGTGGATTGCCCACTCTGCTAACCATTATGGTTCCTAAAATCTCCCCAAAATGCTTTTTCTTCTTTCTCCCAAAGTCGCCGAGATACTTTTATACAGAAATGGACACTTTTAGACTGACTCTCTTTTGCAATTGTATGCACTGTTTTAACTGAAGTGAATAAGGTGAATCTATTACATCAAAGGGTCGTTTCACTTTGCCATCTCAACACTTACAGTATGCTTCCATAGTGCCTGAATCCTCAGGAGCACACCAAACATCACCTGCAGAGCCACTCACATCAAGAGAAGAAGAGAACTGCCTCTGGCCCTTTCAAGACTCGCCCCTGGATGTCTCATTTACACCACCACAAACCAGATCAAAAGCTTCTCTCTATTTCCACAATCTTCGGTTGAAATAAAACTCATGCCAGGATCTTAGCATGCGCACAAACACTTATTCACACAGGGATGCACGCGGACACACACACACACACACACACACACACACACACACACACACACACACACACACACAGTCATACTGTACATCCATCCAAACAGATTCGAACAGAGAGTTCTGAGCTGTGACAAACAGACCCACCAGGGTCCAAGAGAGAGGCCTTTCAAGTTTGGCCAAGTGGTCTACCACTCATCCCATCCATCAGCTCCCCTCTGGGTATGGGACACAGATCCAGGATCAGCTTACTGTTCACAAAAACACATTCTCAAACCAATACACAACAGTGGCGAGGTAACGGGTATCCTGGACGTCCTGGTTGGGATTTGGTGTTTTGGGCTTTCCTGCTCTGGTCGAGTGATGCCAGTTTAGGAGAACAAACACAGGACGTGCATATTTAAGTGTGACTAAGACACAACCCCGCTTCCCATTTTCAACACTGACCCTGTTTTTTTTTGTTGTTTTTTTTTGAGTACCCCCTTGCCTCTCAGAACAGAGTTTCAGAGGGATTGAAATCTCTCCCTATGACCAATCGTTTAAGACCATATTACATCATCAGTAGTCGTCCATAGAGACGCTACAGGACTTTGCCAATATGCCGTCTTGAGCTGTGGTGATTTCTCTTGCATTACTGTGCCAGTCCTGGTGTTTTCACAATGCCATATGCCATTTAACTTTAAGAGATAAATAAGCATGGACGCTCGCAATTCACAACTTTAGGCTATCAATCATGCCTTCAAATAAAAGGACCACTGCTTCACCACCTGGCAACAAGTGGTGCTTTATAGGCTAACATTAGCAACACATGCTGCCATCCTGCCAGTCTGCCCTGCTATCAGATGAGTGGTACGACGTTAAGCAGCTTTGACAGTTACATCAAAATGCGGTACTATCTCATGAAGACATCAGCAAAGTAGTAGCGACTGTCTTTTGCTTTTTTTAAAGGAAAAGACCATAATGCATTGAAACAACAGAAGCCCCATTTCTAGCAAGGCAGTTCAGGTGCTTATTCAAAGCCACTGCCTGCTCTGGCGTCAGTTCTTTGTGTCTGGACAGCCAGCTCTCACTGGTGATTAGAAACAAAAGCTACTGTAGCATGTTTAGACTTATCCACAGGAATACTGACAGACGACTTTCACTATGGACACCAAAATAAAGCAGTAGTGGTCCAAAGACTAGTCATGTTTGGATGCCAGTGAAGCAAAGCCAGAAGCATTTGCTCTCATGCCCATGGACAAGCAAACAACTCTGGACAGCACTAGCACTGGCCCAGAACCTACACTT
Organism: Acanthopagrus latus; assembly: GCF_904848185.1. Taxonomy (NCBI): domain Eukaryota; kingdom Metazoa; phylum Chordata; class Actinopteri; order Spariformes; family Sparidae; genus Acanthopagrus; species Acanthopagrus latus. The sequence continues at coordinate 4,255,396 of NC_051042.1, read as the reverse complement.
GGTTCGCTTTGGTCGAAAGGGGGTAAGAGAGTTCTCATAACCCTCGGCTTATAACGTAACCTCTATCCCAACATGGATCGGGACACCATACCCCTAAGCATAGGGCTAAGTGTTAGGGGCAAGAGGTGCACAGGGATTTGGCCTAAACAAAAAAACTGAAACAAGACATTTGTGAAGGACTGGCCTTCTCTTGTTTGCCTTTATGTATCGATATTTGCATATGTGAGTCAGAGAGGGTGACAGATGGAAACTGGGTGGAAATTGTGTGTGCCTATTGAGGGGTTCAGATAAATCTGTATAATTGGTATTCAGTGTGTGTATGTGTGTTTATGAGCCAGTAGTCTTAGTTGGCCTGCGGGCACAGCTTCATGTTTGCATAAAAGAAAGCTCATGCTGAGAAAATGCCACCAGCTGATGAATTCTTCCCGGTGCAGCAAGGTCAAGCAACATCTACCTCTGCCATTGTCCATTTCTCTGAGGAAGAACACTGTGAAACTGAACGTGTAAACTTTATTGTCCCAGACTACTCATGGGTCACTTTCTTATCAGCGGGATCGCAGTCAGCCCCGATCAGTTAAATTTCGAGCGAAGTGAATCAGAAAACAGAAAAATGAAAACAGAACACGACTGTTATCTGTTGTTCACAGCCAGACTCACCTGCTTATCTCCAGCTCTGTTTCTCCTCTCCCTGCCTTCTGCTGCCTACTAAAAACTACAAACTTTGGTCAAACCACTTTACAGTGGTGACCTCAAATCTCTGCAGACAGGCAGGCAGGCAGGCAGGCAGGCAGGCAGACAGGCAGGCAGGCAGGCTTGCAGGCAGGCTTGCAGGCAGGCAGGCAGGCAGGCAGGCTTGCAGGCAGGCAGGCAGACAGGCAGACAGACAGGCAGGCAGACAGGCAGACAGGCAGGCTTGCAGGCAGGCAGGCTTGCAGGCAGGCAGGCAGGCAGGCAGGCAGGCAGGCAGGCAGGCAGGCAGGCAGGCAGGCAGGCAGGCAGAGCGCTTGAGTTGAGTTGTTGCGTAAAAAGTGTCTATTTTTTTTGTCAGACTTCACTTATATTGAATAATTCACTGGCAGACCTATATATAGGGTTGAGACCACTGGGTTCTGTATTTTTAGCTAGCTCCAGGCTTTATGTAAGGCTCTTTATATAATCTCAAGGTTTAATGGCACATTTCGCTGTTAGACCTCATTCACGTTGAGCAGATAGAGGGGTCAGAGGACTCATTATCCATCACTTTAGGCACATACACACACACATACACACAGCATGGCACTCTTGTCAGTGTAGTGTTTGCCGTCAGATGGAAATCCTAATGAGCACAGTCTTTTGCATATAGGTGCATAATTATGTGCCTTAAAAATGTCACAAAAACCTTCCATCACTGCCTTTTATTACGAGCTATATATACCGATCTACACACCACTGTAATATCACACCTCATGCCTGTCCTGTGCTGATGAGAATGAGTCACCAGCCAGCAGGCATTAAGCAGCCTGTATTGAGACTGCAAAAGAGTTATTAGTAAACACATTTATCTTCCTTTATCTGCTCCCTCTGAAAAGGAACTTAAGCCTGCATGTACCGGCACCCAGCGGTTTCTTATCTGGAGCTTAAATGGAAGTCGTGGTGACAGCCACAATTAGGCAGGACAGCGCAGGATGGGAGAGGGTCACACATATAGTAATTACTCTGTCACTGCAGCGAGGCCACCAACACTAAAATACTGGCTCCAGATCAGCGGGCGCACCGCTGAGACAAATATACGCATCATTAGACAAAAATACACAGTTTTAGACATCACTGTGAGGAAGTGTCAGGTAAGGGAAGTGATGTTGTTATTAGGCCAATAAAAATGTGCAACATATTCAATCTGCGCGCTCTTCTCACTGAGCGGATCGAGCTCTGAATTAAATCGAGATTGACTTGAAATTTAATTAAAACGAGCTCCGAACGCCCGACGTCCAAAGAAGAGTAGCGACTGTCTGCCGGTACCTTATCCTCGGCTCGCTCATTGTTTGTTATTCAACGGCGCTGGGGAAAATATTGAAAGTTATCTCAAGAGTGAGTTATTATTGCAGCATGGGTCCAGGCAGGTCCTCGGAGCCAAAACAACAGTGTTGGCCAGAAAGTCCTCTGAAAACAAACCTGAACTCTCTCTGGCACAGGGACGTTTATTTATCCCACAGATTGAGGCTCTATTGCTCCGGGCTGCCTGGACCAGCCCTGCTCCATATTTCATATATTCACCATGGATAAACAACGCTGACTCTGACAGCACCACTCGTGCTGAAGTGTGTCAGGATGTGTCTCTGTGTGTGTGCAGGTATTTTACGTGTGTGATAAATGTTAAATCTGTGACAGCGCAGCTCTGCCTGCAGCCGTCCTTGAGAAGCTGCTCCTTTGTTCAATGATTGAATTGTTTTGTTCCCATATCTCCCCTCCTCTCCCTTCCTCAGCCAGTGTGTATCCATCTGTCCCACCCTCTTCACTGTACTTATCCTTTGCAGTAAAGTTTGATTTCATCCCCCCCCTTCCTCCATTTCTTTGTCCCAGACGCTCAGACTGTAAATAAGAGTCACACTGTACCTCCACAGACATATTGATCACGCACATCAGTCGGATGGCAGAAATAGATTGTGATTTACGGCGACTAAGGGACTGGATGTGTAAGGCCGAGTTTGTGAGTTGCCGTGTCTGTGTGTGTGTTTCTTTGATGTGTGCATGTTTCCCAGTGGGCCTGATACGTTCTTGGGGATATTTACACCCGGAGTTGACTGATAACATAATTAAGGTCGTGTAGTGATCTGTGGCGGCGGTGTTCCCACTACACACACCAAACACCGGTCAGTAAATAAAGCCTTGGCCCAGGAGGCGATCCTGTGACACAACATATATTCAGCAGAGCCACACACACCCACACACAAAAGAAATAAATGAGTAATTCCACAGTCATGTCACACAGCAGAAAGGTAGCTGTTAGCTGCTGTACTATCGCTGTGCTGAGAGTACATTGCTGCTACTATGTGACAAAGCGGAGCTGATAAAGACTGTTTACGTAACAGTGTTGATCATTTTTTAAAGCAGGAGGAGGTGTTCCTCAGGAGGCACAAGAAGCTAAAGGAGTCACTTTTTCATGACGGATGATAGATTATGTTTGTGTTATATCACCAGACACATTTCAGCCACATTACCATCGCAGCAGTCTACTTTTCACAGTCTGAATATGATCAAGCTCTCCATTAAAAGTTCCACACTGACAAAATGAAAAGCATATTTACTGATAAAACTGAACGGTTGGATGAATTCATTGTCCTCAGCAGATTTCAGATCAGTCAGCGAAGTCTGAGTCAGAGTTGGAGCGACCTTCTTTAGAAAATAATCTTGTACAATCATGTCTGTAGTTGTCAAAGCAGGATCTAGTATTTATGAGTTGTTGTTCACTACAAATCCTGTCAAAACAAGATATGTTGCGTTGATAAGCCTCAGAGATGCTGGTATGTGGATTTTATCACCTTTGTTTCCCACCCGGAGGCTAACTACTTCCCTGTATTTGCAGCCTTTAAAGGGCAAGTCCACCAATGTTATACATTTTTAGTGTATTTAAAGCACAACTACATGTATGAAAAAAGCAGTATAGCTTTTTGTGGCTCCAGAGGAAGCTGCATGTAATCTGATAAATTGCCTCCAGTGATGCCACACAAGTAGCATTATGGGTAATGTAGGCACTATGTTTTGAAAAGCAGTTCACTGATGTAGCATTGTGCTCCTAATAATGTTGGACTTGTGATCGGCAGTTTTTTTTTTTTTAAACACAAATGATCAAAATCGATACAGCAGAGCCAGAGGTATCACTTTTTTTATTCCATGCATGCCAAACGTTTCAAAATCCTGGCGTCTACAGTGCAACAGCTTCTAAGTGCCATTGTTGGAGGGAATGTATCAGATTACATGCAACTATGTTTTAGATTTCACATGCAGTAGTACTCCTAAAGGCCTATAAACACAATTTAATGTGTAAAATTGGTGGACTTTCCCTTTAAGCCAACCAGCTGCTCACTGTAGCTTCATATTTACGGCACAAGTACAAGCACAAGTAAACTGGCAGTAGGGCAACCAAAACAGGAAGGGGCATTTTTCCTCTGGTCGCAGTGGAACAACTGGAATAACTGTGGAAACTCTACACGCCAAAAGAAGTAGAACCCCCGAATTCTCATTTGTTAGTGCTGATCTCTTTAGCCCTGAAGGAGCACCAGAAGACTGGGAGATAGGCAGACGAGATGGGTGTGTTGTCCTGCAAAGCTAAAGCTCACAAACCCCTGCAAACAGACATTACCTGTTGATATGTGATCCCTCTTCCCTCGGAGTTGAAAAGTCTATTGACTAAAAGTCTAGTCTGAAAGGTCTAATGTCCATTTCCATCTAACTTTTCCTTTTATTTTAAAACACCTCATTTTCCCCATCTGTTACCAATCATGGCAATGGGTCTTTTTGAATGTGTCTTACTGAGAATTCACAGAATGTACCACAAGTCAGGACACTGTGCTCATTGCTGTTGGATATGAGAGCATGCTTGATATTTGCACTTTTGAAATTGTTTTACAAAGCACTGACCCAAATGCTTTGAGTCTTTGGAGCTTCTACCATTGCCGGGCTAATCGGCATCCAAATCAGTATTCAAAGGAAGGAGACGTTGAGTCGACTGCACTGAAAAAGAGGCGAAAGGCTGTTGAAGAGTGAGAAATGGAGCAATTCTCACTGAAGTTTTGAACCCCCGAAAATGGTATTCAGGACAGCTTCTTAGGCTGTATTCAGACCAAATCTGGCATAACGGCATTTAGCCACAGGGTTGTGTGGCAGTGACGTAGTGTCAGTCCATTGCCCGTTTGTGTGACGTCATACTGGGAACTTTAACCCCAGCCAATCAGTTTCCTCTGTGGCTCCGCTACAAGCATGCTCGTCCCATTAGTGGCTGTTTGTTCACATCAACAGATTGAAGATGATAGTAATGGACCAATATAAGAAAACCCAACGATTACAACTATAGCGCTACACAAAGAAATGTCCACTGTGTTCCTCCAGTAACATTTAGCCATGCTGAATAGCATGTCATTCCTATAGCGGTTGCCAGCATCTAGATAAAAAATAAAGTATTTTCAACTGGTGTACGATGCCAAATACAGGACACATTATTGTACACTCCACCGTGATTTCAGTCATTCATGCTGCTGCTCTGTTTGCCAGCTTATGTGATTGGCCACGGAAATGCAAAGTTGAAAATTTGAGCATCTTTTAACTGACTTGCCGTATTGTTTTTTTGTCCCGGCATTCATTGTGGTCCACGCTGCCTTAGCCTAAATGCAAATGAATGGGAGGACCTACGTTTTTGGCACATCTCTGGAGTCTGAATGCGGCCTTACAGTTGTTTTGGTGGCTCGGAAATACATCAATACATATTGAGGTTGTGCAGAATCACTGCCTGTAAAAACAGTGAAAATTCAGGGAATGACTGTCTTTATGTCTTTGAGCATTGGACCAGACTGTTTACATCCCTCATATCGGAACTGAGCTACGTGTCAAAGCATCCTTGAGCAAGATACTGAACTCCAAAATTGCTCCTGATGTGCAGTTGGCACCTTGTGTGTCGGCCTCTGCCATCAGTAAGGGCCCCGCGATGAGCTGGTGACTCATCTAGGGTGTACCCTGGCCTTCGCACATAGAGAAACTGGGATTGGCCAGAAACCCTGCAACCACTTGAAAAAGGGGGGTAAAATGCAGTAACATCCCCAAGCGACCCTCACGGAATAAGCAGAAGAAAATAAATGACAGGACATATTCTAAAATTCAGTCAATACAAATGACTGTGATGTTATTTTTCCTAGTTGACATAACTTTTTTTTTTCAGCATTTCCAATGTTTGGGCTGTTGAGCATACATCTGCTAAATCTAATTCATGAATACTAAAATTTAATCTTTGTTCTTTAATTGCAGACGTTAATAAAAGTTCTGCTTAAACTTGTGTCAATATCAAAATCTAATTTGTGTAGCACTCATGAGATGCTGTTGGTAAATGTATTTAGTGGAGTTTGTTTAGTATTGATGAGAGCGTCACGGTATTGATGCTTTTTTTTCTGTCTTTGCTCTTTGTTATGTGTCATCTGTGAATTCAGGCGTCGGCCTCTTTCTGTGTGTGGTTTCTCTTGAGACACAAGTTCATCCCTCTCCACATGTCACATACTGACAGTTCTCTTCTCTGGAATGTTAATGCCACAGGCTACTAATTGGGCTGTCTTTGTGTGTGTGCGTGTGTGTGTCTGTGTTTGTGTGTGTTACAATGTATGAATAAGTGAAGACATCTAAACCCAGTTAACTGATGTAGAGTCTTTATTATCTCAACTTAAATAAGGTCCTGATCTATGAGAGAGAATCGTTACACACTGCAGACACTGAGCACGTCTTCATGCAACTGGCTTCACATCCAAAGCTCCATCAGCAGATCAAAACACCATTTTATCATGCAAGTTGTGTAGCTTATGTCCTATAGTGAAGCGCATCCTTCCCTCAGAACAGTCTCTTTACATACATTTAAACCGCAAGCCTCTTTATGTTGCACTTACCATTAATCCACATCCATATCTTCAAAGAGGAACAAAAAGACCCTTCATCACATGATCAAGACTGCCCAGCCAACTGCTTTCAGACTTGTGAGGATTAAAGACACTTTCCAACTACAAAACAAAACCCCCACATCTCAGCTAGCTGACAGACAAGTAGGATGGGAGCTTGGGCAGAGCTCCATGAAGAACTCTTGGCTGGGGAAGCAAAGGGAAAAACTAGGCCAGAGAGGCCACAGGGGTTGTGTGGTCCACTCTCCTTTGTTACTCAAAGAGATGATTTTGCTTATGTGGGCATTGACAGGTCCAGAATGGGTTTGTCTGTCACCACAAGTGTGGATACACAATGGTGTGTCACCTAGTGCTGTTGCTGACATTTGTTCTCAGTGAGAATTAGCTTACAAAGGGTGAACGGATTCAAACAACAGTTTGGTGGATATATCACACAGCACAGTTCACATTTGACAATGACACACAAAGAAGACACTTATTCTGAAATGCCACAACAACAGGAAATCAACTAAACTGTTATTTATTCTCTCTTGAGTGGCAGACAACAAACTAATGTGTGATACCTCTGTCACACTGGACAAGAAACCCAACAACACTCGATAACATCTGGCTTTTGTCTTCACTGTGAAATGCATCCACTCCCGCTTCCATCGACTCTGCAGAAATCAGGAGTGTTTACCAGCTCCAGCTCTGACTGGCTGTGATGGAAACACACCTGAGTGGACGTGCAGGCTTGTTAATACTTCGTCATCCAGCTCTGTAGAAGCAGCACTTGAACATCGCTCAGTCAGTCAGCACTGAGTTTGAAACAGAGACTGAAGTTATCTGATCTGAACTATGTATGTGCAGCTCACAACAGAGATCAGAAAGAAGTAAGATGTCTCACACAGACCTTTTCTGGATGTAGTCAGTAGATGATGATGACTTGATCTGCTGTTTCCTGCTTTACTGAAGTGTTCGTGATGACAGCATGAAAGCAGACCCATCTTAAAAACCTGCATATGCCCTCTAATTTGGTGTAAAAGTGCTATAACAGACATCACCTGGTAAAGAACCAACTAGGGCTGTACATAAACAGTTCAAAGATTTAGAGCTTAGTCGATAAAAAGATATCTGAATTGAATGTCAGAAATCAATGCTGCACACTGAAGCTTCTAATACGTGATAGTGGTTTGATTTGGTTTAAGGTAATGAAGTGACGTAATGTTGGTTTATCAATTATAAATTACATTTATAAAACCACATTAACATAAAAAAATCTATAGCAGCTCTAACACTGTTGTAGTAAATTAAGTTGTTACAAACAAAAACGATCTCGATATTATGTATCTGGATTGGCTTGGAGCTCAGTGCTCTGCTTAATCCGATGAATCACTTTATTCAAATTGAGGATTTTGTCTGAGAATTTAAAATGTATTTTCGGGTGATGACGTCATAAACGTCCTGCTGAAACTTCATTTGAAAACCTGAAAAGAAGCTTCTGGTTTAGTACAGGCTGAAAAACATCTCTGCTGAGTCACTGAAGGTTTTAAATCTAAATCTGTCACCTCCTGCTCCCAGTGAACACTTCTAACATTCTCCATGATATTTTTAACTCTTGTCACTCAGAGAAGTGACTGAGTACGAAGTCTGACCTCTTTATTAGTTAAGCATGACCTGCTGCACTGAGGTGTTAATCAACAGAGGGTCACAGAAACATTACAAGGTAGAAAGGTTTGTTCTTGCTACAGATTCACAGCACCTGTATCTGAGCAGCACATTTTTTTTCTGTTTCCTGTTCTGTCTTGGGTGTGAAAATGCTGGCTTAGTGTTGATGAAATGCCAAAATGGACATTTGGTGATTTTATATCCAACCCTCCTTAGTTTGGCCGTGGTCCTAGATGGACGCCATCTCTGTCTTCCTCAATCCCTTTCTGGTTCACGGGTCATAGTAAGCTTCTTCTACCCAGCAAAAATCTAGTGCAAAAGCACTACAGCAGCAGCAGCTGCTCTTCATTCAATTAATTTCTTGTGTGTTGCTAATAACAGTTCACAACATTTACAAAGTATCAACTTCATTATATGTTTTTTAATACGATCAAGAAGACAAAACAATACGTATTAAAAGAATTTCCTTAATAACGCAGCAAGTTATATCATCGTTGGCAGGTTTACATAGTAACGCAAAATGCTTATCGGCTGAGGAGTTTTTCAGGAGCTCAGCACTCACAAGTTTTGACACAGTAAAAAGAGCTGAGAGAAATGCTGATTCATTGACTTGCAGCCCTTTATTGTCCAATCACTACTGATGACTACCTGTTCCAGCTGATGATACCTCTCAGCACAGTCTGACAGGACTGAATCTGAGTCGGCCAAAAACACTCAAATAGACTCAACACTAGCAGCTAACATCTTGACATAGAAGATCCGCTTGTAGAGGCAGATATCCGTCACTGTCTAGCACTTTCACTGAAGTCATCATGTATGTGTGATCTGGCTCTCTCATCTCTGGTACACATGAAAACAAGACAAGAAGCTGCCTTACAGTGGAGTCAGAGCTGCAAGATAAACCCTCTCACCTGCCATCAACAGCAGGCTCATCTGTCCTGTTATATTCACACCTTTTTTACTTTTGAATACAATTTTTTCCTCAGCAGAATCACACGCAATATATTAACTTTGATTAATTGTTAAATATCTGCCTGTAAATCTGCAGAGCACCTGTTCACTTGTATTCTAAGTGACTGAGAAAGGGCTTATATTACACAACCTAATTTATTATTATATTAATATATATAATAATAACATATAAAACATTATTTTATGAAATATAATAAAATTGAATTTGCCAGAGGCCAGAGGTCATACAGGCTGTTCAGATTCAGTGCCTGTCGTTACGTAACAAAAGGAGAGATTTTCATAAGCCGACCTCCTCTGCACGGTGATAGGAGATATCAAAGAGGGGGCATTCATCCCTGAGGTGAAGTTCGGTGTGTCCAGCGGTAAGATAGCAGTGTTTCACAATGTCGTCGCTCAGTGCCTATATTCTGTCCTAGCTAAAGAACAACAGAAGAGACAGTTGTGTTTCATTTTTAATGACAACTACGCTTCCCGTTAGTTTGTATGTGTGCGCTAACCACTTCACATCGGACTGCTTCAGTTACGAGGGTCAGTACAGAGCGGGCTTTGCCTCGACACTGACCCTCGTAAAAAGATCAGTCCCGACCATACTGGACTCAACAACTGCACCTGAGCCACAGGTAAGTATCGCTGCGTTTTAATAGTATTTACTGTTGCCTACAAATATGGTGACGTGCAGGCACAGAAACAGCCTGCTCTCAGTAGAGCTCAGTTGAGCAACTTTTAGACAGCTGACATTCAGGACCACGGGTGGGTTCGGGGCAATACATCTCAGATACAGTGTTGTTGGACCTCTGACAGCTGTGTGAAATTGATGAAAAACAGTATAATATGGGACCTTCAATTGTGGCGGTGGCTGTCCAGCTGGGGTTTCATAGAGCATGTGCACTCGAGCCTTCCAATTCGGCTAACTTCTGGTTTAGTGCTGAGCTAATGGAAATGAAATGTAATTGGGCGGCTCTTCTAGACTCTCCTTTCCTTCTATCGCACTGAATCTCCCAAATTCTGACCGCAAAACAAGTAATTTTTCTGGTATTGATGCGTTTATTACCGTTTATTACCGCACATCTTTCACAATGTTAGCTTTTGGGAAAAAGTCCCCAGCGTGTCACATGACGACATATTTACACAGTTGTCTGCAACAAAAACTGGCTTCAAGGCCTGGTGCTGTTTGTGGGGGGCTTGATCTCAACTTTGCAGAGGAAATGACGATAAAGCCAAGTGTGTTTAATATTCCTCCTCTTCTTCTTTGTTGGTTTTACAGGAAGACTAAAAACCACACTGCCGTCCACTGTATCTTAGTTTGTAACATCAAGCTATTCACTGACCGGTGCACTGATTTGAGGGAGTGAGACAGGGATGCGCATCTACTACAATAGAACATCAATATGTGGTGGTCAATGTTTGTGGCAAACTGCCACTAATAAATTAATGTGTGGGAAGCACTGTAAATAGATAGATATTATAAAATACATATTATTGTACCGCAGCCATACCTATCAGCATTGTTTTTGGATATTATTATATTATAACTTCCTTGGATCACACTATCTTACTCGGCATAACTCGCCCTATTGGCTACATCCTTAAGTAATCTGCATGCACAACTCTCATCAAAGATTGAACAAAGGCGATTTCTCACTCAGTAGCTAAAACGAAGTGTTGGAAACACAGTGCGTAAAGGGATGCTGTGGTATTGCACTACATGAGAGAAGAAATGTGTTTATTGAAAATGAAAGAGTGTAAACCTATTCTGCTAGGACCCCAAATAAAAGCATGAACTTGAATATTAGCATAATATGACCTCTTAATAATCTGCTCCTTATTAACCTTCCTCAGGTTCACTGGCTGCTGCAAATGTTGAACAACAGCAACCGCCAGGAGGGTAAAGCTGCCAGGAGACGTCTTCAGGAGGGTCTGTTGGATGGATGAAACGCTTCAGAACAACCTCCCCTCCCTGATTCACACCCACCTCGCTCGGTGATTGGTCAGATGTGCAGAGGTTTGAGCTTCTCTTTCCCTTGTACTTCTCATTCTCAAGTAATCTTTTTGTCACTTTTTTGGGCTCTTTTTTATGCTCGCCGCAGCGCAAGTTGTTATTTACTCTCCCAGTGCCCAGGTTGTGTAAATAGCAGATGTACCTGTGGGCCGCTGGGCGTGTTGGTCTCAAAGTGAGGTGTGGTCAGGCGCAGTGATCGTGGATTGCTATCTTGAGGCAGCAGAAAGCGACTGCGCCATAGATCAACAAAAAGCTGGTCTGAAGTCAAAGTCTGTTTCCTGCTATTTAAAGGATGCATAAGATGTGCCTACACAGGCGAGTTCACACCGTTCATACACTCTTTTTTCTCTTGATTTTAGGATTTGAGAGGCTGCTTTCAGTTATTTTTTTACATTTCCATGAGTGCAATCATGCACTAACAAATACTGTGGCTCATTTAATTGACAAAACTAAAAACTGTAGTTATAAACTCTCCGAAGGGAAAGAGTCCGGAGTTTTAAATAATCTAAAACGTTTACCAGCTGTTCCTGGTACGCAAATGCACATGTTTATGTAGACATACCCATATCGTTTCTGCTGCTAGAGGGTCTCTTCAGGTAGATATCTATATGGATGTATGTCTCCCCTCTCATTTCACCCATTATTGATCAGGATGATCACTTTTACGACCCGTCCTGCCTGATCCACGCACACGCAGCTGCAACACTCCTCTTCCTCCTCTGGTTAAATACTAGTTAATTTTTTCTCATCTGCAGTCAAACACAGTTGTTGATGTGACAGACCCGAGCTCACATCCCTTTCTCTCAGTAAAGGGGAGTGCTACTGATTAATATGTGCCAGGCCCTGGCAAACCTGGCTCTTAAAGGGAATGGGACATGACACTCATCGATTAGTTTGATTTATGTTCCGCCCAAAACACACCCATGACACACCCCTTTGTGCTGAACTTTGCCCTCAGATCATCCGCTTTGGAGCTGGACACTTTTGTGCTGCACCATGTGCTGTAGACCAGCCAAATAGGGTATGTTTAAAGGTGCAACATGTACATTTTTAGCCGACATTTTTTAAAAGTGAACTTAAATTATCAACAGAATGTGAAGTAATATCGGTTTTGATGTAATCATCAATCATCATTGTAATGTGCTGCAGAAGTTAGCCCGCTAACCAGCTAGCTTGACCCATTACAGTTCGTGTGCTAGTAGTGTAAACACCATTTATAGCAAATATGAACCCAATCATATTTAAACTAGTTCTGTTCAAGTGAAATATGACCCCTCAAATATCACTCTACAGGTGTTCTCACTCCACCAAGATCAACAGCGACAATTAATATACATAGCATGCAGCTCCCATTAGAACACAAAATAAGGACATTTTCAACCGTACACTAGGATGTAAATAGGAGCCGTCCCCTCAGTTATGTCAGTCATCAAAACAATAAACATCAAATGGAGGAAGGGAAGTTAATAAGTGAAAGAAATCACAAAAGGATCATCTTAAAGTAACATACTTAAAACTGCTGCTACAAGAGCAGCTGACATCTCGAACAGAGAGTTATTAGCCTGGTTACTCACCCCCTGTAGCCAAAGATGCTCAAAGATGGCCTGCCAGGAAACAAGAAAACACAGCCTCACTCAGCTACTTTGACCAGAGTTCAGTCTGTTATAAGGTACAGTAACACAGGTACAAAAAAAAGTTCTCTGATCATGAGTGTTGGTTTGTCAAACTGGGTCTGCTGGATCACTGAATCCAAAGATCTCTCTCTCTTATTTTTTAGGAATATGCCTTTTTATTACACATCCTTATCTGAAATTGAACACTTAATCTTTCTGTGGTTTAACTCAATGCAGCATGACAAGGGACACAAGTTGAATCTGTAATCTAATTACAGCTTCGAACCTCCCAAATGAAGCCTTCAGTTGAGCCACAACAACACCACATACCCACTGCATTGTTGCCCATCAGAAGTCAAACGGCAGCTCACTGAAGAAAGACAATAGGCCTGCCAATTGAAAGCAGTCATTCTGTGGTCTTGAAGGAGGCCCTGTGTTACCACATCTAGTTTTGTGAGACCTGTCTAGAGCTCAATTCACAGAGTCTGAGGGTCTTTCATCTCCCTGGGCCTATCACTCTAAGCTGGGAAACAGGAGCTAAGGGACCCTCAACTCGCAGTACCCCGGCCCGGCTTCCCTGCCCTCAGACCCCTCCTACTCCTGCCTGCCGTACAGGCCCTCTCAAAGGAGTCTTTCAGTATTGTGCTGAGGCCCAGTTCCAGGTCAATGGGAGCCCAGAGATTTAGAGCTGCTGTCTGAGTTGGGAACAAATGGTTTGTTTGGTGAGCGGTCTGAAGTAGCTTTAGAACTTCCATCAGGCTGAAGGTATTGCTGACTTAAGTATTTAGCATTACTGCAGCAGAACCAGTATGACTGTGATGACAGAGGCGCCGGTCCCCACTTTAAATCCTATCGCTCGGTCACAGGCAGAGGTTGGGTTGAGGTCCTCAAACAAAAAGTTCATGTAATGTTTCGTATTATCGATACCGCAAAACTTATTCAACACGTCTCAACAAAATGCCACAAAATGTCCAAGATAAATTAAAGCTGGTGACACCTGCTGTGGCATTTTCAGAAACACAATTATACTGACCTGCGAGGGGCTGACATTTAAAAGAAACACATTTGCACCCATCAGTGGAATTACTGCAGCAAATCCGATTTAAGAGACATATAAATATATCCAGTGCTGAGTAAAGAAACCAATTTAATTGCCAGCGGCACCATCAGTCAGGCTGAGTCGGTACCTGTTCATCAGTCTGCTCTTATTCTGATCTGTGCCATCGCAGGAATGCCTCTGCATGTGGAAGGTCGTATCCTTGTGCAGGGTGTGCTTTGTCTTGTGCCCCATCTGCCCTGAGTGGCAGCTCAGCTTCATTTGGGAGACATCACCTCTGTACTCTATCTCTAGCTGTCTCTGCTCAGGCCTTTGTGTGAGCCCCAGCCACTGATTGGGCTGTATAATGTGACTGATGTCCTCTGGGCAATCTGCTGTTGGGACAAGGACGTGCTCAGGTGATCCAGAGGCTGATTGGCGCCCGGCTAATGGAGAGGACACTGTGACCTCTGAGGCTGTCAGGTGCCAAACCAGCCTGTTAATTATGCATCCGGACACTCGGCTGCCGCTGGAAGCAGCCTGCCACCGCCTGCGTGGCGTCTAGACATACAAACCCCTAAAAATTCACTGGCATCACAGGCTTACCAGGCGCTGCATATGTGTGTGTGTGTGTGTGTGTGTGTGTGTGTGTGTGTGTGTGTGTGTATGTGTGTGTGTGTGTGTGAGAGAGAGAGAGAGAATCTTGTACCATCTGGTCTCGGGCTGAACTGTCTCTCTGCGCTTTGTGTGAACATCAGAACAGGGGATTCTTCACTACTGCTCATAGGTGTGTGAAATGCCCATATTTTCCTGGGTTAGGATTTCATGGCTGAGCAGTGTTGGACAGCTGACCACAACGTTTTTATGTCTGCAATTCCCAGTCTTTCTTTCTTTCTTTCTTCCTTCCTTCCTTCCTTCCTTTTCTTTTTTTACTTCCTTCATCCTCTTGCTCTGTCCATGCAAATCAAATCAATTTCTCCTGCCATTCTTCATACTTTGCAAACATTGTAAATATATCTCTATAATCTGTGTTGATCTGTTTAAGTGCTGCTGCAGCATTAAATCCATTAGTTGTCAACAGTTAAATTAATCGCAGAATATTTTGACCTCGGCCTGCTCAGTCTACTCCTGGATCTACACAGTTTACATATACTATAATTTGTATCAGATATTCTGTCAGTGCAACTTGTAAACTTTGATTTTGTTGTTCTGTTCTGTACGTGTGACATCTGTTGCTCATCTGTCCATCCTGGGAGAGGATCCTCCTCTGTGGCCCCTCCTGAGGTTTCCTCCATCTCCTTGTTTTTATTTTCTCAACATGGAAAGTTTTTCCTCACTCGAGGGTTTAAGTACAGAGGATGTCGTTCACTGTACAGATTGTAAAGCCCACTGAGGCAAAATGATTGTGATTTTGGGCTATATAAATAAAACTGATTTGATTTGAATGTTTCATATGTATAATATATCTTCAGATTACTAGTATATAGGCTGACTCTCTTATCAGGACGAGGAGTAGATGGTTGAAGTGATGCCTAGGTGGGAGTCCACTGTTTGAGACCAGGTTTCAACCGACAAAGCCGCATATTTTTAACAAGACATCGGACATTTTCCATCTGTCTTTTTGGCAACAAAACCGGGTATTTTGAGCCAAGCATGATCTTTTTCCAACCCTAACCAAGTGGTTGATGTGCTGAAACCTAATCAGATTTTAGGCATTGCCACCACATAATACTGAAAGAAACATAAAGTCTCAACATATCTGTGGTTTGCAGAACATACAATGCTAACATTTACTCATGGCGCCAAGGTTTTATATAGCAATTCCTTTCACCCTGCCACCTTTCTAAAGAGGAGTAAGCTAATATTGACGTTTTTACTGCTTCACTCATTCTCCTCCTCCTCCTCATCACCCACCACCTTCCCTCCGTAATCCTACCTCATCTCTCTTTAATTGGTCCTCTGTATGCCTGATCCCCCCCATCCCCCTTTGTCTCTGTCCTACACCACCGTATTTGCTTTAGCTTCAGATGGTCTGGTAGATAAGCTAATTTTCTCGCTCCCTTATCACCCAGTATAATCAGACAGGAGCTGTGTTCTGCTGTATTACATGTAGTAGTGGAGACGAGTGTGTGTGTGTGTGTGTGTGTGTGTGTGTGTGTGTGTGCGTGCGTGCGTGTGTGTGTGTGTGTGTGTGTGGCCTATTTGGTTATTGCATTGTTAGAGGCAACTGCCTGCCAACACTATTTCTTTTAGGCAGACAAAAGCCATGTTTTGGATGAGCCATGTTTATTGTTCGTGCTGACACTGCTTTTATGACAGAATGACTAATGAGAACACTCTGGTGTGTGTGTGTGCATGTGTGTGTTTGTGCACTTGGCATAAACACTATTAAAAATAACAGCAATTGGCAGCATTCTAAAATCCTGGCACAGTGAAATTTATGATATGAAATGAGTGTGCTATACCTGCGACTGGAGGGTAACTGAGGGGCACTGGCTGGCCTGCATCCTACGCACCTTTAGAGAAGCCTCTTCTGAAAGACATCTCTTTTTTACTGCAAAAATGAATATTTCAAAGCTCACAGCATCATGTTTTAATAGATAAAAGCTCCGTTACGGTCTCTACTAGGATATATTCTTTACGTTCGCTTTTAAAGTTGAGCTGAAATGGAAGGCGGAGTGACATTTGCTTCTGCATATTTATTAGTTTCACGTAAAAACGATCAGGTAGGGAGTGACATGTTACTGTAGCCAATGGCACAAGTGCTGCTGCTGTAGCAAGTAGCTGACCAAACATATAACCCAACATCCGAGACCAACAAGGAAAACAGTACGATGGTGGTTCTCTTGCAATGTTTAGCTCCCGGCAGCCCAGGGTGTCGTCAGTTAATAAGACTACTAACGTTAGCTGCAGGACTAAAAAAGCGAGTAATAACTGTCAAGCAGCCAAACTCTGTTAACTATCTCAATACAGGATTTCTTGTTGTCAAGCAGGCCATAGTTGATCTTGTAGTTTGTGTTTGGGCCCCGTCACTTCACGTAGACTCAGAGCGCGGTACAGGTAGCCACTGTTAGATGTGACTAAAGCCATTTGTTCACCAGGAACGACAATAGATGGAAAACCAGAAAACATAGTCTCCATAAAATATGATGCCGTTTCATCCAAATCAGTGAATACAATATAATAAGTGAAATATTCTGCTTCAGCGGTGCCATGCTTCTCATTCGCAGCCTCATTGATTTGTGGATGGCATGATATTATTGATTGAAATTGGGTATTACAAGCTTACGTAAGCGCACAAGTTTCACAGGAGGAAATTGTGACCAATTTTGATGGAGGAAATAAAAGAACTTGATTTTTTTGTACATTGTTTTGCATATATTGCTATGTAATGGTTAAAAGGGCCTTTTTCATTTCAGCTCCACTTTAATACTGTGATCCTATAACATCATGAAATCAATGTTAGATCACTTACTCATAAAGCTTCAAATGTACCCATCTGTATTGTACTTAATTCAACAATGTACACATTTAAGCTCTTCAACAACACAGTCAATAGCAACAGGGACACAGGTCAAAGCATTCAAACCATACTGTAAATAAATATGATCCCGCAGCGTCACATAAAATAGTGTTTGTATGTAAGACTGCACTTGGTTAAGATATAACACCAGGGCAGGATGTGGGCTCAGTCACGTACAACCACAACAAAGCCAATCAGCAGTAGTGCAGATAGTTTGGAGGAGTTTCTTTGAGGAGACTCTTCAGGTCATTTTCTCAGATTTGCCGTGTCTGTCCAGAACTGAGGGGGATGGCAAGGTCAGCCAAACAGTGAGGAGTCAGGGGGCAGAAGAGTGGACGCCACGAGGGTTGAAAACCATGTTGCCGCAAGAAAAAAAAAAAGAAATAACAGCACTGAAGTAGCAGAGAGCTACATGTATTATTCTGTGCAAACATGTAATACACGTTCGTAATGTTGGAATGACTATTTTATACACTGGTTTTCTTAGGGCTCTTACTGGAGGGGAGATAAGAGGTATGCTGTAATGCCTGAGGACGTCTGAAGGTCAGTCGCTCCCAGACTGGATGATGTCATGCAGGAGGAGGAGGGTTAATAGTGGCAGCATCGGACAGGACTGAAACACGGCTCTGTTCCCTCTTTCAGTCTTGGGCACAGCATAGCAACAGGTTTTAGATTTATAGAGTTTCAGTTTTAAATCACACAATCTGTTCAGTAATCATTTAACTATAGAAAATATCAACTGCACCGTGGTTACATGAAGTGAATGACTAATGAGTGTTTCCACATAATCTCTTCATTTCCCTCCTCTCAAAGTTCTAATATTCACCAAAGCCAGAGCTCTCAGAGAGGGGTAGCAAGACACTAACAAGAAGGTAAGTCCTGCCCTAAAGTAATGCCTGTAAAAATAGCCACAAACAGCAGCTTATACAAAGTGTTCGTGTACCGTCACTGTTGGTTCACGTTATTTGTCTTGACACCGCACTGAGGGAGCACGGGGGTGCACGCAAAGATTAGAAGGCAACAGCAACACGGGGAAGGCAGAAATAACAATGTTAAAAATTCAGAGAGCGCTACAACAACAATGACTACTGAGGTTAAAGAGCAACAAACGCCTCTGAGGGATTTAGAGGCAGTTTAATCATCATAAACCCAAATATATATTTGAAAGTGGCAACAGACAACCTTTCCCCCCCACTGTTTCCAAGTGGTATTATTATTGGTGCCGCCTTTTTAAAGACAGTTGGATTGTTTCCATGTCCTTCAGGGTTGCAAATAAAAACAGCACAGGAGGAAACGTGACTGTTTTCAGTCTTTGGGTTGCAGAAATGGACAAAAATGGATTGCCAGCAAACCTTTCGTTACCCAGCTGAGTGCGTGCCCAAAGCAGAAAACTTGTCTGTTGTCAGTGTAACATGATTATGCATCACGATGGTCTCGTGGCTTTGAAGGCACACAAGCTTGTGTTCACAATTGTAAATACATCTATGAAGGTCAGATGACTCGATTCGCTGCTTTGTCAAAACATCCAAAAGTTATTTGGAGGTGTTAATTAATGTGTTCAGTCTCTGGCACAGTTTTATTCACTGCAGCTGCCGTTTATTGTGTGCTGATTGAGCTCTTCATAAAAACCTTGTAATAACAGTTTGGGTTTATTCACATACGGAAGACATCTCAATTCATCGCTGCACACAGTAAACTATGATTCTACAGTTTGACTTTTATTTTCTTATTCCAGAACAACCAAAATCACAGAGTTCAGTGTTCAGGGAATGATCTACAACCAGTTCAAGAGTTTACACCCCCTCCTAGTTTCTCTCATTTAACTGGTTCAATGAAACACAGGACTCAACACTGAACCCATTTAGAAGTGTTCTGCCGTCCATCTGTTGTTGTTGTGGGTTATTGCTCAGGCCTGACCTTTCTACTGCATTGAGATCTCAATCCACTTAGAAAAACAGAAAATACAAATAAGCAAACTCCCACACATCGCAAAAGCTCAGCATGTCACATATGGCTTGTGTCGCGGAAATGGCAGATGTATTTTGTGACTCTGCATTCGAAGACATTCAACACACATGCAAATGGAGCCAGCGTTATCTGCACTGCTCATTATCCACTTTCCGGGGGGTTTCTGTCCCCCAGCCTCTTGGTTCATATTTCACTCAGATGGATATAAATGAAATTTAGGGGCAACAGGGACAAAAAGCTTGTGTTGAAAGACACTGTGATGATTAGTAGTTCATCCCAGATACCGTTTCCCTGTCTGTTACCTTTTTAGATGTCTGGCTGCAACCCAATCACCAGAACAAATACATCCTGCAAACCACAGATTTGATGAAACTTTATATTTCTTCATGTTCACGTTATGTTGTGGCAATGCTGGCTCTGATTAGGTTTAGGCACAAAAAACTCTTGATTAAGGTGAGGAGGCATCAGGTTTTGTAAGGGTCTGAATCTTTAACAATCTCATAATTTGATTCGATTTCAGTTGAATTTGATTGTTGATTCAAAATTGATTATTGACTGGGTGAGCTGAAAGGGACTAGACAACTTAAACAGCAACTTAAAATTCTCAAGAAGTTAATAGCTTGCACTGCAATGGCTTCCATGACTGGAGGCAGCTTGACTTAAAATCAGGCCTCTCTGAGTCCCTCTAAGAGCTCCCACTGTCTCAGTATTGACAGATTACTGAGGGGAATGGTCTGCCTAACCTCTTTAAATTTCAAATGCTGTTGGCTGGATGATTTCATCAGATAGATTGGATGCTGAGTGGCCAGACAGTTTCGGAGAAAATCGTTTCATGGAAACAGAAAAGGCAAATGTAAGGAAATTATATTGAAAGTGACTAGAAAGACCACCATTCCATCGGTTAAGTTAATGTTATTCAGTTTCCCAGCATCCATTGCTGCTTGTACAAGGGCAGCCCATTACTGAAACCTCCATCCATCCATCCATCCATCCATCCATCCATCCATCCATCCACTGTAGCAATGACTTCTCCTTTGGGTCGAGCTGACCTGACTCTAGTCCAACATGCATTGGGTTAAATGGAGGTGAAAGATATTTCCTTTGAAATGCTCCTAGCATTAGAAGAAGCATTTAAAAATTCAAAAGCAACATCTCTTTCCAGAAGCAGTCACCCAGTTTCTTTTTTCTTTTTCTTATACAGAACACACTGTGAGCAGTTTTCAGTGGGACTGCTCTCGTCAGTAGAATGTAGTTTTAAATTCAGAAGCTATTGTTTTAATATGAGACGTTTACATGAATTCATCTATTTTAAATCACAAAGAAAAGTATGCATATGTTAGATATGGGATAAAAAAAACACTATTTCATGTCTGAAAAGTTGATTTATCAGTGTTAGCTCAACTTCCTACACAGTAAGCATGTTCTACAAGCTCATACACTCTTGCCTCAACATATGAAAACTATGACGTAGGTCGGAGTATGTGTGTACAGTGTGTATTGTGTAGGCATGCATTATGTATTGCTGTAGCGCCCCGCAAGTACTGGTGTTTTGAAATATACCACTCCGGATGAAGCAGCGCTGTCGTGTGTGAAAGCGTTTCCTCTGATGCTGTCTCTACCAACGTCACCGGTAGAGACAAAAATAACGCAGATAATGCGATTCAAATATTTATCCCGGGGGGACACAGGAGGAAGTGCTCCACTGCTCTCTGGCACCGCCGGAGTCCTGACGATAGCACTCATTCCTATTCCGCTCCATCCCTCCACAATATTATCGTGTCCTTCCCAGGTTTGTCAATGTATTTAAGAAATTGTGGTAATGGTGCTGGTAGGCTTCTAACTGGGTATTTACTGCCAACGATTTTGAAATTGAATTTTTACCTGCAAATTCTGATGAATGGGAGGATAATTAAAACTGTTAAATCAATCGGAAATACATGAGAAATCACAGGCAAGGTTGCATTCAAGGACGACTGAGCATCAGGGCTGTTGCACAGATTTGCTAGGTGTGTTTCTCAGTCTCTCTCTATCTTTCTCTCCCTTTCTATCATTCACACACACACACACACACACACACACACACACACACACACACACACACACACACACACACACAGACACTCTGCACCTCTTCTCCAAAACCAGGCCAATCTCCTCCTGTCTGTGGAGATTGAGCTGCTCATCAGAGCCTGTTAATTACATCGTTCTCTAAAGGGATGACAAGTTAAGCCACTCTCTTTTCCTGGTTGGGTCTGAGGCCTGGAGGCGGGCCGAAGAGCTAATCTCAATAATCCATAGGGTGGCAGGACACGTCTCTGCTGTCATCCGTCATCAATGAGTCCAGCTATCGGGTGGCGGGAATTAACTTTCTTCATCTCCTTCCGGATACTACAAGAATATTAAAAAACATAACTGTGTCCCTGCATGGCACCTCAACTCTGTGGTCTTTCCACACTCTCCCCAACTTCAGCCTCCACCCCCCACCCTCCCCTATGCCCTGCTCTATTACAGCATGAACAAGGACATAATTGCAATTTAACACAGTTACACACACAGAGGAGATACGAGTGTCTTTTGGGAGCCTGATGGCTGCGTTTCGATGGTCCCTGGTCTTCGAGGCCTCCTCCGTCGGTGTGTACAACACAGCTTACATGGGAGCATTGATCTCTGTGTGAATGGACTATCACTGTGTTTTTATTGGGCTTTTTGTAAGATGCTTTGTTTGTGTTCGTTCTGCAAAAAGGCAAATTAACTGCTTGCTTAGTTTGACATCAGCAGTGCCCCACCTCGTCCATGTTAGATCATGCTAATGTTGCTATCTGTTTACCCACACTCCCTCTTGGTTATCATGTTATGATGATGTTTGGAGAAGGTCAAGTGATGCATCTGCTAGGCCTAACCTTTCACCAAGAGCTTTTAATTAGTGCCGGCATCACTCAGCATATGGCAGGGGGAAAATGTGTGTCTTTGTAGGTGTGTGAGTCTGTGTGACAAATTAAAGGAGAGAACCAACTTAGGCCACCATGAGCTGCCAGAACAACTTCAGTGTTCCTTCGCATTGAGTCTACAAGCCTGTTGAACTCTATGTAACATGCCCCTCCCTTAAAACAGAGTTGAGATCTGGTGACTGTGAAGGCAGCAGCCTATAATTAAAGTCATTTTCGTACACATCAAACCATTCATTAAACCTTTAATTCAGTTTGTATAAGTAAATTGCAATAAGTAGCTGTAAAGCTGTCTGAATATTTTTTGCCAACATAACAACAAAATGTTTTGCACAAAAGTACCTTCCAAATGTAGATTAGCCAAACATTAATTTACTACGTATTCAATTTGTTCTGCTTGTTATATCTGCTCTTGCAACACAATATCAGTTCATATAGCAGACTGACTCACTGGATGAAGACTTTGTACAATATAAAGGCCCCCACACACCACCCAGACTCAAACCCACAGCCAACTGCCTTATCCGACCACTCCGTTGCCTCTCATCTCACCAGTTCGATAGAAAAGTTGCATTAAAACACACCGTTCATTCCGCACATTCTGTGCTTGCGCGAGATCGGGTGGTGCTAGTCTCGTGCCAGTAATCCAAAACATGAAAACTGTGTGGCGCACATAGAATTCCACCCCTCCCGCACATCGCGCTGATTCGCTAGCACACCGCCAATCAGAATGGTCATACAGCTAGCAAACAACCAATCAGAGTATCCAATGGCTCAGACGGCAAACAGCCAACGTTCTCAGACTTTGCATGTTGAATCAGAGCAGACGCTGTCCACTCAGTCCCAGAAGCTTCCAACACAGCTGAACACACTGAACAGATTTTTTTCCGAACTCGTCCGAGTCCCCAAATGCTTCAGACGGCCAACGGTTGGCCCGGTGTGTTTCCACTATTCCAGTGGGCACTCTCCTCCCCTTTCTGCTGTCTGCATGTTAGTCCCTCCCCTTCTGGTGCACCATGAAACGAAACATGTATGGTGGTTTATGGCGAGCGACAAAAAATATTTACAATTTTTTGATATAATGGCTGTTAATTTGAAAGATGACTTCTTAACTTAAAAAAACCCTTGTGGAGCTACGACCACATATTAGCTAGGTGCAAGATGATGTAGTTCCCTATGTGGCTTTCACACAAAATTTTAATTTTAATTTAAAACTGCGACTGTCTTGACTTGCAAAATTGTCTAAAACTGACAGACGCCACATGTGTACTTCATGGCACGGTTCAAACAGGTGCAAAAAGTGATATGTCTCTTGCCATTAACCACCTTACATATTTTTTCTGAAACATGGTCCACTGAGGGTAACAGGAAGGGGAGGGACTTTGCCTACATTATCGAGGCAGAAGTTTCTCTTCCTTCAAAATGTCATTGACAAAAGATGTTAGGTATACATAGCTGTAAAACAGTGTTTCCTCATGTCTTGTTTGGAAGTATTTGCACTCAACGTTTCTTCACTCATGTAATAATATGTTTCTTTTCTTGAGACTGTAGTGTTAATAAGTGTGGATGTTCATGAGTCAACTCAGCACGTGCCTTATCACCTGGTATCTTTGTGAGCTGATAACACTGTAGCCTGTTTACAACTGGTTGGATACTAATTGGTCTAATGAGAGCAACAGCCAGGACTAACCCCCTGAGTAAACAGAACAGCCCAGCCCAGGTCACTCCTTACTTCAAACAAACCCTGACACTTATACACTCGTCTGATACAGAGATTTCTGCAGTGGAATCTGAACACGGGCTTTTTTCTGATTCTCCTCCTTCCCTGACTTTTTTTCTAATTCCAAGCCTTCCTTCCACCCTTCCATACCTTCACTCTCTTCCTTCCATCCCCTCCTTCCTCAGACATCACTTTACATGATGAAGTCCATCCACTCCAGCCATTTTCTCCATAGCCCAGTAAATATCAATAGCATCTGGGTGATATTTACTGGTGTGGGGAAGATGAATGCCCCTCTCTAAATGCTTCAACCTCATTGCCTCTTGGAGTATTAGTCATGTAAACAACGTCTGCTTATTAATGGTAAAAGCTTTCCCTAATGATCCACACCTCACATGAGCCTGAAATATCAAGTCAGGGCATAAAGAGCAGCTATAGATCATCATAATGAATGATGGGAGGCTGGCGGAAGGCTGGGGGAGGAGACCTGTCCCCGATGCTAATTCACTCTCTATTTCCCCGCCTGATTCATATGCTGTTTGGTCATAATACATCAAGGCCGTATGATTCTTCCATTAAAGCAGCTAGTTTTGCCTTCACTTCACTGCAGGTTATTTGTCAGCATTATGGGACACTTATGTGTTTGGTAGTGATGCCAGCTTTCCTAAAAAGTCAACAGTCAGGAAAGACACAAGTCTGTGTGACTGCACGCAAAGAAAAAAAAAAAAAAAAGACGGAATCACATACGCGCGTCAAGTTGTTCTCTATCCGGAAGGCAACTCCACGAGGGATGCAAGTAATTTACAAACCTAATCAAATGTGTTGAAAAGAAGCGGTATGTGTCTTTTAACGAGTGTTCTGTTATCTGGGTGACATGATCAGTCCCCCGAGAGAATCCATCACAGCTCCGTTGTCTTCATCACGCTAGATGGCTCCGAAGAAAATTGCCATGACTGTGAATTTGTTCTTGTCAAATGTTGAGTAATCAAAAGCCAGCCAGCCGTAAATAAACAAATTCACTTGACTACACTGTGGCATACTAACTAGCTTCACCACAATATTGCTCATAATGGGGTGTGATGATTTTTATGGCACCGCTGCACGGTCAATGACAGTTATAATTCAGTAATGAATCAGAAGTGTACCTGTGAATTTCCTCTAATTGCCTCCGTCACTTACCTGCCACATCCACGAGCGTGTTGGTTTTAATACGTCCAGTCTGTGTAAAACACCAGCCCGTTTTCATCACATCAATAGGATAATCAAAGTGCCTCAGGGAACAATGGTGAAGGGTCAGGAATGGGAAGCATTGCATTAACGATGCCATGAGAGCGTAGCGTTATCCACTCGGCAGGTAGATGTGTCTTCCCAGCCTTTTAACTCTGATTATTTGATTCAACAATTAGCGCTGAAGGTTTGGATGGAGAGGCTAATGGATGGGCGGCTTAAGTGGTGTTACAGCCAGCTGTTGTCAGTGCTGCTTCTTTTTAAGCTGATGCTGTCGAGAGACAACCCCACAGGACACGGGGATGAACATGAAGTGGACATCAGACACAATAAATTATGTGTTTGAAAAGACGAACAGTCGTGGAAGAAGTACTTGGATGGTGTACTTCAGGGTAATTGGGTTACGTACTTGCCAACCCTCTCTAGATTTTTCCAGGAGACTCATGTTTTTCATTGCTCTCTCCTGATTTCCTTTCGGTGTCACAATTCGCCCGCATTTCTCCTGATTTATGACAATTTTCACACCTTTTTCCCCATTTTAGTTTTCACATCCTGTTTCTGGCTCTGTACTGCGTGTAGTCTGCTGGAAAGTTGCACCTCGTCCACTTCAGTGAGTGAGAAAGAAATACTCAGGAAAATGTGAGATATCCTAAAAGGAGAATTGCCATGTCTCATGGAAAGTTTTTAAGGAAGTGCATTTTGAAAAAAATCTGCTCCATGAATTTGTCATTCAGTCACAGTGGTTGCTCTGATGTCAGTCACCATCAAGAGGCTGACAAACAGGGCAGTGACGCTCACAGAGTCACTAGCATGCAATGTAATGCAATGCAATGTAACACCAAGTGAAATCACTGCAGGTGATTTATCAGATTACATACAGCTGCCCCTGGTAAGTAGAGGTAATAATGCCGGAGATGTCAAAGAGGTTGTTGTTGTGCATGAAATCTGGTGCACAGACGCAGAAAAATCAAAATTTTCTACAGTTTTTTTATCTTTCCTTTTTTGCATTAACAGAATAGTGTGCAGCTTGTAATTCACACCACTTCTCATTTTGGTTCAGTTTTTATCAGTATCATTTGGGCCTTAGTGAATTCTGCGTTTGTTTCAAGCAGCCACCGATTACAAGCCATTTAGTCAAAGCTAAAATTACCACAAGACCAGACGTCTAGCGGAGCTGACTGTCAAAGATACTCTGTTACAATTAAACCATATGCTTAATTATTTAGTATAAACAAAAAGTATTTTTAATGTAACAAACGTAAAAGTAGTCAGTGAACAGAATAGAGTATGTCAGCATAATTCATGTTATTGGATCATAATTATAGATGCATTCATGTGTTCATAATTTTAATGTTGAAGCTGGTAAAGGTAATTCAATTATTATATATAGTTTATATGCTGGGTAGTTTGATTGTAACCTATAGTATTATATCCTAATTTATTTATAGATCATATTTTGTATTATATCAAACTAAATCTGTAAGTAATTAGTAACTCATGTTGTCAATAAATGGAGAAGAAGTATAATGGAATAATTCAAGTGAATTACAAGTCTATCAAAGTTTGAATAAAGTACAGTACTGACTTCCCCTGCCGGATACTGACGATGTGTTTACGTGTTGCTCTGTTTCTCAAGCTTGTGTGCGTGAGAGTGGGCGTCCTGCAACACAGACAGCACATCCAGGGGTTATCCCTTTTTTTCCTTTTTGTCAATGGCGTCCAACTAGATCAACCTCAGACTTTACTCTATGTTTTGAAAGACAAGGAGCCGTCGCGTGACTAACCTGTAAAGGAGGGGTGGAGAGTTATTGTGACATGTTTTTGGGTGGAGCATCGGTGGCAAGCATCGAAAACATTATCTGGAGTGGCACAAAGATGCAGGAGGGTTGCCAGTTTTTCTTTTCAGTGTGATGTCTGAAAAATAATTTGCAAAAAGCTACTTAATGCCTTTAAGCTCTTAATTGCACATTACTGTCATCACAGAAAGAATGTAATACAAACTATGGGCGTGGATTTTGCAATATGTGTTCTTACAAGGCAGGGAAGTTCTCGTGAAATACTGTGTTTGCCCTGTAGGATGTGAAGAAGACAGTTTTTTTTTTTCAACTTGACTCACAAAACTCAAGATAAATCAGCCTCTCAAGTCCTCTGACTTAAAGTCAATAACACATCGCTGGAATATAACGTTGTATTGTGCTTCAATGTCAAGATCAGTGTAGTGTCGTCTTAACAGTGTATGAGACTAGAAGTGCACTCACTGTGAGGGTTGTGGGAGATAGATAAACAGTAGTTGTCACTGATTGGTTGTTGGTCACGCTGGCATGGACAACCACAGCTTCATGTTTCAGATACACTGCTGTTCGCTCCACTGAACCCGGATCTTTCAGCTCGCATATCATCAGCAGTTCTGTGGGCTGGAGAGCCAAAGTGAGCAGAGGAAATTAGCTGATATCTATTCGGAAAATTACTAGATATGTTTTTGTGGCATTTCAGTTTTTAAAATGATGCTAGTCAGAGAAGTCACTGAATTGGTCATTTGGCAGTACTGCGGGCGGAGAGCTTGTTGTTGTGCATGAAATCTGGTGCACAGAAGCAGAAAAATCTACATTTTCTCCAGTTTTTTGTTTATTTATTTTTTTGCATTAACAGAATAGTGTGCAGCTTGTAATTCACACCAGTTCTCATTTTGGTTCAGTTTTTATCAGTATCATTTGAGCCTTAGTGAATTCTGCATTTGTTTCAAGCAGCCAGCAAATACAAGCCATTTAGTCAAAGCTAAGATTACCACAAGACCAGACGTCTAGCGGAGCTGACTGGTTTGTTCCTTCTAATGAGGCTACCACTCGGCGGTCAACTGCCCAGCAAATACTTCCACTGCTGATGACCGGAGCAGTGTAAGAGATCAGTCACAATTTCCACTTGTATGAACCCCAGAATTCTGTCCAAGGAGAGCGATCACTCCCAAGAGCCCAGATCAAATCACTCACTCTCACACATAGTGCATTTCTTATGACTGGAGAGCCACTTGACACAGGAGTGGTCAAGATTATTGCTTTATTGGTGGCTGGAGGATGTCATTTGAGATGCAGCACAAGTAGCCAAGCTTTAAAAGCACAGTGGCTCTCAGATTCCCACTTGTAAAAGTGCTATCAGACCTGCCCAGCCAGCTACGGCGCCTGTGCTAGCCTTGGCACTGGCACAAGGCTGGAACTGGGCCGGGCCTGCAGGCCGACTGCACATAAAAAAACACAGGGACCATATCCTGAGTGGAAATCCAATCCCTCGCTCCATCCACTACCCCATCCCCCACTGTCTGCTTCACTGGACAGGGCCTGGATCTTCTCTCGTGAGGAGTGTGTTTGAGTATGTGTGTATAAGTGCTGGTATATGAGACTGTTTATGTTACGTGAGGGCAGTGGGTACTTAGGGTCAACGTGCAAGTGTTGTTATAAAAGGAAGACTGCGTTCCAGTACTCATGCTACCATACCAATTTAGAGTCTGACTGGGCCAATATCGATACATAAAGGATGGAAAGTAAAAAGATTCCCATATTGATATATTGGCTGGTATTCCTATACATACAGCACACAGAATACATAAACACATTGTTGCACTGATGCCTCAAATTGCACTTATTGAACACTTGTGACAGAGACATCTATGTAATAAAGGCAGAATATTTTATAGTTTAATGATAGCTGCAAGCAATTTCTTACTTGCAGAAATATATTTATTTGCAACATTTCTGACACTGAAATGCTGGAAATATATTTATTTTTACAAGTTAGATGGTGTGCAGGAGTTTGCTTGCACGTCTTGGTCTACTTGTCCCTTTCCTATAGACTTGGCTCATGAAATAGATGCGCAAACTATTCTTCTGTTATGATAGTTTAACAATAAAGATGACATCAGTGTACTGAACAATTACCTTCACTTGGAATGATTATAAATTACCCCAAGCATCATTTTCTGTGTAATATCTGTAAAAATAGAATGGGTATATTATGAGAATAGTATAAAAGAGTAGAAAACATTTCTAGATCTATTGAAACTGACCAATGTATAATACTTAGTATACCAGATAAAGATTTTTTATGAACTAATACATAATATGTCAAATGCAGTATCCAAAGAAACCCTGATGTCCCACTGCATCCGGTCCAGTTCGAAAGCCAGCATGCTTTTCCAGCAGGCTATGCTGACCCACAATCCTCTGCACAGCGGACGACACATTACATCAACTGAACCGGCAAGAGAGCACAGACAGATGACAGCTCACTGGCTGCCTTCCAGTTCGCATAGTTTTTCTTTTTACTTCAGATTTTGTGCTGGATGTATGTGCGCGGAGGTGAAAGTTCAAGGCACAGTGTTGTGGCAAAGTAGAACGTCCCAAGTGTGGGCGAAAAGAAGAAGCATGCGGTTTGGAAAGCAGCAGAGGCTTTGAGCCGTCAAACCTTACATATATATTCATAAACTCAGGTTTTCTTGACTTTTTTTCTTTTTCGGAGTTCCTTTTGTATTTCATCGTGTCGAAAGGGATTTTGCGCTGCTCTCCGTGTGAATGTGTCTTTGCTATGGCCTCGCAGTACGCTGTACTATGGGAAAGCATGGCTGAAAGTGATGACACAGGATCACTTTGTCTCACCCTGGAACCCCAGCCTGACCCAGGGCTGTATCATAATAATAGCTCTGTATGACAGCCATACTGCTCCACTTAGAGCAAATGCTAGCTGACAGTTGTTCCTGTGTGAGGACCTGTGGGCTCGAGCTGCTGCTGGTGGCCTCTCTCACGCAGCTCGATTGTACTGTAGGTAACAATGCCACTGAATGGTACAGAGCCAGAGCCGGTGATGCTACGACCGAGGGCAGTTGTACATGGAAGCCAGAGCATCATTTGCCATCAATAATGCAGCTGGGTCACGGCATTAGGGGGGGAGGATGAAGGCGAGAGTGGTTTGTTCAAGGTCGACTTGACATCAGTGAATATATATCACACAGTGCTAGAATAACAAGATTCATAACATATTTCTTTGTGGCTTTTCACTCGCACTTTAACATGCCCTGCGTAAGAGCTCACCAATCAGATGACATGTTGAGCCAGGTGTGTGGCTTCACTTCTAATCCCATACCCATACCCCCTTCAGGATGAGGGGAATCCCCGAAGCTTCAAAGGAGCGATCTGGTTCACTACAGGCTGGCCAGGTCCGTTGGCTTTGACAGGGTCATTGTTTGTAATGGCCATTTTGTGGTTGCAGGGGACGCAGGAGGGTCGAGTATCAGTCCGCCTGGCCAAACAGTCACCCCACTGTTCGCCAGCAGAGAACACACAGAGCAGCCTCAATTAGTTTCTCCAGTAATCTCCCTCCCCTGTCACATGATCCGGGCTGTTTGTAATAACACACAGGGGGCCGGGGCCGGCCCGGTCAGGAAATGAGATGATCCATGGCTGACAGCTTAGACACACAGTGGCCACTTATCTGTTATTACTATACTGCACAAACAGTCTCACTCTCTCCTGTGTGGGTATGTGTGTGTGCGCACGTGTGCGTGTGATTGCAGAGATATAAACGAAATGAAGCGTGATATCAAAACAGATCAGAGATGAGGAGATAGTAAAGGCTAATCAGAACTTGATGTGTGCACAAGACTGAAACATAATCACACCTCAGTCTTCCAAACACAACTTGTTGATGCCGCTGCTGCTGGGTCGACTGTGACTCGGGAGAGTTAGCAGGTTTTACAAGGACGCTGCTGTTAAACCTTGAACAGTCCTTTCACTATAATGGGGCTCTGTCGGCCCACCAGAGGCCCAGTGTCTCAAGTCATCAGCATCAACATCACCTGTGTCATGTTCGCTGTCAGTGATGTGGATATTCTGCTCCGCCCTGGACCGTATCCATCCTCTCACTGTCTTGCTGAATATGTAGGCACTATCGGTCGTGGAGCAGGATAGCAAATGATGACTATGTGGAGTGTACACACAGATCTCCATAAGAGGGGGAGAGAGAGAGAGAGAGCGATAGAGAGAGAGACCTCCTCTGAAAAGCCCCAGTTCAAAGGCTGAGGCTCGTGTCTCTCTCTGGCTCTCGGCAGAGTCAGAGATCAAAGCTAAACGCCGAGCAACAAATGTGTGTTTCTGTCACTGGCGATTTGTCTGTGTGTTTGATCAGCAGCCTCCCTTATCTCCCAGCCTCACTCTGCTGCTAATATGCAGTAATGGACTGCCTTTCATGAGACAAGAGATGGGGGCTTGATGTGAAGGATGTGACTGAGGTGAATGGAGCAGATGGGAAGACACTTTGCAGACAGATCACACGGATTCCTGCAAACGTGACAGTGTGCGCGTGAGCTGCGTCTATGCAGGTAGATTCGAGGGAATTCATGTCCACCTGTACCCGTTCTGACAGCATCGAGGACGTCATGTAGCATGCTCATATCTGATAAAGACTAATTTTACATTATTGAAATGGAGATGCTCATTACTGTTGCCTCCATTGTACAGATCACAATCTTAAGCACTGATAACCTCCCTCATTCCCTGTGTCTCTCCTCTGTCTTATTTAGGGTTTTGCATATATTAAGACTGCAGGCAAATAGACTCCCTTCTTAATTATTTGGATAAAAGAAAATCCTGGCTTTGACCTGTTTATGTTAAAATCCATGTGCTGGTTGGTAAAAGGATAACAATTCCCACAGGATGGGCTGAAAGGCCTGTTTATTCGGTCCGAGCTGCCTTTGGTCTGGCAGAGGAGGAAATGGCTTGGCTTTTCCAGTTCCTATGTAAATACAAGAAGAAGTGTGCCACTGTGCTTTAGCTAAACACAGCATGGTGTTTTTACAGTGCGAGCTTAACTTCGCGAGCATGCACAGCTAATCCACACAGAGGTTTGTGCCCTCGCAAAGAATTAAACACTTTCTGCTTTTCAGAAGTTCTGAAATTTCACTGCTGTTGGATGCTGTGTTTTTGTACCTCAGGGCGCTGAAGCGTTCACACTTTTGGAAGAGTGGTGTTTCAAAACTGGCCAGAACTAGACAGGCACAATGGCTTCCTGCCCCACGTC
Organism: Acanthopagrus latus; assembly: GCF_904848185.1. Classification (NCBI taxonomy): domain Eukaryota; kingdom Metazoa; phylum Chordata; class Actinopteri; order Spariformes; family Sparidae; genus Acanthopagrus; species Acanthopagrus latus. The sequence goes on along the minus strand of NC_051042.1, from coordinate 4,223,055 downwards.
CTCCTAAAAGTGAGAATGTGATACCATCGGGCTCTCCACTGAATTACTCTCCTCACTGACTCTCAGCACCGGCATGATTAGATGACAATGACCAACCGGGCCGGTTTGTTCCGGTTTCAGCTACCCGTCCTGAATCCTGATCCAGATATCTATGAAACACTAACATGTCCCAGTTCTCACCAAAAACTGCAAATATTACTTCCTGGCTACTGGGCTGAGTAAGGATGCTCGATCTGAACCAAAGAAAAAACTACAGATAAATAATAGGCTATAGTGTAATGTTAAAAGCCCTTTCAAGGTCATCTGCACTGTACATTTCAGTAATCAGGGTAAACTGGCAGCTTGCAGTATGCTAACGGTTATCTGCAGTGCCTGGAGAAACATCAGTTGTCTCTAAATAGCTCCAGGAGGCTTATTCCTTCCTCCAAAAAAAGTGCCCTGTCCTGATGGAAACGCCCGTGGTGTGTGCTTAAGCACATAAATAAACGTGTGGTACACTTAAGAGTCCCAGTTTGGCAGTTTGACAGCATGATGGCCCTATAGATGAGTTGGATGTAGCTATAGATAGGCACAGTTTTATGTCTCTGTGTGTGTATGTCTGTAAATGTCTTTTTTTCTTTAGGAGAACTCTTCCAGTAACAAAGTGTTTTGAAAGCACCCTGCTGATAAAATGACTCCAGTTAAGAGCTGTGTTTAAGAGACTAAACTAATATCCCAATCCTCTGGCCCCTACTGAGCAATCACCTTTGTGGTCGTAGTGAGGAGAGCTCCAATGACACCAGCTGGCTGGTTAGAGAGCAGACCGCAGGGTATTCGTGCCGTCTGAGTCCACCTCCTTCTTCTCCTGCCAGCTCCGCCTCACACTGTGCACAGCTGGACAGGAACTAGATTAATGCTGTTTGTGGGGCCGGCGTTAAACAAGAGTTCAATGACAGCATAAAGGAGGATGGCCTTGTTGTTGTTGAACCAAAGAGACAATGACATGTAAATCTGAATGTGACCGTTGATTTGTGCCCCGCGTCCAGGGTCACTGCTGGGTAATTAGAAATGGTTCGTTTTGGCATGTTCACCGTCGGCCTCTCTGGGACGCTTCCTTTTTGTTTCTTCCCCGACCAACACATTCATACCTTTTTAAATCATTGGCATCACAACAGTATACAAGCTCAAATCTGGATTGGTCTCTAATTTCACAGACTTTTTAATTAAACTGAAAAATTGGCGATTAATAGTTCAATTAATCAGCCATTAACCAACTATGAATATCATTATCATACAGATATCATTTTCAGGAATATTCAAGATTCCCAGTGACAGTATTGGTACATTATTTCATCAGCTGTCAGAGTGTCTGAGTATAAATTGCCCAACCATTCCTTACCAGAAGAACAGATTAAGTTAGTTTATCTTTGCACTGGGCTGAGAAAAAACACACGATCCCATGTGATATGCAGCTTTGCATTAAATGTTGCATCTTAGATGTACAGTATGCTCATAAATCACAACCACATTTGTTTGCTAGAAGCAGCATTTATATGGTTTATAGAAAAGCTGCTGCATTTTAGAAAGCGTGTTATCCATTTATCCACTGATTTACCCCGTAGTTACCCCCCATTACGGTCAATTACCTGTAATACTCACACATTAGCCTACAATTTTATCTAAACTGATCACATGTGCAGCACAAACTTTTACAGTAAATTTAATCTAAAATTCAAGGTTTGGATTTGTGCCGCTGTTCTTTTTAACTTGCTTTTAACCGGTTCAGATCTGCTGTCCATTCTCATGGAGATAACTTTTCTCGGAGGTCTATATCTATGATATCCATGACTTGACTCGACTTATATGCCTTCATCAGATGTCTATAAGCCAGCCACATCGTTCCACATCATTTAACTCTGACTGCAGTAGAGCCACATCACATTTCTCAGCAAGAATGGCCTACCGTACCAATTTAAACTGTGTTTAGAGTAACATGACATGTTATATAACATGTTATATATGTCAAAATATCACATGAGAGATTCATAGCTTCTACTCAGGAAACATGAAGTCCATTGGATTGTTTTGGGGGATCTGAATGTTGACAGAAGGGAAAAAGGAAATGAAAAGGGAAACACTGTTTTTTTATTTATCTGGTTTGATATTCTAATGATAAAAACAGCTTTAAATGACTCCTGTTGATTATGTAACCAGAATAATGTTGTTTTCTGAAGATGAATAACTTTTTTTTTTTATTTAGTTAAAAATGATACAAAATTTATATGCAATGTGCATCACTTCATTCAGTCATATGAGTTAAAGCGCTAATTTATAAGACATGGGCAAAATGTAACTACATTTTCAACAAAGTGCGAAGAAGCAGCAGTGTTGATGTCATTTCAGTGATGCCTATGTATTGTGCTGCAGAAGCGTCTCCTTAAGTTAGCATGCTAACCAGCTAGCACCATCACATCCTGTCTCATAGTACCACGTTGTGCCACAGGAGGCAGCAGTCTGACAGCCCCTGTAGGTTCATCCGAAAATCAAAATTTTGTTGACGTATTAATTCTGGTTTCAATTAACAATCTTTGTAGACTTTTTTTCTGGTCCTTTCACTTGTGTCATTCTCAGTGTCATATTCAGCTGCACTTGGAGAACCTTGCGCTGTATTTCATGTATGAAAGAGACGGAGGGCACACATGACTGAAGCCACATCTTCCTGTCTTGTTTGCAATGTTTTGCTTTGAATGAATAAATGCTCTGGGCAGTTTTCGTATTAGAGTGTGAAAATGGCTGGGAAAAAAAAAAATGATTTAAAGACTGTGATGTGAAACACAGGGATAAGTCTTGCAGAGCAGATTATATATGTAATGACAGCAGCCTAATGGCAAATCTGGCAGACAGAGTGGAGAGCGGAGTTAAAAGCAGTGGTAAAAGCAGGGGGATATATTCTTCTTAAGAGAGCCTCAGTAGTCAAATAACAGGAGAAAAAAAAATTGTGAAGACTTAAATATGTCTGTAGGGAAGGAAGTTGAGTATTTTTTTCCTCTGTGAATAACGACCTGTGCTCAGGGTAGGTCTTACATCGAGAGAGAGGATTAGCTATTTATCTATACGCCTTTGTAGGGAGATGATCTGTTGAGGACCTCTGCAAGAGTTGCTGTAATCACATGGAGTGTCTGGTTCCAAGAGGCAAGGGGACAGAGTCAGTGAGAGTCTCTGAGGGGATAGGGTAACAGGTGGGCTGAATGCCATTCACAAGGGTCAGACAGTACAATGCTAGCATCTCCCTTTGATGCTGATACCATCTTCTGTGTGTCTGCTCAGCCCTGCTCCCTATTTCACTGCTCAGCGACTTTACATCCAGTTGCCTCCAATTGTGTCTGCCGAGCTGCCCCCGGATCCAATAACGCAGCACCACTGTAAGACAATTACCCGCTTTAATAACGGGCGTCATTACACACCCAGTGGATAGAATATGAAATACGAATTCTGAATGCAAGTGCGTGTGCCTTTGTGTTTGTGTGCGAGGCGCATCAAATCCCATCTGCACCCTTGCCGATCATTAGAGGAAGTCTTTATGAGTTTGGTTTCATTAGAGCCTTTAAAGTTCTCCTTAATGACAATGTTTAGGTGAGAATAATTTTCATTATGTGAGTGATGACTAGTTTGTCACAGCCTGAATCCCCTGTGCTTTATTATGTGCACAGAAAACACATTAGCCGACTATCTTAACTGTGGCTCTACATAAAATCCAGGTGTCGGACGAGAGTCGCTCTAACAAAAGCATTACCACAAGCAACAAAACAAACCATTTATTACCAAGTTGGAATTTTATAGCTGGTAGAACAGTCATGCATTTTCACCGGCTTAGTGGACCAGTGCCCACCATCCATAGCGTGCATGAGACCATAACATATAGAGAAGCTGAGAGAGCGGACGAGTGGAGAAGGAGCTGATAAGTCATTTATGAGACATAAATTATTAATAAGCATCATGATGGCAGAACAGAGACTGAAAACACACATGGCCATCTGGACTATGAGGCTGGTTTGTCAAAACAAAATGGATAAATGAAATTTTGATTACGTTTATTAGGTCTAGATCTAGTTTACACAGCCATTCACTGCCATTTGCCTCTGAGTGTTTGGGGTCAAGACAGTGATTATTATTATCCAGAAAGAATGCCGCAGACATAGACATCCTTGGATACTCAGTTCAGAGTGTGGTCATTACAATATTATGATAATGTGCTCCACTTTTATTGTATAGTAAAGCTTTAATGGAATTAGAGTCTGAGTTTATGAGAACAGTGGAAGACAGAGTACCATCTTTACTAATCTTGTCTTGTGGTGCCATGGCACCAGTGCTGGCCAGTGAGTTTGTCCATATTATGTCTAAGTGACTCCAGGAGTTGTTCAGATCCTTAAATTATGTATAATGTATCCATACCTTGCTGTGAAAATACCAAGTTTCAAGTAGAAAACATGCTCTTAAAATGGTACGTGTATGTGTATCAGGAAATGCGACCACATCAAAAATGGACTGTGTGACTCTGATATCATTAGATCGTTATTACTCGTCAATTAATGTGTAAGCAGCATTTTAGAATCGTTTATATACGAGGCAGCGAATTAAGACTGTTTTTCTATGTGGGTTATTCTGCTGATGAAAACAGCAGGAAAAGATCTCAGACCCAAACTCCATGATATGTCTTACGAATAGTAAATAGCGACTTTGCTGTTTGTGTATTCCTGCACATCCTTACTTTTAAGAGGCTGGGACCATGAAGTTTTTTGGCTTTGTTGCATGAAAAATCTATTATTAAAATTGTTTATATTAATTTACCAGCTAATCATTTCAGCTGTCATTGTGTACACAGTGCTATCAGATAGTTAAATCAACCATTCAAGAGTATATCATATGTGAAAGCTCTCTGGCAGGGTAATTAGCAGCTGTGGCTATCACATACATGCAGTGCAGAGCAGAGCACAAGCATGAAGTAGCATGAAAATACTCAAATTAACTGAAGTAAAGAACAGTCCATACTTGTAAATGTACTTTGCTCCATTCCATATATGACTGTGTAGGAACAGCTAAATGTATTTTCCATAAGTGATGCATAAACAGCTGACAAAGGAATCTAACACTGACAGATGCAAAGTTGACCAAACCAAACTAAATTATGTCAGTTTAATTGTATGAATCAATATTGTGGCAGTTCTTCTTCTTTATGGTGTTTAACATTAACTTTAAAATCACTAAACACATTTGGAACATGATGGGTGGAGTATAAAACCCCAGTGCCTCAGTAAGTGCTGGCATGTACTGTTTTTTTCGTTTTTTGCAAACCACAGATATGTTGAACCTTGATGCCTGAGACGTGACAACTTGCTCTCTCTCCCCAAACACAGTTGAAAACATTGTGACGTTTTGTTAGAAATACTCAGTGGTATGGCACTCATATATCTTGAAACGCTGTCTTGAACGGTGATCTGTCTCTTTGCAGCCGTCTGGCCTCAGCTCATTTACATGCAGTCTGAACCTAATATGAGATGTATTGAAGAAATGTTCATATTTGAACAAATTCATAGTATACAGAAAAGTGCAACACTACCATTTTATTTTACCAAATGGGCTGGGGGTGTGATGAAAGGATGCTTGAGCTCTTCTGGATGAGTCAAATACCGCTGCTCTGATCTATATGACTATTTCAGCAGAATAATGTGGTGCCTGAGGTACATTAACACATGCATGTCTCTGCAGCCCGCAGGTCTGTTGGGAGATGCCCTTACCTCGACGACGCAGCACCAGCTAGGGGCTCATATCACTTCTTGTTGCTTGAGCAGGTGTTTTACTGCTGTTGGAGAACTGGCACACACCCAGAGATCTAGAGCAAAGAAGAAAGAGAAGAAAGCGAGGGATTCTGTCATGCACTGGGTCAGAGGAATGCCTAACTATAATCATCTGTGATGGTATAATCATAGCTCAGTCAAACTCCACTCCAGGCTCATATACCCCCTCTCTTACCACTGTGCAGTGCTCTCTCTCTCTCTCTCTCTCTCTCTCTCTGATATGAGTGAAACTGGCAATCTGACTTTAGAGAACCAAGTCTCAACTTCGTCTGAAGAGTCTTTATCATTCCAAGAGTTTCTTTTTCAGGCTAATCTACGAGCGCTTTCCCTTTTTTAATCTGCGTCTGTGTATGAAGACTGTCCCACTGGGGCTGCCATACACTAGAAGATTAATGAACCCAATTTGCAAAAGTGACCTTTTGGCTGCTAAAGCACTGCCGCGGCTAAGCCTCTTAATGCCTGCTTTGAAAAAAATGTTGTTATAGAGAACAACTCTTCAGATAAGAGCAGGGAAAATAAGCATATCAGAAGTTGGAGGAAGAGTCTGGATTAAAGTCAAGATGATGTGGCCACCACACTTGCCCCTCAGAGGACGAGTTTCAGCAACAAAATGTGGAGTGATCAGAGCATTAAACAAGCAAATCAGAAGTCAGGATGACACAGACACACCCTGTAAGCACTTCTGACTAAGACGCTTAAACCAAGAAACAACAAGCGAGCATCACGGGTTCACATGTCATTACAAATGGAAAGGACAAAAAGAAGCGTGTTGCAAACATTCACGAAAATGATGAAGGTTTCGCTAAACTGTCTCCTCCTTAAAAATCCACAGTTCCCTCAGGCCTTGGGCATGTAAATCTTGTTGAGCTGAACTGACAAATGACTAATAGCATGAATTTGAAGAGATATTTAAAGACACTCGCTTCAACATTACTTGATGAATAGTTAAGCTCCATCATTAGCCCATTAGGAATGTGTGTTCATCACCCGTCTTTGGATTTTTCTGACATTCCTTGCGGACAGACAAAATTGCAAGAATCCTCTCTGAGACACCGAGAGACTGCAGAGAAGACACGGCTGGTTCAAATCTTTATTTTGATCAACTATGACTTACAGACTTACAGATGTAACACAAAAAGCAAGTGAATGGTGTCAACACCGTTAAATGAGTCATCCTGTGCACTGAGCTGTCAATTATTCATACATAGATGACAAAACAGTGATGAAGAGCATTTTGCTTTAGCAGGGTAAGGATGAAAGACATACTCATCTGTAACTTTCTATCCCATTCTTTCTAAATCATTGTCCATTAAGATATAAGTTGCAATATGATGCAGTACGGTACAACATAGGGTCGTACCAACTGAACTGGCATATGATGATGTCCACTGTGAAATACTGTGATGGATGATGATGATCATTGTCGGGGGGAATTTTTTTTCCCCCACTGTTGCTCTGACTAACTGATGTCACCCAGCGTCTTCCACCACCAGCGACATAGATCCCCTGCCTGGTTTTATAATGTCTTCATCTCTGCACCGCGTCAGTAAATGAGCTATGTGCAGCCTCAGAAGCTTGAGACAAAGTTAGCCGGCTAGCTACACCCACAAAGCTAAGTGAAGAAAACGCAAATAACGGCATGAATGAAAGAACCACTGCCACCAATGTAACCGAGCATCTTGGGTTCCTAATACAATATAATACAATACAGTATGTTGATAGGATAAGATATGATGAGATACAATATGATACAATATAACATATAATAGGGTATGATAAGATATGATAATATACAATATAATATGATATACTATTAAAATATAAATTAGAAAACAATCAGATATATGATACAAGACAATCTGATATGATACAATATATGATACAGTACAACACGATACGATGCGATCTGCCAAAACATGATTTATCATATGATACATTTCAATACGATGTGATACGAAACAATATGAATCAATACATTACATGTTATTATTCTGTAGTAAATTTGCCACAGCATGGAAATACTGTGAATATACAGCTGCCAAAATCCTTTGACAAAGAATGAATTGTGGAGCCGCAAAGCATTCACTGTGAGTATCCGAATGGGATTTGGCATTAGTTACTATTTGTTCCAAAGCTTCACGCGGACAGTGTGGACAGTCCTAGTAGTAGTGATAGGCCAATGTGGCAATATAAATGTCTTCTAATTACTTCTTGATGAAGATTTACACATCATTTCTTGCGTGCCATTTCAGCAGCAGTCATGAAAATGTGGTGAAACATGTGAAGCAGGCATAGTTTGATATTTGCATACCACGCCCTTAGCTGAGTTAAGCCATTAGAATTAAAGATTTTTGGCACACGGCCCAGACAAATTGTAGTTGACAAAATAAACAAATGGACCGGAGAGCAGACGAACTCAGCCACTATTAGTGAGACGCAGCAAATGAGAATTCCAGGAGCATTTTTTATGTGGCACTTTCTGCTCATCAATTTGAAAAGTCTTTAGTCTACATGTCCTGAAACAGAAAAATGTTCCGGATTTAAATTCATTTGGAAACGCTGTTCAGAATCTTAAATGCATTCACTCCATTCCCTTTTTGAAGAAGCATTTAACTTAAGAATATGGATATTACATCTCTCAGACACGAACTTTTGAGCATTTGGCACAAAAAAAAAAGTGACGGCAGAGGCACTTTAAAGGAGCATTTTAGCACGAGCATCTGGCATTTTAGGGTTGGTTTAAAGGTTTGAAACGAGCAGTCTCAAGCTGTTCTCTCTACCCCACAGTCCCGCGAGCCATCACTCTCGCTGCGAGGACATATCACCCGGGCTTTTAGAGGTATTGTAAGTGCACTAAAATATGATTTAGCCGAGGAGCTCAGCCCTAATTCTAAGTCATTTCTCATATTCCCTGCCATATTTATTCTGTTAAGATGAATTAAATGTATTAAAAGGGAGTAAACTGAGCAGCGGGAGCCTTGCCATGAACCAAATTATGAGACAGAGAGGTTATTTAGTGGTCTCTTTGTCTGATGGTAAATAGTAGAGTTTTAAAGAGGCAGTGAATGGATTTGCCATTGAGTCTGACATTGGCAGAGTGATTGATTATAGCGTCACTCATTTGACACAAATGTATGTTTTAAAGCAAATGGGCGAAACATCAGGTCTGTCAGGAATATAGATGAGGGAGCTTTTGCAGAGGCTGTCCGATAGCAGACACAACACACTGACGGGGAGTTTCTTTTTATTCCTCTCACTGAGGTCCAGTTGTTTTGACTTCCTGGCGTTTCTATCACAACCTGTATATGTCTGCAGTGTGCGCTGTACGTGCATGCATGCGTGTGTGTGTGTGTATGTGAGTAACCCAGTCTTGTCATTGAGGAAAGGCATTCTGGCAGGACAGTGTTCTGTCATAAGTGAACCTCGGTCCACAGACTGCAGCCTGTCAGCAAAATATATCATTCTGTGCTCCTCCCTGTTTCCCTACTGCTCTCATTGTCCTTCAGATATGTAAATGTGATGTTTGGTAAAATCTTAAAAAAAAAACAACAACAACAATACCCCTTAATTGAGGAAGTGGTTTGCTGCACAGTCGTGATTATTCTCCAAGAACGAGCATCAGTTGCCTGGAAACATGGCATAATTGTCACTTTTTTTCTCCAACAAATAACCTGACTTTCGATTATTCTTGAATAACCTGATCTGTGTAGGAAACAATTCAAATTGTGCCACTTTGCTGTTGCTCCAGAACCATCATTTCTGATTCCAAGAAAGCAATGTAGTCTACATTTCAAGTGAGCTGTGAGCTCCCAGCCAGGAAACTTGAGTTTGGATCCTGATTGATTCTGTTATTACTCTGTCAATGTTTTTAATCGCCAGAAGTAAAACGTTAGCTAACGTTAGGCTGTAAACAAAGTGCACTGCAATTACATGACTTCAACATCACCACCACTAGGGATCTTACCATGCCATACCATACACACCTGACTTTAAATTAATCAGTCTACAAGTTGTAAAGTTAGAGCTAGAATTGTAGAAAGGTCTGCTCATGAAGGTGGACCTCTGAGTAGATGAGTCTTCGTGCTTCCCGACAACCTCATTGGTCTCATTTAGCCTTTTGTGAGACATGGAAATACGTTCTCATCCAAACATGGGGTATTTACTGACGTGTAATATGTCACAGAACAACACGTGAAACACGTCAACAATGCTAACTTATTTCTGTGTTTGAGCACATACTCCTGCGGCACTCTGTGAAGTGAATATACAGAAGAGTCGGTAGCCGTTCAAAAAGTGGGCAGCCACTGTTGGGCTTTCATGTTCATCGCTGGAACACGTCAGACAGCACATGTTGAGTATTAGCGCTTTTCAGCCTGCCCACTGCAGTGTGTTCGGTTGTATAGAGGAAGTAGAATAATGTTTTTTTTAACTGGACAAGAGCAGTCTGTTGAGAGCGTGGTCTTTGGGTGAAGACATTAGTTACCCCCTCCTCATTCACACAGCGTGCTCGCGGGAGCCGAAGCCGTCACCTGGCAACCGGCAGAAAGTTTAGGGAAATTCCTGTGTGTGGTCACGCTCACACGAATTAGAGGATGATTCAAGTTGTTTAAGTGGTGAAACTGACTGACACTTTGGAGCCTTCGTGTCAGAGAAAGCTGGATACAAGAACGGACACAGTGCATTTGGACAGGTGTCTGTTTTCTGCTTCTGTCACCCCTCTGCTCTGTTCATAAGGCAATATTCTGCGATGGGAGGTAAACACAGTCTGTGCTCTGCGTATTATTTAAGTATTTAGCATCTGTCTCTCGATAAGAAAAGCTCAAAACTAATTAATGCCATCTGAGAATAGCGTGCAAAAATGCTCCTGTGTCCTCACAGTGTGGGACTTGTTCGCAGTGGGGAGGGGGACAGACAGAAAGAAAATTAATTTGAGACAGGAGCCGGCAGTGAAAAAGGGAGGAGGGGCAGAGACAGACAGGGAGAAAAAGAAGTAGAGAAAGAGTCCAGGGAAGCAGTTCAGTCTGGCCCAGGCAGGGTCCCTGGGTTCCCCCTGCAGTCCTCTGTTTACACACAGAGAAATTTCGGACAATTTCACAGCTCCCCTTTCAGTGGCCATTGAAAAGGGACAGATTCCTTCCTGGTTACTCACCCTCTATCCAGTGAGAGTGGTTGCTATCATGGGAAAATCCAAACCTTTGGCATCCTCAGTGGGTTACCTCTCTTGGTCGTGCCATAGCCTCAGTGCAAACAGCAGCCCCGCGTAATGCCTGTGAAATCTGTGTGTGCGTGAGGCTCAGGGCGCATTGCTGGGATTAAATCAAACAGGACCCCTCATTCAGGGGGTCCACTCTGCAGTGCCGGGTCTGTTTGCATTCATGTGGTTCTTTCAGTAAGGTCCAGTAGGAGCGTCTCTCTCTGTTTGCTCTGAGCTGGAGAATGTATACGGCATTGTTTCTCATATGTGGGCTGACCCTGCCTGATGCCATGGCCACAAAAACCTCTTCTCCTTAATCAGACAAGAGTGCCCAAGGGGCAAGGTGGCACGCCGCCATCCAGGCCCGGTGGAAGGAGCCGAGCACTGAGAGGACGATAGTGAAAAGAGGAGACAGTTTTGAATAGATGTGGCAGAAAGGAAGATCCATGATAGGATGGAGGGGAAAACAACATCAAGACACGGCCTGCGCCATATTTCAAGTAGATGGAAGAGGCCCAGTCTCTCTTTATGGTGCCCTTAAATATGCTTAAACTAGCTCTGGTCTCTCTCTGCCCTCAGTCTCTCCGACAGGAGCTATGGGCCTCTTTATACCTCGCCCCAGGTGTCTCATTACACCGGCACCTTAACACACACCCAGAGAACAGACTCATATAGAGTAATGACACTTTCAGCTGGTGTAAGCTGAACTATTAGAATAACATTAGGCCTGAGCACAAAGGCAACCACAGAAAATCTGTGGCTCTCTGTACTTGTTACAAAGTTATGGAGGTACTTAAGCGTGTGTGTGTGTGTGTGTGTGTATCTGTGTGTGCATGAACTACAATTTCAGCTATAAATAAAAACTGGAGAAGTTTTGGTGAATCCAACCAGTACACAATGAAAGCACATGCAGACTGTGTTGTGTGATACTGACAATCGAATTGGGTTCACCTGATGTGCTTGGCAGTCTTTCTGTATGGAGCGATTAATCAGTGAGGTGATTTGTCGTCAACCACGAAAATGAAGATGCACTGTGCTGCTTAATGTCGCTGCTGTTCGCTAGTTAGCTCAGTTAGACGTGCAGATAGTGCAACTAGGGGTTAGCTGGTTAGCATGTTAACTTAAGTGGATATCTCTGCAGCACAATACAAAGACATGATAATGGCTATACCTTCAGTACTTCACAGTCGATTGAATTTTTGTATGATTCCAACTACTCTGCATTACATCTTTTTTTGAGAACCAATCATCGTTTTGAGTATTCCTAAGAAAAATGGCAAAATTCTCAGATTTCAGCTCCTTAAATGTGAATAATCTATGGTCTCTTTTGTCCTGTGACAGTAAACTGAATGTCTGTTGGTTGTAAATAAAACAAGACGATTAAGGATGACACATAATGTTCGTAATATTCTTTAGAACAAAAACAACCAAGCGATGAATCGAGAAAATAATCGACAAATTAACCGACAACGAAAGCTACTGTTGGTTGCAGCTTTAGTCCTGTATTCTGTTAGTGCTGAATATGGTGAAAGTTGGTCGGTTATGTATGGCATGACTAGTGAAAGACAATCTAAGGAGTAGTTCTCAGTTGAGTATATTGATCGCTCTCAGCATCAAACAGAGAAGGCAGCTGGGAGACAGCGGGAGAGATCAGCATTGTCGAAGCCCGCTATAGTGTACTTCCTCTCATATTCTGCTTTGTTCATGTACTTCCCTCCAGCACCCCGCCCCGTCCCCCAGCACCACCTCCTCCTTCTCTCTCAGCAATGACCACTCAGAGGGCTGGAGAGATGGGCAGAGGAGGGGAGGAGTGGAGGAGAGAGCGAAAAGAGAGAAAAGGGAGAGCACTTAGTCTGTAGGGCATTAATAAGCATAGCTCTTGGCGAGCAGGCGCTTCCTACGTTCCCACACACACACACATACGCACATATTCAGTCACTCACACACTCAGTGATGGTTGGCCACGCGCCAACACCTCCCTGGGGTTGAAAAGAGGGGATGTGTAGTGCAGACTACAGCGGGAGTGGCTGTCTGAGGGAATGGCACAGAGTGTGTGCAACGCTGTGCCACTGTGGGACAGTCCATTATCCATACCCCTCGGTCTGCATTTCAATGGTTCCTGCCAGAAAAAAGGGAGCCAAAGCGTCAAGCAACAGGCAAAGGCTTCCTCTCCTGAGAATCATATGTGCCTGCACACTCACATATCGAGGATGGAGGGATGATTCATATTCAGGATGAGTGAGAGCAGAGATGTTGTTCCTGTTTTAATGACCTCCCCTGTCATTCGTCTTATCTCCAGCCTCATGTAGATGTGGCATGCAGAGCTGGCGGGGACTTGACTGGGCCAGGATGGCCTGTTTGACCCGTCCAAACAATAAGTTGCTGGCATGGCCACATGCTGAACACTGCCTGTAATAAATCTGGCAAATAACAGAGCAAGACCCTGTCTCGGGCCCTTGCTCAGAGATGCCCATCCCTGCATGTTTGGCCACCTGGCCGCATCAACCTCACCCAGCAAGCATGTTGTCATCTTTAGTGAGTGACATGACCTGAAAATAGGCCAACAGCCAAGGCAAGTTACGTGAAGACCAGAAAATAAACACACTCTGCCACCGCAGACAACAGGCAGGAAGAGAATGAGGCATACTGAAGCAGAGTGGTCAGCAGAGAAAGTGGTCACGAAACAAGAGAGCGAGCGAGGCAGAGATTTATTTTGAGTGACTGAAAAGGTAAACACTGAGCTGCTACGTCAGCCATTTGCTGTTCTTTTATCCTTTAATCACGCAAGACGGACTACTCTCTGTAAACACCATTTGCGTTCAAATAAATTGTTATAAAGAGAGTGCACACACAACCAAAATCAGTGTTGGGAAACTGCGTCGAGAGCTGCCAATTAGCACACACTGGAATTCATACAGTGAAGCAACCCAAGGGAGAAATCTAATATGGTTAAGTAGAGTTTATGCCAACAGTGCCCACTTATCCACAGGTCATACATAAATAAATAAGAAAAATAGGACACCCCACCAATTATGGGAAAGTGCAGGGAAGCTATAAACTACAGCAGAGAAGCAATGGCAAACACTTAACTCATTATTTAATGTTTGTAGTTTCAGTTTTTAACCAGTCAAAAGATGGCAAAAAAAGTAACTGAACAACTTGAATACTACTACCTACTCGATTTAAACATAAATATCACTGTAGTCTACCAGACTACCAGTAAGCTACTGCAAAGTGTAGTTGAAGCTACATTACACTCTACAGAAATTTGTATTTTGTGCAGTCTGGCCCACCAAATTCACTGATAGGTGGTGATTTGTGTGATGTACTGTGCTGTAAAGTGTAACACACCCTCATACTGACCTCATCCTGAAACAAAGTTACAGGAACAAGTGATAGGGGTCGGAGTAGCACAGTACCATTAAAATGATTTTTAAGCTGTTATTTTGATGTAAAATATTTGCATAATGTTGCTTTAAACTAATGTTTTTACTACATTCACTCCGCCCTAACACTCTTATCTGCTTTTCAGTTAAATATTTGCTTTAAGAGCACCTTTTAAATGTCACCAATCAGCCGAGTTCACACGGAGGCTTTAATTCCTCTAATAATCTGAATAAGAGCTCAATCATAACGAAAAAACAAGCCTGATTAATACATCCCTGAACGAAATGCTCTGCTTCAAAAGAGATTTTATCCTGTTTCATCTCATCCTGTCACAGAATGAACTTCATGTCATGCCGTGTCAACATTGTTTGTGATTACTCTCTCCGTCTGCAAAATGTGCACTCCTCCTTCACATGCTCACTCACTTGACACTCCCTGGGGAGGAACGCACCACTTTCTCTTCCATTGTTTGTCGTTAACTGGCGCTTTCTACCAGCTGTGCGTCTTCCTCAAGGGAGCCATCTTTGAATAGGTGATGTTTACTGATTTTGGGGAAGTCAGGAGAAGAAAAGCTTGTATTCTGTTCAATAACTCCCAGAGTAGTACATTCTGATACAGCCGATGCCTCAGAACAAAAACACAGCAGTGAAAAGAGGAAACGAGCAACATGAGCCATAAGCACGATGCGGGTCATCGTTTGCTGCATTCTCTGAGTGGTACATTTAAGAATCACTGGCTTCTTTGTGTCTAGCGGATAAAAGTGATAACTAATCTAATTTCAATCAGTGCTAATGTAAATGCTGCCATGATAAATGTCAATCTGATTGATCTGATTAGGACAGAAGCATTGTACTTGACTGAGTCTCCAGCAGAGTCAGTCCACAGTGCATTCAGCTTATTGAAAAGAGAGATAGAATCAGGAGGGGAGCTCCTTAGGAGAGATAAAAAGACTTTGTTGGCACCACCTCCAGAGAGTCATTTTCGTGTGAAGTGGCTGGAGAAGTCTTTAATTTATTATTGATCTCCAGGTTCCATCAGACCTGTCTGTTTGTACATTAAAGAGGCTGTTACTGTCCTTCACAGCACCCGCTGTCATTTGAAATACATTTAGGTTAGTTTATGGTTCTGTAGGATAGATTTTCAGCCACTGGCGGGAGAGGCAATGCTTAGCCAAATTAAATCTTTGTATAGGTCATTTCAAAGGAACAATAAGGGCTTTGTCATTTCACTGCTGTTCTTGTTTCCATTAAAGATTCAACAGGCTCTATTTGTTTGCCTGTGTAATAGAGGTTTTTAATTGACCATGCAACACAAGAGTGAGTTAGCCACATTCCTGCCTCACCATGTTTTGTATGTGAATTGTACCACAAGTCATGTCCTATTCTCATTTGTAGCCCCAAGCACTCAATCTTCAATATCTCCTGTCATCAGGGAAACATGGAATATTCACGAGCTGCTGGGGGAAATGTGCACGCGTAAACTTACGATATGCAACCATGTGCCTCAAGGCTACAGCTGTGTGTTTTGAGTCCTGACCTCCTCCCCCTCAGATGGGCAGGTTCATGTACCAATACTTGCCAATCATCTTGATGAGCTGTCTACCTTGAAATGATGTCTTGCCCGGGGCTGACTGACAGAATACAAGCAGCCGAGCCTCAACAGGTGAAGCAGATGTTGAACACGCCTAATCTGCGATAAAGAAATTGATGCTGATGGTCACCTGTGCTTTAAAAACTGCTTCACTGTTGTATTATATCTCACAGCTTTCTGCTTTCTTTCTCCCTTTGTTGGTTTTCATCTAATGTAACTTTTTTGACTTGCCACAATATCCAGAATCTAATCTATCTTGGGCCACAGCAGGCAGATAGCAACTGCTATCCCCCGATACCTCTGTTACACCTATAGACTGTATGAAACATGGACACTGTTGCAGTGACTTCAGCCATAATTCTCTGAAGAACCATTGTGAAGCTCAGTGTGATCCAGCCATCGCCATCTTAGCAGTACCTGACTCTTGACTCTTGTCCAACTCCCAGCTAATTAAAAATGAGCGAAGAGGTGGACCTCTGTGACGCTGAGGAAGACTGATTTCAAAAACTGACAGACCAGAGCTGTTTTTTGCACCAGGCTGCAAACATTTTCATTGAAACTGCAAAGTTGGGCATTTTTATGTGAGGTCTTAACAGGTTTGACTTGCTTTCGAGCCAGCCTCAAGTGGCCATTCATGGAACTGCAGTTTTTTGCACTTCATTTTTCAGTCCAGGTGTCAGAATAAAATGCCAGCAGCATTTTTACAAGCATTTTAAGGACTTTACAGGCAAGAAAGGCAAAGCCAGTTACCTCACTTTAAGACTGCGACACCAAAACTACTGAATAATTTTGAGGAGACCTCAGGACATCTGTGTTTTATGGCGACAAAAAAAGGGATATTTTGATGAGAATTGAGGACGTCTTCAGCCATGTTTCTGGAAATCGATAATGTTTTCCTAAACCTAACCAAGAGGGTCTTTTGTGCCTAAACACACCATGTTGTCACAACATCACAGAGAAAAATTGAACCTGAAGGAACAGAAAGTTGCAACATGCAACACTGTTTGCAGAAGCAGACATTGCCAACATTTATTCTGTGTTGCATTTTTCGGACCTGGAGGTTGCTGCATTGTTGCAATGGACCTGAGCAGGCATGGAGACACTACAGATGAACCAGTATCGCCACACTAGAAGGTGACATTGGAAGACTCTTCAAAACTGTACGTCACTGTTTAGCTTTACATTCAATATCAAAGTTTTTTTTTTAATACATATTCAAGTCAAAATCGGGATGAATAAATTACGGACAAAACTATGGGTAGGATACAACAAATAGGCAGGATTAAGAAAAGATTGTAGTTACAGATCATAAAAAGGTGACGGACTCTGGTCCCCTGAACACCCACTGCTGACAATCACCATACTCATATACCATCAGGCACTCTACTCTCTGAATGGCGGCGCTGGATTGTGAGGAGTAGAATTCATATGTACATAATTCCTAGGATAGGAGAGGATTCTGCTGAAGTGAAAAGCCAATTTCATGCAAATTAAGTATATTAAGGTATACTCTGTTTAGATACACTGTCAGCCACACACTTAAAATGTATTACTTATTGCAGTGTGTAAAGACCTGCTGCTGCATAAAGCTGTGTCAGCAGAGCTTCATCTACTACAGCAGACTACACATCTAGACTGACGGTGAGCAGAGTTATTATCGGGGAGTCTCACTCTCAGTTAAACATTATGCGCAAGGTGTGTTTTTTAAATACACCAGGCAGTATGACGTGTGATTTATATGAAATAAACAGTGGGGGAAAGTAACTAGGTACATTTACTCAATATCTGTACTGAAGCAGAATTTTGAAATACTCGTACTTCATGTGATTGTTCCCATTTTTGGCTTCTTATGCTTCAATCAGTTTCAGAGGTAAATTATAATTTTCTTGCAGGTTAGGGTTAGGCAAGTTGAAAATAATAAGATAAATAATAAAAAGTTTGGTTTCGCAAATCTATCCAGAGTAAAACCTCTTCCCAAGCAACTCAATAAAGGATCTCTGAAACATCTCAGATACTGTTGGAGCTACCTTACCAGTCAGTTATTGTCTGAATTTGATGGTTGAAATTGAAAGGTAGTTTCTGACTATTTTTGGCTTACAATTGAAATTGTGACACCCCTGATAATTATAATCCAAGATTATAACATACCTTAATCTGAAACTGGCCACTCTGTGCACCTCTATTTTTGGTACTTTAAGTATATCTTGATGCCAAAACATTTGTAGTTTTGCAAAATTTTAAATGCATGACTTTTGCTTGTAACAGAGTGTTGCTACAAAACTGAACTGCTGCTTCTTTTACTTAATAAAAAGTGTTTCCTCGCTGGAAAGACAGCTGTGTATGCTGTAGAAAGAAGCAAAGACTTTTGAAATTGGTGCTACATGACCAGAGAAAACAGAGAAAGGGGCTTTGGTATTTCCTTTTGCTCTAAAGGTAGAAAAACGTCTCTCTCGATCCGACTGTTCTCTTTGGATGCCAGGATATTAAATGCAGCACAACAATCTGTACTTGATACAGCCCAAAAATCCTTCAGATTATGGGTTTTGCATCAGTTGGCAAAAGAGTGGGGAGCTCCAGGTGGTTGCAAAATTGAGAGAAGTTTACCATTGTTCAGCTGCATGTAGCACCACAATTGGAGCGATACAGAGCTGGTTGAAAAGTTCCTGTTTTGGTAGAAGATCCGAGTGCAACTCCCACCTCAGGAAATGAACCAGATTCTTAGAACTTGATTGCAATGCGTTTCAGCACTCGTGTGCAAATATATTCACTCGCGCACATTTTCACATGTTGGAATTTTAATTAGCTGAATTCTGCTCACTTGTCCAAACATGCAGCCCTTCGTTAACACGCCACACTGTTTCAAAATATCTGACATGCATTAAACATGGCTCCTAATGAATGTGACCAAAAGGGTGCCAGCTTGCTTTGATCTAAATGAAGAATTTCTGAGCGTAATTATTCATAATCTGTGTTTTGTGCGTATGGGTATGTTATGTGTCTCGGTGTGTTGGACCGTGCTGCGCTGCATGCTGCTCTGAGCTCCGGTGTGTAGAGAGACAGAGGCCCTCTGTCAGTTGATGTCCCCTCCTCCCCTCGCGTTCACATGGAGGGGTGTTCAGAGGCCAAGCCATCTGCCTGCTCCTCGTCCACTGTGGAATTCATCATTTGGGCACCTTAAATGACCCGACGGGCCAGGTAGCCACCAGCGAGGCATGTAGTCAGCCAGCGAGATAGCAAGCAACACAAGCATGGCAGTCAGCGGAGAACACACCCAGCCAAGTATTTGAATAGCAGCTGAATACATTTGGAATAGATGAGGTTCAGGAAGATAATCATGGTTTTTTGCTGTGAAAAGGGAGCAGAAGGGCAAGCAGAGGGTCTGGCTGAGAGGGTAATGGGGCTAATAGGAGTGGTAAATGAAAAGCCAGATGATGATAACTCTGCAGCTGATTCTATCTTCGCTCATATATAACCTTCCTGAATGTGAGTGTGTGTAAAGAGAGAGGGAGAGAGGAGAGAAGCCGGCCGCTGAAGAGGAGGGAGTGGCACGAAGGCCAGAGACCTCCCTCTGGATTTGATGAATCCTTCACAGTTCTGAGAGCTTTATGAAACATTTATGATGGACGTCATTTCTTTCTGTTTTCTCTATCATTGTGTCCGTCGCTCTTGCTGCCCCGCCCGCTGTGTCTTTCTATCAGATAGAAGCATGGGTTTCAGTCATATCAAACGGCTCACCTGTGTATATCTTTGGGGTTTTTCGATCTCTGCAGCCAGTCAGATGCTCGCTTTTTCAGACTCCCGCAGATTGAATTCTGCCCATGGATGTTAATAATTCATCCATGTATTAACCCCAATACTTATGAAGTGAAAAGACCGTATGTACAGTCACACACTCTCTCTCGCACACACACACACACACACACACACACACACACATGTTCATGGGAGGATCTGACTGGTCTTTTTGAGCAACTTTTTTATGATTTATTTACTACTCACTGGACCTGGTTTACGATTTGAGGTTTCACACACATATGCACACACACACATGCACACACACACACACACACACACACACACACACACACACACACACACACACACACCAAACACATGCACATACGTGTGCATTTAAGTGCACTGTCAACAAACAGGGGATCAGTCTCTCCCCCATCTGCTGAGTGTGCCAGTTTGCCGCAGGCATTAAGACACCTTCAGATGCTTCATACTCTCTCTCTCTCTCTCTCTCTCTCTCTCACACACACACACACACACACACACACACAGATGCACACACAACATTAGAAAGTCTCACCACAACAGCACATTCAGTTCAAAACTGGAGCAGACAGCCCAGTAACAAGAGGCATAAATTACTCCATCTCCCTATAGGAGACAAGACAATTGCGAAGAAAAATGTAAATGAGATCCCGTGGAGAGAACAGAGTTTTCCAGTAAAATGTAGCGATCATCTCCCCTGAATTTTACCTCCTGAACTGTGGTTGCCTTTCTAGAAAGCCCATATCTCTGATCCCGCCGGCTGTCTAAACTTATTTCAACAAGAAATTGTACATTCATTCTCCAAAATGCTGGCAGAAAACTAGGCAAGCTATTCTGCGCTGCCACACCTCAAAAGACAACCTCATTCAATCAATAGATTTTGGCTGCGTGCCGACTCAACTGCCTTCCCGGCAAAATTTATTCCACCGTTTGTGCTCATGCTGCATCAGATGGCCTCATAATCATTCGGAGGGATGCCAGCTCAGGCTGTGGTGGTAATTGTGGCTGTTTTCTTGGTTTGATCTCATTCCAGCTCATGTGCATTGACACTGTCTCTCGCCCAGATCCCTGTGTCTAAATGGGATTGGACAGTTCTGGTATCATGACCTCTGTTCAACTCAGTATGACAGCAGAAATGTGGCTCACTGTCAATGTGCTCCCATTAGTGTACCTACTGTATGGATTACTCCTTGGAATTGCAGGGCTTTCATTCCATGGTATTGAGCTCAACCCAACCCCCGTCCCGAAAGCTCCCTCTCTGTCTGATTAGCCCCAACCATTACCCTCGATTTCCAGATCAATATCTTTAACCAGGGCTATGTCTCTGTGTTGGTTGGCAGAGACACAAAACTACATTTGCTGAGAGGTCCAGTGAATTGTTCGTCTTATGTTTGTCTATGCTTTTGACTAATTGCAGCGTGTAAAGTAAAACAGCAAATTCGGACTCTCTCACATCAGTCCGTGTCCCAGATTTAGCGGGGGTTTGGGGGTTTGAGTGAACATTTTTATCAAGATAACTCAGTAAACCAGCTTCTCGGCCTGTTCGTGATTATGCTGATTACGATCAGCAGATGAGATGAAGACAGAAAATTATTATTTCAATCTAGGTCACACTCTTCAACTGGGAGTGTGAATTTAGCTGAAATTGATCTGATCAGTGATTGGTCTGTGGAGTAGATCTGTCTTCTTAGCTGTGTGCCAGCAATTTGTCTTCTGCCTTTATGTCCTTAATTTGTTTGATAATGTATAATTAACATTGTGAGTAATATTACCATCTGAACTGTGCATGCCGTAACGTACCTCGTTTGGAGTTTGCATTCAGTGTTGTTACATGACAGCGTTACCTACTACTAAAGGTAACTTGTTAGGGTACTTTTTATGGGACCAACAATGAAAACCTCTCTGAGAATTTTTGCACATTTTGCTGCTTATTTTTAAATGTTAGCAAAGTACAATTCTTCAAAACCACAGACAAGTTCAAACTGAATGTTTCTTTATGATGCAACATGAAGTAATTTATGTTAAATTAAGATCTTATTTCTGTCATGCTCTGCTCATCTGGCTAGCTTAGTTATGCCTGCGTTTCTCCTTCATCAGATCCATGCCGCAGAGTGACACAACACTTATCATCTGAAGGTGGCTGGTTATTGGCTGCCAACATGTAGAGCAGAGTCGAAGATAGACGAATGCATCGGGGATTTTTATTTCTTTGCATCTAAAGGAACAGGGATATATAGCGAAAAAACTTAAAACAGATTACTTTTTTGTAAACGTAACTACAGTTGTTAACAAATTAACTGAGTTGTAAAGCTAACGCATTGACAAAGTAACCCGAGTAATCTAACGCAATGATTTGTAACTGTATTAAAGTTTGAGTTGTAGGACGTTACGATCGTGTGTCCTTCTTTTAAGGGTTTTTAAACAAACTGCACGATAGAAAGTTTTCCTACTTATTAACCTCTTCTATAACATGTCCAGGGCTCAGCAGGTGGCATGCTGAGAGGGCTTATCAGCTGTTTAACAGGTCACAGGCGTCCAGCTGGCTAAGCCCCTTAGCTTGTGACCAGAAGCACCTCTGACGTGATGTGACTCCTGATACTGACAAAGATAACGCTTACACCTCCTACACCTGGCTGTCTAAGCTTACTACCGATCTCCTACCAGTGCATATCAGTGTGTGTGTGTGTGTGTGTGTGTGTGTGTGTGTGTGTGTGTGTTTGTGTCTGGACATAATGACAAGCAGGCAAGTTTGCTATAGTGTATCCATCTGTACCGTATCTGCATGGCTGCCTGCTTAGTATTCCCAGGTGTTGTGTGCTAAGCTTCATGTAGCTACAGAACAAAAAAAAGCAAACACGGGCGAGTTGGCAAAGAGCTGTAAATAATACATGCGCCGTTGAATTACATCTTGACACAGTTAAGAACATTTTACGACAAACTTTGGGAACAAACTACAAAAGTCTGCGTGTGTATCCATGTGTGGAGTACAGTGTGTGTGTAAGTGTATGCATGTGCAGGTGTGTCTGTGAAATGGTAGCTAGTTGCAGGTAATGGTGTGTGACAGCGGAGCAGCTGACAACATGGCAGGGACTGGGAGGGCTACAGCAGAGCAGAGGAAACAGTGAGAGACCTGCAGCCCGTCTCGCTGCAGAGCCTGCAAGCACACAGCCATTTAATTTACTTACTGCACTAATGCAATTATTGCCACAGTAATTTACAATGTCTAAGAGGGCACTCTATTGGTGTGTGTGTGTTTAATTAGTCATGCTGGACCTACTGCCTCCTGAGAGAGACGTTGTGTGTCTATGGATCTTTGTGCGAATGCGAGTGTGAGTTAGTGTTACGGCGTGTCTCTGTGTGAGTGCGTTTGCACGCAGGTTGACTGTTTGTGTGTTCTGCAGTCTCTTGAAATGTCTATGCCAGTGTGTGTGTGTGTGTGTGTTTGTGTGTGTGTACACAACACCATCTGCCTGTGGCTGTGGAGCTAAAATCCCTGATAGCCTCTCGTCCCCATTTCAGAAACAGCTGATCAGTCATCCAACTAGCTGGCTGGCAGCTACATCAAAGACAAAGTTGTCTCTAGAGAGCCATGTGTTACACACTCAGACACATCACCTACAATAACACATTCGTTGGTACTATATCATCAGAGTGGTTGGAGCATAAGTAGCTACAACAAAACTGCACTGAGGCGATGCTTTGAATGCCAGAGTGCTGCATGATGAGATGAGGGGAGGCAGGAAGGTGAAGGTCAAGTTTAGGACTGGAAATGATCACACTGTCTTGACATCAAACTATCAACACAATGATAATATGGCCATCATTGCCTCTATCATGATTTAGATTTGACTCATATCTGTGTGGACTATTGCAGTTGTAGTGACGCAACATTATAAATTATCCATCTGATTTTTATTAAAAGTTTACATGTGGTGTTGCAGTGACAGCAACTCAAAATAAAAAACTTATTTTGTAAAATCCCCACTGGGCCAATCCAGTTTTCTTTAAGGCTGTGCCAAAGTGACAGAGCCCGTCAAGATTTTTGGAACATCGCTGTGTGTGATATGACATTTGAGTTGTTTTGACTCTTTGACTGTACTGTAAAGTCCCCCTAAAAGATTAAGAAAACTTATTTTTATATTCCAATACACCAAACATGTTGTGAACACTTTTCAGGTGCTAATCCCATTCACTTCCATTGTACAGGCTGAGATACAACCTCAGTGGCAGATATCTGAAAACCAGTAAGGTGAGCCTTATTAGCCTTGTTTTTTAGATATCTGCCATCTGTAGCATGCATCATGTCAGCCAAACATAAGTCAGTTAATTAAACATAAATTGTTGTGCTGCAGTCAGCACTTACACACATGATTGGTAAGGGTAGCTGCGTGTCTATTGACAAGTATTGCATCCCAGAGCAAGGCTAACTCAATGCACAATATTTTTAACATTCTTCGCCAACAACAATAACTTACTGGAAGACTAAAGGTGATTTACACCGTGTATCATCATGCTTAGTCATAACTGTAACATTTTAAGATACATACATACCAAATTTATCCAACAGTGACATATCAACGCTGGACCTACTGCGAGTTTGGGTTAACCTGTGATCTATCCCAAAACACCCTTTTCGCTGACAGCTTTAGCCCTACCCCTCCGTTTTTGCGAGTTTACATCAGGGTTGTGGTGCCCTCATTCTTGTTGGGACAGAGGGGGAAGGTGAGGTGTTCGGGCTACATGGCCCTCCAGACAGAAGGTTTTTAGAGGCTCATCTCGAACCAACGGTTATCAGAATGCCCTGCTGTGTATATTATGGTCCTCTTTCTTTATAGCAAGCATTAAACAGTTCCTATGAGTTTGGGGGTGTCTCACTAACTAACGTTGCATTGTTATTGCAGATTTGTGCATTACACTCCCACGTTCTGACGTATTTCAATGTTGCATTCCCCTCCCCTGATGGCATATGATGCCTAAATTTAACTAAAGTCCAGCAGTGAAGATGCTTCACTTGGTACGCTCCTCTAATATCAGTGATGACTGGCAGGGTAGCAGCCTGTGCTGCTAAGGTTAGCCTGTAAAGCACTGCGAGTGGCCTGGTAATCTAGTGACATTCTTTTTTATTTGGAGACTTAGTTGATTGCATCAAGTTGTGGCTGAATTGCAAGTGTCCATTTGTGTTTGCATCTCTATCAGATAAATTGTAAATGACATTGTGATAAAACCAGGATCGCTACAATAATGCAAGAGAAACATCACAGTTGAAAACCACACTTTGGAAATTGCGCCTGTTTATGAACATCATTGTCGTCTTGACAGTTTCGATCACAAACCCTTGTAACTCCACTCAACACCATTTGCAACCCAAATGTGAGTGTTATATGAAAGCAGTAAACATGTATTTCAGACGAATGAGGTATATACATTTTAAATAACATATTCATAAAAGAAAAAATGTAATTGTATGTAAACCGGGAAGTTTTTTTACCCAGAAGTTAAACATTTTGATTAATTCATAGGAACATATTATGTTGTTCTTGCAGACTATTAGCCACCCAGGCTAACACCTTGCTTCTATCTTGCCTCCTGTGAACTCTCGGTCATCCCTACTCGGCCGCTGGTCATCTGTTAGACATCTAAATCTGGAAAGCTGGGCCAGTGTGTCACCAGTGGCTCTGATCCTTAACCAAGCATGGCTCAGCCCTGGCCCTGCTCTACTCAGAGACATATTATTAGACCCTAGCTTACCCCCAGCACCTACCCTACCCCTGCACTAGGGACTTACCTTGCACAGGCCACACTAATTAAATCTCCCCGACACCGCGGCTCTTAATAAAGCTTGACATGACAGCTTGGCCTGTGCATGTCAGAGTTGCTCTTTAACCCGGAAGCTGCCCTATGTGTTTGTATTCTTCGTGTGTGTGTGTGTGTGTGTGTGTGTGTGAGAGAGAGAGAGAGAGAGACACTCAGGCTTGGGGGTCTTGCCACTGGGGGAAGGGGCAGACACCTGTCTCCAGCTCAAAGAGAGGTCACTTCCCAGGGGTATGGGAACGACCGTGACTCAGCGGCTCTGCTGCAGAGTGCAGCTACATTAGCAATACAAATCATACCACAGGGAGACGAGCTTCCCATCTTTTTTTGTTGTTCGTAAAATATAAATATAGTGTTTCAAACTTGAGCTGTTGCTGAAGATGAATTTTATTCAATTCTCCTCTACAGTTTTTGAATGCATCACAGCCGCAGTTGAAGAGCAGCAATTCTATCTCCTCATGTGGAAATTGTATACACTTAGCAAATGGTTGCGAACTGCTCAGCCATCGAGATGGGGCCTGCCCGCAGTAGTTGGAGCTATCTGCCGTCCACTTTACATGATTTCCTTGTTTTCCACAAGGTTGAACTTGCTGGAAAGCTTTTGGATAGATGGAGAGAGATGGATTGATGGATGGATGGATGGATGGATGGATGGATGGAGGGGTGAACGGCTGGTAGGATGAGCAGAATAACAGTGTGACACAGACTCTCAGGCAGGCAGAGTGCAGTGACATCTGTTAAAAAGAGAAACCCTCTAAACAGCTTTGTGTGGATTAACAGTAAATGATTAAACCCTGTTAGCATATGGATAAACAAGTTAAGCTTATGCATCAGCTTGTGTGTGTGTGTGTGTGTGTGTGTGTGTGTTTATGCCAGTGTGTTGTCACTGCTGCCAAAACCCTGGCACCCTCTTCTTCACGGCTCCCGTCAGTTAATGGAACAAAAGCAGCAACGATATCTGCTTTCTCACTTAATAACATGAATAATCCATTTAAGGCACTTGCAGAAATGCCACCAGCCTCATCTAGTGAATTTCCTGAATTTGAACAAAACACCTACTCTGTTACCGTTGTGAGTGATGTGGGAGGTACCTTTTAATACTGCGTAAAAAAAAAGACGAGAGTTTTCAGAGCCATTTCTGAACAAAAGTAATAACAGTGATTATGTGTTGCCGAGCAGCATCATCTCAGCAGCAGTGCAGAGCAATCTCAGCCTACTGACCTGGATTAGAGGGAATATGATTGCATATTCACTGCTGAACAAACAAACAAGTTTGTGTGTCAAGGACAATAAGCAGCGAATCAAGAATGCAGTCTTGATTAGCAAATCAGCTTCATTACAGAATAATCTCCATGCTCTGTTTGATCTATTCTGCCTGTGTATTTATAAGTCTACAGGAATCTTGTAATAATTGATAATTAGTTGAATCATATCAGAGCGTGCGATAATGGTGCTGTGGAAAAAAACAGGTAAACTGGGGCATGTGCTAAAACAGCTGCTTTGACCTATATTCAGACGCATCCAGCATCTGATAGGGCAACTCTCACTAAACTGTAGAAGTGTGAAATATTTATTGTGGCGCCGGTATAGGCCTGTTCCTCCGTCTCTGTCGTCTGCTCAGCACAGTATGGCTTTGTTTTTGTCACTTTAGTTTCGAAATTCGCTGTGCTCCCGACAGCCAAGATAGATTGCTCTGAATGGGCGTCTGCTCCTGCAGTGCCCATTCTAATTCAGCAAGGCTGCCACACCCACAGCTGCTGCCTGGGGCCAGTGCGAAAGGGAGCAGGATGGAGTGGAGCAGCGGTGAACTATGGCTGCACGGGGCCAGACTGAGAATATAGGTCATCCAGTCCCGCGGATGAAAGATGCATAGCACTGGCTGCTGGGGAAGAAGCGGGCGGAGATGGAGTAAATATAGAGATGCTTCCAACTCCTCAGCATGGGCAGTTTTAGATGACCACAGGGAGGGATAGAAAAGGGCATGTATATGCAGACGGGAGGATGAGAGTGGGAGTGGCACGCAAGCCGGGGAAATTCAGGAAATTTAGTGTAGGGAGAGGCACGGGTGGGGTGTGTGCTGTGGCTGAAAGAGACTCACAGGGACAGGAGTGTGTCAGTGTTTCGCGGGAGCCAGTATCAAATGCTCTTTCTTACTGATGAAGGGGAAATACAAAAAGCAGGCTCCGCTCCTCGGGGCAGCTGCGGCCGGCACACAATATCGTCCTCTGTTCGCCTGTGGCTGGTGGCGATCGGGGGGCGAGTGTAAAGATCACTCTCACTGTGCACATATCCTTTTGTTTTCTTCTCAAGTTGAGATTGATGTGGTCACTTTCAGTGCTCAGAACAGTGTCGATTCGTGTCAGAGTTGACATAAATGTGATCTAAATCAACAGTTTGAATTGTCTAACATATTCTGCAAGACTTTTCTTGTGTTTTTTGTTTGGTTGTGTACTTGCATTACCTCAAATGGTTCCAACAATGTTCAAACCAAAGAAAGACGAAGGTTCACTCAAGATCTTTACCTGAAGTGGGCTGCCACTGACCAGTAGGCCATTTACTTTGCCGCTACTCATTCCTGCCCTCTCCAAATCATGGCAAGGAGACACAGGAGGCAGAGGCGGCACGAAACACACCAATGCGCTGCCAGCTTCCCTTCGGTGCCCATGTTAAGGCTTATTCATGCTCAGTGTTAGATACGGATACTGGATGAAGGCTTTTGTCTGTGCTCTGTGTTAATTTCATCGGTATTTCTGCACGTTTTCTGAAAGCTTATGGATACAAACAGCTGGGAGTTGATTGGACAGGTAATAAATGTGACTGTGACGTCAGTGCCAGAGCACTTTGATGCTGAATGGCATGGAGATCCTGACCCACCAAACATCCTGGAAAATGACAAAGTTATGTTTTTTGCTCTAAATGACATAATTACATAACCTCATATATAAGTTGCCAAAGACAGTTACAGTTATTACGTTACTTTTGTTTGGTCAAGTAACGTTGCTTCATGGGAAATTTCTCTTTATTAAGTTGAGTGAGGGACCTGTGCAGTCATCAGACCGTCTGATCTACAAGCCCCTGCTCCACGCCGCCGGCTTATCCATTCACACTGGTTCGGTTCGCCAATAATACGGCCCTGATACTACCTCCAGAGGCGGATCAGCGCCGGAGTGAAATTTCACCCCTCGCCACATCTGAAACTTTCACACAGAGGAGGAGGCGGAGAATTGGCGCAGGATTCCCACATGCAAACGGCAGTGTGAATGGGGCTAGTGACTGTTATTTTGTCAGAAATAGACGTATCAACCTCCGTACCTAAAGGTAGCATAAATGTACCTTTAACAATTTGAGCTGTTCAGACAGAATCTCTGAGATGTTTCGGTGTATGTTCTACTTTCTCCCTGTGCCGCGTGTAAATCTAGCAAGAAAACACACTAATAATCTGTTAGAGATTGTGTTACTGCTGTTCGTGCTTGTGTTTTTTTGTATTTATTCCTCAGCAGCAGACACATACACACTTGGACATACAGTCAGTCTTCAGGCATAAAAATTTCCACTTCCCACAAATCATCACACAAGTGTGTAGTCATTTTGTCTTCATTGCTGCAGAAGAAGCACTGAAGGAGTACTTGGCTAATGCTGCATTTCATTTGGTCATCTGTGGCGATATCTTCCAGGGAAAGATCAGATAATACATCAGGACTGAGGGAGGAAGTCGGCCAATGTGACTAAACATTACATGACTAAAACTTAAAAATGTAATGTTTAGATAGATTTAACTACCTGCGTCTTTTGTTTTGTTCTGAGAGACCCCTATTGGCAAAAATGACATATTGTGTGTTTAGAGGGGCTCTATGTTGCACTTTGAAGCAATTCACAGGCATTTATCACTTTCTAGTGGCAATTTATTAGCAGATTGTAACTCTCTTGGTTGCCTTCCAAGCCTGCGGACGATTTGATTAAGTCTTTTAATGCTGCTGGACCGTGGATTTACTTGCGAAGGACTCATGTTGGATTTTTTGCCACAGTCCAAAGGATGTGTCTTTGTGCCACAGTTCAGAAAGAGAGTCTGCTAACACAAACTAACAACCATCTTCCAGCACAAAACAAAGGTTCACAGAAGAGTGAAACCATTTACAATTTCTCATTTTCTTTTTCTTCTCTGTAGCCATGCGGATCGTTTTTGTCACGTTACCCCCAGGTTTTGAGAGCTCTGTCTCTAAGATTTTTTTGCTGCCTCCCCAACACAATAGGGGTGAATGAAAGTTTGTTGGGACGCTCACGACTCTGAAAAAATGCTTACTCTGGATAATCCACAGTATCTGCTTTCAACACTTTTCTTGAGAAGCACTTTTCACCGCAGAAATAGTCCCTCAGAAAACTTTTGACTGTGTTTAGTGAGTTTCACAGTCACGGGGACATTGTTTTGGGAAGAAATGCTGCAGTAGAAATTTTGAATATAAATATTTAATTCTTAGAGCAACATGGATGACATGAACCCCCTCTTTACCTGGCTGGCGACAGAATTCTCAGGGATGGATATCTCAAATCTCATGCTAATGAAACCCAAACTATCTGCATGCTAGACACCACTGAAGGCTAATAAGAAACTGCTTTTTTTTTTTTTGTAATTTAGGTGAACCAACCCTTTGATTCTTTCAAAGTGCATTATCACAGAGCAAACATGAAGGCAGGTGCTCTGTGCTCGGAGAGTGGAAGTTCAAAGAATGACTGTGTGATGTGCGATCGAGGTGTAAATGCAGTCCACCCCAAGGTTTTGTCGAGCCGGCTGAGAATTCTCCCAGTTGCTCTCTCGTCTGTCACTCCTGCCCAGCTCCAGCCAGTCGAGGTCAAACTTAGGCGTGCACTCATGATGAGTGGCCTTTTGTTGAGACAAATGTTTCAAGAGGTGCTTGTCAAAATGTCTGGTTGGAGAGGCAGTGGGTAATATATGTGCATAACAAAAGGGAAGGCACTGCAATCACTCAACAACTGTACATGCATAGTTTCCTTATTAAAACACAATTATGCATATTACTCAATTAAATTAGTACCCCTCCATTGCCTGTTGTCTGTTAGTCCCATCAGATAAAGTTTTAAATGACCTGTAAATTGCAGGACTTGAATAAAGCGTGCCGATTATTCCCCCGCCATCATTCTGTTATTAAGCTGCACTCAGTCCTCATCACGTTATCCCTCCTCCTGCAGCCAAAGCTGGTTTGTTACACGAGCAAAACAAAGAGATTTCTATCAGTCATCAGCTCAGTTCTCCACCCCTGCAACCCCACAGAGCTAATCATGATCATTTACTTTAAAGACAAAGAAGAACGACTGAGCAAAAACTGCATGTGCTGTGACCTTAGCATTTACAAGGCGCTGCAATTCAACACAAATTGAATGGCTGAGTGATTTTCTCCTCATAAAGATCGAAAGAGTCTGAATAAGGATATATATTGACTGCCAGCGCGGTTCCCTTTTGGCGAATGACACATAATTATGTGGCCGGGGCTACCTGAGGAGAATGAGGGGGTGAGGGGGGCTGCACACTGGAGACAGAGGGAAAAAAAAAACAATGGGGTGCAGGGGAGGGCGACTGTGAAGGGTGGGGTGACTTTGTGACAGAAAAAGAAAGAGTGAGGCAGTGCGGACGGACGGAGTGCCAACTTGGTTCGGACGTGGATGTGTTTGTGGAGGTGAGAGGGGGCACAGCGGTACGAGGCCACGGTGAGGGGCTAACAGAGGGTCCGCCTAGGGACAACTGAGTGTGAAGGGTCATTGCTGTGAGTGGAGCAGCGCCTGCTGACACAGACAGACTGTCTGTCTCTCCTGCACTAAGGAGTTTAGGGACACGCAGAGACTCAGCTGCCAGTCTAGACGCCAGTCAGAGATAGAGGAGGCGGTCAAGGAGAAGTCATTCCAGCCCCCCACACTCAAATTCTTCCTCCCAGTGCTCAAACAGACAATAGGCAACCTCTTGGAGCCCCTACACACCACAAGCTGACTTCAAAGAGCTTCTGCCACCAAAGGCATCTGATGTAAAGCTTTTTCACTGCCTCATGCCACTGCATATCCAAGCCTGTCTCCTACACACTGTGTGTGTTTACATACAGCTTATTACTTTTCTTGTCAGTGGTTTGTGGTCTCCAATCTAATGTGTCTAATATAAACTGTTGGGTAAATCTTATCTGGGACAGTCTGATCTATGATTGGTGGGGCTCAAGAAAGTATAATGCAGGACATGAATCCCATTATCTGGAATGTTGTAAAAACAAACATCTCCACTGAACAAAATCTAAGAAGCAAATCGCGTTTCCTCTAAAACATATTTGGCAAGGCAAATTAGTGTAGCGGTGTGGAAATAGATGTTGATCGAGAGCCTTCACTACATTACATCACCTCTTGTTTCTAGTAACAGTTGCCCTTGAACACACCACAAGGACACACAACAGCAGTAGTAGTCTGTGTGCAGACAGATGTGTATACATCAATATACAGACAAAGAAAGACATTTTTTCTCAGTTTGAAATTGCTGTTTTATTTTTCATTCTTGTATCATATTTTTTTGTCACCATTTCTAGGAAGAAGACAGAGGCAGTCATTCAGCAGGTGCCTGAAAACGACACGTGGAGGATATCAGACTGAATGGTCGGGCTCATTTCCTGAGTCAACACTGGTTTCTTTTAAGCATGCTGCAAATGGACCCAAACCTTAAACAAGAGTTATTTTTTAACCCTAACAAAAATCAATCTTTAAATGTAACCAAGGTATTTTTATGCCTTCAACTAACATTAACAATAGCACAATCAGAGGGGTTATTTTTTTTTATCTGTGTCTATTTTTTGGTTGGTTTCTGAGCAGGATTACACGCCACTGAACTCGGGCTCACTGAATGGGTCTCAGCCCAGAATGAACCCCATTATCGTTTGGAGTGGATATTTTGATATTTTCATGAGATTCTCATGCGTGGCTCTTGGTGGAAAAAAATGTGAGTTTCTCTGTCCTGGTTTTGTTACAATTAGGCAATGAAACTACTGCGTTAGGTTTCAGAAAAGATCAGTGAAATGTGATCGGTCCCTCACAGTGATGGTCCTGGAGCAGTGTGCTCTGTGATATTGTAGGGAAAGATGCCATCCCAGTGATTTCACATCGTCCCCTATGTTTTTGTTTAATTTGGAGGACTTGTTGTGTAATCCATTTCCAACGTGAGCATGATTGACACAATAACAAAGGGTTGTCACCTGTTTTTTTTGCACATAATAGCCATCGCCTCAGCTGCTCCTCTTGCCGCCACGTCCATGATGACAAACATATGGGAGTGGGATAAAAGACAAACTGCCACGGGCACTCAAATTCTGACAGCAAAAATGATAATGGATGATTTCTTCATTTATTCTAAATAGCTTGTTCCAGTGGAAATAGAAAGCAAAGAAAAATGAAGGTAGGCCCGATTAGCAATATCACGCCTCATATGAACGGAGAAAGAACAAAGACTAAGATTGCAACTCGCTGCCTGCCAGCTGTTTGCCATGGCGACCCGCACCTGCTCCACAGTGGGAAGGACTCTGTCAATCGAATCAGTGCAATTTGTGAGCTTCTCTCTTCGCCCATGTGAGAACAGCTAAATGTATTACGGGCAGAAAACCTGCTGAGTGTGTGGGTGTGTCCGCCTGCTTGTCTTTCTACATGTGTTTCTCATTGTTTCGGCCTTTTTGTTCGTCTTTGTGTGAGCAGGCGTGATGCAAGTGTGTGAGCCAGCGAGATGCAGAGGCCCACGGCAGATGAGCCATCGCAGTGATTGGCTGGTCCCTGCCGTGTGCTGATAGGCTGCTGTCTCGTTCTGTTCAAACAGGGGTCTAATCAGACACTTTAACAGGCTGCCTTGTTCAAACACACCATGCTCTGCACTGGGGATCTGGCAAACACAGACCCGAGTGTGTGTGTGTGTGTGTGCGCGCATGCTGAGGGTCAGTATAATTAGTGTTGGTGAGGAGATGGAAGTGGGATGTAGAAATCTGTCTTGCTCACTTTTCCTGCAGCCTGGTCCTCATTCTGTCACACTGCCCTGCACGTAAACGCGCTTCAGTCCCTCATCTCCCACTGATGATGAAGTGCGTGTGTTTCTGTGTGTGTGTGTGTGTGTTACGCTTATAATAATCAATAACTCAGAACGTTACCATATCCCGCGGTGAGCAGATATCATCCGCACACCGCAAACCAGGCCACCTGCGTCAGGTTGTCGTCAGCTGCTGATTGAAAAGAGAAAAAAACACCAATTTGTCCCCATTGTTTCACTGCTGTAATGGCCAATTAAATCCCCTGTCCTCTACCACTCCTCTTCTACTCTCCTTCTTTTCTCTCAACTGTTTCCCCAGTCTGCAGATCTCCCTCCATCTGCTTTTTCTCCCCAATTTGTGCTTCATCACCATCATCATCATTATCACTGTTTTTGTTATTTCCACACTAGCTCAGCACAGCCCTACTTATCATGTTCTGAATCAAATAGGACAGTTTGCCAGGTTGCATCCATAAGTGAGTCTCTGTTTGACCATGAATGTCCCCACGAATTACTGAGCCTTGTCAATATAACGTTAAACTGACTGTTTTGTAATTCGCCTGTGTGTCATTGGAGTGATTTTGTTTTTGTGGCTTGTGTCAATACAGTGTTGCAGATGTTTTAACCTTCATCCAACAGAGAGGAGCCTTGCTGTGTCTGTAATTGCCTCATTTTAAGAGCTTAACTTTGGCAAACCTCTTTGTGGAGCTGCTACAGGTGCTAAAAGTGCCCTTCAATCCCTAATGCTACTTTTCTAGCATACTTAGAGAGAAATTTCAAATGCAGCTACAAGTAAACTTGGGTAGCTGATAACTGCACTACAAAAACCTCGGACATCTAACTCCTGTCAAGATCCTGTCGTTTTTAAAAACACCTCTAATGGAACCAAAAAATCTGATAGAATATATTTAAATTACATTTTAACATACGGAGGGAGTCACACACATGCTCATATGTTGTGATGTCGCTTCAAGAATATATTGCAAAAATATAGTGCCTGTTATTTCTCCAATGTATGAAAAACAACAATAATTCGTACATTTGTCAATATATCAATCAAATATCAACTGATTTATTCAATAATAAACTGAAAGTACATTATTAAATATATATTTCAATATACAGTACATAACGATGACAGTAATGTCAAACATTAGCCTGATATAACTTCTGCTAGTTGTGTAAACATCAACACTCCGCCGGCGCTCTGAGCTCACAGCCCCGACCACTAGCTGCATGGCTAACCCAGTTAAACCATTAAGGGCAGCTACAGGCAGCAGTTAGCTGTTACTCTGGTGATATGCTGCCCCTGTATTTGGTTTGTGAATGATTTTGACAGGGGGCACAATTCTTACATATTGCAGCCTACACAATTAATGATAAAACACCTGCAATGTTAATACATAAGTTCTTTGAAGACACGTGATTGGGTGAAATTAAGTTGGAAGATAAAGAAAAAATGAACCAGATGAAGTTATTTTTTTTGCTTTTGTATAGTTTGGTACGAGCTCCACAGGATGCAAAGGAGAGGGAAAAAAACAAACTATAAATCTGTTAGCTTCATCGTAGCCACATGAGCTTAGTTTTAATGGCAGATGAAGTTTTCAGCAACTGTAAACGAAGCCACCATTAACAATATGAATATTTGTGATAGTATGTCTTATGTGTCACTAACCTTGTGTATCACTGTATACATCTCTGTGGGTCCTTCCTTCCCTCTGCAGTTTGTGCTATAGTAACAGAATGACGTGATTCTATATGAAAACAAGCCTCCAGATCTACATATAGATCGAATATATTTCTGATCCACAAGGGAAACGTGCGTCATGAAACTGTCACATGTTCTGACCATGGCTGCTCACATTGTGGCATAGCACAGTTACAGTAATTGGCAGTCTAAGCCTTTCAAAGTGTATGTCTTTGTCTCAGATAATAGACAATCAGCATGTGAGGAGAATGTGAGTAGGAGGCTATTTAGAGCTCTAAAAGCAGCCGAACATATGGTGTGTCAACGCCAATAACTGGTGCTTAGACTTTGATTAAAAGTATGATTGAAATTCTATAAGCTTGCATGCTATGAATTCTTCCAAGGAAGTCAAGTAGAATCAGTGCCAGACAGAAATTTACACATTTAAAAATATTTCATGCAGTAAATGTCTGTGGCCTCTGGCCATGATGGACATTAAGTTATCTTGACTCACTCAACCTCTCTTTAATTTTACTTGTGAAACTAATTGTCTTGGCTCCTGAAGTGTTTACTAATTAGAGACATTTTCAGCTTTTAAAAAATGCTTTGGTGTCAAGGCTTTTCCTTTTACTGGAAGCAGGTTTCTGTGTGTGTGTGCTTGTGTGTTATCGCTTGTATGTGTGATTGTAGATGCATCACACATCATGGCGGTGTGTTTACTATGTTGGGACAGAAAGCCCGTCCCTGACAGGGAAACAATTTGATGAAGGAGTCATGACTCTTTTCTTGGTTGAAATGAGGTTTCAGGTGAGGTTAAGGTCAGCGTTGTTGTGGTTAAAGTTAGGACCAGTCGCCAGGGAAGGAGTGTAGGCGTAAGTGTAAATGCAGTGTCCTTGTAAGTATCGAAATCATGTTGTTATGGCCTGTGTCTGCTGGGGAAGGTGTGTGGGTGTGTTTTGGTGTGTGATGGGCTTGAAGCAGGCAAAATCTGGGACTGTGTGTTCTTGAGGGTCGGTGGCTTTCTTCTTGGCACACACACACACACACACACACACACACACACACACACACACACACACACACACACACACACACACACACACAGAGTACACACATGTACAGTACACACACAAAGATCATGCCTCTGTGAGTTAATCCCTCTGTGCATTGGGGTCCAATTCCATAGAGGTTAATTAGAGATAATCAGAGGGAACTGGTGTTCTGCCACGGAGTAAACTCCACTAATTTGTTATCACTGAAGACTTCCCTTTGTCTCCTTCACAGCCCCTTTTGCTTATCTTGTCTTTTTACCTGTGCCTGTATGCTTATGTGTGTGGTTTGTGAGAGTGGCTGCAGGTAGTGGAATGATGAAAACACTCTGGTGACAGTCGAAGCCTTGAAGGTGTTTTGAATGAAGTGTGCAACTCACAGCTTCTTCTCTCACCTGTCCTTTTCTTCCCATGCTCGAAGGAACCACATAATAAAAGTCAATTACAAAACTGTCTTCTTGAAAGCACTTAACAATGCAGATTGGATGGTAAACGGGTATAACCCTGTGATTGGTTAACAAGGATAATTTTCTTTAAATTTGGACAACAACAAAGCATTCGGGCTTGCAGCCTTGAAGCACAATGGAGGGAACATTTAAAAAGGAGTTCTCCTTGAAGTGCTTCAATGCAACGGTGGAAAAATCTGAGCATGACGGTGATGATGTCTTGGAGGCTTGAGATTCTGCCAAACAGCAGTAAGTTTTCTTCTTTGACACACTGGTACCCTTGTGGCTGTATCTTTTTCGTCTATTCTTTTCTTGCAGTTTTTAAGTCTTCCCCTGACCCTGTGGTGGCCGATCAAACTGAGATGCATCAATAGAAATGCCAGCAAATCCCTGGTGTCCAATCCCCTCTTGTGCCGCCCTTTGCATTTTTAGAGAGTCCCATCATTTTTTCCACATTTGAT
This sequence comes from Acanthopagrus latus, assembly GCF_904848185.1. Classification (NCBI taxonomy): domain Eukaryota; kingdom Metazoa; phylum Chordata; class Actinopteri; order Spariformes; family Sparidae; genus Acanthopagrus; species Acanthopagrus latus. The sequence goes on along the minus strand of NC_051042.1, from coordinate 4,185,766 downwards.
CACCTGGTTGTGCACTCAGCCCCGCTCCACAGGTGCACCACGCTGTTTTTCATATCGTATTTTTCCGTTTGTGAAGCAGTCACACCTGTAGGTTTTGATTCTTAATATGAGTTGTTACATTATTTTATAATGGTTTCTCACACACACACACACACACACACACACACACACACACACACACACACACACACCAAAGCAAGAGAGGGAGACAAAAGTGAGGCAAAAGCCAAAATCTAAAATGGTCTTTCAATATAGCTACATACAATTACATTACTTTACGGTAAAAATTGGAAAAGCCAGTATGAAAAAAAAAAAAAAAAAAAAAGACCAGCAAGAGATGGAACCATGCCTGCTGAAGCACAGATTGAGGGTCATCACTTGGCTGTGGAAATTAGCAAGAGGCATCTCTCCGCACAAATGGCAGCGTCTGTGGGAAGCTGGTGAGGGATTTTAACACCGTTTCAACCAGTGATGGGTTCTAACCACTTAGATTTACTGAAACCCTTAAGGTGAGACCAAAGACTGGTTGGACAATGAAGTAATTCTCATCTCTACTTAATTACACATTTAAGATAGTTAAATACTTTAAGACACTTCACTGGAATATTTCTATTTTTATGGTACTTCCACTACATTTTGGAGAAAATACTGTTATTTTGAATTATTTTATCTCCAATCAGATATATACATAACGAAACAACAGAAAAAAACAGTGTTGTCAATAACCCGACAAAAATATAAATATCAGATCTGATAATCTGCAATCAGGTAATTGGTTGACCTACAGTATACAGTATATACATTGGTCATATGGTCAATTTACCTTCACTGGAACTATTGATACTACATTCACTATCTTTTTACACAAGAGTTTTACTCAAGTACTGTACCACCCATATGGTTGACTTTAACTTTTCCCAGTCTGAAGTACTATTGTACCACTCTCTGTACTTTTACTCATGTATGATCTCTGGCTAGATGGAATGACAGTATGAACCTCCACATGTCACTGTAGCTGTGTTAACATATAAAACCCCATCTCACAGTTTCCAGTCATACCAAAGCGCTATTTTTAGTCTGAACACGGCATTACACCCTCCTAATGAATCTCCTCACCGACAGGTATAAAGAAATGCCTCGCATTTATATTGTAGGTGACGCATGTTGTTGTCCACACACTCCTCAGGCCAGCAGTGGAAGTTTGTAGTGACAGGGACCTGAGTGTTTGGGGAACTGGACCTTCCAGATGAACAGGGAAAAAAAAGACAGTTGTGAGTTTTATTTAGTGTTACTGTGCTTTTATTGCTGCTAATTCGCCTTTGAGCATGTCACGTAGCACAACTGTGAGTTTTGTTAATGGTTACAGTCAAAGACTGGTTGTGCTCCCAGCTGAGATTCTGTGTAACGATGCACGGATGTAGCATCGTTTAGCGGTGAAATAACAAGGCAGGGTAAATAGAGGTTAAAAATATCCCTGAGCATATTTCTGCTCCGTCATTGCCTCCCCTTTGATTGATGGCAGGATGTGTCATTCCTATCATTGTTTTTTTTTTCCTTTGGTCTTTTTTTTTCTTGCTCCCTTCAGCTATTTCATGAGAATATGTTAATTTCACATTCCAATTAAGAAGAAGTCACTCAAAGGAGGTGAGACGAGGTTTAATGAGAAATAATTGGAATTTTTTCAGCTTTTTTGCTGTTGCACGAAATTGAAGGGCAACATGATTACAAGTCTGTGTTCAAGCAAATTAATTCCATTAATTTCTGCTACAGTAAACAGTAACACGGAAAGCTGAACTCTAGGAAAATCGTCTTTTTTTCTTTTTTACAATGACCTTATAGTTACTGTCTTATGATTCTGTGTGGACCGTCTCATATCCCAAAAGTCACGAAGCATTGAAGTTTTTACCTAATTTGATCCCCACAATTAGATTTCAGCTGCCTTTGCTGATTTCAGGCCTCATATATAAGAGGACCTTATAGCCTCTTTTATGATTTGATGCATGAAAGACTAAAAGAATGAGACAGAGTGTGTTGGGCAGATGCCACATATACAGTCAGCTTGATCGTGGACCATTTTTATAAAGTGTGTATTTGTTTGTTTGTGTGTGTGTGTGTGTGTGTGTGTGTGTGTGTGTGTGTGTGTGTGTGTGTGTGTGTGTGTGTGTGTGTGAGTGGTCATGCAATGCCACGGGTCATCAATAATATATCAGCTCTACTCTCATGCATTTAACACTTGGTTTCACTTGATTTACTCATCTGGCTCCTCAGCCACAGGGGGATAAAGTTATCATTAAAACATCTCCTTTCTTCCCTCCTTGCTAAAAAAAAAATCACCTTTACAGAGAAAAAAAAAACAGCGATACGGAAAAAATATCTTGGTAAGTACTGAGAGGAATTCAGATAGTGCAACACATACAGTTACCCCCTGAGAAATATTTAACGTTGAATCATCCATGAAGTAGGGAATATCGCAGCCTGGCATGCAGCACAGCTGTGCAGACAGCAAATTAACTGAAACCAATTTTAATTAAAGTGAAAATTAAAAAATCCCGTAAATGTAATTTTGTGGCTTTCATAGAGCTATGTAATATATGGGCTTGTTTGCATATGAAAGGCACCTGGAAAGAGTGAGAAATCAAATGAATTCATATTTTAAAATATGAATATCCACCAGCCTTGACAGTTAAAGGGTAATACCACCAATTTTAAATATTAAAGTTTACAGGTTACAGGTCTTGGGGAGCACTACTGCACATGTGGAAACAGTAGCATGAAGCCTTTTGTGGCACCAGAGGAAGCTGAATGTAATTTGATATATTATCTACAGTGATGTCACCAAGCAGCAATGTTGCCTTGTGGGTAATGTAGACACCATGTTCTGAAAAGCAGTGTACTGGTCTATCATTGAACTCTCATAACACTGTTGGACTCATGGACAGTTTTAAACAGAACCAGAGATATCCGCTTTTTATTCCACACATTCGACTTCCTTTTCAGAACCTGGTACCGACGTTACCCATAATGTGGCACTGAGTGATTTCTTCTTTCTTCTTTCTAGACTTTTCAAATTGTCTTGGACAGAATGGCTTAAATTATCATAGTGAAAGGAGTCGTTTTGTGGGGGTTGTGATAAATGTATCCAGTATTTTACAGTCACTTCTTTCACAATGTAAGCTTTTGTACAAAGGTCTTGTTTGACCCCGGTGCACCACACACTGTGGTAATTAGACAGTTTGAAGGTTGGCTTCAAAGCCTGGTGCTCTTCATCGAGGCTCGATTCAACATCACAATCAAGGACCAGAAAACAGCATGGAGGCCAGTGTAAATGTTACAGTGGTTACTTTTTTAAATATAATTTACTGCAGCCTCTGTTTCAAACTCAAAAACCTACTGAATGATGTTCGAGTGCCTCTTGAATGAAGATGGATGGAAAAGCGTTTATGTGTCGATGTCTAGAATTTTGATGCGCGGCATAGCTTCATGCTGGAAAAGGCCAGACGGGTTTTCATTTTCCCATCACTGCCGATTGGAGCAGGAGCCAGAAAACACTGGTGGCTACTGAAGACTAATTCTAGCCTGGATTGAAATGCTACTGTCCCTATTTACACTGGAGACAAAAGCCAGATATTAGTGAGGGTTTCAGTGAAGCTCAAGTAATTCCTCTTCAAAGATGTGTGAATATTTTACATACACAACACACATTTGTATGATTTGCTCAATTATTTTGCTTTTCCCTCCTTCTGCACTGATTTCTTGAGTGAATTATCATGTTTGTGTCACAAGATGTACGTCTCCAGATGTACCTCTGTTCTAATATGAATGTGACTCTGACTGAAAATAAGGTAGAGCCTTTGCTCTCCCTCTTTACTGGCGTAAGAATTCCATATCCTGAATTTAAGATTATTATGCCAATCATTTGTGACATGACTGTGCCTTTACATAAAATGGAAAGTTCACTCAAGTGAGCTGGTTTCAACCGGATTTAATTTTCAGTAATTATAGTCATTATTTTTTTCCGTTCATATTTTGCTTAATGCTTTAAATAATCTAATGTTCTACAGCTTTAAGGGTCAGGCTGAAGTCACAAAGAGATTTATTCTTGTTCTTGGTTGAAAAATTAAAGAAATAGATAAAGTAAGAATAGAACAGAGAAGAAAACAGATGATTGGGAGAAGACTGAAGAAAAGAAATAGATGGAGTCTGGAGAGAAGGATAGGTTGAGGGGGGTGGAAAGGCCTGTATATGTGCAGCAACATTAATCTCTGTCAGTCTGCTGGTCAATATTGTCTGTGGTCTCGACCATTGGATGTCGCTGTAAATGATTGATATGGCAATAACCTGTTTACCCAGGTGGCTTAAAGCAGTAGTATTCTGGGCAATATTGAATAAACAGCACAAATCCACTCTTCTCTGCAATAGTTTATTGGTTCACATGCATGTGTGTGTACATACACACATACTGCTCAGGGGTACATACGTGGTGGTGCCAGGGCTGCAGGGTGGAGCTGGAAACTAAAAAAAGGTTCCTTGGCTCGAGAAAAGTCCTTGAGCAAGACGTTAAACGTGTACTTAATTCAACTCCCTTCTTTCACTCACACATTTTTTGATTATATCAGGACAGGATATTAATATACTGAGTCACTGTTTATTAATTTCTAAGGCTGGAATATTGGCCAGCTGGCAAAAGATGGAAAGCAGGAAAACATGGACAGATTGCCAATCCATCAGAGCGCTAACAAACATTCATGCTGTAGAAGTGTGTAAAAAACAAGCAAATTAGACAATTTTTACGCCAAATTAGCACATATATGCAGGTTTTCAGCTTAGGTGAACCCACTAAAAAAAAGCCATTGACTCATGTCAGTTGCCAGTGTCTGAGTTTGCCTCTGGCTTTTTTTTCTGTCACATTTGTATCATTATCAATGACACAAATGTGCACAAAAACAGTTAACCGTAGAAAGCAGCTCATCGCTTATCTCATCATAATGATGCTAGAAGATGTTAAACTTGTTTTTTTTTTTTTTTTAAAAAAGTCTTTATCAATAATGCTCTGAATTAGGTACATCATTTATTCTGGAACTGAAGGAAGTAGCTATGGAATGAGACATCCCCCTCCTACAGCATCTCTGCTGAGAGCTGCATATGTGCAGTGTTGATCAGGCAGCTAGCAGGAGGCCAGTGTAAATGTGACCAGGTCACTTTTTTGTATCCTTGACCTTCAGACTGTCTTTCAAACTCAGCATTGGCGAGTGCAGCTTGAATGGAGATGGCTAGAAAACCATTTGTATGCCAGTGTTCTTAATATGTGAGATGCGTAAAAGCATCATGTTGGGAAAGGGGCAAAAAATAGTGTGTCCACCCAGGCGTTATGTTTTCATAGCCGATCAGAGGTGGAGCCGATAAACAAGGGTGACTCATTTGACATAGGAATGAATGCTGATTGCACCCTTTCACATAGAATACAAAGGCCAGGTATTAGTAGGTATTTGTCTCGTGTGAAAGGGCTAATAGTCTCCTGTCCACCCTGCTTGTTTAGACTGTTAGAATAAGGCACATCCAGACTGTGCTGCCATGCCACACGTCCACCGCTCACATTCTCCCCCTCATAAATCAGTATCTCAGAGGTTACAGGGAATTATCCGGGAGGCCAGTAGCTTTGATTGAGCGTTGCCCTCTGTGCTCTAAATGACCTGCATCTGGATCAAGAGCTGAAGGTCTGCAGAGAGGCAACAAGAGATAAGATGTAGTGCAGCTCCTGAGGCCTCAGCCGTGGGCACAGTCACTTCGACTCTTGCTCTGCTGTCCTCGCTGTCTCCACCCACCTCAGGGCCGCTGGTGCCTCCTGCCGTCAGCTGGTCAGCTTATCAGCTCCAGACTACTGACACACACACACACACACACACACACACACACACACACACACACACACACATATACTGAGAGGGTTCTAAATGTAAACACAGATTAGATTTACTACTGACCTGCTTCCAGTGTACCATTGGAAACCTCCATCATCTCAGCACATGATGCATTATCCTATTAGGCTGTCTGTATACTGAGCCATTTATACAGCACAGCATGCCACAACATATCAGTGACAGAATGCTTGGATATGACTGATGCATTTTTTTGTGTCTTAAATGTTCGTTTCAAGCAGCCCCTGGTTTTGTTTTATACAATTTCATAATATGCCATTCTATGCACATCTATTATATCTATCTTACAAAGGGATGCAAATTAGAGAGAGATTACCCTCGATGCATTAAAAGTGACAGGAATTAGTTACACCATCATTAGAAGTCATTAGAAACGTGGTAGGCCTAATTGTTTTCTAAATGTACTTCCTTTGTTTGTTTTGGAAGCTTCAGATAATCTTGATTCATCATCGTCCAGGTGATACGTGCCGAATTTGAAGTGAACCTTCACTTTTTCATAAAGGCAAGAAACTTGTGTTGTCCAATCGAACAGTTTGATGCCCTGAGCATTTTCAGATATGGAGCCTCGTGCCTCGTGGCAGCCATTGGGGCCATTTTACCTTGTGCCATTACTGAATAATATATTTGCATCATATCTCCTAAACCAAACATTATAACATGTAGAGGGTAATGTCTCCCCCAGTGTTTCCATGGTCCAGCATTACCATGATACCATATACATTGTGAGAAGGAAATCACAGTATTTGTGAACCTAGGAGAGACTTCATAAATCATGTCTGTTGCATGCACGTTGTGAAGAGTTTTTTTCTCTGATATCTACGTACATAAGCTGGTCCTCCATGAGCCTGCAGGAGAGCAAACGAGTCCTGCAGCTACTGGACTACTTCAGTAACGAGGGTCAGTACAAAGCTGGCTTTGCCTCGACACTGACCCTTGTAAAAGGATCAGTCCCAACCAAACTGGACCCAGCAACTGCACCCGAGCCACAGGTGAGCATCGCCATGTTTTGATAGTATTTACAGTTGCCTGCGAGCATGGTAAAGTCAGCTTAAAACTGGATAACTAGTTAGCTCCGCTTTGGTTCACTATGCAATGGAGTCTGAAGCAAGTTTAATGTTAATAATATTACGATGGAGCGTGGTTGTCACAGTAAAAAGTCTGGAAATGTGCAGACTGGAGACAGAGACGATGAGAACAGTGTCCAAGAGTTTGGAGACTGTGTTGGAGACAAACACAGCTTTCGTTAGCTGTTAGCCATGAGCTACATGGTAGTAACTGTAACAACACATACAAACAAAGTAACATATTCAGACACGCTAACCATTCTGAAATGTCCTGCTGCAGCCGCAGAGTCTGTATTTCTTCAGGAGCCTCTCCTTCTGGGTCCGATTCTGGGTCACACTGGTTTGGTTTAATGACAGCATCATGGCGAGCCTTAGCGTTACATCCACCATAAAAATGAGTGCATGCTACCGCTAGCGTAAGAGGCATCCTCTCCCTGAGAGGAGCGTGTAGCAGGCAAAGCAGGAGTTGACAGATGGTGCACATTAGCATTTAAGGATGCAGGCACAGAAACAGACGGCTCTCAGCAGAGCTCACCTGAGTGACTTTTAGACAGCTGGAATTCAGGACCATGGATGGATTTTGGTATATATATGTATGTATAATATGGGACCTTTAATATATTATCTAAGGTATAGTCATAGAGTGTGTAGATTATATACGCTAAATTATAGTGGAGTGTGTGAAACAGTTTGACATATATTTGACTTTTGCATTCAGTGGCTTAACATTTTCCAATTCTTTTGATGAAATTGTGTTTTATTTAATCAGTTTAAAAAATATTATTCAGAATGAAAGTATATCCTAAATCTGTTTCACTGCTTGTTTTAAGCACATCTGAAAACTTGCTTGGATGTGCGCAGCTTTGAATTGTTTATCTGTGACAAAATGAGAAAACAACATTTAAATCACAATGAAAGTGGACCAGAATGAGCTAAAGCTGCAAATGTCTTAGCATGTTATAGTGTGTCACGTGTATATAGTGTCACACATACTGTGCAGTAATACGGTCATGAATATTTAATGTTTTTTTTTTTTATTTCACAAGCGCAGAGGGGTTTAAATACGCTCATGTAATTTTATTTGCCCAAACTTTTCCGTGTAAGAATAGCAGACTGGAGGCTGAGCTAAACCACCTTCCATTATATATTTCACAATGTGTGGCTATTAAAGGAGATCTATTGCTGGCACGCTACCGTATACAAAGACATTAATTATACAAGCCCCAGTTCCCAATGCTCTACAGTATTGACTTCTTACCTTCTTTGGCCGATTTCTATTCAAGCTAATTAAACATTTTCTATGACTTTTCTTATTGCAAATGAAAGGAAAGGCCTCTGGACTGCATGAAGCTGCTGTAAATGGAATAAAGACATGATAAAGGTGTCTTAGGAGAGGAAGGCCTTCCTCTCCAGGCTCTCCCACTGCCTGTGTGTCCAGAGATTGCTATAAGACACAGGGAATTAAATACAGGACCTTTGTACCTTTATGACAGGTATATAATGAGTCCTTGAGAAAGACAGAGTGGAGTCTGAGCAGAGACAATGAGTGGTAGTGTCTATCTATGTAAACTGTACTAGGAGCACTGAAGCACCAAGATAGTTGCCCGTCAGCCGTCAGACGCCATTGAGCCATCCCTGAGTGCCTCTGACCGACAATCGCTTGTAGTTTGTGTGGAGAATCCACCCTCCTTGGCTTAAGTTGGCCCTTATCAGCAACTGCTCTGCTGATTCAGCACAGTGAATTGGCAGCAGAGGCAATAGTGAGAATGACTGTCTGAGTGGCTAACTTAGAAAATCAGTGATATTACCCACAGACGGGAGACAAATTACAGGAGAAAACAAAATAACGGTGTCACCAGAACAGCTTCAATGCACCTTGCCAGTGATTCGACAAGTCTCTGGACTCTACAGGAGTGACTGAACGCCATTCCTCCAAAATGTGTTCCTTCATTTGGAATTTTGATGACGGTGAGAGAGTGCTGTCTAAGGCCGGGCTCAGACTACAGGAGTTTTAAAATCCTAAGATATTTTGAAATTGGGTTGCATCACGCACATGGGGAGAAACTTCACAGACTTCACTTCTCTTTTAATGTCAAAGCTGAACACACTGCAAAATTCGAAAATATTGGAGCACCACACACCACAGGATGTTATTAAGATCATTATGCCAGGGATCGATGAGGAACCACTGCAGCACCTGACATGAATCCTCCCACGTGTTCTCACAGGGAGGCAGATGTAAACAAAATGGAGGCTGTGGTGAAACAGATTGCTGTGGTAACTTTTGTACTTTGCAGTGAGAAAAAAACAAAAGCAGAGGAAACGAATCGACGGAGTTTGATCTTCGTCCGATCTTCAGCAAGACCTGGAGGCGAGAACTTAATATATGTCAACAGTGGTATGCTAGCTGAAGGTAGCCTCAAGGGTGAGATTGTTTACCGTTACTGCTCCTGGATGTCTCTCTCATTGGCAATTGTTTTGCTTTTTGTAATCAATACTCAGTCAGATGACGGGTGCGACAATTACAAACTGCAAGTGTCTTCTCTGTGCAGCTGCTCCAAAGTTGTAGCAAATTATAGCAGGAGTCACATGTCATTTATAACGTGAGAAAAGGAAAGGAAAACCTCCGTTTGACAATATTTTGGATTTAAATGAGATTTTCCTGCAAATAGGGAACATGATAAGGTTGATTAGGGAAACGGCGTGGGTTACCTCACCAGCCATAACCATGGCCGCTCCGTATCCCATCACTCTCACAGGTTGCGTAAAACCACTTCCTGACATATTTCAAACTGATTCGCTGATGAAAATGACGGTTGTTTGTCTCTGTCGACGCATTTTTAGAGGACGAAAGTGGTAAGTGCTGAACAAAATGATAAATACAATTAGGAAATCCGAGCAATCAATAAATACAGCGCTCTACAGATAGCGATCATCTTTTAATTTAAAAAAGTCCAGATCACTGGGTATCTCCGGTGTTGTCAGGACCTTATTAACAGGCGGGAAAATGTAATCACTGTGGCAACCCTAAAACCGACTTGTTATTACTTTCACCTGGCAAAGAGCATGTACTCGCACATTTCACTCTTTTTAGTTAAAGGGCAACTTTAGTGAAAGGTGTGACACAACGCTGATCACCTGATCGATGAGCCTTTGTAGATGCTCGTTCTTTAAGGTCAGTTTGTTGTGTCCTGGCCTAAAGGTACAGCTGAGAAGGGCCGGAGCAACCCTGAACCACACTGAGTACTTTCACTGATGTGATCTGCGTGTAGATCATTTAATATACTGCATGAACTGGTTTATTTTTTACCATATTTGAAAATGATTCCAGGAATGTGTGTGTGCACTTGATTTCATTAGCTTACGGGCGAGCCTCTGTGCCTTCCAGCAGTTGCCTCGGGTGAAGGAAATATGTTTCTATTGCAGACTCTGTAAAAACCTGCCTAAATGAGCGGCATGGTCCATCAGAGAGACAGGAGGACTTTGAAAAGAACGTATCAGAAAATGTATTAAAAGGATGTTATTCTCCTTGTAGAGAAGAAAACCTTGTTTCTGGTATTTTTATCAGATGAAAGATGCAGTAGGAGAAACCTTTCCACCTCACCTTTGTGTTGATGAGAAGGGGAGGAGATACAAAAACATGTCTCTTTATATGGCAAGAATGAGCACTGCTCATTGAAAAAGAGCCTGTTGTTACAGCCTGCGACCTGAGTTAATGTATTTTGGAGCAAAAGCAGTTCAGCTCGAGATTGAGCAAAGGAGGATAATCAGTAGAATTCTGCCATATATAAAATGAGGTTTCCTCTAAATGAAGCTGTGCTTGTTTATAATTTGCATTGTAAATTAATTCAAATGTTCTGTTTGCAGGAATATGCACAGCCTCTCCGTTTGTCAGCCAAAAGACGACACTTTTGGCTCCATGTCCGATAGCCATTGAAGCTTCATCTCGAGCTGTGGGAGGAAGGACCATGTGGTTGTGGGTTCTCTTAGCATAAAATGAAAGCCAAATGTGAAGTGGCACGATAGAGATCCTTGTCGAAGGAGAGCTGGTCTGGACTGAGTGAGCCAGGAAATAAACACAGTTTTTAAAAAAAAAAAAAAATAGATCCCCTCTGCGACTTCTCTGTATGGTTACAGTGAGAAGAACGAATACTACAGTCAGCCACAGCCTGGGCACAACAAGAGGCCATCAAGAGGACAGTGTTGTCACTGGCTGGAGAGATTGCACAGAATGGACCAAATCATTACCTCAAGATCCCTACAGGTGTCAGAGTGTGCATTAGTATAAAAAAACACAGAAATAATTCCAGTGTGGTAAAAAGTCCCCAAAAGTTATATATGAATAAAAGTCAAGATAGCGTGTTGAAATATTACTTTTAAAAAGTTTATATCAAATATTAATACACTGCAGTTTAAGTGAAGTATAAGTTAAAGTACATTTAACACACGTATGAACTGTCATGATATCATATCATATCATTGGTCGGCTGATTATGGGCCTGGCTCATTATGGGATGTCATATTCATCATTTTTCTGATTATAAAATTCAGTGCTGTTTCTTTTAATCCATTTGCCTATTGAATAAATGAATTTAGAAATGCTTTAGTTCAGCTCTGATTCAGTATGGAATCTGCAAAGTAACCAGTATTGAACCAGTGCACAAAGTACCCAAAACTCACTCTTGAATGGGAGTAAAAATAACGTGTTACAGTATTACTTTGGTAACAGTAAAATCAAACAGAACAGTACTTGAGTGAAAGTCTCAAAATATATTATATCAAATGGGCTGAAGTATCAAAAGTACAAGTAGACAGTAGACAAGAGTACATGTATTTACATGTGTGCTACCATGAATCCACTGATCCACAGCATCTGATATTCAGCATTATCTGATTATCAGACTCTGTGATTGTTTTTATCAATTGCTGATACAATAAATTAATTTAACTAGTGACTACAGTTATCCAGTGAATGTAGTGGGGTAGAAATGTTGCTTTTGGAGTGGAAGTACCTCAGAACTGTACTAATGTACAAGGACTTGAAGAAATGTACCTTGTTACATTCAATCACACATATCTATTTATAAAAAGAACAATTGGACAATTTATGTTCATAAGTTGACCACAAACACTTTTTTGAGGATAAGCACAATGGTTGATGTGTATTAACAAACACAGCTACTATGTAACAAAACTTTATACAGTAGTAACTTGTCCTCTTTCAGATGGCATGTTTCTACGCCTCTGTGAAGACATCCTTTAATTATTCTAGCATTATCCAATTACTTTTACCTTCCTTGACAGTCATACATCTCAATGATTATCTCTCTGTATTGTGTGCATGTGTGTGGTTTGTGTGTGGTTTGTGTCACACCGTAGGCTAACATGGTGCTCAAAAATATCCCTCAGGTTTGGCAGGTAGCCAGCGTGCCAACTTAGCCTGATATGGTGATGACACTCCGCTCTATTTATGAACTCTTAATGGCTGTGCTTGAAAGGGCTGGAGTTATTCTTTTTGTACACGTTTCTTCCAAAAATAGTCTCAAAATATGTCCGCCCTGTGAATATTTTGAAGATGGTTTTAAGAGTTACTCACTCTGAATTTTACTGGCAGTCATAAAGGAACAATATCAATGTTGTTATGAGGATGTAAAGGGGCACACATTCAGACTACATGCCAAATATAGATTTAACCAACGCGGCTTTCTTTTCCTAAATTTGTTGTACTTTATTTATGTTTTACTTCTTTGCCCCAAGCCTGTTATTCTTCAATTTTTGGCCTATACATAATGGATGCTGTGTGAGTGAGTCAGGGTGGAGTTTGGCTCTGGGGCTTGTGGGCATTGCAGCGAGCTAGAGTAAAGGAAGGAAAGAGAGAGACATAGAGAGCGGCAGACTGACCGAGAGTCTGAGCCAAGCCTTGGCAACTAAGCAAAAAAAGAAAGATTATTCGCCTCAGTGGAAAGGAGAAGAAATCATGGCAGACAGTAGCAAAACCTCTGTTTGTGACCCCGGTCTGGCACAGAATGATATGGAATCCAATTTATTTAGGTTTTTTGAAGTGCTTTACATCTAAATGGCGCGGACAGGTTCAGTGAGACAAGAGTGCACTTGTAGCATGCCATTCTGATCCAGACTTAACAAACGAGCCCCGTTGTGATATGTCGTGTCACATCCATTGTTTTTTTCTTGCTCCTACTGATGACCGCCCAAAGGTACATTATGTGATTTCCTGATGGGGATAATGACTCAACGTCTGAGTCATTCGTAGAGAAGGAAATTCATCATAAGAAAAGCAATGGCAGTCACCCCAACAGCACAAAAAAAAGGCTGTTCCTTGAGTGATTGACTTAAATTTAAATCTCTTCATCCTGAGAGTCATTCTGAGGGAAGTGAAAAATCACAAAGTGATGCAGAAATAGATCAGACGGGTGATGAGTGTGTGGGTTTACAGATACCTACACTGATAACAATGTGAGGCCATCTTCAGCTCAACATTAACACGGCATGACGACGCATCCCCACATTTAAGTCAAACCACTGTGTTGGCACCATGTGAAAGTGATGACAATGTGAGGGTCTTCATCAAAGAACATGCAGGCATCTGGCCAAAGAAGCTGACAGCGGCTCACGCAAAAGCATGTAGTGGACCTGCTGATCCATTAAAGGACAGCGTGTGAGTGACTGAGTGCCTCACTTAGGCACAAAAAGTACTCATGTAGTATGAGCAGGGGGTGGTATTAGTGTACAATTTGTTCTATTGTGAAGTGTGACTGAATTTTGCTTGTTTTTTTATTGCAAACTTGACCACAGGATAAGACAGTTGACCGGCAGCTCTACACTGGTTTACGCAATACAGGGTTTTCTTCAGTGGCACACACTGAGTTGCAATTCGTTGAATTGAATCTAATGTATTCTGTTTCAGCCCAGTCTCACATCAAAGCATGTATTATACCCACTGATCTGTTAGATGATTTCCACACATACTATTTTTTTTTGCAGGGGATACAGTGGGCAAGCCGAGCTTTGATCCATGGTGACAGGTTTAGGATTTGGGACTGACTGGAAAGATGTAAGTATTCTGACAATGGAAATCCACAGTGATCAGCTCATCCTGAGTGTTTGTATCTATGTCTGCAATGAAATTCTTATGTCTCCCCACCTCTTGTTGTGACAGAGGGTAAAACGATAGCTGCTCCAATGACTCTCCAGAGTTTTTAAAATCATGTTTAATCAAATTACAAACCACACTGCACCTTCTTGGCATCTGAAAAGCCTTGAGACTCATGGATTTATCACTCAAAGTGGCCTTCCCGAATCATATCTCAAGGCCTGAAATAACATGACTTCACTAGAACACCGCCTTATGTGTTTTCCATGGGATTCGCTACCTTTAAACAGTTAGTCACCTCATCATTTGTTAAAGTTTACTCTGAATTACCCAAAACACACTTTTTACCTGGTCACTAGTCTCATAACGAGGAGCAGCCCGGAGCCATTGTGCACGGCTGACGCTGCCAACAGGAGGCTGATCGACAGTCTAAGGGTTTGGGAGTGCCTTTTGCCTGGAACCATTCCTCTTCCAGGTATTGATCTATGGGCAAGGCTAAAGCTGATAGCTGAGCTGCAACCAGCTCGGGAGCTAACTCCCAGTGTACCTGCTGCTGACAGGCCCAGACCGGCATCATTATTACAGCACTAAGCATTGGCAGTCAGGCTGCACTCTCCCCTCTCTCACCCCATGATAAACTACTGACGGGACTCTAGGCAGATAGGTTTTTCAGCATACATCAGCTCCAAAAAGCACATCAATTATTCAACCTCACACTGGCCTATTGTAATTACTCTGCATTGATAGGCTGCCAGCCATCACAACCATAAGTCAATGAAATAAGCAACGAGATGCAAAAACTGTACCCCTGCAGCACTGCCAATTGCAACCTGATTAGGTTGTCCTTGTAGCCAGCAGGACACTAAGCCACTGAGACAAAGTCTATATGAAAGAAAAAAGACATTCACAAGTCAGTATGACAGCGCTGATAGATGGTGCGCTTGTCCAGCGGATGTAAAT
This sequence comes from Acanthopagrus latus, assembly GCF_904848185.1. Classification (NCBI taxonomy): domain Eukaryota; kingdom Metazoa; phylum Chordata; class Actinopteri; order Spariformes; family Sparidae; genus Acanthopagrus; species Acanthopagrus latus. The sequence continues at coordinate 4,170,695 of NC_051042.1, read as the reverse complement.
GCTGCTTCTTGTTTCAGGACATTCATTTTTAATGCAACCAAACCTCATCTGTGACTTGCTGGGCATCTTAATGCACCGAGACTAGTAAAGGGTGGAAGTCCACAGAAACACATTCAGCGGTCAAAGTCTTCAACACGCACACGAACTAATAGGCTGACATGAACACAGACAGACAAATTGAACGAACCACACTTTGAATCAGAGTTCAGAATGCTGATCAATGTCTTCCTGTTTACGTTTCACATGACTCTCCCCTTGCCTTCACTTTTCACAAAGCCCGTAATCTCCACAGAATATAGATTGGTTGTTCATCAGTCTGCGCACGAGCTAGTCATACCAGATAGCAAACAGGGAAAGAAGAGTAAAGAGGACAGAGAGAGGGAGCGAGCGAGCGAGAGAGAGAGAGAGAGAGGGGGCATAGTATGGCACAAAGTGACAACCCAGTCTCACCTCTTTAGTTTTATCGGGGCAAGCAAATGCACACTCAGTAGAGAGAGGGAGCAGAGGAGTAAGAAGGAAATAAAGAAAGAAAGAAAGAAAGAAAGAAAGGTGACTTACCTCTGAGCGAGGGTGACGGCAGACAAAGCGCAGGTGCTCCTGAGCGTCTTTGCGAGCCTGATTGAGCCGTAAGAGCCGCCACTGACACAGATGGAGCGCAGGAGACGAAAAAAGAGAAGGAGAGTGGTGAGAAGAGGAGATGAAGAGGGAGACTGGAGGCTTGACTCAGAGCGCTGGCTTTACTTTGTAGTGTACAATGTGGAAGTGCGTGTGTGTGTGTTTGTATGTGTGTGGGTGCTCTATATTTTTTTTGCTCAGAGAGATTCCTTGGATGAGCTCTGTGCAGATACACTTAACCAACTTGCTCCTGCTGAACCTCTTGTTCACTGCTCCGCGCTCGCATTTCCACACTGCGCATGCAGCTCCACATGTGTGCCCACAAACGCACACACAAATAAACACACACACATACACACACCAGCCTTTCCAAGTCGCTGTACGGCACAGCTGGAGTGTTTAGCACCAGTCAGATAATGCCATATTCCGTTGGCTTTTTTCCCCTCCCTAAATACTGATTCATAGGCAAATAATGAATGCATCTCTGCTCTGAGCAGGCAGGGAGTTTCAGTGTTTTGAAGAGATAAGGAATTTGGGCTCCATTCACACCAGAAACAGACTGAGACAAATTGATCCCCTCATTCTCTCGGTCAGTTGTTTGTAAGTGAGAATAAGGCTGAGAGCTGACAGTTCAGTGTGTGAAGATACACTCACTGATATCTGAACACTATTATAAAAGCTATTCATATTTTTTTCTTATTGCGTAAACTCAATTTGAGTCAAATTGCCCTCCGAGACAGACTCAGAAATCTTTCGAGGAGCGGCCGCTTTTGCAGCATGCAATTAGCCTTTTGTGGGGTTATTGTTGTGGGGAATGTGAGGAAGCCATGGAAATCAGGAGCGTAATGATGGCAGGTGTTGAATTAGTGTTGTCTCGTTGTTTCCACACCGCTGCTTTGGCGGCTCCTTCAAAAAAACAATCTTCTCTCAAGTTCGTTGCAAATCTTTGCAACGACAGAAACTTTCAGACAAAGACCTCATCTGTGACTGCTGCTTGGCATGAACACCGGTGTATTGAATATTAAGCGCGCGTGGGAAGACTCTGCAGAGTGCTAGCCTTCGCGTTCTCCAGCACGGACCATGACAGATTGTCAGAATCACCTTGTTTTCTTAAGCTGCTGAAGAATTGCCGACTGTAACCTCACATGTCAATGCCTTAAATTAGCTCATTCAGTCCTCCTCCCTCCTTGCTTCCATTTCCGTCTCAGCTTCTTTGTACGTAACTCCATCCTGCCACACCCACAGCAACCCAGTTTTAAGAAAGCAGGGTGAATCTGATAGCTGACAGTGGCACCTCTCCCTCTCTTTTCTATCTTTCACAAACTCTTAGTCTGGGCTGCGGTCCACTAAAGCATGGACACTGCCCTGTAACAAGACCAACATTTCCCCATGGGGTTTGGGGATTTATTGCCTGTAGCATTTATGGAGAGGTCCCAGTTGGAGATGAAAGCATACGCACACACAAACACACAAACGCATGCACAGGAAAGGGGGTTAGAAATGCTAATTCAGACACACAGGCGGGGGGTGTAAATCCAGCCCTCATTGTGAATTCAGCACGTTGGCTGTATTGTGCAGCGGTGAGCCCCTTTATTCAATTGAGCTGCCATCCATCCTGGCTATGGCGTCGAGCAGGCACGTACAGGGAGCTCCCTCAGGAACCTAACACTCACTCAAACACACAAGGGCTGTTTGCATACACATCAACAGACAGTGACGAGATACAAAGACCCATTATGAAGATAATGACCTGATGCAACTCTCTGTAGAGTCATTATGATCGGCTGAGGTATGCCTAAATATCACTTTTTTTTAGAGGGTGGATGTCTGTGTGCATGTGTCGCTGTCTCTCTGTGTGAGTGCATGTGATTATGAACATGTGTATCCCAGGAGTGCATACTAAAGCTGTGGTGTGTTATAAAACGCCTCAGGATTTTCAACTGAGCTCGTGAGAGAAAGAAAAAAAAAAAAAAAACGACTCATGTGAATGTATGAGTGCACACTGACGTGCAGCGAGCCACTGGAGAAGTATTAATAAGTACAGGGCTCTGTGATAGACTGACGACCTTTCCAGCCTGTACTCTGCCTCTGGTCCCTGCTAATGCAATAAGTCTTCCAACTTAAACAACAAGGCACCCTCCAAAATGGTCTCAAGTCACTGTTGACTAAGTTTTTGATTAGTTAGTTTTTGATTCCCCCACACACACCTGTCTCACATCTGCCTCAACATCAAACTTGCAGCATTCACTCAACTCATCTCTCCACCTGCGCCTCAGCCCCTCATTACTTTAGTTTGTATTTAAGCCTGTGCCGTTCTCTTGCTCTTTGTTGGTTTTGTCTGATGTCTGTTGTTCACGTGTCTCCTTTGCTCCTGCGCCTGTTTCACACTCCTTGTGTTCCTGATTCGTACCTTCTAGTTGTCCTTAGTTTTTTAAATTTTTTTTTATAACTTTGGTATTTTCCTTTGCCTGCCCCTTTGTTACTTGGATTTTGGACATTAGCATCATAGCTCCTTTGCCTCTGTGTGTGTCTTGTGTTTGAGTCTCTCTGTGTATCTCTATGTGTTTTTTTTGTTAGGGGACCCTTATCATCATGATAACAATAATAAACCCTGGGTTGTGGTTAAAGAAAGATGCACATGATTGTTTTTTAATCGTTGACTGTCAGTTCCCATGTTCGGTTCTGATGTTTTGTTGATCATATTGATCTTGTTTTGCTCCAGTCAAAACTGATATGGTCAATGGGAAACTTTGATACAGGGGGCAGAGGCACAATCAACAGGGACTTGGCTCAGGGTCTGGAGGATGGCTGGTTCAGGTCCAGCATGGACCAGTCGATATGGAGAGTCTGAGGCGTCCATAGGCAAGGCACTTAACTGCCCAGGGTAGTGTGCCTTGCTGCAGAGCCATTGTCTTAACATCCCCTCACATCGATTGCATGTGTAGGGGTTTGTGTGTATCTACTATTAAGAACCAAGAGATAGCATTCGTTTCCCCAAGGGTATACATACAACAATCGTGAATGTTTACTTCAAAGTGAACATATGTTGTCATGGGGCATTTGCTGAAACATATGTTTCTGTTCATCAAAGGACAGTCTCTGTCAAGGACAAGTGGGAAAGATAACAGATGAGTGGATGGAGTGAGGAAAGGGACTGAAGAAGTTCCAAAATTGCAAACTTAAACATAAAGTCCATGCTGTCATATCTTTACTTAAAAGGGCTGCACGATTCCACGGATTTTGTACTACACCTCTGTAAAGCTGGGGGCCTCACAAGGGACACATACAAAAATTCAAGAAAGAAAATGCAACCAGTAGTATTGTGATGAAATTGTATTGAAATGTATCACTGGAAGGCTCCATCATTTCCAAAGGCAGATCACTTGTTTTGTATGTAGCTTAAAATCTTCCTTTGCTGCTTTAAAAATGTGACTCAGCTGAATGTGAATAGTCATTACAATGATGTCATATAAGTTTTGAAAAGATAAAAACAAATGAGTTAAGTTAACTGAACCTGAGAAAAGTGATTGAATACACTAATGATAGTAAGTTGAATCAACAGCCCATTATTCTTGCTGTCTGATAGGCTTTTCATTGTCTCCGTTTAAAGAGTCAGTTCTTTATTCGACAATCTGCTCTTTAAACCACAGCTGCTCCTGTTGGCGTCTCTTTGTAGCAGAGACAGCACAAAGTCAACATATGAGGCTGCTCCCAGTGACCTTGTTAAATTTTATTTGTGAAGAAGTAGAGACTAACCTTCATGGTTTACATAGTTTGTATTATGATGGAAAAGAAAGCCAGTAAGTTTCCATCATCATTTTCGTTGAACTCCTTTTTAACACTTTAACACTTATGCCTCTATATATAAGCAAACAACACGATCAGTGAGAAGACTGGCTATTTCTACACAGTCATTAAAGTTATATTAAATGCCTGTCACTGGGTTTCAGTCCAACTTATCTGGGTTATACAAGTCATAATTTATGGGGTTTTTTTTAATGTTTTTTTTTTTATATATATAATGGAATGCTGTGAATGAACTGAGTGGATCTGTAGTCTGGTGGTAACGTACGACGTTAAACGTTTTCTTTGTTTCACTTTGTTCCACAGGGGCCACCAGAATCAAATAAAAGTTCCTTGGAGCTGCTTTAATTTGAGTGAACTTGGAGCTGTACATTCATTCAACTCATCATTTCAAGTCAAAAGACATCAAGTCAGAGGAAAAGATGTTTAAAAATTCTGAAATGGTTTGAAGGTGAAAACTAGTGACTTTTTAGAGAAAGCTTTTTAAGTTGTGTCGAATACCAATGAGTAACACTATAGTTTTTTGAGTTAATGAGAAATGATTACTTGATTCCAGCCGACTTATGATAAAATGCAATGTAGTAACTACAGTTGCTTTAGTAACAGGAGTTGCATACTCAAAACACGACTTACTGTTCACTGCTGCAGACTGTGGCTTGCTGTTAGCTAGTTAGCTCATTTAGCCATGTAGCCAGCACTTCAGACTGGGAGCTCTGGGACCAGGGGTGTATGGACTGGACTGGGCTAGCACGCTAACTTCAGCAGAAATCTCTGCAACACTATACATGCACATTACAACACATTTTCGACTTAAATGATTAAATATTGCCCCTTTAAATAAAGGTTGAGGGAAAAGCACAATATCTCCCAATGAAATGTTTTTGAGCATCAAAGTTCCACAAAATACTGCAGAGCAGTCAGTCTTACTTGCTTAGTTGCTTTTTACCACTGACCACAGCTGCTGCTCTATATATATTGTTGCTTCTCAGCAGTCAGGAGGAAGCTGGCACTGACCGAACCTCAATTACGCCTGTGAGGTTGATGGGACATCAACAGTGTATCCCCGCTCATCTGCCCACTGATGGATGGTGAGAACTATAATTGTGCTGATTGGTGTGAGGTGCGCACGAGTGTAGAGAGCAGATGAGATGCATTTAGCCCGCAAAGGTGGGCTGTGGCAGAGCTACGGCAAGGTGAGCTATGGTCTCTGGCCTCGGTTATTATCAAGCTGAGTTATAGGCCTCCACCTCCCCCACCAATCTGCGCACATTACAATGCCAAGCCACGACATGCAATCCTTCCTTATGCTCTACCTCCAGCTTCTACCCTGGCTCACTCTCTCTCTCTGTCTCTCCCTCTCCTGTCTCTCGCGCTCTCTTAGCCTGTTTAGTTCATTTCTGCACCCACTCTCCATTAATAGAAAGACAAGAAATCTAATGAGCTGGAAGTCATGGGGTCATTTTTAACAAAGTGTGTGTGTGTGTGTGTGTGTGTGTGTGTGTGTGTGTGTGTGTGTGTGTGTGTGTGTGTGTGTGTGCTGGAATAGAATCATTAATGAAAGTCACACAGTCAAAAAGGAAAAAAGCTGGAATCTCAATGGCCGCTTGTCCTCCCAGGTCCTCATGAGAACTGCTGCTTCTGACTGAAATACTCAATTTAATCATGTCTAACCTAATCCCGAGTTTAGAGTCCTGCACAGGTCTTATTTTGCAAACCCGCACCCGCCTGTTTTCTCACAGTAGCACAAATTACATTCCACACCCGAGCAGACCCGCTATAAATTGATACTGACACCTGACCCGCACCCGAAGGAAAATTAGACACATTAGATAGCCTACATGCAAATTTTAAAAAAAGAAATTAAGCTAGTGTGGGGAGTGGCAGTTCTGGGTGCAAGCACGCATGAATACGCTCATATGAAATATTAATGCTTATCATTTTGAAATGCAGGCATATTTTTGTAGATGCGTCACTAATAATGATTTTTATTTTTTGCATGTGACACCTTGAAAATGTCAATCGCAAAACCTGACCCACTCTCTCCAAGTTAAAGGGATAGTTCGCCCACAAAGGAAAAGGATTTACCTGTAGTGCTATTTATCCATCTAGATTGTTTTAGTGTTTAGAGTTATAATGAGTTAGATGATGAAAAAAATACATTTGAAAAACTCTGCAGCAATTTCTCTTTCCAGAAAGCATGACCTGATTACTCAAGATAATCCACAGACCTTTGGGGCTTTTTCGTACACAGTTTGACTCGGCAGCATGGCCCAGGGAGCAGTCCTGTTACAACAAGGCTACCTGCTCAGAGGTGTGTCTTTGAGTGCTGACGCACTTGTGCTGGCCTGGTGGTCAAAGGAGAAGCTATAAATACATTTTTCTCGCCATAGAAGAAAAGCCACTCCACTAATTTGGTTTTAAACAGTTTTCATTTTCTCATTTCATTCAAGTCTTCTATTATTTAGTTTTATAAAGATGTTACTATGGAGCTGTAAATCTCGGGAGTGACTCGACACAGTTCGGCCTGGTGAAACTGGTGATGGAAAAGCACTTGGGTGGATCACATTTTCACTTGGCAAACAAAAGTTCCACATTTGTTGTAAGTAGTTTGATATATGAACTATATTGTCGTTTCCATATTACTGCACGGAAGAACGCTTGCATCTGCTAGCTAAGCTAACTTGTCTAGGTAATGTTACAGCTCAGGGAGGGGAACACAAATGATCATGCAACGAGCCTTCTGTGTTGAGCTATGGTTTGCGGGTGTAGTCTGGTATAGAGTGAAAATAGTTTCCCACATGAAACTGCTCACAACATGGTCCATGGATTATATTGTGTTGTTTTTTTTTTTTTTCTTTTCTTTTTTCTGGTGCTTTGAACACCAGAGGACAATTGCCATCTGGTTCCATCATAATGGAATGATGGCAGACTTCTCCGAAACTTGGCATCTCACACTAAAACAGTCTAGAGGATAAACAGCACTATAGTCTCTCTACAATAAGTATTTTTGATTTGGGGGTGAACTGTCACTTCAAACATGGCTAACGTACTTGACACCACAAAACAGACCTCTCTCTAACCCTGAATAACCTCAAATGAATGGTCAGATACCTTCGCCCCTCTATGACTCATGCAGATATCTCCATCAGCCATGTGATTTTGGTCATTTTCATCCCTGTTAGTGTTGCCTTGTCTTGGAAAAGTTAAGCATATCTAAAAAAAGAAACTGCACATATCTTTGTAAAGCCAAGGGGAAGGGAAAGATGCCTGCATCATGGTTCTCACAGATATCACTCCCTGCTCTATAGCAGAAGAAAACAATAACATTACCATATATAACAGAGCTACCATATGTGAGTGGCAGAGCGCCATCATTGCTCATGTGACATTCATTGTGTCGCTGCCTGCTGGTCTAGAATGCTGACATGCACTGACTGGCAAAAGTCTGACTGGAGGAGCCCTGCTGTCTGTCACCCTCACCTCCTGCTGGGAAGGCCTGTGAGTGCACCCTGGGGGTTGGGTTGAGGTAGGAGACAGACGGAGAGAGCGAGTGGGGGTGAGAAAGTCGAGTCAGAACGAATGGAACATCCGGCCATATCCATCTTCTCCATCTCCTTATGAATATGTAAACCAGACAGGTCAAGTAGGCATCAATGACTCTCCTCCCCGTGGAATTCAAGGCGAGAGGAGTAGAGGAGAGAAAGGAGCGCTCCCCTCTGGTGCTTTCATCCCATAATGGTGAATCTCTCTGTTGCATGTCATAGATACCTCCGTGTGTGTGTGTGTGTGTGTGTGTGTGTGTGTGTGTGCACGTGCATGGCTGCAGTGTGCGTCTGTCATACAAATGGAAAAAACCCTGGCAGTCATTTATTAAAATACAATGAAATTGTTGCCATAAAATTGCCTTTTCGCTAACCTGCCTCCCTTTGTGCTTTTATCACATTATGGAAATTCAGAGGAGTGAATGTAAGGAGCCCTCAGGGGTAGATGTGGTTGGGGTTTTTGTCTTCCCCCTCAGATGTGGAGGGAGGACTTGCCGAGCCTTAATATTATGATGCTCATGCCAAAACCACTCCCTTCCCCTCGCTTTGGCCTGCCGTTCCACTCTGGTGCTGCCCTTGGCTGAGCGTCTTTGAGCGAAGCATTGGCACGGCATCAGTGACAGAGTACACCTCACCACAAGTCCTTTTGATGGTCCAAGATGAGAAGGAAGCATTTGGTTTGGATTACTCTCGTTCAGTTACTGACACACTGCGCACACACCACACAGACACAGAATCCCAGTGTGCTGGATTAAACTGAGAGGTCAAGTCAGGACCATTCTTAATTGGTCGTATCACTCCGGCAGCCACATTGTCTCTTAATTCCCCCGGTCATGGTTTTCAGGCAGTGCAGTGTGACGTGGTCTGCTGCACTTTATAAAGCTCCCTATACTAGTACTCATAATCTATTGATTAGCCTTCATGGCTTGGAAGGATCCCGTGCCAGTACTTGACTTTGACTTGAGAAATAGTACGATGTAATCAATACTGTCCTTCATACTTTTAGTTTTTCCCCTTGTGTTTATTTTAAGGTCCATTGCGTACAATTTTCTGGCTAGGAGGATTGCAACCAACTGAACAGCCGTCACCTCATCCTCCCATATATGGTGGCGGCCAAGGATAATTTAAAAAAAACATCAAAGTCCCTCTCTGTTCAGTGTGTCCCTTCTGGACCACTGTAAAAATATGGCAGTGCAACATTGCAGAGAAGAAAACCAGCTTCATCTGTAGATATAAAAGACCTATTTTAAGCTACTGACAACACAACAATTGTTAGTTTTATGTGATTATACACAAATGAATGCATTTGACCTCTAAAAACAATGTACAACAATCAGATCTCAAACATGCCAAAACCTTGCAACTAAACTAACAGAGGCTTTTAGAGTGATTTCCATGTGTTTCAGACATTTCTACTGGTCACGTCTGAATCTTAGCATGGCAGCATTTTCAAATTCAATTTTTATTTTTTTTTCAAAACAGTTTATTTCCCCCAACAATCCAAAATCCAATTGAAAAAACCCGTAGGCTTTCTGTCGAGGGATGCAGGACCTCCTGTGTTACAAGTTGGGAGTGAGAATGAAGATAAATCATCTTGATGAAGATTAAAAATATGTAATTTATGTATGTGGAATTTTCCCAATTTAATCAAATTAATGATATCTTCCGGAACTGGAGGATTAGATTTACAGAAAGCAATGATGTTGCTAGGCTGCGTCATTTATCACCAGTGAATATTCATGCAAATCCTTCCACAACTTAAGAAAAAATTCAAATCACTTCACTCTAATGACTTCACTTTCTCGCAATGTCCCTCATACTTCTCATTCATAACTTCCACGTAATATTTTGAAACACTGACTTGTCATTTGCATATTTTACAGTTGCTCATCTTTTCTATATTATTTACAGCTGATATCACATTTAGAAAAAATATGTCTTCTCCTCAAGCGATCCTTAGTATATTATTTGTTGAACACATGTATCCACTCAGATCATCGAAGTGTCATGTCTCATCAAGCTAATGGAGATGCCGTGTTTATTAGAGTGGCCTTTGAGCTCATCGATGTGACTATACAAGCTCAGAGCTCTGAGGTAATAATAGGGGGATCAGTAGCTCCCCTTGTAAAACTTACCTTAATATAAACCAGATCAGAATCAAGCCGGTGACGTCTGCTGTCCTCCTCTCCGCCCAGTGGAGGTCAAAAAACACATTTCATTATTTCCCTCTCATCCTTTAATCCCCTCCTACCTGATGTGTAAGCACCGGGCTGAGGAGTGTGCACACACACATACCCAAATGGTCAACAGGAGTTTTTTCGGTCATCAATAGTGATGTGCAGCATTGCTCCTCGGTGAGGGGGTGTTGGGTGTGTACGACTCCTTGTGGAGGTAGCGAGCGAGGGAAAGAGGACGGAAAATGCAGAGTAGAGGACGGACGGGGGCATATGTGTGAAGAGGAGAGAGGGAGCGAGAGCGTGCATGCATGACTTTTGGCAACATTGTCATCTTAATTCCACGTCAGGGACTGAGCCCGGGTTTACAGCAGGATTACAGCTCAGGACCAATTATTACCTGACGGACTGAAGGAGAAGCGCAATGTCAGTCCTCGGATCAGCAACCCAAACGTGATGTGACAAGCATGCAGTAACTTGAGCCGGAGCGGGTCAGCATATGGTCAAAATGATGGTGAGCTAGCAGTGTGTCAGGCGGCATTAGCTGGGATTTGCCGCTTTAATTTGTAATAGTCAGCTCCATCTTACCTGTCAGCGACTCAGACACCTGCCAGTCATCATCAAGCCACAATCCTCCAACATGATTGTGTTTATTCGCGTGTGTGTGTGTGTAGCTGACAGAGTTTGGGCATTATGTCCACACAACAGGTGACCTTTGTGTCCCGGCTGACGGTATTATTCCCTGTGTTGTGTTTGGCTCTGACACCTCATGAAACGTAAATTGGATTGTAAGAAATTTCATAGAGCCGCGGTGGGGAGAGAATACAAGTAGATGTCAGCGGGAGGGAGCCTCTTTTAAATTCCAGTGTTCTGGCTGCCTCAACTCAAGGGTAATGTATGCAGAATCATGGCCAGCCTGGACACATGCAGGGAGAAGGGTCATCTCTACGGCAGCATAGCCAACTGCACATTAGGCTGTTCTGTGTCTAACAGACACCGTATTATTCGCTAAGTGTATTCATCCTTTGTTCCCCATGTCTCATCCTAGAAAATCAGCTAATCACCATTAATCAAGTAATCAAGATTTTGCATGTATTAATTAGGCAATTACATATCGTAAAAATCCAAAGAAACTCACACAAAACAGAACTCGGAGTGTAATCTCCTCGCTGGCTCTGCTTTCGTACGGCTCCCGTGAAAAGAACAAGAAAAAGAAATGAATCCGCGACTGCCGAGACTAATCTGCGCAGATCAGCACGCACCTTGTGAAGCTGTGCCACGGACCATAAATGGCTGAGGGGGGTTTAAGCGGGATTTTCTAGTTTATACCTATTAGCCCTGGAATGAAATGACACCTGTAGTTATGGAAAAACATCCAAAACCCACAGAAAAGCCTTCAAGTGACATCACAGTGCATTTGGTGTTGATTTAGAAATAATATTAAGACCTCTGTGATCACCAAGTTACGTTCCAGAGTGGTTTTCGAATGAGTATCTGCACACCCTGCAGCTCGCCACAGGTCCAAGATTAACGAGCAGCGGTTGAGGCGTCCTCCTAAGGGTGATGCGGACATACCCAGTAGACATTAGTTCCATTGTTTACCGGTGCTATAGATTCTAGGCAATAAGGCTTTACTAATTGCTGCTGTGTGTAGATGGAGTCAGGTCGCCCAGCTCCCCACGATGAGTCCTGTGTGTGTAGCCGCAGAGGCTGGAGGCAGAGGCAGTAATGATTATGGAATTACCATGGCAGAGATTGTGATGGCTATCCTAATGATTTCATGTTACCGTAATTAGCATTACGAGGAGGACTGGTGGAGTGGGGGCGCGGGGATGGGAAATCGACGAGGGTGGAGGAGAGAGAGAGATTGAGGCATGGGAGTCGGAGAAACAGACAAAGACAGCGAGGAAGACGAGAGCGAGTGAGTCCGAGAGGGAGACGGAGAGCGGAGAAGAAAGGAGAGGGAGAAAGTGAGGGTGGGGGCAAGACAAAAGGGATGTGGGAAGTGTAGGAGGATGTTCATTAACTAAATGAGGATGAATTGTTAGCATGACTGTGGGCTGGTGAGGTTCCTTAGCTTCAATTTCAGAAACGCTCATCTCACACAGAGAAGGAAGTCAGCCCCCTCACAGGCTGTCAGCGCCAAGTCCAGGAGATGAACATCAGCTCATCAACATTTCTCTCTCGCTGGCAACCGTGTTAGTTATGAATGTAACATCCTGATTGAACAATCCCTTATGGATAACCGATGATTAATTGACATCGAAGGAAGATGCTTTTCTAAAATGCAGTCCTCTGTTCAGAGTGGTAGTGTTTGTGTTGCTGCGCATAATGTAGATGTAATGATGATGTAATGTCTACAGTGGATGCATGTAAACAGCCACCTAATAACATCAGATGAAGGTTATGTTGACAGGTTTGTCGACGGTCCTGCAGAATCAAAGCGCCGTGGCGGCGTTCGTTATTCCGTGTCAACTTTCTAAAAATCAAACGCAGTGAAAACATCGCAGAGGAGGGAGAGATTGATTGTAGCCCCAATAAATCTGATTGCAATCAGGGACAAGAGTCACTAAAATGGAGGCTTTTGCTATTGTCATGTCCTGTCCTGTTTTCAATCAACTGAAGAAAATCCATTTTGCAGATGGGTGAAGTCAAAAACAGAGATATTGGACCGTAGGCACTGAAGGGAAATGGACACCAATAAAGCAAAGTTCCGTTTTTTACTTCCAGAATAAATCAAACATTATTCTGTAGATAGATGATTTGTAACAGTGGTCTATGTTGCGTTATAGCCATATGGCTTTAGCGATGACAGCAAGTGGCATTCAGGCATCAAACTGACCACAGCAGAGTTGAACTGGCAAACAGAATGGAGACGTTATTCTCTGTAGGAGGTGACATTTTCCTTTGAGTATATGTTTAATGAAAAACTGGCAAATCCTCCACTGTCACTCAGGGGCTTGTGTGTGTGTGTGTGTGTGTGTGTGTGTGTGTGTGTGTGTGTGTGCATCCATGTTTGCACGCACACGCACTTTTGTCTTCCTGTTGTGTTTTAATTAGCACCTTATTGTGAGCTGCCAAAGCTGTGATAGTATTAGATAATTCCTCCTCTGCCTCTGAGATGATTTCCACTGTGAGTTATTCGAAAATGTGCAGAAGTAATTAACTTTAAGTTGACATTTATGTAAACTGAACAAGGCTGGACAAGGTTTTGTCCACCCGGCCGGAAACGCTGCGCTGTGCATGTACTTAAGCTGACCCGCTGTCCCTGTAAGTGGTCATTATTGTGACAGTGGAGGACGAGGCTGGAGTCATGTGGGAGCTCCCAGAGGGACGGAGCTGAACTCCTATGAAAACAGTTAAAACTTAAAACCGTGGGGGTTGCTAATACATTATGAACAAACATGACTTTAATCACAAATAATGCATTTTTAATGTAATAAGTATAATTCATGTTAACGATACAGATAGGCTAAAAGAAACTTGATTTCCTAAGAACTGTGCTGTGCTTGGACGGGGGCCCAGCACACAGTCGGACAGTTCGGAGGAGGAGCACTGGACATGTCTTTGTTATCTGTCATGTGTGCCGCTGTTCTGCTCCAACCTCCCCTTTCATACCCCACAGGAAACGTTTATGAAGAGGAGTGTCATGCCTACCTGATATCGCTGAGCGCCTCAGATTGTGTTCATTTCATCATCACAGCCTGCGCTAGGCTTTTATTTAGAAAATTGAGCGGATGTGCATCATTCGACTGTCCGTCTGTGTGTCGTGATGCAGCCGCTGGAAACATGAGCATTCTGTCTAGAAGAGAAATTTTTAGATACCCCCAAAGCTCAGTTTATGACTCGAAGCCTGGAGGATGATTATAAAGTGGAAGTAGTCATTAATCAGACAGTAGAAAATATAATATTGTATCCGCAGGTAGCTCACAGATAGCACCATTTCTTGCTGTGTGAACTTACTTAAAAAACATGATGTGCAGGTGTGGGTTCATCTGTTGGTGTGTATCTGCACTGATTTTAGATGAGTCTCTTCTTACACTTGTATAAATCTACACATTATCTAAATTATTAAAGGTTGTCACCTCCATCATCACTAATTACAAAGACAGGATGAAGACGAACACCCTGTCCAAGCACCAGAATTTATACCATGTGTGTTTGTGCAGCTCGGTGTCTAGTATTAAACGTTGGCATTGCATTCCCTCAAATGGTGGATAATTCAAATTCCTCTGCTTCATTTGTTTTATATCAACATTTCTACAATATGAGCCAAATCCCATCCAGATTACATGAATATGAGCTGACTTTCATGTCAGGAGGAGGAGGAGGAGGGGGATGGTGGAGACAAAACGGCGAGGCGGGATGGCTGCCAAGAGAGAGAACCTCGTTTGAGAAGGCGTTTCAACATTCTGAGGTGCAAAACCATTTTAGATTTTTAATGAAATATCGAGACAATCTGCGGCTGTGTTTGTGGCAAAGAACAAGTCAGAAGTCAAAACGTGATCTTCTCCTGAACCCTGACCACATGGTGTTTGTGCCTAAACCATAACCAGACTGTTCTTAACGGGAAAGCAACCATATATGTCGACTCTGACAGCAGCTTATTGTGACTTATATTGACGCTTGTGGTTAGGCGGTGACTTTTAGCAGCTGTAATAATTATTTCAGCAACAAAGGGAGAAGAATATGGAGGAGGTTGAGGTTGACAAGCACAGGACTGTAACCCAGGAGACTGTTTGTGTTGAGCGTGAAGCAGCGAGTTAATAGTGATTTATTTTCACGTACCGTGGGTACAGCCAGCGTCTTGTTATTGGGAGGTGTGCATATTTGTTGCATTTATAACGTTGGTGTGTCTGTAACTGGATTTACATAAGTAGCAGTTATTTTGACCCAAACCACACTGTTATCTGAAACCTAAGCATGTAGTTTCAGTCCCCAAACCCAGCCGACTGCCGCCGTATGTGTTTGGGTTGCAGTGTGTGTGGTAGTGAACATGTTTATATTATTGAGACCTTAGGCCCGTGCTTTAGGTTCCCTCTCTCTCTCTGTTTTTTCTCTCTCAGCCACTGTTTAACACCCTAATTCTCGTTGAGTCACATAAAGCATTTGTCAGATCCTCTCGCTGTGTTTAGGATTAACCAAATCCCACGGTTATGAAAATTAAAGTTTGAATCTTCCCGTGTCGCCCCTGAAACAAGTTTCTGCCTCTTTATTGTCATGTCAGACTGCCCTCAAAAAAACCGAGCTTCTCCTTTTTTCTCTCCGCACCACTGAGTGAAGGGATGGTTTATTCACTTAATGAAAGAGAGAAGGATATTTGCGTGAGAGAGAGTTGAGGCAGCCAGCTAATCCTCCTCTGTCTGCGTAGCTCCTGCTCCGGAGACCTCTATATGTCAGTTAGCATTATACTGTAAATACCTTCTCATAAGGCACAGAGCTGAGCAGCGGACACTTGTGAAAATCCAGCAGCTATACTAATGACCTGCATTAATGTTGTGCTAATTTGCTGCTTATCATTTCCTCTGCTTTGGATGAGGTTGTTATTGCCAGCTTTAATCCACAAACTCAGTGGAAACTTGGAGAAGTACGCCCGACGATGCGCCGCTTCTCTGCCACTTGTCGAGCATTCTTAAACATTTTGAAACACCATACACTAATTACTGACTGACATCTCGAGAGTCAGCTGCAGGTGCTGGATAACTCACTCATTACAGGGTGTTCTCTCTCTCATCCCACATTATTAAGAGGCTCCCACAGTCACTAAGCTTCTGAAGTTCTTCAGCATGTTCTTACAACTCCATCTTGTTTCATTTGTACTTTGTGCACCTGACACTTAGAATCTATTTTGTTCGTGTCAACATTTTATTTCAATGATAATTAGTTTACATTGTTTCTTCTCCCTGCTGATTTCCACTGTTAACTAAGAGATGTGCTACTTCCCAGCGCAGGACTGGCCGTCAGGAAACATGAAAACGGGAAAGTCTATGTGTCGTATTTATCTGGGCGGAGGTGGGAACCAGAACAAACTTAAGCAGATTTTTCAGGTGTTTGTACTTTATATGAGTAATTTTTTTTGTATTGTATTTATCTGACAACTTTTGACTGTTCCCCCTACATTTGAACACACGTCTGTACTTTCTCCTCCTTACATTTTCAAAACAGGATTGTTACTGTAGTTTTAATGCATTTGATGGAATTATTGAGTGATTTTATTTTTCATCACTGCACACCACCCTCCTGAGTATCAGTGCATACCACGCACTGCAGACGTAATGAGACGAAAACAACGTTAAAGCCTGTACTTTTTACTTTTGCTTGAGTACAGAAGGTTAATTGGTACCTTTACCAGAGCATTTTTTGCACAAGAATCTCATACTGATACTTGAGAAAATAATTTGTGTAGTTTTGCCACCTCTGTGTCTGGGAGATGTTATTTGAGGGTGATGATTGTCTGGCTCCTCAAGGTAACAACATGTGTTCAGGAAACAGGTCCAGTAGTGTTGGAGCAGTTAAGGACACAAAGGGAGCAGCCAAGGAAAAAGCGTTCGAGTAAAGTTTATATTTCACTGCAGCATGAAGCATAACGTGAGCCGTCTTCAAACATTCAAAAGTTCAGCTCAGTCCTACGTGAATCGGTTGGCCAGGACACTCTGTCCATTTTATATAATCCTGTTCAATGGATTTGTTTAGCCATAAAAATGTGCACATTGCTGTGTATCAGTGCGTGCTCACATTTCACTGGCCAACTCCCACACACTGTAAGGGGTTGGGTGCATGCATGGTCTGCGTGAGAGAAGCAAATGATGAAACAGGAAAAGAGAGAGACATCCAGAGAAAGGGAGAGAGAGAGCTGCCTTAATGCTAAACGGTTCTATTTCCTTCTGAAGTCTAAATGTTTAAATACACATGGCAGGAATCAGTATACTGTCATGTGGAACAAAGCCAGGCTGAGGTAATACAGATCACATACTGCAGCACCCTGTTGCTCCTGTCCTCCCAGAAACAGCCACTTTAACAGGGACATTCTCAAAGTTTCCCTACAGGTGGTCAATTTTATTTGGCTCTGATGTGAGAGGAATTTTATAACCTATTGACATTTTATTATAGCGAACAAGCCTAGTAACCGCTGTGCACAGGCACTGATGTATTTTAATGCAGTGTTGGCTAATGGCAAGAGGAATATAGCTGAAATCATATTAGAAAGGCTGCATGATAAACTCTGCATTCAGTGTGTTTGTTGTCAGCGGATGGAGGCTTCAGTTCCAGACACCAAAATCATCACGAGAGCAATGAACTTCGTATACCACAGCAGCTCATGTGACAGCAGACTATTAATGTTTGGAAGAAATAGATTTTCTGACATATACATTTACCATTAACAAAAAAATGTTAAGTAAATCTACCATGAATAACAACATTTACAGGGCAACATATACAGAGCAAAAGGGGGAGTTTTAGCCACACGAAGCATAAGCAGCTGCATGAATGTGGAATGGGGACGAATGTGAAGCTTGTCAGGTTAAATAGATTATCCCATCATCTCCGACTTGAACTTGAACCTATCGCCCTTGCTTGTATGTACAAATTAGAGATCAGATGACGGCACATTGGCGGCGTGCATGACTGAGTGTCCTGCCTTTCTTTAATGCATGTTATTATAATGGACTAGAACTGTCCTGTCACTATAGGGGAATACATGAATATGAGAACACTCACTTTGATGCCCATAATGACCTTCGCGGTCGGAATTCAGTTATGTGGTGGTCGAGTTCTTTATTTTCTGTGTTTCTTTACATTTGAGTACAGTTGTATATTCGCAAATATTGATAAAATGTCCCTCACCCAAAGTGATGTCATAACTATACGATTACAAAACCACTGGCAGAGCTGAGACAGATTAATAATGATCTAATGAGAGTATTCTGGATATAGCATTAAAGGCGTAGCCCTGTTCATTCATATGTAAGCTGCTCAGTGGCGGGTGAAGCCAAAAAAAGTTTGATTTCCTGTCGCTACATTACCCAGATCTTCTGCTGGCTGAGCAGCTCGCTTCTAGTTTAGACTTAGGCTAACTTGAATGAGGATAAAGCAATTGCATGACTACGTAATTACACCTTTTGGCCACTATGTCAAAAATGGCTTCAAGGTTGAGTGCTGCTCCTGGGGGTTTGGATGAGATGGAAACACAGTGGGCGGGGCCAGCTCAGGCCTGTGAGAGCTGACAAATCAGAGTGGACTGGGCCTTTCAGGAGTGGGACTTAAAGAAAACAGGCACAAAACCAGAGCATCAGACAAAGAGTGCTAAGATTAGATAAATAATGTGTTTCTTGAACATAAAATCAAAAGTATAACCCTGAAAATGAGCATTATATGCAAGCTTTGTACTTTGCTGATCTTACAAAACATGGTCTTTTCCATCCTCCTGTTCTGTTTGGGATTTGAAAGCAGCATTTTTTCTCTTCGCCTTTATCATCTTGCAGGACTGGAGACTCATTGTATGGCATACGGCCAGCTCACACTCATGCCTCAGACCACCTTCTTAGAAAGAGCTTTCCTAACTGAAATGAGGTAAAAAAAAAAAAAAAGAAAAAGAAAAAAAAAGAAAGAAAGAAAACAGGTAGCAATGTCCCTTCAGCACGTATAGAATAAAGTCTTAGTCTGAATCCTAGGAGACTAGTGAGAGACGGGATGATTTGTTTGCAAGGTTAATCTTTAAAAATGTTGCTTTAGATCTTTAACAGTGGCAACATATGTCAAAGAAGTAATCCTGTTGTATAAAATCAAGTCATAGCAGATTGTCGTGGATTAATCTGTGATGTGAGATCTAATCCACAGGCATGCCTTGACTGCTAGGGAGCTGTGATAATCCAATATCAGACCGCCGCTGTTAATCTTGTTGCTAACACACGGCCTTTTTCCACTTTGCGATCTCATCCGATACGTATGCCTGAACCTTCTTCAAGGTGACTCAATGTCATGATGCGAGAATGGATTAGCTGCGGCAGGTTGGCGCTGAAAATGAACAGAATTGATTAAAGAAGGAGGGTTTTCCATTCTGAGTGATTTCCTCCGATGCTAAATTTGTTTGAATGTTTTGAAGCGTAAGAAAACGAAATGGTTCTAGGAATGAAGTAATCCTCATTCAACAAGCATCCAACACAGGCTGACACAGAATCACCCCCACTGCTCAGCTGCACTCCTTTGGTATTTCACCACGCTCAGTATTCAAAGCATGCACAGCTTTAGATTACCACTCTTTCTGCATGTGTGTGCGTGGTTGCGTGGGTGCATGTGTGCGTAACTGCCCTTTTCATCTGCTCTTATTGGTAATCAAGCGACATGGCCATCCCTCTGCCTGCAGAACGGGAAAATGGCTGACTTTGCTGGGACTCGACCCAGCCTCAGCTTCACACTGTGATTTATGTGACCTATTCCCGGGCCCCTACTGGCAGGGCCCATCATCTGAATTATAACTAAGGATTAGGCCCCAGGCTAATGAAAGAACCGGGAGGGGAAATTGACCATGTGTTTGGCTGTGGCTTGTTTCCTGTAAACCAGATTATAGAGCTCATGCAGAGCCGCACAAATATGAGAGACAAGCACACATAAAAATCATGTCTATAAGCACACATGGAGATGAAACACACACTGACACACACACACACACACACACACACACACACACACACACACACACACACACACACACACACATACTTACTTAAGTCCTCTTTGGGGGCGCACATTTCAACACCCCCCCTTAGAGGACACCACTTTCTGAATGGTTTAGCGAGATGCTGGCAAGTGGAATATATCACTGGGAGTCTCTAGATTATGAAAATCACTTGAGATTTTAGTTTTAAACATCTTTTGTCCATACAGAATTTTTACCTTGAGATTGAGGACAAATAATTTTAATGTCATATTTGGGGTCTTCAGCTATACACAAATACACAGACTGATAAATGTCACCTTTGGGTGCCTCACTTTCCTTTGGGGACAAGACTCATTAAATGTTATTATCTGCATGCATGTTCAGCTATATTCAGTAAGGAGAGCATGTTGTAATGAAATATAAAATCTTTGATCAAGTAACTGGTCTCGAGTAGCTTCTGAGATATCTAAAGAAAACACATTAAACTCAATAAAAGTAAACCCCAAATTATCTCATACAGAAGGAAGAAGTGGTAATTATACCTATAACGCTGTTTTTTTCTGGTGACTGGGACAAAGTGCCATTGGTTAAGGTTAGAGTTATCCTCCTCCTCTTCTGATTGTGCTGGCTGCCTCAATCCACAACAACAAAGGAAGGATTTCCCCACTACCAAATTAACCATGATGAACAGCTAACTAACATGCTGTTTGAATCATCAACCTATAGTCCTGCTATCAAAACATCAGAATCAGAAGCACCAGTCAAATTTGCAGATTTGGAGACTGCAATCAATGCTACGGACCTGACTGACCCCTGAATTCACTCAAGCACAAATGGACTGGCGGTATCCCCTCCAATCCATTTGCTACAGATCTAGCACCTTGGGTCTCACTGGGGATTGACCTCACAGACAACCCGACTGGTGCTCACCACAGATGCAAAGCAAACGTGCTAGGCTGAAAATCTCCACTCCTGTGCTGTGGTCTGATGATGTCTGTCGGGTAAAAAACAAGCACAAGAGCAAATCTCAAGACACTCCCCCAAGGCTTAGTGAGCCGGATGTAATGACTGATAATGGTAATGACAGCACTACCTTGCAAGGGATGCAACTTATTAGCACTAGATTCAGAGCTAATGCCAAAACCTGCATAATGTCTATTTCTCCTGCCTACTACAACAAGACTACTGAGCGACCCTGCTGAGTTTACCTGAAGAATCTGAACCTCCAGAGTGGGTATACATTTTCCTTGACAGACCAACAATTTTGTCTAGCTCACTGCTCTGCAACATTTCACCCTGTTGAGGCCCGCTGAGCTCAACTCTCAACATACACCCGATCCCCAACCACCTGTAACTCATTGAGCCAAGACTTTCTACAGACTCCCGGCCTCAGTGTGCTTCATCGCCCTCTGGAACGCTCCAGGTGTACAATGATTGTCTGCAGGGCATCATTCATGCATCACACATAAATGTACTTCATGGCACACAACATATCACAAACTTAATTACAGCTCCCTATAGCTGTACAGTGTATAGCCGTTAACTATTTCTTCATTCAATTATCATCTATGTCAGTTTTCCAGATAGTTATACTGTCACCCCTTTATTGTCATTTTTGATGGTTCATGTCTTCCATCATGGAACTCCTGCAATTGCACTGCAGTTTGCACATGAGATATTGTTTTAATTATCAGTATTTCATGTTCACATGATAATTTCTTCCTGTTGTCACTGATTCATCATAATTCAACCATAGGTATACCTCTTGTATATACTACATTCACTTGTATTACCTGACTATTGAGTGTGCTTTACTTAAGTAATAAATGCATAATGTTACATAAAGTCATCTCCTGTGTTCATATTTGTGGTTTAAATTCTTGCAGAATTGAAATTCAGACATCTGTGATCTTGTGCCCCATTATTGTATTATATTATCAATAACAATCACACTACAGTATCACTGCATCTGCTTCGTGTTGGGCCAAACAATGCCCCTTAGCCATGATATAATCCCAACATCCTGTTGTGAGCTATTGCGTAATTAACACACCTGACTGCCCAGCAGAAAAGAGTACTCACCCAGACCATGTAATAATGTAGATTAAGAGGTAGATTGAATATGTGTTTTTACACCACACTGAAAATCTGCATGAAATAATTATACACCAAACAGACTTGTGTTTGCTGTTAACTTGTGTTTTAGTAACATAATGCATGGACATCACGTACAAGTGGCACACAGCTCAAATGGAATGTCCTTGAAAACTACAGGTCACCACAAACTTGGCTAGCTTTCAAATGAATGCATCTGGACAGCAGTCAGTTCACATACTTGACTAGAGAATATTCAGAGAAACAATTTCTTGGACTCGCTAGCAACATGATAATAGGAGGTTGTGCTCCAAACTACAACCAAGAACATCGGTTATATGAAAAGAAAGAAAGAAAGAAAGGCTTCTGGCATAAACAAATTTAACATTAGCCTCTAAAATAACATAACAGGCACTTCACACAGGTATACTTCAAAAAATAGCTAGCATGAGTCCTGAGAACAAGCCTTTCTCTTTAAGGCAGTGATCCGATTTCTGACATAATTTTTCACTCCAGTCCAGTTTCGGTCTTTGAGTGCATAGGGTTCTGCACTAATGCACCGGATGCAGTCGATCTTTTGAGGTACCTTGCACGTGTGGATGAAGCGCATCATATGTCTTTCAACTGCATGTACCTCACTGTCTTCCCACTTGCGTTTGGAGTTACCTGTGTTGTCTGTGAAGAAAAGATACAGGTATTAATATCTCATTACTAAAAGCATTTTTTGGAGTCCATCTAAAAATGCATTCACAATCTTTGCTTTCTTTTAGTACTCCCGTTCAAAATGCAAGGACAACACCATGTCCATGAATGCTAGATATTGCTACAAAGGTTCTTTAATTATCTAAACACAATCCCAAATAGGCATCCCAGTTAAATTTGTTAGAAAAAAAAAAAGCAGACTCCCAGCTCCACCTAGGTTTATGCCTTTATTCATAGAATCTGGAGTTCAAAGTGTTACAGTGTTACTACTTAAACTTAAGATTCTTCTCTAAACTCACTTGTTAGTTGCATTTGTAAACACTTTTTAAACTGAGAATTTAGTATCAAACAACTTTTTAACAGAATGTTAACTTTTAGATTGAGGACAAATCATTATAATATCACTTTTGAGATCTTCAGCTGTACACAAATGCACAAACTGATAAAAGTCTCCTGTGGGTGCCTAACTTTCCCGTCAGGGACAAGAGTCATTAAATGTTATTATCTGGATGCACTTTAATCTACAGTATGTTTAGTAAGGAGAGCATGTTCTAATATGAATATGAAGTTCAGCCTTTGATTGTAGCATAACGCTGCTCTACAGAGACTGCAGTGCAGATTCTGCCATAGTGCCCTTTCTTTAGGCTATCAAGGACAGCCAAGTTGTCTGTTAGTGCAATGGACAGACACATTTATGTTATAGGTGGTTAGCAAGACCATCAGTGAAGCATGGTAAGCAGTGGTAATGTCTGGGCGTGTTAGATTTATGGAGGGTCCCTCGCTTGTCCCCAGCTCTGACTGCTTAAAGTAGAGAGTGGGAGTTTGGGGAGCAGTGGCACAAATCAATTAGCAGTGGTGCTGCACTGCTGTTGAATGCATACAACATTAGGGGAAACACTTTGATTGTGTCCTGAGTTAATAACTACAGACTTATTAACAATAACAAGTTTTACCTTGAATCAATGAGGTCGAGACAGTCACATTTTTAGTTTGGCAAACCCCATCAGCATCGGAGCATCCAGATACTAACTTTCTTCCGTTAAAAAAAATCTAACCCAAGCCAAAACAAACCTCGAATGCGAAAAGCACTGGGAGGAGTGGAACTGGAAGCAGTGGTCGGAAGTAAAGGTGCAGTCTCTGGTGGCTCCTGGCCGTCTTCGCCTGTTGCTTCAGTGGTCGACTCAAGAGACTCATCCTCATCAGTTGACGCATCCTGATCTTGTGAGGAATCAACTTTTTCTGCAGAGAAAATGTAAGAGTATATTTAAAAAAAATATGGCATAGCCTCAGCAGTTGTAGCCTTAAGATGAAAAACCAACAGTCAGTTCTGAATGTATTGCCCACATTATTGCAGTTGCACATTAAATCAAAATAATTTGTTATAGGTATAAGGTTCTACATTTCTAGACTTCAAATACCAAATACAGCATAAACATTAGCTAGCTGTCAAAGAGTACCAATGATGCATGAGGCAATAACATTAGGTTTCCCAGCATCTGAACCAAATGTATTATACTAATGTACACTAAGATACACACAATCTGTATCCATACCTTCGGGGTCAATCTCAATGTCATCAAGGGTTTGACCTTTATACTGTGATAGAGTCCCCTTCTCCACAGCCAAAAGCATTTTGCTCATTTTGGCGAGCTGAAGTGTTCCCTGCGGAAGGCGGTAATACTGCCTGTGCACACGAATGTCATGACCCAGGAAGTCAGCAAGTTGGTCTGCTTCATTTTCTTGAAGATTCAGAACTTGAGACATTGTTGCTATGTGCTTCCGGAGCCTTGTTGAGGTTAAGACCTCGGGATGTTTGGCACCACTCTCCCTTGCAAACGTTTGGATGCATTCTCCCCCTCTGTAAGCTGATAATGCTCCTGGTCTAGCAAACATGTAGATGTTCTCTTTGGAGACGCCACACAGCTCACGAGTGTCAGCTAGAAGCTCCATAGCTGACACCATTGATGGTTTCAGGAGCACAGGGACTCCTCTTCCTCGTTTCCCCCTGATTTCTACTCTGGTGAAGAAATCACACATCTTGTTCTCAAGTGGGGTAAGACATAGGGCCATGTCCTCATTGAGTTCTGACTTTCTCCTTTCTTTGAAAGTGGCCAACTCCATTCTTGACACCTCTCCTTCTCGTCTTCTGTTGAAAATGATCAGCTGAGCAAGTGTCACTTTGGCAAGTGTTGCATAGTTCTTTGCAGAGGGACACAGTCTCAGCATTCTTTCAGCAACAACTTTAACATTCTCCATGTGAGAGTCCAAAAGTTTGACATCTTCAGTGAGAGGTATAATCAGTGGTGCATTCCACTTTGACTCTCTCAGAGAGGTTGTTGCTCCTCTGGTAATCAATCCCTTCCATCGAAATTGTTTGATGGTCTTGAATTCTCGCGCAAATTTTACAAGACTCCAGTCTCTGTCAACTGTGGACAAATTATCACTCTCCACAAGCTCACAGATTATGCCCAGACTGTTACCAATTTTGAGGGCTAAGGAAGGTGTGCGGAATGTGTTGTCCTCTGTGTTGTACCCAGCCAACTCTTTCACTGCAGATATCACATGATTGAAGTTTGAAGGATAGATGAGTTCCTCTGCCTTCTGGATGGGAGTGTTCTTCTTAGCCACAAGTAAAAGTCGCCCAAGTTCTCTAAGTCTTTGCCTTATGTAGTCATGTCTGTTCTTTCTTGACCCATTCAGATCAAACAGGTGTTGTCCAAACTGCAAGAGAAGTTTGTCATTTTGAATCATCCGAGTGACCTCATCATAGGTCATGGAGGAAATCACATTCTTCAAGCCCTCACTAATCTCACGCACGATGGCAGTTTTAAGGGCACATTTGGATCGAACTCGCCTCCTCCCACTGCTGGATTCATCACTAGTTTCTTCCTTCGCTGGGCAATTTTTCATGTGCTTCCACAATGTTTTCTTGCTATAAAGTCCTTGGCAATGAAAACAATGAATAAATTCAGAGGCACGTTTACACTGTCGTGGTCTGTAGCAGGCCTGGAGCTCTCCAGCTCCCTCCCTTACAACATTGGCGTTGTGGGCAAAGTTTCCACGTCTTCTAAGAATGTTCAACTTATTGCGTCTCTCTTTTGAATTCTTTGAATACTGAAATGCTAGGGCAACCTCTGCTTCATCCCCATGTACAGCTTCCAGGTGTCGTGAAATTTTTGATGAGGGATGGGAGCAAAAGAGACAGTAGTTCCTCTTGTCGTACACTCGACGTTTTTCAGAATTTGAGGGAGGCAATACTCTAATTGAGCCACAAATTTGTTGGATTCTGCTTTTCTCAAGAGTGTTTGAGTTGCTCTTTAGTGGACTAGGGGATGAGATCTTTCTCTTCCTTTGAGTGAGCAAGTTCCTCTTCTTAGGGCTGACTGCACTGTCTCCTTTTTCTGGGCTTCCTGAATCAATATCTTGTTTTGATGGAGATAAAATGGGATATCGCAGAGACGGCAGGGGCTTTTTCTCAGCTGGATACAGTGGTGCGTCTTCATCAGGCTCAGAGGAACTTCCTGCTTCAGAGTCTGGGACATAGTCATGATCACTATAGTCTGTGTGATCGGACTCATCAAGGGATGTTTCCATATATGAAGTGGCCTTAGAAAAAGAAAAAAGATTCTGTTCAGTAACATAGGTCATCCTTTACTATACTGAGTGTCATATACTGTGTTGATGCATCGGACTTTTATTACAGGAAGACTATCTCTTTTAGCTTTGGGATATGACATATAAAGGCTACGTTTATCAATGTTTCTTTAATGAAAAGCCACATAATAATTGCTTTAGCCTTATGTATACATCAAAATGTACACGACTGTTATTAGACTGTAGGAAAATACCAGTCTTTGTCTTGAGGATGTCCTTTTTGAGTTATCCACTGAACAATTCCAAGATCTTTGACCATCTGACGATGTAGCAAAGGTAAGAGGAGTTGTTGTCTTAAAGCAGAAAAAAGGACAAAAAGGTAAAAGCGTTCCATTAAGTACAAATTACTGTGCAAAAAATTTTCATTCCCATGCATTTTTGACCTTATATTGAGTAACATAATAAATAATAATAAAGAATAAACACTGTTATGATTAAAAATGATGTAAAATGATACTGATGTTTTGAGGATGGGATTTGTGACAAATTCCTCTCCCTATAATGATCAAGGAGTGATCAGCCTTTACTCTTTTTCAGGGATAATAAATCGGTAAATTAACAAACTATATGACTATGTATTCTTGAAGAGCATCATGAAAATTATTGGATTAATGATGGTTTATTTAATGATGCCAAATGATAATAGTAATCTTATCCACACTGAATATAATTGTACAATTGGAAAGTAAATGATATTCAGCTATTCAGCAAGCAGTGCAGTGTTACCTGTGTTTTTGTTGCTGGCTTTCCATCTTCCAACGGATCACTGCTTATCGTTGATTCACCCAGGGACGAGGTATCTGATGAGGTTAGTGACTAAAAAGACAAATCCAACTTATTGTGTGCAATATTCAAATTCAATTGGCATTTTGTTTTACAGTAGCTTCCCTTTTAAAACTCGCCCCTGTTTGAAGTTGTAGACATACCTGAATATCATCATGCAATGGGGATTGCGAAGTTAGCTAAGGGAGGAAAAGAAAGAAAGGCAAGTCAAAAGCTGAGAAAGTGATGGTTAGGGTTAACAAGATAGTTGACTCCAGGACAACAACAAAACAAAATTAGACCAATGGTCATTTGGAATACAACTGCAGACTACTCATCATTGCCTTACTAATGTCTAAAAGTTAGCAAGACAACAACATTTCAGGATAAATGGACATTTGCAGTAAAAGTCTAATAGTGCATCCAGATGAAATATAATAGGCCAAAAGTTTTTTCTTTGGGCTCATGGGAATTAGTCAGAGAACGAGTAAAAAAAGTAATTAAGGGCCGTATCTGCCCCACTGGCTGTCAGTTGAAGAACGCAGCTTTGAATGTGTTGCAAAGAATAACAATAGTAATAATAAAACTCAATCACGCAATCAAGCTCCGAGTAATGAATGAAAAGAGGTTGAGCACAGAGAGTAATTTCTGTCTCTAAGATGTTGAAGTATATTACTCACAAGTGTATCCAGTTGTGCCAATTGTTGAACCAGTTGTGCACGCTTTAACAAATTCATTGTATGCTGTCTTTCTCTAGCATTTCGCTCCTCCTCTGCAATTTTATGACGATTGAAGCATTCCTCATGGTGCTGTCTATATTTGGCCATTCGAGACTGTAATGACAGAACTGACTGTTTCAAAGACAGTTTGTGAATACAACTACAAATTATAACAATTCACAGCCAAAAATGAGCAATAGTGATTATATGTAAAGATGAAAATGGGCTCTTACTGTATGTGCCGCTGGATTGCTGCTATTTATGTTGATCTTATCATACACCTGAGACGCATCCATAGGACTAGATGACAGCTTAAAGATAAAAAAAAAAAAAAATGAAGTTGTGTGTGCAGCCCACATGACTTTTGTTAAAAGTTACACCAGCTGATGTCATGCAAAACATTAGCTACATGCTAACACCAACTGTTAATGCTTAAGAATCATGGAGTTCATAAGGCAAGGTTTGACTAAATTGATTGTACAAAATGATATTGTGTTAATGTTGTCACAGTGAGACAAAACCTAGAGGGCTTATTTTCCCCAAAGTGTTTTTCAGATTAAACCGGAGGGCACAAGGAACTGCAGACATCAGAGACTAGTGTGTTGACCCCTGTGACCACCTACCAGAGGTTTGTCCCTGACATCAGGTGTCCGCTGCTCACTGACATCAGGTGCCATTTTCTGCTGGAAAAGGAAACCGGATAAAATAAACATCTGATCAACCTTGATACAGCTGAAATTTCAAGACATGCTGAGATAAAGGTGATGCTTGAGTAGTATATGTGTGTTTAGAACGACCCCCAAAGTATTATATAATAATAATAATAATAATAATAATAATAATAATAATAATAATAATAATGATTATTATTATTATTATTATTATTATTATTATTATTCATAACAACAACAATATTAATGATATATTATTATTAATAATAATAATAATAATAATAATAATAATAATAATGATAATAACCGCAACATAAGGAGCACTTTTCTAAATCCATGTCACAAACTGCTTCATAAAGGTATCAAGATAAAAGTCATAAAATCATCAATTTTTCAATCAAGAAAATAAAAGACAGTACAAAGGAAATTGAAACGCAAGTAAAAGCAGGAAAGTATGTTTTAAGAAAGGACTTAAAGGTGATCTCTGATTCAGCAAGGAATTTGTAAAAACAAAGAAAACAGGGCCAAAAAGTAATATAATGACAATAATAATTATTTATAGAGCACTCTAAATCCATGTTAAAAGTGCTTCATAAAGGCAGCAAAATAAGTAATACTTTTATCATATAGCCTTTCCTGATTATATTTGAGTTTTAATTACATAGGAACTGTCTTTTATTTTCTTGATATGTATTGGGTTTTAGACACTAAATGTTTTCTTTTAAAACTTGATGATTTTATTACTTTTATTTTGGTGCCTTTTTGAGGCAATTTGTCACATGGATTAAGAAGACTGCTCTATCAATAAAGATGATAATGGTGATAATAATAATATTATAATCATTATCATTATATTATTACTTCTGGGGACATTCAAACACACACACACGCTACTCATACCTAATTGGGGACATTCATCTATGTTTAATGTCACAAAGTGGTATGTAAGTCTGTCAGTATTTTAGAAGACGTTCCAAACACAGGTCATTGTCCTTACAGTCCGTTACTACTTGGGCTGTCATAAGAGAAAAACTGGACAATAAAACATACTAATATAAAAGGATTCAGCAGAGGTTTAGGTGGCAGGCATAGACCCCCACCACTAGGAAATTAGAAAATACAAGTGGAAGGCAGGTTCTCTGTGGACAGACACACTGCCACACAGGAATGAATGAGTAGGACCATTTTCAGAGAACTTTTCTGCTATTTCAATAAAGAAATTCTTGCTCAACAGGTCTTAAGGTAGTACTTTATAAACCGGTCCCTACCTGAGGTATGTCGCTTTCTTCCAGAATCGGCTGGCTAACATCAGGTGCCAATTGCTGCTGGAAAAGGAAGAAAAAAATGTATTAACTATTTTCATTACTTTTGGGGTCATTCCAAACACACACACACTCATACCTAATTGAGGACATTCATCTATGTATGATGTCAACACACCAGTATGTAAATCTGTCAGTACTTTAGGAGACGTTCCAAACAAAGATCATTGTCCTTGCAGTCCATTACTACTTGGGCTGTCATAAGAGAAACACTGGACAATGATACACATTAATATAAAAGGATTCAGCAGTGGTTTAGGTGGCAGGTAGACACACCCAACACTAAGAAATAAGAAAAAAACAGGTGGAAGGCAGGCTCTCTGTGGACAGACACACTGTCACACAGGAATGAATGAGTAGAACCATTTTCGAAAACTTTTCTGCTACTTCAATAAAGAAATTCTTGCTCAACAGGTCTTTAAGTAGTATTTTATAAACCGGTCCCTACCTGAGGTCTGTCGCTTTCTTCCACAATCGGCTGGTTAACGTGAGGTGCCAATTGCTGCTGGAAAAGGAAAAAAAAATGAATTTACTATTTTTATTACTTTTGGGGTCATTCCAAACACACACACATGCTACTCATATCTAATTGGGGACATTCATCTATGAATAATGTCAAAACACCAGTATGTCAGTCTAACAGTACTTTTGGGGTCATTCTATACTCACACACACGCTACTCATACCTAACTGGGGACATTCATCTATATATAATGTCAAAACACCAGTATGTAAGTCTGTCAGTGCTTTAGGATATGTTCCAAACAAAGATCATTGTCCTTACAGTACGTTACTACTTGGGCTGTCATAAGTGAAACACTAGACAATAATACATACTAATATAAAAGGATTCGGCAGTGGTTTAGCTGGTAAGCAGACACACCCAACACTAAGAAATAAGAAAATACAAGTGGAAGACACACTGTCACACAGGAATGAATGAGTAGGACCATTTTTAGAGAAATTTTCTTCTATTTTAATGAAGAAATTCTTGCTCAACAGGTCTTTAAGTAGTATTTAATAAACTGGTCCCTACCTGAGGTCTGTCACTTTCTTCCACAGTCAGCTGGTTAACATCAGGTGCCAATTGCTGCTGGAAAAGGGGAATACAATGTATTTACTATTTTTATTACATTTCAGGTCATTCCAAACATACACACACACACGCTACTCATACCTAACTGGGGACATTCATCTATGTATCATATCAAAACACCAGTATGTAAGTCTGTCAGTGCTTTAGGAGACGTTCCAAACAAAGATCATTGTCCTTACAGTACGTTACTACTTGGGCTGTCATAAGTGAAACACTAGACAATAATACATACTAATATAAAAGGATTCAACTGTAGTTTGGGTGGCAGGCAGACACACCCAACACTAAGAAATAAGAAAATACAGGCGGAAGGCAGGCTCTCTGTGGACAGACACACTGTCACACAGGAATGAATGAGTAGGACCATTTTCAGAGAACTTTTCTGCAATTTCAATGAAGAAATTCTTGCTCAACAGGTCTTTAAGTAGTATTTTATAAACTGTTCCCTACCTGAGGTCTGTCGCTTTCTTCCACAATCGGCTGGTTCACATGAGGTGCCAATTGCTGCTGGAAAAGGAAAAAAAAAATCAATTTACTATTTTTATTACTTTTGGGGTCATGCTATACACACACACGCGCTACTCATACCTAACTGGGGACATTCATCTATGTATAATATCAAAACACCAGTATGTAAGTCTGTCAGTGCTTTAGGAGACGTTCCAAACAAAGATCATTGTCCTTACAGTACGTTACTACTTGGGCTGTCATAAGTGAAACACTAGACAATAATACATACTAATATAAAAGGATTCAGCAGTAGTTTGGGTGGCAGGCAGACCTACCCATCACTAAGAAATAAGAAAATACAGGCGGAAGGCAGGCTCTCTGTGGACAGACACACTGTCACCCAGGAAGGAATGAGTAGGACCATTTTCAGAGAACTTTTCTGCAATTTCAATGAAGAAATTCTTGCTCAACAGGTCTTTAAATAGTACTTTATAAACCGGTCCCTACCTGAGGTCTGTCGTTTTCTTCCACAATTGGCTGGCTAACATCAGGTGCCAATTGCTGCTGGAAAAGGGGGGGAAAATGTATTTACTATTCTTATTAAATTTGGGGTCATTCCAAACACACACACACGCTACTCATACCTAATTGGGGACATTCATCTATGTATAATGTCAAAACACGAATATGTCAGTCTAACAGTACTTTTGGGGTCATTCTATGATCACACACACGCTACTCATTCCTAACTGGGGACAGTCATCTCTGTATAATGTCAGAACACCATTATGTAAGTCTGCCAGTACTTTAAGAGACATTCCAAACACTCATCATTGTCCCTACAGTGCATTACTACTTGGGCTGTCATAAGAGAAACACTGGACAATAATACATACTAATACAAAAGGATTCAGCAGTGGTTTAGGTGGCAGGCAGACACACCCAACACTAAGAAATAAGAAAACACAGGTGGAAGGCAGGCTCTCTGTGGACAGACACACTGTCACACAGGAATGAATGAGTAGGACCATTTTTAGAGAAATTTTCTGCTATTTCAATAAAGAAATTCTTGCTCAACAGGTCTTTAAGTAGTATTTTATAAACTGGTCCCTACCTGAGGTCTGTCGCTTTCTTCAACAATCGTCTGGCTAACATCAGGTGCCAATTGCTGCTGGAAAAGGAAGAAAATGGCTTTACTATTTTTATACAATTTGTGTCATTCCAAACACACACATGCTACTTATACCTAATTGGGGACATTCATCTATGTATAATGTCAAAACACCAGTATGTAAATCTGTCACTACTTTAGGACATGTTCAAAACACGCATCATTGTCCTTAGTGTTCATTACTACTTGGGCTGTCATAAGAGAAACACTGGTCAGTAATACGAACTCTGAAACCCACTGAGTACTACACTGAAAACAAATACCTTACAAAGTATGAGAGATTAAGTAGTACTTTTTAAACTGGCCCCTACCTGAGGTCTGTCCCTGACATCAGGTGTCAGCTGCTCGCTAACATCAGGTGTCAGCTGTTCACTGACATGTATCAGCTGTCCGTTGACATCAGGTGCCATTTTCTGCTGGAAAAGGGAACCAGAAAAAAAATAAAACAATCATAATATAGGTCAAATCTCAAGACACATTGAGATCAGCTTCATCTGAAAATGACAAAAACAACTATTATCAACATTAAACAAATTGTACCTGTCTGCGCCAAGGCCAGTCTGAATCCCCGTAATTGTAAGTTATTTCTTCACCTGGGGCAATGTCTCTTAGGGCAAACAGGCAAAGATGTGGCATCCCACCAACATCAATAGCTTTTATCTTGCAGTTAGGCTTGATGTGATCGTCATTCACAAGCCTTCCCAGTGATTTGTCTTCAACAGATGCATCAAGACTTAAGGAAAAGAATATTGATGTTAAAGTAGACGTAACCTACTTTGTTTGGATACAGGGTTAAGAAGGGCACGTTTTATTTGAAAGCTGAGCAAGCAATTGAGGTAAGCAATATACATTTGCAGTATTACCGGGATGATGAGCCTCTTGCATGTTTTTTTGGAAATTGGGATGTCCTTAGGTTAACAGGCCATTCAAAGCTCATCTCCTAAAACTATTGTAATGTTTTACACCTGGCAACAAAAACATATTCATTATTCAACTTACCACCAACATCCCCCTTTCCATTTGAAGTCAAACAGGAATACTGCTTCCGTGTCATTGTACTTCTTTGTAAGAAGACCATCCTGTTTGAAAAGTTTACCACGGTATTCAAGCACAAAATCTCCTTGGTTGAAAACCTCCACAGCAAACACACCTCGACCTTTAAAATTAGAAAAAAAAAACATGACGTGACTTACATTCTAAAACCAGCTGTTGGAGATTCAACAAAGTGAAATGCAGGCGACAACATCAGCCTGTTTGAGTCAAGATGAAACGGGCTAGATCACACCGCTGCAGTGTTTGCCTGCAATGTTCTAAAACGGTTTAGTTTTGTTGTGAATCATTGGTCTGAACTGGGCTTAAAACACCAAAGTCACACAAGAACACAAACTAACTAATCGCTTGAGGCAGTGGTAGACTAGCGACTCCCTTGTTCTGCAAGGTAAAAGACTTTAACTAACTATAACCATAATGGCTCTAAGAAGTTGTCTAACCCAGCTTTAAAATGTTAAATGCAAATCCACACCGCCAGTATGAAGTAGCCTTGTGTAATTGAGATATGCATATGAAGCAAAGATGAATTTTGAATTTACATTGTGTAATTCAACATTATTAATAGGCTCTGTACAACTGACACAAACACGACTTGCAAAATGTAAGAACTTACCTTTGTATGGGTTGATGAAATGCTCTCTGAGACCAGCCTTGTCAGTTTTCAGTTTGATGTGTTGTTCGGCATCCTGTTGAGGACGGACCCGTCTTCTCCTCACAGATCTCTCCATTATTGCTTCATTACCAGCCGTATCATCTGTTTGACAGAATATTCCATGTGAGCACATATGTGAGCCACCCAGTTAAGCCAACATACATTTTTTAGTTTCCTTTATACCAGGATATAATGTTTATACTGATAGTTTAGTCACAAACTAATGCAGGCTTTTTACCCACATAATGAAATCTCTTCAGTAGCAAATGCAGTGGATTTACCTGGAGGAAACCTGTTGTGATCCACAGTGTGTAGCTCAAGGTATTTACCCTTCTCTCACACACACTTGTTATTTTATTATGCACACAAGAATAAATCTATATATATATATAATAAATCATATTCCTAGCATCAAAATACTGAGTGAAGTTTAGAAAGAATTTAGAACACTGACATCAGTCAGTATTTGTCAAATTTTAAGACACTGGCACAATAAATTAAACAGTTAAATGACTGGGAACAGGGCAGATTGAAATATCGCTTTCTACATATTTACATGTTTATGCATGTTGAACAGGTATATTGATAAAGCACTGGCATTTTTCTCCTGAAGATTTATTGCACTTACAGTAAAGAACATAGTATGAGGAGCTCCTCTCCTCTCTGTGTCTGAACTGTCAGCCCTGACAGAGAGGAGCATAGAGGCTGCAGCTTGAGAAATTACACCGTACACAGTACATACAAAAGAACCACTCATGTCAGAGCTTATAATTACTACTGTCTTTAATAACTTAGCCCAGGTGACCATTTAATATTGTGTTAAGGTGCCATCCTACCACTGCCTGCTAACTAATCTCAGGCCAAGCAATTTAGCAACCATGCTAATTTTACCTTGAAATGACAGTCATGGTGGTGGCTTGCTGCAGTCCAGTTATTCTCATGTTTAATAAGGCTATCCATCACCAGCCAACCAACTTGCTAAAGCTTGTTTTCTACCCAGCTTACTTAGCAAGAGTGTAACTAGCTAGCTAACACTAGCTAGCTTTGTGGATAATTATCTATTTATCGCCACCAACTCGACAGAAAATTGTCAGTTTCACATTTTTCTATAAGTTCACCATCATAACATGACTGGATGAACCACATGGCATAAAAACCTGATAAATTTTCAAAAACGTCAAGTTTGCTTACCTTAAAGGCTGCTCCTCATGGCATCTCCCTGCTGTCCGTCTGCAGCATGCAGCTCATGCATGCACCTAATGGGGGGGGCGGGGCTTGCGCACCTCATGTAGGAGGTGGGGGCGGAGATAAACTTGACTTTTATCTTTCTATCATGACCACTTTCTTTTAGTTGATTTTGGATTGATCAATTTATTGAATGAGTTTGTAATTTGTGTTTAGTTTATAAATATTCAACAGTGACTATAAGATATGAAGAAATAAATAAATTTTACAGGCAACAGTTCACCCCTATAGGTTTTATCAATTAGCCTACAGTATATTACATAGGCACACCTTCTTGTGTGTCCATTGTGATGGCAAACGTGGGTAGTGAACAGCAAGTGTGCCCTTGTGAGTCCTATCTCGTTAATGACAGATCTTTCTCTTGCTGACTGATCACTGATGATTCCCCCATTGGAAACCTGGGTGCTAATCCCATGTGTTAATATCATGCACATGTGCATTGATGAAATGATGACGATAATTTTAACTGCACCTGCTTTCACATAGCACATAGCCTATTGTATGTATACTGGCTAGCTATTCAAATTATACCTTGTACAATTTTCAATAAATTTTTCGAATCAATTCAATTCAAATCAAAGCATTTATTGTTATATGCACAGTTAAAACCAAGTTTCCCTGTACAATGAAATTCTTACTTTGCCTTTCACTCTGAATGCCATTCATATACAATAAAATAAATGAAGATATTTGGAGAGATAAAGAAAAGTATCCAAAGAACACAACAGTCTGTGTACAATATATACTTTACAGTATCAATATACATTATACAGTAACAGCAACTAATATCTGTGCAAAGTCTGTCCTGGCAAAAGCTGTCTTTGATTGTCCAATTGTGCTCCAATCAACAGCTCCAATGTCGATGTCCAATTACACAAAGACGGTACTAATACAGATGGATAAGTAAACATAGATAATTGCTCTGGATGTCAGTACAGCGACTGCCTTTCTCAGATAGGCTATGAATATTTACAGGTTTTCATTTAACATTATAAAGCGGAGAGCTCATACCAAGCAATCCAACTGGTTGTTAGCCATGATATAATACCTATATCCATGAGTTTCAAATGTAGTCCTACACCTGCCATGTTGGGGCCCCACATGTGTTTCAAACTAATTAATTAGTTCTACGCCAATCAGAAACACAACTCAAATAGAAACACCTGTGTTGGTCCCCAACATGGCAGATGTAGGAGTACATTTGAAACTCATGAATATCATGGCAATGACATCTAATTCCTTTACACAATTCAGTATCACTCCATGTTGTTTAACCCTGTCTGCAGTGTTGAAGGAGGCTCGTGGGCGGCGGGCCAACAGGACTGACAACAGAGCTAGCAGGGTTGATAACTGGTTTGCAGTCAGGTGTTGTGTGGAGCAACACAACCAGAGCTTGCCCTCATGAGCCTTCTCATGCTGCTGGACAGGGACAAACTCTGCAGCAGTTGCTGAGACTATGCTAGTCTGCAGCTAAAGTTGTCTGGAGTGGCCACGATATCTAATGTAGCTTAGTGGCAATATCTCTCTAGAGACACCCTGTCTGTAACAGCAGAACAGTCAACACAAGCCATTGTACTTTATATAATTACTAGTGACAAATACACTTGATTGATTGACTGATAACACAGGTTATGAGGTTGGGTTGACTGCAGGGGTAATGTTAAACTGGCAGGCTAGGCTAAGATAAGCTAACAGGGCAGCAACAGGCTAAGTTAAGTCAAGAAAGTACACTGCATAACAAATGCCAGCCCAGTGGGCTTATTCCTTTGTAAGAACAATGTTTTATGGATGTTTGTTTGATCATAGAAATAGTTTAAATTGGAATCTGTCCATCATTTCAATATTGCGATACTTGGTTACCATCTGATGAAAGCAACAGCTGTCTTCAGGCCGTAATAAATTGGGATTATATCCCAGCTAAGAGGCATTGTTCGACCTAATGCAAAACATTTGCTATAAGTAATACCATTAATTATTACCATTTAAAAATCAAATGATGTATTTAATGTAACATGCAAGAGGCAAATGTTACTCTGAGAATCTTCATGACATGCCTAACCCCCTCACTCTCCTGAGAAAGTATAACTGTTGTGGTGTTTTCCTGACCAGCTGGATGATGTCATCTGTCCAGGTTAGGTCATCAATGATGTGTGATAGTGAAAATGATCCAGCCAGTGACTGTGGTGTTGTTAGCAAATTTCAGGATAATGTTGTCCTTGTGTGAGGCAACACTGTCATAGTTGAGCAGTGTGTAGAGCTCTGACTGAGTTCTTGTGGGGTGTCAGTGTTCATCATCACATTGTTTAAGGTTAGATTTCCTCACTGGCAATCTCACAGAGTGTGGGGTTTATGCCAAAGTTGTAGAGTTGGTTTGTGAGTTTGTGGGGGAAGAGGAGGCTGCGCTGTAATTGATGAAGAACATTCTGATGTAAGCCTCTTTGTTTTCCAGGTGTGCAGAGCTGCAGAGATAGTATCCTCAGTGGATCTGTAGATACTGTAGTGGGTCCACTGACTCAGGTATATTACTCTGGATGTGGGAAAGAACCACTCCCTCCAAACACTTCATTATGATTGAAGTGAGTGCAACCAGCCTGTTGTCATTCACACAAGGGACTGGGCTCCTGTTGGGGACTGGGATGGTGGTGGTCTGTGGCCGGTGCAAGGGACAGGTTAATAACGGAGGTGGATACTGATATTCTTATCCTACACATCCTTATTCCTAAACACATACCCTATAGGCTTGAAAACATATTTCAAGCTTGAGAACTGCATCTGCCATATACAGAATCATATACCATTTGCATCTAATCATGTATATCTAGTGTAGTTATTATGACAGTGAATTCGTCTCTTTTGCTTCACATACATTTTTTTGTTAAATCTGTAACAAACCTTAATATAAATTACTATTTGTCCTAGAGCATCTGGGTCCATGTGAGCACCTTTAAAAACACAACTAACTAACTGCAATTTATGAATGATTTACCATCAGTGCCATTCATGCATACCAGCTGCAATGCTTGGTAGCTTTTGGAGAAGTAGGCTGACCATGGTAATGGTAGACGCATGGTGCCGATACCTTGCAATGCATAGGAATGTACATTTACTTAACTAATTATGCTAAAATTGGGTACGCAGAAGTCTGTGACAAGAATTAGGAATCCTAATTCTCTCTCTCTCTCTTTTTCTCTCTCTCTCTCTCTCTCTCTCTCTCTATATATATATATATATATATATATATATATATATATAGAGAGAGAGAGAGAGAGAGAGAGAGAGAGAGAGAGAGATATAGATATACTATAAATGAACATGCCCATTTCAACCCCTTTTGTGTCTACAATAGCATGTATGTAACCTTTGCTCATGTTCAGTGGAATTGTGGAGCTACTGAGGAAATTAGGATTCCTAATCCTTGTCACAGACTTCTGCGTACCCAATTTTAGCATAATTAGTTAAGTAAATGTACATTCCTATGCATTGCAAGGTATCGGCAGCATACGTCTACCATTACCATGGTCAGCCTACTATATATATATATATATATATATATATATATATATATATATATATATATATATATATATATATATATATCTATATTAAAACAAGAAGAAAGACAAGAGCTTTAGTTAGCCTGTACAGACAGATAGACAGATAGACAGATAGACAGATAGATAGTCAAGAGCTATAGGTAGCCTGTATTTGCATGATGATCTATCTATCTATCTATCTATCTATCTATCTATCTATCTATCTATCTATCTATCTATCTACACACACACATACACATACATATATATATATATATATATATATATATATATATATATATATATATATATATATATATATATATATGTATATATATATCTTTAATCATGCAAATACAGGCTATCTATAGCTCTTGACTTTCATCTATCTATCTATCTATCTATCTATCTATCTATCTATCTATCTATCTATCTATCTATCTATCTATATCTTTATTATCAGGCAAAATACAAGCCACCTATCAGGTCTCTATATGCCAATTCACATAGCGTTAGCATGTAGCGCTAGCATTAGCATGCTAGCAAACTCATTTTAACAGATTGTATCTATCTATCTATCTATCTATCTATCTATCTATCTATCTATCTATCTATCTATCTTATCAGGCAAAATGCAGGCTACCTATAGTGCTTGACTGGCTTCTCTATCTATCTATAAATCTATGATTATGATCAGGCAAAATGTGGACCGCCTATGGGGTCCTAGACAATTCCACACACTTCCACTAGGGGCAATGTAGAGGGATACACAGATTGGGTGGGGGGGTGGAGGGGGGGGCATACACACACACAGAAAATCTGAAGTAAGTCACTTTTAGGGACTAAGGAGATTTTTGGAAAAAAGCACATTTTGGAGCATGCTGAATGCAACTGAATTGAAATCTAATTGGGGACGGTGGTTTTGGTCCCCAAAGGCAAAGGCGTCCCCAAACAACTGGTGTGTGTGCTGGTCAAAGTCCCCAATCCAGGCTTAAGTAAGAGCACACACACACACACACACACACACCAGTGTAAAAGCAGCCTACAAAAGCATGGGGGTTGCAGCTGTGCTTAGATTATGAATCTCTATTAACCTTGCCAACCCATCAACTCACTCTTAATGAGGCCAGAGATAACACTCGTAGACACACACGCACACAGATACACACACTGATTTAAATTAGTCTGCCCAAAAATATATATTTATTAACCTCGGTTTATCTGAAATTCAAAATGCCACTTGGCCTACATATCCAAGGGGAACACACAAAATTGCCAAAATACACGCCGAATTTAAAGAGCCCAACATGCTCATAAGCATGTATGAAAAGCCTGAGTGTCAGTGACACACATGAAATCCATGTTTGGGTCAGTAGTTGGGTAGACGTGGCTCGGGGCAGCTTTCATATACTGTGTGCTGCTCATTTCCAGTGAGTGGAGTAATGGCACAGTTTGAAGTGGCCTCCGGCGTTAAGATAACCCAATATCAGCCAGCAACCTGACTGCTGTTGTTTCATTTATAAGAAAACATTGCGCTCTAATATCGCATCACATCTGCTCCCTCCTACAGGGAATACTGTTGCTCAGCTTGTGTTCGTGTTTATGCCTGTATGTGCTGAATGTTGCACACCGGAAAAAGGACCATAGATCACAGGATTCCATCCCTGCAGCCCGCTACCCTGCCATCCAATCAGCAGAATCAATATGGCCCTTGTCGGTTATGGACGATATCAGTGTATCCCCTTTTAAAGAACATTATAGGAGCAATTCCATGAAGCCATCACCAGTTCAAGGGCAGGTGTGCAGGGATCAATAAGAGTCGAGTACATGGTGTTAAAGGGGATTCAGGAATACTGCCTGGCCTCTGTCTGTCACACAATAGCAGAATTTGAAACTCTATCTGGATTGATTTTTTTTTTGTCCCTCAGCAAATATGGAGCAGCCTCGGGGTTCTGATGCAGTTTCTCTGTGATATTTTTGATTATTATGTGCAAAGGATTTCTTGGATCGCAGCAACGAAACAGCCCCTTTGATTACCAACAGGAGTATTCCTTTACTCACCGGCTAATATGAAACCTGGACGAACTAAGCAGCAGCGTTGATGTCGGATCTCCATGCATGGATCAAAGCAGCCAGACCCTCCTCCTCCT
The DNA here is from genome assembly GCF_904848185.1 of Acanthopagrus latus. NCBI lineage: Eukaryota > Metazoa > Chordata > Actinopteri > Spariformes > Sparidae > Acanthopagrus > Acanthopagrus latus. The sequence goes on along the minus strand of NC_051042.1, from coordinate 4,129,631 downwards.
CCTCCTCCTCCTCCTCCTCCTCCTCCTCCTCCCATTCCCTCCCACTTTTGTGGTATACTAATGCTGCTTTGCCCTGCATATTAACACTGCTGTAATTGGACTTGTTGTTTGTTTGTTGCTTCTCTGTTTGTTTAGATTGTGTTTGAAGCCTCGCTTAATTAAATTGCGTCCTTGGTGTCGGAGTCTCCAAGCATGTGCAGAGCACGAAGATGAGTAAAATGTTGCTCGCTGATTTCAGAGAACATTCGATGTTGGGGAGGAGGCGTGAGGACTCTGTACAGTGATACTTAAATACGTTAACTTATGGACACCGTCACTGTGCTGTGGGGAAGTGTCGTTTGTGCTCATTTAGCAGATGATGTTTGTGCAAGTCAAGCACATTGCTTGACTTTTCAACGTTCAATTTCATCACGTTTTAACAGAAAACTGCGGAAATAAAGTGATGTAGTTAAGATTGAGCTAACAAGGTGCACAGTTTTACCCAATGAAGGAATGTAACTAAGTGCGTCTGATAAAAAAGACGTGACCGTTCCTAAACATACCATGCAGAACTTATAGCTGCTTCTGAGTCAGGTTCAGTTTAAAACTGATGCCTCTGGTTGACCTACATATGAAAACGAGACCATGAGATTATGTCTGTATAATTATTATAGTTAATCTCAAGGCCTATCATCGAGTCTTATTCCGATTTATCCCGGTTGGATTAGTTATAAACTTAAAACCATATTTTAGGGTTGAGTGTTGAGGATGAATTTTCGAGTCTGGGGAAAGAAGCTTACTTTTATTTACTTCATTTCACCGTCATCATTTCTCATCCATAGGGGCCACCAGGATAATCAAAAAGGAAAGTTCCTTGTAGCATCTTCAAGTACAATTTTGAAGTACTCGTACTACTTTATAATTCTTCAGTGACAGTGTTGTACAGTTTACTCCACTACCTTTATTTAATTGAGGTACTAGTTACCTTGCAGATTGCTGCATCAGAACCAAAGTAACGCATTTTTAAATGGATTTAATTAAAAGGCAATTGGATACACACACACACACACACACACACACACACACACACACACACACACACACACACACACACACACACACACACACACACACACACACACACACACACACATTCAAATAATTAGAAAACATTTTAGTGCTGAATCTGATAATCATCCAGAGCAATTATTGGTCGACCCATACTATATAATATCAACATACAATTAAATATTTGTATACTTTACTTTTACTTGTAATTTTGATACTTAAAGGGTAAGGGCATTCATTTCTCACATTTAAGGGTGTTGACAGGTCTTGTCTTGTCTTGGAGGAGGCTCATGCCATTAGGGAAATTGCCTCCAGTGATGTCACATAGTAGCAAACTTGCTTTGTGGGTAATACTGGCACCAGGTTTTGAAAAGGAAGAAGAATGGATAAAATGAAAAAAGGGGATATCTCTGGATTTGCGCTGCATCCATTTTGATCATTTGTTTTTAAACTGTCCATAACGAGTCCAGCGGTGTTATAAGAGTACAAAGCTGGACCAATGGACTGCTTGTCAAAATCTGGAGCCTACATTACCCACAAAGCAGCTCACGCCTTTTGTGGCTCCGGAGGAAGCTGCACATAATCTGATGAACCAGAGATTAAACCTTTTTTCTTCATCATTCTTCCTCTTCAAGACCTTGTACCTACAATACCCACAATGCAATTGATAATCGGTGAGTGACATCACTGGAGGCAATTTAACAGATCACAGGCAGTTTCTTCCGAGGCCACAAAAGGCATTATAGTACTTTAATTTTAATGTGTAAAGTATAAAGTAAATGTATTTCCAGAGAATTACTTTTGATAATGAAGTGCATGTAATATATTAATATACTTTCAGACCTTAGTGAAGTACTTTTCTTATGGGTGACTTTCACTGCTAACAGCATGTGTACTTTTACTTCTGTGTGACTTTTAGCTACTTTTCACAATCCTTCTTTTACCACTTATTACTTTGAACAAACTTAGAATGAACAAAAAAACCTTCCAACCTCATTTGGTCAGTTTGAGGATTTTGCTGAGATATTTCTCCCCATTTGAGCAAATTGAAGTATAATTGTCCACATTTCAATTCCACCAACTATTGTGGGACTGTGAAGTGTGTGAATGATTGAGTCTGCGGAACATAAAAGAAGTTACCAGACCATGGAGACTAAATATAACCTTTAAAGGCTGCCTTTTCCTTCTAAGTGTCCCTACACTTCCACTCAGCCACTCTGAGTTGTGTAATGACTTCCCCATGCAGTTTGTATATCCACTGCAGGAAATCTGTTGACAGACGGGAGTGTAGCAGAGCCAAGCCGGTCCTGCGAGATGCAGAAAAGTCTGATGACTCGTTTAGAAATCTCTCAAATGGCTCCCAGACCTAATCACTGGTCTTGTCTAATGGCCATTGATGTTATTACTGTGGATGACTATTTGATCTTGCTGTGCCACCTGAGAGGAATTAGAGGAGTAATTCACCAACAAATAGTATAGGCGTGGCATCTTAAACACAGACCCCATCATCCCTTTGCTGTAACAGACTCCTTCGTCATGAGGCCTCAGTTTTGACCATTTATTTTGTTTGCATGCATGCACACTGTGGAGCGTTGATCCCTCTGCTGCACACATCAGTGAGACGGACCAGGCCACATCTTTGCTCCGTGCCAGCACTTGCATGTCCCTTCTCCACTGCTCCATCACCCCAGCCAGGCACTAACTAATGTAGATAGTCTGGCTATGATAGATTACATACTGCCAGCCTGGCCGTTGCCAAACAGCCAACCTGGAGCTGGAATGTGATTTCCAGCCTGAGCTCCCTGACTAAAGCAGCCCTGTGAGACATGATGTGGTGTCATGCTGTATCACCATTCTGTAGGATTTCTCGCAAAATGTCACACTAAAAAATAAACGAAGAACAGTGCCAAATGTAAGAGCCGGATGCATCTCTTATCCACACCTTACCCTAATAGGTTAAGACAGCTGAGTGGCTGTTTAAGGCCAGCTGTCGAGGAAATTGTTTTGGCATGTATTTTTCCGTTGCTGTGTCCTCCCTCTGTCCTGCAGCCCAATCAATAACAGCCTCCACCAGGCCATCTGTGGGCCTGTGTGTGTGTGTATGTGTGCATATGCATGTATTAGAGAGACAGAGAGAGAGAGAGGTGCTGTGTGTTTCCATGTGTACGTATATATGAGTGGTACACATAAATGTGGCTGCATCATGCATCTGTCACTGTTCCTCAGTGAAAAAATCATTTCAGGTTAATGAGGCAGATTATATTTTAATTTGCTGATATACCCAACATGTTTTATTATTTCTGTTGACAACTCTGGATAATGTGTGTGTGTGTGCGTGTGTGTATGTGTGTGTGTATATATATGTATATATATATACACACACACACACATATATATATATCCCCTTAACATTGCCATGATTTCTGACCTTTTAATAACTTCCAACTCCAATCTCATAATTTCCTGCAGACATACCACAATAAAAGCCTTCCAGAGAAAGGAATGGAAAATGCCCCTTTGTAATTTTAATTGCATTGTACTGTTGTAATATTAATAGCGTGTAAAAGTGTTAATTTTGCATCTCAAAATTTGAGGAAACTATGTTTATTTGTTGTCTAAATGAAATGAATCTTCTCTCACACAGCAGACAGATCCTACATGTGACAGATGGACCTGTTGTTTTCTGCTCTTGTTATTTTTTGTTCAGGATGCATCATTCTAGTGAACTTCCTGTCCCCTCCCTCCTCTCTACGTTATAACTGTGGTCACCAGACAGAGCAGCAAACAGCAGGATCCTGAGCAGACAGGACCGCCTCTTCATGGAGTTCTCTCATGCACCGAAACAACAATATAACATCCGGTTAATTTTCAAAATAATACACTCCATGTTGACGCCAGCGCACAAATCCAAAAAAATAAGACAAATGCAAGCTCTTCTACTGATCCTCGGGAACACTTCCTGTTGTTGTTTTTATAACACATACCTATAACTGCTGTCACGAGTGATAATGACAGCACTGCACCGTTTCGGACTCAATCGGTGGGGGTTACCGGATCCAGATCAGAGCCGTAATGCAGCGGACACCTATCTGGTGGAATCTCGGGGTTAGTTAGCTTTGGGGAAATATCACAGTGGTGTTAAGGGTGATCATAATCACTTAAAGAAAACAACAACCTGATCGTTTAAAACAGGACACTAAAAAGGACATCTGTCTCCTATTTTAAAATCTTGTGCTTCTATGGACTCACTTAATGATAACGTCCCCTGATTTTCTCCCTTGTGTTTGTCTTAAGAGAGCCAACAGACAGCCTTATGACTTGAATGTAAACACTTGACATTTTGAGTTATTTGCTGAAATGACTGATGCTGTTGTTCTTCCTGGGAGTGCCACAGTCGTGTTTATAGACAGAGCTCCTCACATGGCAGCACCTTGAAAAGAAAGAAATAACATCCAAGTGTAAATATGACACAGGTTTATGATTGAAGATGTGCAATTGTTCATTTTTAATAAAGCCAGTGCTTTAAAAAATAATAAAGATAGAAGAAATGTGCCTCATGAAACAGATTTCTGATGTAAACTTTCTTTACTGTATTATAACTGTACATGGTTGAATTGTGAATGGATCCTGCTGGATGCTGGTGCAGGCTGGCTCCATGGTGCCATGTCTCTGCCATGTTAAAAAAAAAAAAACATTTCCTGTGCATACTTGTGGCAGTTGTAAATAGGGTTTTCAGATGTTAAGGCACAAGTATGTGAAAACAGGTTGTTGTGGCATCAGCTCTTTATATAAAGCGCTGTAATTTTAGCATCGGATGCTTTTGAGGCAATTTTGTGCTTCTGCATCAATGGATCTTCATGCATGTTGTTGAACTGTTGCTCTTCTTCCCCACTTTACGCGACCAAACACTCCACTAATTGTAGGTTGGATCTCAGAGAAATGTGGGAATGAAATTCCCCGTATTTGCCGTGAATGCACAAAGCTCCTCCTTTGCCGAAATCCAAGTCCCAGTGTGGTTTTAAAGAGGATGTAAAGAAATCCAATCATCTCGACAGGAAGAGAGAGGCCCCTTGAAAGTCAAGACTGTAGTCTAAAGAAGGCGAATACATGAAATCTTGAAAAATAACCCAAAATGAGATGGAATTTTCTGTCATTTAGTACATAATGGATGGTAAAAGTAGCTCCCTCATGTCTTAATATATTCTTCATACACTACACTACATGTGAGATCTGATGGGATGTTACACAGGTGGGCAGGTTAATGTCTGCAGCAGATCCTCCTGTCACATCCAGATATCCAGGAAGGAGCAGCCTGTGATTTTGTTAGCCAGAGATAACAGCATCATTTGGCACTCAGCATCCCAGTTCAGCCCATTATAGTTCATTGCCCTTGCAGTGACATCTCACTGAGGAGGGAAGTGCTCACAAATGCCACTTCAGATGTTAAAGTAACTAGGTCAGATAGAAAGTAAAAAAAATAAGATTATAGCTTTTGTCATGCTGTGAAATGGCCTGGTTAAAGAAAAAAAATAGAAATAATTACTGTGTCATAACAAAGTAAATACTGCAAACCAGCCTCTCTTTGTTACTGTCTCAGCTAGACATCGTGAAAACCAGAACAGCACTGTGAAATGATTGTAGCTGCGTTCACTTTCAGCAGGTGCTCGGAATGATTTTGAATCACCCGTGGCACCTGGTCTTTTCATTTTCTGCTAACTACACTATGATAAGAAATTAGTGCCTGATTTCAATAGATTTTCTTTAATCAAAGACAAAACATTTTTTTTTTGGCAATGGCTACTCAGCTGAAAATTCAAAGGAAGTGTGTAAGATTGGGTTGCTGAAAACCTTTTGCTAATATCAACCACTGGGGAAATCACTGAGTGGATCCTTAACTTTCAAATACATAACAAAGGACATGCTTTTTCTTAAACTACTGGCTGATTTCTGCTGGTATTTTTATCAGGCAATTTTCTGAGTGGGATAAAGAGTGCTAAAATAAGACCCACTAGGTGTCCAGAGAGAGCTTATAACTTCATTCCACTACAATGTTAATCAAACACGTTACTGCTCATATCAAAGTCAATAAAGGAATCATAGAGTGATACTGTATCCTTTAAGCCCTCATCAACATCTCAAACTGGATGTTTCCTCTCTGTTTCCTGAGTCAAGGTCATCTCATTGTACCACATCCCAAGGTCGTCTGACCACCTCCGTCCCCCAAGGCTTTTCTCACCATCTGACCAAAGGGAAAAATCGAAAGTCCTGTTCAGGAAGAACAAAAAAATGTCAATTTCCCTGTTGATTCAATTAGGGAAAAGGACTGTGTGAGATAAAGCTAGTGCTATTTATCATGGCTAAGGTAACACTCAGTATCGAGCTATGTTAATTAGAGCGCTGTAGCTGAAACAATGACTGTGGGAAGCAGCACTTCCACAAATACCTTCTACCTAGCAGGATCAATTGATCTGAAGGAAGCTATACTCGGGCTTTCTCGGCGAGGTGTTGTTAGAGGGAATACATCCCCAACATGGTAACAGCTTGATTATCATCAGCTGCAAAAGAATATTGTTATTAAATCAAGGGAATTGTGAAGATCAACACTCTCAAGGCAACATAACAAGAAGCTTCAGTGTATCGATGACGTGGTTTAAAGAAAACAAAAGTGACCTGTGTGTATCGACCAACTACTGCTCTGTAATAAGAGTCAGAGCTGGTCCTTTTGATAAATGGGGATCCAACCTTCTACAGCCCTGAGATTAGTTTTTTCATGTTGATGCAAGAGGCTTATATCATTTTTCTGTCTGTTCTTATGACCACTGAACAAACATCATCTGTTGGCATAAATTGTTATATATGTGAGTGTTTTGGGGTCTTTTTTGTATGTGAATGTGTCTGTACAGTTATTTTATTTTATTTTCATTTGTTTTTTTCATAATGGCAACAGTTTCAGGTGAACAGCTTGTTCAGGTACATTCTCATCTGCAGTGACACTGACTACATTCACATGCACAAACTATTCTAGATGATGCTCCTGATCTATAAAAGACTTATAGAAAGTCTTACGTCAGCCTTTATATGTCTAATGACAATGAATATTACTACTAATACTAATATTCCTACTTACATACAGTCATGCGTACTCCGATTAACAAGCACAGCCTGAATGTATTCTGAAAGCTTCATGATGATTTCAGACATGTGATTTCTGATTACAAATGCACATAGTTAAGAATATGCCGACTGCTGTTAACTCCTGCATGTGCTCATTTAGTAGAGATTAAGTTGAAAGGCAATGCTCAAATATAATGTGACTTTTATCATTGCCTAGCTAAAGGCTGAGAAACAACAATAGGTTTGTTGAACGCTTGTAAGTTTCTTAGACTCCCCACAGAGTTCCTTCAGGCTCTGCTGAGTCTTATGATGTACATGTCTTCAATAGATAAAGCCACATTTTCCAGAAAATTCAAACAGAATATGCTGTTAACATGACCTGTTCCACATTCTGAATATTGTTATACTTTGAATTTTACTGGAATATTTGTATGTTGCAACAAGGATTCTGTTTGGGAAAAACTCGGTATTACAAGGCGATGTAACCTCGCTCTATCAGACGTTCTTTGTGTCTGGAATTGAGGGCACAAATTCAAATTTGGCTGCAAACAATACTGGTCAGACATCTAAGTGAAATGGATGAGCTGAGACCCTGAGATGAGTGCATTGCTTTTTAGGCTTAGTAATAGAAGCATAGATTTCTCCTTTCTCATTCTGTTCCCAAACTCCTCGACCCATGTCTCATTTAAATTTGCCCATACACACACCCACGCACAATCTTCTCCTCCCTTTGCTTTTCTTATGACCTTGTTTGGTTTGTGTACAGTGTATTTGTGTGGGAGCCATTGATAGCAGGTATATGGGCGAGATTGCCTCCAGACGGGGTAAAATGTTGATGTATACGGCTGATACTACAGTCGTTCCCCCCAAAATGCAAATTTCTCATCTTAACAAGAGAACACAACATGCACCTGTTAACAGACAGCCCATAACAGAGTGGCCACTACATGGAATACGCTTATTGCATTTTGAAGAGTCTTTATGCTGCTTGATACTTACCATTATAAAATACTGATATACTGTGTGGAAAACACACAAAAAAGACTTTGACGCAGAGTCACGTCACAACTCAGGTACGTGGCAACGCTATACTGGACCTGAGAGAAAACATAAAAAGTGATACAAAGCAACCAAAAGTGGCTGAGTCAGGAGGACATTGGTAACAGGTGATGAGGCAAGGGGTACAGGTAGTTAGGATGGATGGAAAATACAGTATGGAGGCTGAATTGACTGCATTAAGCTACCTGGCGAAGACTTTATGAAAACTGACATCTATATATATGCTCTGGGGCTGATGAGGTGCAGCTGGGTAGGCAGGTGACTGGGTCAGATCATCTCTAGAGGAGGGAAAGCCATTGAGGGCAATTGGATCACATATCATGCAATGTACAACATAGTGAAACTGGTGATCTGCATTGGACCAATCCCGAGGGAGCAGTGGGCAACATACATACCTCGGCGAGCAAGGCCGTGGTCAAGCATAAGTTTGCATGTAGATGATGTTGATAATGTGATGGTGGGGTAAAACAGAGTACCCAGAATGCAAGCACGGGGAGTACATGCAAAGTCCACACAGAAAGGCCCTGCCCCAGTGGAATTCAGATCGAGGAGCTTCTTGCTGTGAGGCAAATGTGCTAACCGTTGCAACACCATGCTGCCAATACAGGATGGGATATGGAAAATTCCCGAACAGACTCCCTGGGTGTGGGAGGAAAAACTTGGAGGAGATGGAAGCTAAATGGCATTGACACCAAGGTTATACAATTGAAGCTTGAGATGAGCACTGAGCTAGGTGGGTGGTGAGAACCCAAGGACAAACCAAAACAGGCTTGACCCACGAGACCTAATGCCTGGGATGAGTATGCAAGAACTAAAGCACATGCAGGAGGCAATGTTAACCACGCTGGAAGGAGCCTGTGGGACTCAACCTGCAGAGGCAAGCTGTGGGTGGACAACCAAGCCAGATGCCAAAGGTTGAAACAGCAAGCTGAGATGCAGTGACTGAAATCGTGAGACCTTGCAGGGCCAATTGAAATTGATGCTTGAGCTGCCAGGGTATTGAGGATCCAAGCAGACAGTCTTGTAGGAGTATGTCTTCAGGAGCAACAGGTACAATAATCCAGAAAAGCAACAGCTACAGAGACAGTTTACCTGAATCACAAAACCTGAGGAAGGACCTGTACACGAGATGACAGGGCTGGGAACGACTGGATGTTGGTACACTTGGCTTGAAAGGGAAACTCAAGGGAAGCCACTTGTGTGTTGAACAGCAAACTGAAAACAAAGCTCAGCAAACATATGTAAGCGCTAGGAGCTGAAACAGAAGCAGGTGCTGGTGAGGAGACATGAAATTGGTTAAGTGGAGACACTGGAGCAGACAGGAAAGATGGATGTTGCCTGATGGACATAATCAAGCTACGGCTGATGGACTTAAACGTACAGGCTTTTGACCAAGAGTCTGAGAAGCTGGACTTCCTAAAGAGTGCACCGAGGCTCAGATTAAGATACAGAAATCAATCCAGGCTCAGCCTGACAAGCTTTAACAGTATCAGGCTCTGGTTCAAAAGCAGAATCTGGCTCAGAATCAAACTCAAAGATGGAGAGGTTAAAGCTCAGACTAAGATACAGAGAGAGGTTCATACAAACAGAGACAGGAAAATAGACTGAAAATTGAATGCCAAAACAGAGGCTAAAGTAATGTAATAGAGGGTGACAGACTGGCCCGACTTGGTGTAAAAAGTAATTATACTTTGAAGGTGCAAAACCAGCAGGGGGCAATAATGAAAGGGAAAAACGGAAAAAGCAATTTACGGAGCGATAAAGTCCATTTTGGGAGCAGGTTGAGGCTGATCTGATGATCTATACGTTTGACTTTCACTCAGGCAACCTGTGTTTGAGTCCAGCCAGTTGTGACTGTTTTGATCTAATAGTTATTTTTAGCAAAACCATGACCTTTTCCTTAACAAAACCAAGTAGTTGGGTGCTTTTATTTTAAGAATGTAACCCAGTGTAGCATGTTGTTCTCTGTAATTTGACCACAAAAGAGACTGGGTTCTTTTTAATGGCTCGGTGAGGCCAAACGCAACACTGACGGAGTGGACTGACGGGTCTATTACACATGTCAGGTTCATGCTGTGGCTGACAGAGGCCACTTAACATAGAGACAATGTAAAGGATCTGACCACTTAAGACCAAAGGAACTGAGCTTTGGCCTTATGAAAATGGCTTTTAAGGTGAAATACATATTCAATGCCTCTGTCAAATGTATTTGTTACATGTGATCCCATATTTATATAAACTGAGACTGATTTCTCATGCTTCCCTCAACACAACCTGTCACATGTCTTCATGCAGGCAGCTTTACAAATGTTGGCTACCACAGACTCATCTCTGTGATAACTGAGCCCTCTCTACCCCCACCCCCATTTTGCCATGTGCTGCATTGGCTCACTTTGAGCCCTTTAGGCTTTCCTTCTTTTTAATATTTATCAAAACAATTTCAAGTGACACGTTGCCTCTATTGCGACCAAGGATGCGTGGCCTCAGGTACAGCAGGACAAATGCATCCAAATAGGTTCAAAAACAAGCTTACGTCAGCTGCCCATGTGGCTGCTGTCAGAGTTATTAAAGAAACCAGTAGTGAAGGATATTTCAGTATTCTGGCTCATATTCTTGCAAAAAACTTTTCACAATAATTTATCCTTCAACACCGTAGACATGATTGAGTTGTTCTCACATGAATACTGTATACTCCATGTGCTGACATGTTGCAAACATCAGTAACAAATGATTGTAATTATAAAACCAGAGCCTGGGTTCTCCATTTTGCATAGGAACCCTGACATGGATCACATGCATGTAATGGTTTTTGTGAATAATTAATCTGGTGGGCTGCGCTGTCTCCAGAATACTAAATATTAACAGTCATCTAAAGTGCTATTAGGGACCAGTAGTATCTGCTGCCCAGCCAAATGAATATATAATTACTTAACATTTCAAATTGTGTCCACAGCGTCGTTCGAGCCTTAACATATTCCCCATCTGCATGTTCTGTATACATCCATCAGCGATGACACACAAATACATACACAGAAATTAATGCTGGGACCAGCTGAGTGATCCGTCTTGTGTTTATGTTGTGGGTAAATGGAGTTCTGTGTTATTCAGGCAGGCATGCTCACTCACTGCTGCCCCCGCGTCTCCCCGGGCTCTGTTTCTAACCACTGCCACAGAAATACATCAATCATCTCTCAGGGCCAGACACTTGGATGGACATGGAATATTGATATGGCTGTTAAGATGTGGGGCATGAATATGATCTCTGACACCTATCACACTTTGCTTCGCAGCTGCTCTACATATAGCCACTGAAGTATTGGTAGATCTGTGTGTATTTAAAGGCACCTTATAGCTGGTGCACTGACATACGAGAAGGGGAGTTTCAAGTGTGGATCAGTAGGAGGGAATTTGAGGCAGGGTGCCTCTGAAGACACAGTGCGGATAACTTGAATGTTCATGATAGCTTTCACTAGAGCAAATATTTGCTTTAACATTATTTTGTCTTCGTGATTATGAAAAAAACAGTTTCTATTAGTTTCCTAAGTGTATATTGCTATCGTGTGCATGTGTGTATTTCAGTACGCATACAAATGTGTGTCGATGTTCCACAATTAACTGGTGAGTGGAAACTTTTCCCTGCAGACGTCTCCTCATTACCTGCTGTGTGTACTTCCAGCTCACCCACCATCTCCTCAACTGGAAAAAGAAGTGTCATCGTCACCATAAATAACATCCCCCCCTTCCCCCACCCCCTCGTCTATTTTCACCTGGCAGTTCTAGCGTGCTTTGTGCAGCTCTCCGTGCATGAAGATTTACTGCTTTATATATCATTTAAGAATCCATTTAAATCAACTCCCCCTTATGTTCAAGCAGAAGAATGATGGTTCAGCAGATATATCTCATCCTGTATGTGCAGGGACTTTGCACGTATCAGTACATCCTGACGTCGAAGCATGTGTGGGAATATTTCCTGGTGGCCCATTTATTCAGGTCAATGCATACATGTGTTAATCTGTCTGGACTAAAGAATGTAAATATGTATTTTGTGTTGAAAATGGAATGCAGACTTTCTATAGCTCCCGGTGCACTTAGGGCTTGTCCAGCTCCCTTGTGCTAGTTAAACAGTGCATAGCAGTGCATATTTAGCCTCCTGATTATTTGTAGGTTTGTTTTGGGCACAACCTGAACCAAGCCATTCAGGGTGTCATCACCCATTCCTTTTAAAAGACATTTGGAACACTGCTATTTAAATGGCAGATTCGGTAAGCTGAGGTGTTCCCTTTTTCCAGCTGAGGGAACAGATCTGCTTGTGTGTGAAGTGTAAGCTTGCAAGTAGACCACTGAAGCAGCAGAATTCTACCAAAGCTTTCTGGGGTAAAGCAGGCATGGAAAGAAGCAGGGTGAGTGTGTCCCTGAGCATATGTGTCTCTGTTTTAAATAGGTATGAATTATCAGAAAGATCAGAAATTATCATTCAGAATAATAGCTGATGGTATTTGGGTTGGGTGACAGTACATGTTACTTACTGCTTTAATGAGGAAAATATTGCTCACATTACCTGCAGTGACCCCCCGCAGCAGAAACAATAATTATGTCACTCTAATAAAAGAGTCTCAGTGACATAGGAGGCACAGCAGGTCAATTTCATTGATCATTTAAATTTCCCAACACGGCCAGGACCTAATATTAATAAATGTTCTGGGTTCATGTGAAAGTTCACACACAGTTCAGGGTCATACTGTTAAATTGTTTGGAGTGAAGCAGCTGTTCTCCTGATAAATCCCGAGCTCCGTCAGAGGAGAGTTCAATTTTGTTTCCTTGGTCCTGTCAAAATTTTTAGTTTTGCTACTTTTATGTGCCATGATATCCACCGCAGTGACATTACTGTGTCCATGTAAATGTTTAAGGCAGACTCTCTATCATTAACAGAATGTATGCACATTGTGAACTCACCTTTGTAGGCACATCATACTGCACATCAAGTGCATTTAAGTATTAGGAATAATGTTGCTCCATTGACTTTAGACAAGTTTTCATTGGTCTGTGGCCCAGTTGCTTTCTGCTGCCTCAAGATAGCAATGTGCCAACAGTGTACCTGGCCACACCTCATTTTAAAACCAATGCACCCATGAGCACACAGAGGGGCTGAGTACATTTTCTAATAGCACTATGTTTGTGCCTGGTGTGAAAATGACGTTTGACAGAAACCAGCAAAGACACTTGTGCACTGCTGTGCCAAGCAAGATAGAGCCCTCTGTGTCTCTCTCAGAGTTGTAGTGCCTGATGAATGCATTAACACATTGTATACATATAATCACACAAACAATATCACAGATAAAACACACTGTAATGAATGCTGAATTCTAGGGTGGCTACCACTTCCCTCACAATGCCTTCACAATGATGTGTAGAACATTTTTTTCCTTTCCCTGACAGCCAAAATGGATTCAATCCAAAAATGCTGTATATTCCAGCACCCCTGAGAAGTGAAAAAGGTAGAGTTTGCAGAGTTCAAACAATGTGCTTCAGGAGAGAGCACAACAGTTAAAGTGGCAAAACCATGATAGATTTTCTACATAACTATAAATCCATCCTATTTCTCAGGAGGACGAGCAGAATTTCTCTGTCTTCTTTGTCTTTATTTAGGCAATAGGGCCACATCTTCTAGACATGTGGTTGCAGCTATTTTTATAAAATACACATCCGTCTCTAACTTGTCTGACTTTCAGTGTTCAATACAGCTCTTTCTTTGTGACGGATATAGATTTAAGAAATAACTGTTGTTGGTTCATGCACCGAAATCATGAAACGCCATGAATAATGCAAAGAGTGGATAAAACATGTGAGTAGCTGATATTTGCAGTATGTTAAATTAAGCAATATCTGGCTACAACGCAATCATGCACATGAGATATTAAAAAAGATGAGTATCCCTCCATCTATTACCTCTACCCAGTTATCCTTTCAGGGTTGCAGGCGGCTGGAGCCTGTCCCACCCCACATTGGGCAGAAAGAAAATAAAGATGCCAATATTTCTGAAAGGTGAGGGAATATTTTACCCTCATGTTTGCTCAGTTTCTGGATCTTTCAGTAGACTATGCATAATAAAATCAAGAAAGAAAACAGTGATTCAAATACAGAGATCTCTCTTGTTAAGAGAAATACTGGCTATAAATAATATTTCAAATCTAAAGCTAAGTGTTTGGATAAATTTCCTGTCTTGCGAAAAAAAGGAAAAACTGCATGTAAATTATAATTGGATGGTGTTGATGTTAGCCACTTAACCTTAACTGGTAATAAATATTGTTCAACTACACCAGCAAATCAGTTTTTGCACATTTAGTGTTTCATTTCATCTATTTCAAAAACAGACATTTAGTTTGCTGTTGATCTTTGATATAGTTTGATATCAAACATCAAATACATCTCACTGCTGCGAAGGGTGAACTTAAAAATGATGCTGTTGGTGCAGAACCACAAGGACTGCTTAGTCATGCATAGCTTCAGGTCTGATGTAATCGGGAAGACTTTTGAGCGATTGGATTATCCCAACTGTTTTCAACAATATCTAACCCAAGGAATTCTTATAAAACAAATGTTATTCAAGGTGATGGCACATTTTGTTTCGTCGCTGTCACTATAACTTACACATAAAGGCCAGTTGTTACGTCAGTGAGGCAGGAAGTCAGCAAGTGAAATTAAACTTTAAAACATTACGTCACATGAACATTTCAGCCAGAGTCACGTCAGAAAGATTCATCTGCAGGGGTGGTTGTTTAACGATGAAGACGACAACTCCCGTGACTCCACACTACTTCACGACATCATCAAACTACAACTTTCAGTTTTGTTTTGATTGAGAGCAGCAGAATAAACAGAGAGCATTCAAATTACATTTTAAACCAAAAAGCAATCAATTAAACAGTTACTATTGAAAAGAAAGCAGATTATCATAACAAAATAGATATTATGATAAATGATATAGTACATGGCAAAGGACAGTGTAATGGAAATTGTCCAAAGCTTTGATTTACTTGTGACACATTTTATGTTTGGAGTATTTACTGCTAGCCTAAAGGAAGGGAAAGCATATTGTTTGTGTTTCTGACATTTTGTCTCCAGGTGTACCTGTTGAGCCAAGAACAGTAAATAAGGAAATATTTCTGCTGTTGGACAGTCATGGCTGATAGAGTGAGACCATCTGTGTCCTGGCTCGCTCTGAAAAGGGGGATGATGTCGAGGAAGGAGAGATGAAGGTTTGGAGACAGTAAAGGCCTGTGCAACTGTTGGTGGTCACAGCCCAGTGCGCACATCCCCCTGGCTGCCTTCAGGCTTGACCTGTGTATGAGCTCTGTCTATCCCTCACAGTCTGAGCACCTCTGGACACACACCCATGCACACGCACGTACGCATTCGCGCGCACACACACACACACACACACACACACACACACACACACACACACACACACACACACACACACACACACACACACACACACACACGTATTCACGGGTGCGCACAAACAGATCTGCCTGTCTTGCAAATGCAGACAGGTGTGCAGACTCAGTCAACAAGATTTTTCCACAGTGCTTTCACACACACGTGCACACACACACAAACACAAACACACACACACACACACACACTTGGCTGCCACCTGAGAAGCAGATTGGACAGACACATCCGGTAGGTCACTTGTGGAGCAGGTGCTTCCTGCTGCTGAAGCTGTAAAAACCCTCGCCTGTTCCCGCATAATGTCCTCCTTTCGTCTTCTGACAGGGTGCATTCTGGGTCCAGATTACCTGTCAAACTGGTGTGTTCACAATCACAGTTTTTTTTTGTTATTTTTTTGCCACAGTGATGAACAGTTTCATCGTATCCTTCCACTGTCATGTTGGGCTACTTCATAACCACGAATAAACGGCATGTGATGCTATTATGGAAATGAGGTTGGACAACAGCGAGGATGCGAGAGATGCAGCTCTGGGACTTACCTTTGTCACAGGAGGAATGAGTTACAAAGATCTGTTTGCAGGATTTATTAGCATAACATCCCCGGACAACAGCGAATTTGTGTTTCTAAGTTCCAGAGAGCATGAATATGAAACAGTGCATTAGTAAATCCGTATGCAGATAACTGGATTGCACAGAGAGTGGCGCAAGGTCAAGATGTTTTTCTCATGATTTCTAACTACTAGAAGTAATGTGAAGATTGCTGGTGGAAAAACAAATAAGTTGCTTGGCATGGTATCTGTATGAGGGTCAAAAAAGGGTCTAATTTCTAACATTATGCAAAATGTGAAGAATCGGTATCTCCGTATATAGAGGAGTGATTCTTTCCCTGTAGCACTGTACTGCTGATGTGTTACCAGCTGCAGTGCAAGACAGATTGGCCTAGCGAGACAATGTCTCACCACATGATCAATATCTATCTCTGTCTCCCAGTTAAATGAAAAAAAGACAATCTTCTGCTAATGTATCTCCTTTATTACTCGTATTTATCACCAAGCGAGATGAGAAAGAAAAAGGAGGGTGGGTGGGGGGTAGCAGCTCGGCGTGTTGAATATGAACATAGTGAGTCACACATAACAGCCTGTCAGCTACAAACAGGGCAACCGAGTTCTCTCCCACCATATGTGGAAGTGTGGTTCTGTATGAATATGGTAAAACAGACCAGATTTTCATCTCCTTCGTCTTGTAACTGCAGCGTGGATCGCGCTTCAGGAGTTTCGTGTTTCCCTACAGCCTTCCTTGACTGCCACTTTAATTTTTGATGAATCTTGTAATAGCTCGGGCAGAATATATTGAGAAAGTGGCCTTTGTGCGCGCGGCGACAGGCGTGTTGGAGGGAGGGCGGCACCATATGTTGCAAAGTGGAGATGAAATTGGCTTTGTCTAAAACAGAGAGAAATCTGGAGAGTGTGCCGGAGTCCTGGAGGGAAGACGAGGAGGAAGATGAAGAGAGGGAAAAAAAAAAAAAACTCCCCCTCATTTCCTCATCACTTCCAACAAAGCAGGGCATTAAAGAAACACCTGTGGTTTGAGCAATGAAAGATCCTGAGCTTCCCCCCTCCTCTTCCTCCTCTTCCTCTTATTATTGACTCCATTCCTCTTTCACCCCACTGCTGCAGCACCCTTTTCTGGCCTCGGGCATAATCTCCTTCTCAGACAAAAAACGAAAAGAAGAGATGCTGACGTGTAATAAAGCAGGACTGGTTCTGTTTGGGGCTGAGGCTGGCCGCGGCTGCTGCTGGAGCCTGGCTTGTTTCCTGCTCTTGGGTAGCAGAGAGACAGAGGCCGATATTTCTACAGCAGAAAGACGAGATTACTTACGAGCAGATGCCTGCTAATGAAGTGTTGACAGGCCGGGAGAGGGAAATGACGGAAAGGGGAGGGGAGAAATGGACGTTGAATAGACTGATGAACGCAAGGGAGGAGTGTGTGCGAGTGTGTATCTTAAGCTTCTGTTCTTCAGCTTCAGAACTTGTGCTGTGCCACCAGGGGAACAGACAGCTTTTAGCAGGCTACCCTGAGGTGGAAAAGACCATTCAGCCTCTCCTTCTTACTCCACTTTTTCATCTTTCTCCTTCCAAGCGTTTTGTTTTCCTTTGGTATCCCTGTGACACTCCCTCTTTTTTTTTTTTTTTTTTTTCGAGGCAGGTTTGAATTGAAATGAATTTATTTCCTCTCTCCTCTCCTGCTGCGGCGGCTGCTATGGACATAAACCTTCCCTATCCATAGCAGTCAGCGCTGTCATTGAAACATATTACCTCTGTTTCCTGCTCTCCTCACACAGGTGGCGTCGTATTTTCAAGGCTGCCGATGAATAACAGGGATCATTTCACACTGACATTTTTTTTTCTTTTTTATGAAAACTTATCAGCTTTGTTTACCATTTTCTATGCCTCCCCCCCCGCAAGCAGATCAGAACCGGATGGCAAACATCGGAGACAGACCTGGTGGATGATGTAACACAAGGACACATGCGGTGGAGAGGTGTAGTTTGATAGAGCAGGTGAAAGAGGGGTTTTTTATGAAAAAGGATGGAGAGAGGCAGCTGGTAGGAAATTCCACACAGGGACTTGTGGCGTGCCATCAGCTCCCTGGACCTGCGCATTTAACTAAGACCAACCACTTTTGAAGTTTCATAGCTGCCACCTACCTGTCCATCTGTCTCCCCTTCCATGCTCCACATCAGAGCAAGCTCATCCTGCTCAGGTCATTTCTAACACCGTCTCCCTCTGCCTCCTTTGTTCTCTGGAAATGATCTCCGAAGATTCGATGCCTCCTCCTCCGTTAGCGAACGAATGTTCCGAGCAACAGCAATTTCCTTGAGCAGACAATGCCTCCTGCTGCTCCAGATTACAGCTCATTAGTAGACGCTGCAGAGAGACAGCCCACATGATGCCTTCCTTCTGATTCCCACATTGTTTCCTGTGATTCTTGAGCGACGCGCCACAGTGACAAAAATGGTGGAGGTGGTGGCTGTGAAGGTTAGGGACTTTGGAAGGGAGACAAAGGCAGCGAGGCGCCTGTTCACAGTTTGTCAGCTACTGATGAACATGTGAGAAACTAACTTTGGGAAATGTGATGATTAAACTGAAAGGAAAGCTGCAGCACTGTTGCCAACCCCTCAGTAAGGAAAGTCGCTATTGGCTGTCCTAAAAGTCGTTAGAAGTTAAAGAAGAAGAAGCTAAATGACTCATCTCCAAATATGCATAACTGGCATGCATTTAATTGTGATGCGCTTTAGGAGAGAGGAAGTGACAAAAAGTGAGTAAAAAACACTCTTAATATGTTTAGAATTACAAGTGATTTTTTGACCCGCCCGCTGAGAAGTGTAAGAACGATACGCGCTTTCACGTCAGAGTCTCCAAAAGCCTCCAATGACACCAGAAAAAAATCGCAAGATTTGTCGCTAGTTGCTAAGTTGGCAACACTGAACTCAAGGGTGGGTTAACAATTTAACAAATAATACACTGATAGAAAAATATCACTTTAGTTAACACTTATTTCACTGTTAAAGTTACATTTATAGATAAATTGCCCAAGATTTGTTTTATAAAGCATTTTATTGTGTGTTAACAAAGAGGTAACTATCAAAATCCTTTTAGGCAAGTCTTGTCACTGGGCAGCCATCTTGACAACTTTACCAGGCAGTTAGTTCGGGCTAATAAGTCCGGGCCCGTGTTAGATAAGTGGGGAGAAAGCTGTACCTTCACCTTCACTGGGACCACAAAAAAGATTTCAAGTGACTTCCTCCAAATTAAGGTTTTAGTGCATTTTGCAGGCCGTGACGCTGACAGCTTATTCTACCGGAGCACTTGAACGAAGGCGAGTTTTACCTTAAAATAACAGCTTTAACATCATGTTGATGCTACAGTGTCTTGTAACAGGGTGAATGGCGCCTCTGCCTCGGCCGCTCCACCTCCGCTTTATGTAACTTCAGTGAGAGGGGAGGACCATAGCGTTACATACATGTTTACATCAATATACAAGTTTTCAACACATAACATTGTTATGACGTAATGAGTTTTGTTTGTAGTTTGCTATTACATTATATCTGACAGACTGTAACAGACCTAGGATTTTTATTAACACCATACATAATGTTGCTTTAATGTCCAGTGTTTGAATAACCTCACCTTTCTTGATGATCCTGTACACTGGTTGGACATCCTCCTCTTCTACACTTATGAGAAGCTGTGAATCTCAACTAAGCGCTTGATTCAGTGGAACAACACCATTGGCTGATGTCTTTCCCATTTCGTCTGTGACAAAAAAAACAAACAAAAAAGAAAAAAAACAATTGGCTTCTGGGCCGAAGTTGCAGGAAATCTATCATACTGTACCACTGCCATCTCTGGTTTAACTGACTTCTCTTTTCTAAATGCATTAAGAGGTCTGTCTCCTTTCTTAGAATGTCTCTGCTAACTGTTATTAAAGTTTAATTTACTATAGATGGTCCCTTTATTGATGATGGTTATTGTAAAGTGTTACCCAGGGCTGGAAGGAATAATGGAGAAAATGTATTTAATGACGGAAGACTGCATGTTGTGTTGGAGGAGGAGCGACAATGAGTATTTGTGGGGTTTTTTTCTTACATTGCCAACATTGACAAAAGGTCCTGTAATAGTAGAGGCTCTACGGAGGTTATAGTGGTCATGTATGGGGTATGTTTTTTTTCTTTTGCATGAACAGGCTACAGCTTGTGGACTCCCTTGCCAGTTGAGCTCTTGAACAAATGCTCAAGTCTGTCTTTTGTCTTTCGTTTGCAAGACTAAAACACGTTGGGAGTGCTCCTCTCAAACTGTCAGCTGTGCCAGGCAGCGCGTGGTAATTGCCATTGAACGGCTTTGTGTTTCTGCGCATTCAAGTTCATTATCTGTTTTTCTCTTCCTTCCTGTTACAGAGGACTGGTGGAACTCAAGCACATCGCTCCAAAGTTCTCCTCAGTATCCTTGGAAAAAGTTTTGGCAAAGTTGCAAAAGGGAAACAGATGCCAGATGTGCGCTTTGTCTCCTGAGTCTTTTAAACTAAACCCTTCTCTCTGCTTTTGTCTTGAAGTTGTTTTTTTTTGTTGCTTTATCTGCACAGACAGGCCTGTACATTTCCCAAAAGAATCACAGCAATTATTGTCATTATCAGAAAGAAATTTAAATGTAGCTGGAAAAATGATGCAGCCACTGTTTATCCGAGTCCCGCATTAATACTGCTCACCCTCTTATATCCAAGAAAATATCTGTCAACAGTACTGTAACTGGGTTGATCTCCGACTGCAGCGCAGTAAAGCAGTACGTCAGTGGCTGAAAATTCTCAGATGCAAAGCAAACTCGAGAAAGTCAAAATCGACCGCTCAGATCGGGTCATTTTCAGTTTACATCTTCTGCCTCTCCTCAAGGGGTAGGCCTCCATCCATACACGCTTGGATGATTTACATCCACTCCATCCACTGGGGCCCCTTCAGACTGAATAAGTCAGGATGATAACAGTCTTGTGGGCAGCCGGGAGTGATGCAAAAAAAAAAAAAAAAAAAAAAGACAGTCGGTAGGCTCCGTCCGTCCGCCCACAAACAGCGCTCTGAGCCATGCTGCTACACTGTACGCTGCTGCACGGAGCTGCTCTCCCCTCAGTCTCCTCCCATGACCTGCAGTCATCCTGACGGGCGGAGCCTCTGACAGCCCCATTCTGCCTCCATGTACACTGGAGCATGAAGCATGCGATATGTCAAAACTGAGACGCTGGGATTCTCAATGTCAATAGACATCACAGCGAACTAAGCCTTAATTACATCACAGTGGCTGGGACGGCTTGTTTGGCTTGTTTAGGCTCTTTTACAGTAGACTCAGCTGTCTTCTGTATCCGTAATAAGCACAAACTGTGATCATATATCCATACTGTATGAGCATATAGCAAAACAAACACATTTTATTTGAATTATGGAGGAGGCTTTTGATCCTGGTGGTGAAAAGTAGAAATAAATCTTCTGAGTGTGTGACTTGAGTTTCTCTGCATGTCCACACAGTCGGGGCTGTGAAATATGCTGCTTGTGTCTCTGCTCTGTGGGTCATACTCAACTGTTAGAGCATGATTTTTTTCTTCTTCTCCTCCCTCCCTTTTGTTCACCTCTCCACCCTGGCCGGGCTGACCACTCCTTCAGCAAACAACCACGGCGCAGTTGACCCTGAAACAGCGAGTCTTCACCTCGGATCGACTTAGAGGTCAACCCATTTCAGCTCTGAGCTGTGCAGACTGCCTAATGCTGCGCTCGTGGACCAAAGCAAACCCACTACATTATTTTCTTTTGTAGTTTTAAAAACTTGTGCAACCACTGCTGGTACAAGGTCGAATAAAAATAAAAATCTGAACCCAAGACCTTCAAGAAGGAGCAGCGCTAATCTACAGGCAGCCCTTTGCTCTCTGTCAGCGTTTCATTTTCCTGACTGGTAATACAGTTTGAGAATCTATCTGCCACGTACCGGTGTATGTCTCTGGTTCTCCCCCACCGTCCCCCTTCCCACCAGTGACGTCCCTCACCCCACACTGTGTGTCAGCACGCCTGGGACTCTCACTCGGTTGCAATCTCGACATCTCCCATCTAAACAATGCTGTCGTCATTTGTCAAACTCCTCTATCTGTCTCCTTTCCGAGAGCCTGCAGGAGGAGCCGAGCGATGCTGAGGTGTGATAGGCGCCTGTCAGGGACCATGCAATTGAGTGCACATGCACACTCACACACGTATACACACACATACACACACACACACACACACTGTGCGAGGTTGATAGAGACTGATGCCCGGAGCATTTGAGCATTCAGAGAAAGTGAGTGCATGTGACAGACAGTCAATCAGCCTGTGATGAGAGGTAATCGCACGGTGGACAGATCAATTAGTTATCTTCTCGGGAGACAAACAGAAGAAAAACAGAACTGTTCTCCAGGTAAATGATTTGCATTTCAGCGCTCTTTCATCTCTCTCATCCTCCTTGTGTCTTTATCTTTCCCTTTTCTTCTACCCCCTCCCCTCCATTCCTCCACTCTGCCTGTCTGCCTCTCTCCCCCTCCACTTTGAATTTGGCTGTTTGGTTGTTTATCTCTGCTCATTTCTCCTCCTGCCCGTCTCACAGGGAGGGAGGTGGAGATCCAGCCGATCAGGGCTGAGTAATGGCGTACGAGCGCAGCCTGTGAGCGATGAGAGCTCCACTTGGCTTGATCATTTATACTGGGCCTGGCTGAGAACAAGCATATGTATCTCAAAGCCATCAGAGACACTCCAAGGCTGGTTTCAGCATGAGCACACACACACACATACACACACGCGCAAGCATACTGTCGGACATGCAATGTATCATGTGCAGGCTTCGACCTCCTGAAGGGTAAAACTCACCTTTTCTCTCTTTCACTGTCGGACATGTGGAGGAGCAGTGAGTAACATGTGACCTAACATGGGTGAAAAGTCAACCGCTTCAAGGCTCCATTTTCTTGTTATCCCCGCTTGTTTTCCTGCTGCCCATTCAGCCGGCGTCAGCTCACATCAGCAGCTTGAATCGGTGGATTTAGGGCTGTTATGCATGTAGGTCATGCGTTGTTTTGTTTGTGTTTTTCTCTTCTTGGCTGTGTTTAGTAGCTGTAGCAGCGGACATTCCCTGAGGTTGCAGAAATGTGGTACCGTCTCGGCTCTCGCTGGAGATCGCTCCGTCCTTCACACCCACTTAGAGCTGGATTCAGTCAGCGCTTGTCAGAGGGATTTTACACAGCAGTCTTTATTTACAGAAATACCACCCTGCGCAGACACACGCACGCACACACACACACACACACACACACACACACACACACGCGCACACACACACACAAACCCCTCCACACACACACACACACACACAAACTTTTGGGACATTAAATAGACTTATGCTCATTTTCTGGAGACTTATCCTCACACTGACCACTACTCTAATATTGAAAGTGACAGAATGATGGGACTCAGAGACCAAAAAAATAGAGAGTCAAAGTCCAGAACATCACGGTGTCTAACTATGATTCAGATTCAGTGCCATATGAAATATTATATTTCCTGTTCCTTCAGTTCAGATCTCAAGTAGTTTTACATCACATTGTCATTTTTAATAATCGCCTCAGCAATGAAACATACAGTGTTGAGAATGATCATGTAAAAGTCCATTCTTGATTAAAAGCTGGTTTCACTTTCTGTCTACTTTGACTGCTGCCCCTCGTCTGTGGATCAGTCTGGCTGAAATCCCAACGCTGAACACAATTCACAGATTGGCTGAGCAGTGTCACATGAGTGGTTTACAGCCATAAACCAGCCCCAGTCATTTTTGAGTAAAAGTAAAGGCATCATGCTAAAGTATTACTCTGGTACCCATACAAAGGTCACCCATACAAAAGTACTGTCAAGTATTTGATATCAAATGTATTGATGATATCAAATGTAAGTATCAAGCACTTTTCTGGCAATAAATGTACTTGAGTATCAAAAGTACAAATCATCATCCAAGTAAAAGTAAATTGTAAAAAATCCCATGATGGAATTTTGATCTGATTCAGCATTTTTCTGACCATCAGAATTTATTTATTTATTTTTTTTTAAATCTGATTGCTGAACGAATCAATAAATTTAAAAATGTGCTACTTTGGCTCTCATAAGTAACTTGCAACTAAAGTTGTCAAACATAAATGTCCAAAATGTAGTGCAGTGGTGGGATGAAGTAGCAGAAAATGTAATTAATCAAGTTCTGATACCTCAAAATCGTATTTAAGTACAGTACTTAGAGTAAATGTTACATTCCATTACTGTTTACATCACATGTGATTGATCGGGTAGTTTCCTTGGCCGTTCATACTGTAAAGACCAGAAAGCTGACAAGAAGTTAACACTAAAATGCTACGCTGAAAATGTTCTAACTTTCAAAATGTACGCTTTCGGGTCTGGATAGGTTGGTGTGTGGGTCTGCACCTGGACAGCAGTCTGCTGCCCAGTGATCCCGGGGGGATGTAGCAATAGGGCAAGTTAACAAGGGCAATGCATTTCTGTCATTTTGCTAACATGGGAAATGGTGTTCTGACATGACTTTTGTCCCCAATTGAGCAAACACTTGGACAAGCCTCCCCTCAGTGACTGGTCTGTAGTCTTAGATTTTTCACGAAAATAGAAACTGTCAGAAACATTCACATGCATATAAAATATGACCATGTGCTTCTCACTTGGATAAAGTTTCATGTGGAATCTCATTTTACAGTGAACAACCACATAACTGTCTTTTGTGGACATATTTGATGTCCTCCTGTGTCAGCTGGTGTTGCTCAGCCATCGTCGGTCCTCCAGGACTGGCCCAGCATGCTCTCTTCCTGTTTCCAGTCCATCTTCTTCTTCTCTGTGTTGACAGGACCACCTGCTGCCGCTGCTGGTTGCCAGATTTTGGATTATCCTGCAAAACAATGGGCCAAAGGACTGTTTGGACCGGCTCCACTCCCGAGCTGCCAGGGAGCGCTCTGCCTCTTGCCCTTCAGAGACAGCGGCTCTCCTCCCCATCGTGCACACATGGATGCACGGCCACTCTGGGACGACGCTCCCCCTCACACACATTCAAACTGTTAATTAACGTGTCCTTGTGTTTATGGCCATCCAGTGGCCCACGAGGGAGTCAATGAGGTCTATGCTTGTGTACACACACACACACACAAATCTGTAAGCTCATACACAGCATGTCATTTGCACACTTAACAAGCACACAGTGGGCAAAACAGATGGATTTCAGTGATCGTAAGAAAGAAAAAAACTCCCAATAAAATGGTTTGACAGGACTAAAAAGTGTAATTCAAAAAGAGAACATACAGATATGTGTGTCTGTGTGCACATAAAGGGGAGCCTTTGTGTGAAATCAAAGAGACAGAGTTGGTGATTCTCTTTTTCCTCACAGAGACCATTAACTATAATGGCCTGTACACTATCTCCTGTCTCCGCGGAACTGCTCTTTGCATACTCTGTGACATCTCTACAGCCTGGAGCAACATCAGCGTATACGGCCCTCAGGCGCCCAGAGTGATTCGCACTGTATGACAGTCTAAAACAACATCATTGAGGTGGAGTAGATGCTCAGATCACACTGCAACTGTCAGAGTCATGACCCAACTGGAATAGACTGAAACCCGTGAAATAGAACCAGCCTCTCGCCGTCTGAACCACGAACCAAATCTGTCACTCAAACTGCAAATGGAGACAACGGAGAGGTAAGAGGGGAGAAGGGAGAGGAGAGCGATACCTCAGTGGAGAAACAAGGTGAGGGACGGGAGGCAAGAAACAGAGAGAGAGGGATCACATCTGAATTTGAGGCAGGACAGTTATGATTTATTTTATGAAGTTGTGATTTTAACATCTTGCGAGTGTGTTTTACTTCAGCTGTTTGTGCTGATACTCAAACACTGAGCTACACTCAGCTGCCTCTTCATTTGCATGGTGGAACAAGGCAGCTCCGCATGGGGAAGACCAACTTTTCACGCCACGCTCACAGACAGAGCTATGCTGTACCAGCCTAACACGGAGAAAAATGAGTCGCTCTCCTGTAAAATATCCATTTGGAATGAAACTTTTATGAAAAAAAAAGTTGCTGCAGTTACAATGGATTGTACTGGAGTCGCTGGTGTTTATATTCAGTCCCTCTCTCGTGTAATTGTAGTATCAAGAGGGAGCAGCTTGTGGCCAGATGTCACGGGAAGACACCGTTTCCCATTTGTTATTCACACGCAGAATAGAAACTGCAGGAATTAGAGGTTAATTATGATGGAGAAAGTTTGGGAGGGGAACGAGAAGGTGAGAGAGGGAGGGAGACAGATGAATGCTGGAGTGGGGCGGGGAAAGTTAATTTTCATCGCTGTTGTTTCTGTGTTGCGCTGCAGCTGGTGATGAATGACAGACAGAGAGCTCTCAGCTGGAGGAGGACGGCTAATGGAATTGTACCGCATCTGCCCCGAGCTTCACCAGGAGAACACACTAGGTTGCGATTATTCTTTCTAAATGCCATGCCTTGTTAGGGACATGCTGCTTCACACAGAGAGCGCTGGAAAAAGCCCTCCAAAAGATTTGGATTTCATATTGCCTTCTTTTTGCATTGATTCGTTGTGAAATTAGCTGCAAAGAAGAGGGCTTGCCAAGTTTACACATGTGGAATTTTTAATCCACATGTGGAATAAAGCAAAACAGAGTGAATATATATAATTCACGTGTGAAAATAAACTTAGAAATCTTCATTCATTTGTGAAAAAAAATCCATTTGAAATATCCAGTTGATCCCTCCCAGTTTCACTCTGTAGTCCAGTAACAGGTGAGCAAGCTTGGAACCTAGATGGACCTCAGTTGACTTTCCTGTTTCCTGTTAGACTTATATGTGCTATCTGCTAGGTTTGTCTATAATGAAAAGAAAAGCAAGTTAAGAAGATGGGTAAAAAGATGTTAATGGGAGATACATATTTCCTGATTTATAGAGTGGAAGGACTTTGATCAAGCTAGTCATCTTTCGTTTTTAAAAGGTCAAAGTGCCTGTGTGGCAGACATCACCATCCGCTGAACATCGACAACATCACCAAAAATGCACACGTATGTTCAGAAGCAGCAAAACAGAGTCTCATGATATTGATGCCACAATCTTTACTGACCCGTCACATTGTATAAAATCACATTTTTGGTAAACTAGTGTTAGTCTCATGAGCCGTCTTTCATTTCACCAAGCGGAAATCAAGTCTAAGTGTAAAAAAAATGAAAAAATCACACGACTGTATGTAATTCTCATGTGAGAATGTACATTTCTGTGAAAAAAAAGTCAATTTTGGAAATATCTCGATCAATCGTAAACTTATTTGCTGTTCACATGTTCTGATTCAAGTTCACATGGGCAAATCTTCATGTGAGTAATGGTTGCATCAAGACTCCAGCTTCATTTCCAGCCACAAAAAAAGTATGTTTCGTCAGGCCAGTGAGTTTTCATCTGGACGGTGTAAGTCATCTACAGCAGATGAGTTTCATTCTGTTCTACGATAATGACAAATATTGCAGGTACATAGCGGCCAGAACCTGAAAAGTGTGCTGTGTGTTGATTCAGTTGGAGGTGTAATTCTACCCTGATCGTGTTCAGCAGAGCGTGCGAGCAGCCCGAGATGGGAACGCCTTCATATATCGCTTTCTCCTGGCTGCCTGCGCTTGTATCCTGCACAAGTACACCCTTCAACTGACCACAGCGCTTTCTTCAACATGCTTTATAGTCTTATTGATTCACTGTTGTATTTACTGTATTCACTGCTGGAATTATGAACTGTTAAATCAAGCCAAACAGGCAGAGTGGATGAAGTCATCAGATATAGTAGCATTGATTATTCCCATTAGATTCTCCCTTCCTCCTACGTCCTGCTGCGTCTCCAGTTGAATGAGTTGTGGCCAGTGGCCGAGCACTGACAGACAGATCATTACTCTGCACTGAGTATGCCAAGCGAGCTGACGAGAAAGCCGAGAAGGAGAAAAGGAAGAAAAAGACATCAATTTATCATAAATGCTAAACCGAAGCCAGTCTCTGAGTGTTCCGCAGTCTGTCTTGGCATTTCCCATCCCCCACTCCTCACTATATTCTTCATTCTCCAGTCTGCAGCTCTAACCTCTTTAGAGGATATTATGGTCCCTTGCCATCAGGAAAGCCCATTACTTCATCGACAAAGCTTTATCCATGGAGGTATAGCTTTACTTTTCCACTCTGTGTGTGCGTGTGCCCATGATAATGTTACCAGAACCTTCGCCGTTGCGGAGGGCGATGCCCCTAACAGCATCAGTTCTTGTTTGCCGGAATGGGATCTCAAGACGGTGAGATAGGATCAATGTCAGGATGAAAAGTTGCTCGGTCATGGTGCAATAATTGTCTTAGCCGTATACATTTGAAAATGTTCTCGAATCCAATCGCCAAACAAATATTCAGTGATTCTTCAACACTTTCTAATGTTCAGTACAAAAGTTTCATAATGGTACTTTCTTCATTTCCTGTACATGGACAGATGCAGTAAATCCACTCAGACATGTTTCAAGATGCTGAATAATATTTTGTGTCTGATATGATTTTCTCACAATAAACTTGAATTATTGTTGTTAATCAATTGTTAAATTCTGTGCAATGACATCTTCTCCTTCTTCCTCATTTAAAATTCCATTATGTGTGAATAATTCTTCTTCATTATTCCAGATTAACTGTTAGACACAAGATGTCTTCTATTTCACTGTGAAGTCCGTTTCCTGGCTTGCGTGAAGATCCTCCAAATTGTGAAATATTTTTGTTTTTTTGACCACCATTCTTTTTGGCTTTGTTGCTGGAAAACAAATTTCCCAATTGCAGAAATACTGTCAGATCACTGGAGAAGAAAGCAGGTGTTTTGGATTAAGAGCAGCAGACTCTGAGCTTCATCATGGCCTGCGGCATCTTTCGTCCATCCAACCTGCCTGTTTGGGATTAAGAGAGGAGAGTCAGAATAAGAGCCATGCTAATCCAGTTTGGTTTAAGGCGTCTCCTGGCTAACGTCAAGTCACACAAATGGGACTCAGTCTGGCCAAACAACGTGAAATCAGAGACTGTTGTGATCTGAGATCAAGCTGTTGCACTCGACAGGCGGACCGTGTCCTGAGCCGACAGAGTGCAGGATTACAGCTAGATGAAGAGAGGTGGACTCTGCGTTTATATCAGGATGTTTGATCAGTGATCTCTATAAGTAACTGTAAACATGTTCTGTAATTGTAGCATGAAGGAGTTTACACATTTTACACGAATATCATTCTACACAAATATTTAACTGAAGGAGGAATAAAGAGACACATTTTCAATGGGTAGAACACACTCTTAGACTTTCAAAGATGTCAGATGGCTTTCCTGTTCACACAGCTCAACATTCTGCTGTGTAGTCTGGAGTCTTACAGTCCTTATTAATTCAACACTACGCGACTGGTCAGTGACAGGGTAACACACTACAGGATCGCATCAAGCGTTAGGTGACTCGGGAATGGCTGTAGCTGGTATGTTGGTGCCTCAGCTATCAGATATTTAGCCTGCTGGGTCCCCGAGCTCCTGGATCGGGTCTTTGAACAGCTCACACATCCATCAGGAACCACAATGTCAGGACATGTTGTGTGAACTCTGCCAAGAAACGGATAAGCAAGTAAAATACTAGAAAGATCGTGGTAACTACAAAAAAAAACACCAGCTGAGCTGCAGGTGCAGGAAAAACAGACATAATTGGATGGAAATGTTCACATACCAGCTCCCAAAACATTATTTAAACATTTCAACCTTCAAGCTCACCAGGCACGTGAAACATTTTTGTGCAGTTTGCAAATGACAGTGTGTGGATACTCTCTTCTTCTTTGTCTGATTTGACTAATTCACTCTATTTTGCATCTGTATTTGCTTTAATATAAAGATAGTAAGTGTTTGTTGTATCTGCTGTTGGTTTGGCCTCTTGCACAAAATAAAGACATACAGTGTCCTGTTCTCTCTCTCTCTCTCTCTCTCTCTCTCTCTCTCTCTCTCTCTCTCTCTCATTCTCTTTTACCTTCTTTCTCTATCTCTACATGAAGCCAGATTGCCCTTCACTTGAGTTAATGAAGCCACTCTATCAAAGACCTGCACCTCCACCCGCCTGCCGCCCACCTCCCAGTTCCTCCTTAAAAGGACAATACAACTCAGTTGTGGTCGAGGTAGGCTGCACAGCTTAAGGACAACATTCGATCTTACTGTATCTTTTGTCTGAAATTTGCTGTTTATACGATGGCTCATAACCATCATCCAGCTCCATCACTTCAGAGTCTGTTGACTGCTGTTGTATTCTCTACTGATTGACCTTGAGATCCTTCAGTAATACAGCTCAGTCTGAATGGGAGGTCTTCTGGGGAGACTGTCTGCTTTTCACCAGACTACCTTGCCAAGCAAGTTGGCCATATGGTCATAACTCCGTAGACCAACACTCTGCCACTGAGGAGCTTTATGGGCATAAATGACAGCAAGACAAATTCCTTTTCAGGGGCTGATAAAATCTCTGCAGTCATCCATTTACTACATGGCCAAAGCTGCTTTTGTTCCACCTGTCCTGCCGCTCGTCCAAATATCTGTTTTTTTCTCTCCAGAAGTGTGCTGAGTGGGGTCGTGGCATCGGCGGTGGCAGCATCTGCCAGCGAGGAAGGGGCCGAGGAGAGTGAGCGCCTCCTGTTTGTCTCCACTGTCTCCAGGCCCCCTGACCATATTCTTCCTGCTAATTAACCTGCTGACGCCTCCTCACTGTGTACATTGTGGGGGGCGGTGGAGGGAGGGTGTGCAGCAGGTGGGGAAAGGAACTGACAACTGGACACTTGAGCTCTGAAGCTTGAGGATTAATTATGTTCTGTCTCAATTTTGGACCACAGCCCCCCCCCCCCCAACAAAAAAGGGTCTTTCCATCTTTTAAACTGAACTAATCAGAGTAACACTTTACATCAGGCTCATATCGCTCAGTTTTGTGAGTTGTTGAGTCAGGAGAAACCTTCTGAACTATGTGAAACCCTGTCAATGACATTCTTAATTATTTTTGTACTTTCAGTGTATGTTATAGCCTCATTTTAGTGGATGCTAGTCCCTCAGCACCCCTAACTATCTCATACATGCTAGTACTAAGTGTAAGTTAATAGGAATGATGCCCTCATAAGTCTTTAATAAGTTCTTATTAACATCAATAAGACAATGTTGCTGTAAGAGTATATACGCTGCTTAAAGAGGTGGATCCATTATTTTCTTGAGTTTTTGGTGTATATATCTTTCTCTGGCTTTCCACTAGTGTTTCTTATGTGTTCAAATTCCAATTCTGGTCAAGGTTTATGTGTTATAGAGTCAAAATACTATTTTCCCAAGCCTCTCCTCTGTGACTGAGAGTTTCAACATGGCTGAACTAAATGCACAGACGCAGGGCTGCCCAGTGGCCACACACAGCAGGCAGGGTGACTCGTACATTTAAGCTAATTTACACAAAATCTGGCATAAAGGCTTCTTCCCACGGGATTGTTATTTTTTTTTTGCTTCAGAAGGTAGCTGCTGTTACACAATCAGAAAATAAGATTTTATGTTCAGATTCACTGCTTTGTTCACTGCGCTGCTGCTTTCTTTTTATTTTCTTTATTAACTCTGCAGTTGGCTTGACGTCTGTCTGTTGTGGTTCTGGTTATCGGTTGATTATGTCCTTTTCTATTTTGTAGTTATAACCTTTGTTATACCTCCTACTGTTCTGTTTCCCTCCTGTGTTTCTGGGCTCAGCCTGATCACCACACACACACACACACACACACACACACACACACACACACACACACACACACCTGTCTCACATCAGCCTCATTAGCACTGACCCGTTCCCGGTGTCTCTCCACCTCCACCCGACCTCGTCCCCTCACTGGTTTACAGTTGTTGGTATTTGAGCCTGTGTTTCTGTTGTCATCCACTCGTCTCCTGTGCTCCTGTTCTCCAGTCCTTGTGTGATCCTGATCTCTTCCTCGTGGTTGTTTGGTCTCCTCAGTTTTTGGATTACTTTATTTTACTGTTATATCATTATAGGTAGTTTCCTTTTTGTTGTCCGTTTTTGTCAACTGCCAACTGCTTTTTGATTTTGGTCATCGACATTAAAGCTCGCCTTTTCTTCCCTTACCTGTCTGCCTCTGTGTGTGTCTTGCATTTGGGCCCATTTTGCTATAAATGGGACACTGTCTCTCTCTGTTTCCCTTCTTGAGCTGGTAAGTAGGCGCTGACTTTGAATAGTGTTTTTACAAAATGTAACCTACAAATTCTGTAGGTTTAATGATAAAACAATATTCTGCACTTTCATATTTGCAGAGCCTTATTACCTATTAACTTGTGTCTATTACAAGGACTTTAAGCACTACCGTTTTTTGATTTTTTTGTTCCCTTCCTGTGCGATCCAACAACAACATGGAAGAGGAAACATGGGGGAGCTTACGAGCACGCAGAGCTAAAGTGATTCAGCAAATTTCCAAACCTTCAGCCAAAACCATGAGTATTTGTTCAAGTCGCATGCGAACAGGCACAATGGAGGTAACATTGCAGTGATGGTAAAGCAAGGCAGGGAAGTGCAAGCCTGCCTGCTGACACACAACGTGAGGTTAGAGATGCAGATGGCAAAACTGGCTGTGACTCCCCCGGCTTCAGATTGCCAGGCTTGGAGCCGGAGAGGAGAAAATGTACCGCCGGCCAAGTGCTAGCCTCTTTAGCATGGAAGTTCAATTTCCTACAATTTTTTGCCAGGAGCCTATTAGCATCCATTCTGACTTTTCCACTTTGTGGTAAGAGCAAGCACTTTTGTTTATCCTTATGAAAATGAGTTCCTGAAGGTAATTGCATCCGTGTTGCATTCAGCGTGTTGTTCATTAGGAGACGGAGTTATAAATGGGAGCTCTCACAGCGTATGTTCACGTCAGGCTCGGCTGCTCCCTCTGCCACTACGGGCGACACGCACATCGCTCACTCCCTCACAGTAACAGGCAGATATATGGCTGCACCCTGCCAGCAGGAACGAAAATGAGAAGGCGGGGGGGTGGAAGAGGGTGGAGGAAGAGCGGGGAAGCAGAGGCGGGGAGGGCCACAGAGATACAGAAATAAGAACAAGATCAGAGATGACGACTCGGAAGATGAAACAAAGCAAAGAAAAAGTTTTGGACTGGAGACGGGGAAAGATGAAGAGGTGGAATGAGGAGGAGAAGGGGGAGGTATAGTAGAGTCAGCAGACGGGCAGGAGAAGTTTCCAGCCCTCCACCCATCAGAGAGTTCGGCTGTTCAGATGTTTGGTTGGCGGTTAAGGCAGACAGACAGATTGCAGCCAATGATATGTGTTGGGAATCATCTCAGAGATGGGCTAATGACAGGAGGGGAGAAGCAGGCAGATGGCTCCCGTCAGGGAAATACGCTTGCATTACTGTCCCAGTGGTCTGGGCTGAGACTGCATGAACATTTTGGATTGAAGGGAATAAGTAATGGTTAGTATGAAGGAAGAAACTGATTCGGGAAGGTGGGGACAGGCTGCACCTTCTGTTTCAAAGAAAGGGGAGGAAAGTGTGAGTTTATAACATTCATGCAGTTTAGTTTTGATTAGTGAATGTCAGTGAGTTCAGAAGCAAAGTCACAGATACACCGATGGTTCTCGATGGTCATCCCATTCAACAGAATAAATGTTGGCGATGTACATGTCTGTAAACTGCAGTTATGCTGCAACTTCACGGTCAACATTAACGTCTCGTTATCACAATGAAGCCACGGCTTCACGCGCTGTCCAAGAACAAAACCCAGATGGTTTTTCCTGGATGAACCTGTGACAAACTACATGTCGCACAACATGTCATCTGAACAGATGTTTTTTGTTGTTTTTTTTAGGCTTTTGCCTTTTAATTGATAGAGGCAGTCGGAGAATGGCCAGGGAGAGGGAGTGGATGACATTTCAACAGATGTTTATGGCTGTTCTGAAAGCACACCATCAAAAACAAAGGGAGGTAGGGGGAATAAAAGCCCCCCATCATCTTGATATGAAAAGCCTGAAGCTTGAATACCTGCACAATACTATGAATCCATACATTCATCCATATATCCATTTACTTCCACTTTTCCAGTGTTGGGTTGTGGTAGCAGGAGGCTCAGCTGGGATGTTCCAGACGTCCCACTCACCAGCAACGCTTCCCAGCTTCTCCTGGGGGATTCAAAGGCATTCCCAGGCCTGATGAGATAGATATGTAATCCCTCCAGCGAGTTCTGGGTCTACCCAGGGTTCCCACCGCAGTTGTCCCTTTAACTCCAAAGGGAGGCACCCGGGAGGCATCTTAATCAGGTGCCCAGTATACCTCAGCTGGCTCCTTTCTACACAAAGGAGCAGCAGCTCTTCACTGAGCTCCCACCAAATGTCCCAGCTTCTTACTCAGTCTCTGGGACTGAGCACAGCCATCTTACACCCCACCCTACAACCAGCACTACTAATGTATTATGAAGTTCATTGTGTTGCGCAGTATAAGGAATAAGAAGATATAATGCAGTGGATGAATTGTAAGAACACAATCTCCTTGTTCATCATAGTTACTGCAAAGGAGCACTCTCTCTCTCTCTCTCTCTCTCTCTCGCTTGTCTTTTTCTTGTCTTTTATCGCCTGTTCTTCTCCACCCTGCAGTTTCCACATAGTGTCAGCTGATGACGGGGTGCGAGCGGTAGCTTCTGTCAGCCCTAGTACTCGAGAACGTGTCATCCATTCATGTGGTCCCACATGTATCCCCTGAGCAGCAGCTAAATAGATCAAAATGGACTAATCTGGTTCCGGCTCCTCTTGTCCGCTCCACTAGCTCTGACAATCTGCGTCGTTTCAGTTGCATGCTGTCTGACTGTCCACGTCTGTGATGCTCAGCTCTGTTGAAGGGCTACGGATGAGAGGGCTTCAGATCAGCTGTCAATATGGCACAGAAACTGAAGAGAGCAGTAACAGATTGACGGCGACAGAGTCTCAGGGGAAGATCAGATACAATTCCTGAATCACAGGCAGCTGCGACGCTGAAAGTAAATCTATTGTTTATTTATGTGCAAGTATCACATCACAGCACACAGTAGTGACAGTAGCTGCCTTCCTCAGCTTGCCAGTCCGTTATATAGAGTAATACTTGTCCAGCGGCATTTACACTGCAAAAACTCAACATTTTCACAAGTGTATTCATCTCATTTCGGTAACAGTGTATGTCAAGGGGTGTGTATAAGACTGACATGACATCTACATAACCATGATTCTTTATGAATGTTCGTGATTGCTGTCATAAAGTTTAATTTAGTCAAACGTGTCACTTTGCTATGATAACCTGACGTGAACCAAGACAACATAACCGTGGCGATCCATCTACCCCCAACCATTGCATTCATATAGCAACACCATTATTGTTCACGCGATCTCCTAAAGTGGTTGCCAGTTTGTTATAGCTAATGTTGTTAACATTAGGTAATGCTGGCCAATGTTGGCTGATGTTGCTTGCAAACATTTAAGTCGCTAACGCTTGCTAAGGCTAACGCTGCTGACCCTCAGTGGGCGCATACTGTAGGACTCAGCTGTTCTCATGGTTTTGCCAAGAGCAGTTGCCAGCTTGTGCACTAGCTAACGTTGCTAATTCTAGCTGGAACCAAGTGTCAGAATTGATAAACAGAGATAATCAAAACAATCTTTTCAGAGATTTTTATTCTGAACATTTCTACAAGCTCTCTAGATGTAGCCTATCCTTTTTCATGAGTTGTCTACATAAAAATCTTAATAATACGACCTTTAAAGACACTATTTATTGAAATTCATGAAACTGGCCTGCAGTGTTGGTTTTGACATTGGCAGTCAAGGGAACTTATGTACAATGGTACAATTTGGACTTGTCATTAAATTGTCATTTTGTCTCATTACACTCTGTCATGAATATTTTCATTTACCTTAAGTAAAGGGGTACAATTTGGACTGTGAATGGCCCTCCATAAAGTCTGTGTTTGGTCTGTCTGTTCTAGGCCACTGTAGAAACATGTTGGTGCAAAATGGCTGCTATATTATGGATACAACTGCTTTACATGCAAAGGCCCGCCCTACTAGGACTCTGTCTGGTTGCCGTCGTTGGTTGGGTTTGTTTTTAAGGGATGTGGGCTGAGACTGGTTCTGATTAGGTTATGAATATTTAGGTAAACCAATCAGAGGCAACATAGGGTGGGTCAGTGAGATCCATGATATGTCAACATGACAGACTCACTGTAAGAGGAGCCACTTCTTCTGTAGACATAAACAAGTGTATTTTTAAGATAATGAAAACATAGTAGCAGTAAGATACAAATGATTGAAAACATACTTGTGGATATTTCATTTTCATCCCTTAATCCTACTAAATTCTGACACACAGCAGTTTAAAATACACCCTAGAAAATAACATTTCAGTGAGATAAATAGGACTTTTTCACTTACTACATGCAAGAAAACAAATGTTTGTCTTTTTTTTGGAATTGGCATTTTCTTCCAGTGCACATTTACTTTCATAATGACTGCGTAGCGAGCTGTATCTTTCTTTGGAGTTAGCTTGCTACAGATAAAAAAGAAAAGAAAAGCGGATGAGACGGGAGAAACTTCCTCTGGCTACCATCCTCTAATCCTCTCTGTCCCTTTCATCGTCACTGTGTTTGCTCTGTTCTGGAAACATAAAGTGTTTTTGGCCCAAGACAAGAAGTCTGCAAAGCATGATATACAGTAAGATAAGAGAGTGGCTAATCTGTGTTCATTACATTTAAATGATGATCATGAGTGAATCATTCCTCGTGGCCCTCTTACGACGTCCTGTCAGAGTGTGTGGGTGGATGACTCTGACTGTGTCAGACAACTGCTGCTGGTTTATACATTTAGCCGACGCCATCGGACCACAATGAGGGGAAGTACTTTCTAATGCAATAGGGAAATGGTCATTAGTTTGGCAGCTTCATCATCATTATGGGGCTTAAATAGGTCAGCTGCCGATTTCAGGAGGGCGAAGAGGCTCTTGTTTCTGGGAAGAAGTAGGAGATCTTTGCAGTTAATAATGTCTGTGGTTTATGATTTTTTATTTGCAGTCATCTGAATGTGAATTTGTCGATTAAATGTTTCTTACCTGGACACATTTTAGATTCACTGTTATTACCTGTTGTATAGCAGCGCTTTTCTCCACCCCTATTTTGCTGAGATGACAAAGGACCGTGAGAGAACCGAGATATGATAAAAGTCCATTTATATGCAACCACCATCGCATACCCATACAAACTATTCCCCTCTGGCAAAACACAGCGCGGGATATGCTTTGCTCTCTGAGGCAGTAAAGGTGCTGAGGGAGCAAACATAAATTTCATTTCACACACCAATCATGGCTTTATTTGACTCCACCTGTTTGATAATGCTCACATAGCGGCTTATATTGTGATTTTCTGGGCTGAATAGCATTCTTTATGGCCTAAACAATAATAGAGACAAAATATGGATTAGGTATAAATTCATCATACACTGCGAATGAGTGTACGGATATGTGCATATAAATATGTATTTTCCTCAGCCATGGGGATAAACAGGTCTGTATATTTAGAAAAATGTGCTTATTATTATTCAAGCATGAGATTCATCTCGGGGTGCTTCGCCCCGATAGAAAGCAGTGTTCTTTGATGTTCAGAGTCAAGATAAAAGAGTCATTGTTTTATGTTTGTACCCGTGAAAAAAATCTGTAATTCACTGTTTGCCAATTATGCATTGTTTTTTTCACACTTGAGGTGGATAAGAGCCTTTTCAGCATATGGAGAGAAAATTTGTGGAGCAGATGACAGAAGTGTCCGGTTCAGTCGTGGTCTCCTCAGATGAAAGTGAATTTGAAGTTCACATATGCAGACACCACTTAGCTCCTTACAGGCACATGCTGTAGACTCTTCCAGCACGTCTCTCAAACACTTGATTAGTTTTCGTGTTTTTTGTTTTCATTTTCGGGATCTATATTCTGGGTTCTCTTCTCATCCCTACATGGTAAATCGACACCAGACACTCTGTTGTTGTTGTTTTTTTAATGCTTTCTAGAGTCTTGCAGCACTTACACGAAAAAATTCAAGTCAGCATGAAATAACCAGTTCAAATATATGGTAATTGATAATTATGTATAAATGTGTATACAAGTCATGTTTCCTTCCGATGCTCAGCAGCAACATGCAAAAAGGCAAAGCAGAGAACTGCTTGTCAGAGTATGAAAGGTGCAGAGGTTAATTCTCTGTTCATTTATTATTCTGTGCACACACAAGCATGTGAATGCACCAGGGATGGGCATAAGTACTGGAATACTTGATGGGACGCATTGATTTAATTGGCAACTGCTTTCTATGAAAAGCACAGATCCATTTAGAAAAAAAATGATACAGTAGATCTGTACGGCCGCAGATAACACTCAA
The DNA here is from genome assembly GCF_904848185.1 of Acanthopagrus latus. NCBI lineage: Eukaryota > Metazoa > Chordata > Actinopteri > Spariformes > Sparidae > Acanthopagrus > Acanthopagrus latus. The sequence continues at coordinate 4,090,899 of NC_051042.1, read as the reverse complement.
AGTTCAGAGTCAGACATCAGTCTAAATAACTTTACAGGCAGAATGTCGGCCAGAAGATACAAGAGTGATGTTTGGGAGTATTTTGATATAATAAACAAAATGAACTTGCACAGCACCCAATCATAGAACAGCTAGTTCGATCATTCAGTTCGATCAGTTCAGCCACAAGTTCTAACACAGTAATGAGTCAAAATGAGTCACTAATGTCAAAAATATATGGATACATATAATACATGGAATATCATAAGAAATGCCAACATCCACTGGCGTTAGGCTCCCAAAGAAGAAAAAAAAAAAAAAAACAAGAGAGGAAGATAACAGGCAATCTCATCACATCATTTGCTAGCGGCTTCAGCACGGACCTTTGTGAATGCCACCGGGGCAGAGAAGCCAGCTCATTACAAAAACATGACTGGAGATACGTTCCTGTTTGTGAAAGGAGAAGGTTTCTGCCAGCTCGTGCTGTTTTTGTTGAGCTGGAGTACATGCTAAGATCACAGCAAACAACAGCTATGCTAATCTATACAGTCCCCTCCCTGGTTCATGTCTTGGTTGTTCAGACCCTCTCCTTACACTGTAAAAGGTATTAATGTAACTTTACACACAAATTAAAGGTTAATTATCGCAGTTAGTGTCATTATTCTACAGTAATGGACATGAAAATCACCTTGAACAATTGTGTTTCAACAGTAACCAAGATACATTTTAACTGTGAAAATGCAGTATTGTGTTGTAAAAATTAAATTATGGTACTGTGATAAACATCTGCAGTTTGTATATATTCACAGCAATGCATGGTAGAATTACAGCAATGTACAGTAGAATTACAGTAATAAACTGTTCTTTCAAGCTAACCAATATTTTATCAATAAATTACTCTATGGTGCTTTACCAAAATAACTGTAGTTTTCATTTCCCCTGTTTAAATGTATCATTACTACAACACAGTGGCAAGGTAATTCCTGTACATTTACTTTTTTTTGGTAGATTTACAGGTTAGATTTACATACACATATTGTATTTCCTCTTCATCTTTACTGTAAATATAAGCAGATTAGCTACATTTGAAGACAATATCTGTAAAGTTGTACACAGAAGAAAAAACTGGGATGCTCAAGTACTCAAAAATGGAAATTACAGACATGCCCATCTCTAGTATCCATATTGTATATATACATGACTGAACAAGGTGCATTTAGCGTACATACAGTAAACACACATCCCAGAGACAGGAAAAAGAAAAGGCAGGGAAAGCTGACCTTGTGGTTTGAGGTCCAAGGACACAGTCATCGATCCTCGGCTGGAGGTGGTCAGTCTGCAGGTGGAGACTGGATTAGTCTGAAAGGGCTGGGAAGGACAGAGGACTGTGTGTTTGTTTGTGTCTGTATGGACAGTAAGTGCTTATTTGTTCCTCCCTGTGTCTTTGCCTGTATTATAGAGGAGACATAACGGCATTGAGAGGTTATTGCAGAGTGCACACTTGTGAAACACAGACCCACTTCAGTACAGATTACCTAATGGACATTAAAATGCAGGAGTCTGATACTGCAGTATGTGCTTTTTGGTATTAGTGTTTCCTTCGGGGTAATGAGAATCCCCCTTTGTTCTAGCAATAGGACATTTCCTCATGTAATATGCAGTAGAGCAGAATATTGAAGAGCAGCATGGCTACTGTCGCAGAATGAACAGTAAACCAGTGAGCATTGATTACACATCATTTCTACCAATGATTTATGATGGCAAACAGCTGCAGTGCAGGGTGTGGCATCCCGCCTCAATTTGTCATCTGAAAGAATACAGTGTGGTAGCGAGTGTCATTTCGCCCCTCTGTCTCTGGAGCTGTGAAGTAGTGCCTTGGGGCAAACTCTCTGAAATATCTCTCTGTGACAGTGCAAACCTTCACCTCGGCTCAGATCTGCCTAAATGATTTTAGCTGTAGGTGAGAAATCCCAGCCTTTGATTTAGAAAGGGGGCACACACAGGTACAGATTTCCCAGAGGAGGGCGAGTTCACAGATATATATCCAGAGAGGTAAATGTCTTGCTCATTTCCAATTATGGTTTAACGAGACGGATTGAGGTCAGAGCCAGAGAGCGGGCCGCAGAACCCAGCCATCAGACACACTTGTGGGAACGCCAGTGGAGAGATGGGGGCACGAGGGGTGGCAGGAGCATTGGAAGTCCTAGCACGCCACCCTGAGTGAGAGGGATGATTTTCCCTCCGCCGCCCACCCTTTCTCTCTTACACACAGTCAGGGAGCAGTCGGAGGCAGGGGGCTGAGGCGGTGCCAGACGCCCATAAAGGCCCCAGTGATTCTGTGTGGAGAGTTAACCTAGCAACCACAGAGAGAAAGTGAAGCAGCCAGCTCCTTTCTCTCAGGTCCACTTTAAGACTGTGTTTCAGGAGAATATTGTCCTCCAAGATAACTCCTCCAGCACAATGCATCATTTCAGAGGGGCTTGGCAAAAGTGCGTTTAAGTCAGTAGCAAGTCAATGATATGGAGAGGGGGGAGGTGGCGGCCTAGTTGGGAGCGACAGCTCGGAGACTGGCTGAGAGAGGTGTCAGTGCCACTCCGTCTGAAAGGCTGGCTGTTGTCTCGGCCTGTTTGTTCACTTGGTCTTTTCACTGCAGCTTCCTGAAGACAGGACAGAAAGCAAAGCCAGCCTCATTCGCAACACAAATCCTTGTTCAAACATCTTGTATTTGGTAGTTTCTGATTTTACCTGGAAACAAACAATCTATTTTTCTCCTCACAGATGTAATCCCCGAGGTGGAGCTCTAATTGAGAAACACATAAAAGATTACATTCGATTTACAAAGTATATGTGAGTGAGCATACGCTCCCGCAACAGCACGGCCGTGTTCGCACACACATGCTGTGAGCAGTGTATAGACCCGAGTGTGAGCAGGTGTGGTTGCAGCTGTATAACCTCATTTTAATAATCATAAGTTTAAAATCTGTCAGCCAGCACACACAGTAATTGGATTTATGTCATGTTATTGTACAGGAGCACCTTCAAATGCTCGGAATAATAAAAAGGTATTGTTTTCTCTGTACAGCAGGTGTTTGCCTGGAAATGTCATTGTCCATATAGCAACTCTCTGGTTCAAGAGAGAGCCAAATGGAAAGCAACTCCTGGATTTCACCTCCAATTTCCCTTTGCCGTATTTTTTTTTTTTTCACGCAGCCAGATAGAATGTGAACCAGAGAAGAAACAAAAGAGCTTTGAGGAAAAAAGATGAATCTTTGCAAAGGTCAGAGCGTTTGGTCCTCCAGGATATGATTCATGTTTGTGTATGCTGTTTTTTTTTTTTTTTTTTCCTGTGGAGAAATCATGCGTATGTGTATGTGTGTAAGCGAGGGAGTATGTGTGCACACAAAGGGCGTTCTTCTTCAAGATTGTGTGTACGTTCAAGAGCCGCTGCTTGTATCAGTTTACGACAGCCCCACAGCTAATGCGATTCAGCGAGCAGAGAATAAGGCCGTGCATTTTAACAGCTCAGCCAGTGGCACACAGCAGCCAGCGCTGCACGGAGGAGCGACAGTAGCTATATGTCTGTGCCAGATAGTCTACCAGGGCTGCTTAGTGAGGGACTGCAGTTCCAGCCCGTCTCTCCAAGGACCGGGCCGAGCTGAGAGATGAGGAAACAATCTGAGAGCGAACAGAAAATCATTCACCTGTTTATATCTTGGTAGCTCACAGGTTGCCTTCTCCTCCAATCTCCTCTGCCTTTCGTCCTCCCTCCTTCCATTCCCGGGCTGCCTTTCAAGCTCACTCATCTCTCCAACTGTCAATGTGTGTGTGTGTGTGAGAGAGAGAGAGAGAGAGAGAGAGAGAGAGAGAGAGAGTGTGTGTGTGTGTGTGTGTGTGTGTGTGTGTGTGTGTGTGTGTGTGTGTGTGTGTGTGTGTGTGTGTGCGTGCGTGCGTGTGTCCAAGCGTGCATGCTCATAAATCTCTATGAAAGCTACTATCTGGAGTAAAACCATTTTCTCCGTCAGGGAGTAGAAACAATCCTGCCTGATGTGCACCACCACGGAGGTGCACACACACACAAATAGAGAAGCGCTGTGATAGATGCCTCATACACGGCACAGAATCACATGACAGACAGTCGGGGTAACTAATGTAGACAGAAGGACTGATATTTTCAGACCGGACATATCATATCGGAGCAGCAGAGAGTGGAGTCATACATCACGTCTAAACGCTCCACTTACTTTGTCAGACTAATGCTGTATGTTGGGCATCACAAACACAGACACAGGCAGGACACACCATTCTACAGCATGAAACAAGGATTTGTTTGTCTGACATACTGTATAATGTAAAGTAGAATGGCAAACACTTAAATGTTGCCTCATAGCAGTAGCAGTGGACATGTTCAGATCTTTTATTTGTACTGGAAGTAAATGTTGCAAAAGGCACAACTGGACATTTCCATTTTGGTTTAGAAGAGGAAGAAGTTGTTAAAAGGAAGATTGGGCAATGCGAGGTATAAAACATATTTCATTGTTGCAGGTAGTTCAGTTGTTGCGAAATTAAAAAAATAATTAACATACTGTTGGGTAATTTAAGCCACATCAGCTTAATCACCTTACTGACCTTGCAGACAATAAAAAATAAATATGGCACCCAGCCTGAGGTGGTTCATGTACAGCAACACATCTGTGAAGAAAAACAGTTAGCATAGCTTTGAAAAGGAAATGTTTGAATACAATACCTAACCCTAATGTAAAAAATAGAGTCATTTTTATCGTTAGCTTTCACACCTGAAAGAGTTGCATGTTGTACTCCAGGGCTTCAAACTTGCTTCCACTAAATATGAATGAATCCAGTGGAGCACAAATTTGTCTCTTACATTTGGGGAAGTAATTGGAAAGTTCCACACAATGGAAACATTCAGTGGAACACTTGTGTAAGCTTGAAGTTGTATGTACAGTAAACAAACACAAGAGCACCTTCATGGAAGATGCTCATGTCTTTGGTTAACTGAATGGACACGTCAAACAGTGTGAATGTGAATAAAGATGACAAGAAATGATTAAAGGGTAACTCCATCAATTTTACACACAAAAATGTCTGTAAATGTCTTAATAGAGGAGTCAAACTTTTGATGCTCCAGAGGAAGCGGCAAGTAATCTGAAAATTCTAAAATTGTATCACATTATATCTGCAGTATTCCTCACCAAGACCTGTTACCAGATTTTAATGTGTTTAATGTGATTTTAATCGCTGTGGCACAAAACTGCAGATGCAGATGAAGATACATGTGGTGGAACACAAGTTTCCTCGGTGATACGTCAGAAGCACTTTCACAAACTTCCACTTTCCCAGAATCTTAATAATTTTGTAGCTTTGTGGAAACTAAATAGCTGTTTTCTTTCTTTGTAATGTTAAAGTCATTGTTTTTTTCTGTCCTTTGCTGCAGTTTGAACCCCTCTAGCTAAAAAACAAATGTGCTACATACATAGCAAATGTAACTAACTAACTATCTTCCATATCATCCATTCTGCTTTTCTAAATTTCACACGTCATTGGAGTCATGTGACAACCTATAGAGAGATGAATCATTTCCCATTCTTTTCTGAAGCAGACAAATCTAGATTTACAGAATGTAAACAATATTCCAAAATCCTGAATAAATTACTCTAATTGCTTGCCAGCAGCTGAGAGCCTTTGTATGAAAAGCTCAGAGCAGCTGGTTTGAAAACAAAATGGTAGAAAGGAACTATGAACACAGTCCAGAATTGAAAATTGTGATTCATGGATGTGAATCAGCTAAATGTAATCAGTGCAAACTGAACTCTGAGCGAGCACTTTCTGTTTTTTGTACTTTCCAACTCTTTATCAAAGGTACTGCCAAGCAACTACCAGAGCAGCAGGTATTTTCTGTTACACAGCAGAACAAACTGTTAGGAAAGTTAGAAATCAAGTAGAGAAAGCAACTTTAAATGGCTGTATAAGAGATAAATGAAAACTAAAAAGGAAACAAATAGGAATGGCTGAAGAAGGAACAGAGAACAGGTCGGGAAAGGGAAAGACTGCAATATAAAAGAGCGATTAAGAACCGCAGATCAAGTAAAGAGACGAGACAGTAAAATGCAGCCGTGAAAGAGAGAGAGAGACCGGAGTACAGCGGAGAAAGCTTAGAGCGAGGTATGGAGCAGGGTGTATTAACGACGCAGATTAGCGCGGCAGCAAAGGGGATTGTTGACAGCGTCTTTCATCACAGCAGAGGGTGGTGGCAGTGTGATGGTTCGCTCCCACTCAGGTCCTGACCCGTGTTATTACAGAGCAGCTCTCAGCAGATCGCTGGGCTAAATGAAGCCATTGTGCTGGATGGTGCGCGGCCTGATGTTGTTCTAATGAAGACAAAGCCGCGTGTCACATGCCAACCTGCAACTATTAACTACACGCTCATATGCTCGCACACAGTCAGACTCAGGCAAGGTCACACCAGCCTTTCATATGCAGCGTATTTGCCGCGTTTCCAGACACATTCAAGACGTTACTTGAATTAAGTTCTGAGGCCGTGCGTGTGTTTTCAAACTATTTTGTGGCGTTATCTGTAAGTCTAGCCGACAGAGCCAGAAGACAGGGGTAGGAAAGTCATGCAGTGAAGGAGATTGTGCTGCATTTCATTATTTCAAGGTCCTTCTTATTTATACACAGCCCCCATACCCCACTTCCTTCAACACACACACACACACACACACACACACACACACACACACACACACACACACACACACACACACACACACACACACACACACTAATACACACAGGCCGCTGTTATTTGATGAAGGTCCGCTGGGTTTCTGTGGTCATGTTGACTCATCCTTGTGTGAAACGGAGACCAAACATTTGCTCTTCATGGCTTCGGCTCCTCAGCACACCTGCTGCCTCTGACCCCCGCAGACATCAGCACTGCAATAATAGTGGTGACGCTCATTAGAGTCCTGCTCATCACGCTCTGCATCTGGACTGGGAGAGAGAAACACCTGAGCCTGTGAGGTGCAGACTGGATTTGTTAAGGACAAAATTAAACCTGGGCACGACAGCGGAGTTGTTGAGCGTTTCCAACCTCTTTGATAATGATGTAGTTCTGTTATTAAAGGGTAACTCCACCCATTTTACACACTAAAGTGTCTATTACTTTAAGGTTGAACGCTGGTAGAGTTTCCCTCTAATCAGCTCTGAGGAAGAACAAGCTTTCCATTCTCCTGTTTATTTAGATTATGTTTAAAGTCCACAGTAGACGAACAGTCTTTGGGTTTTTGACTGTTAGTTTGACAAAGAAGAATCTTTAGATGTCATGTTGAGCTCTGAGACATTGTGTTAGAGCAGCATGCTGATGTTAGCATTTAGCTCAAAACAATGTTCCGCATAAGTTTAATCGTCACAGAGCTGCTATGACTGTTTTTATTTGCCTTATATGTGTGTCTACTTATATTGTGTATCTGTGCTTGTAGTTGGATGTGTGTTGCTAAGTGATCCAGGCGTTATACAAGGGGAGCCCAGTGAGGCTGTCAGACACCCTTTGCATGGCAGCTTTCAGGTCAAACTGGGGGCATCTTCTCCTGTCACTGCTCCTCTGAAGCCAGCGTGTGTGTGTGTGTGTGTGTGTGTGTGTGTGTGTGTGTGTGTGTGTGTGTGTGTGTGTGTGTGTGTGTGTGTGTGTGTGTGCGTGTGTGTGTGTGTGTGTGCGTGCGTACGTGCGGGCCAACTCGACTCAAGGAAGTTTTACCCCTGAACCAGTGAGACTAACCTGAGGGAAGCCCTATCAGATGACCTGTTTCCCCTCCAGAAACCTCGGAGCAGAAGTTAAGACAGATGCAGTCTGGAGAGGTGACCTCAGCAAGACCTTATGCCAGCCATCCAGATTTATTTATTTTATTTATCCTCTAACACACAACATGACAGAAAAATGTGATTTTTTTTTTTTTTTTACACCACTTTAAGCATTTTTCTTTTGCCTTTGAGAATACTCCAAATGCATCAGTTGTGTTAACAGTTTTGCTTTGATAAAACTGAATTGGAGATAACACACATGCATAACATGCTGCAGTATTACAGCTCAGATGATACGTGCAACATGCAGAATTAACAACAACAGTGTTTTTCTCTGCTTTGTTGATATAAATGTTTAATCACACTCTTGCGGGAGTTTCTTAATAATGAATAGAAACTTTTTCGATCATAAAATCTGCTTGTCTGAAAAATGTTTCAAAGCTAATTATTTATGGGAAAATGAAAGCTTTGTCTGAGGTGAAATGAGTAGCGCTGCATAGGCTCATGCTGTTAGCTTTGCTCCAAAAACAACCACCTGAAGTCATAACACTGAATTATTCCCATCATGCTCACTTGATGAGTATGTTATATTCAACTAAGAGAGACACAGAACAGCAGAGTGCCACACACAAACACACAGGCACACAAACAAACGCACACACACAGGCAAACATACACACACACTGACCTTAATGATATTCTTTGATAGCCTCTCTCTCCTCCGCGCTCCATCTCGGGTGTTTTAGATCCTCGAATCCCGAACTTAATGGACGATAACTGAAGCCATGCAGCCTCTCACAGCCACTATAGAAACACCAGGCAACCTCAAGATTCTCATCTGACCCATTGAGCTGAGACGGCACATTCTTCACGGGTTCAATGGACTTGGATGTGAGATAGTTTCACAACGGTCTCGCCGAAGTATACCTGCTCGTTAGGGCTTGTGATGAAAAGGAGCGCTGGCTGCACCTGATGTTACGATATTAAAAGAGCAAGACCCAGATTGCTTTTGGAGCAGATGCTGCTGGCAAACAAATAACACATGCTATTTGTTTTATTCAGTCCACAAGCTGTGTGTATCGTGAAGATAGCATTTTTGTCAGTTGTCATGTTTGTATGCTTCTACAAGACACTGATCCTTTTCCTTCTTCCCTACAGGATGCAAATTTCTTTCATTTCTATTGCTCAGAATTGGGGACCCCCCCTCTCTGCTGACCCCCAAAACTTCTATCTGCCAACCTAATATCCCTCCAGCCCCATCGCCTGAATAAACTGTTGGCAGTTAACACTTATGCAAGCCAGGGATGCTAGAAAAATGTATAAGTGTTACGCCATTCCCCCAGACCATATCGATATTTCTGTATTTCTATCTATGTAAAGTTAAGTGTATTTCAGCTTACTTTCTTGTCTGGAGGTGGAGGGGATGTTGGCGGAGTTATGCTACAAGGCAGCCAAGCCAGTGACCACAGTTCAAGACTGTGTTGAATAGGTCAAATGCAAGCAACACCTACAACAATGTTGCAGCATATCAGAGACAAGCGTACCAAACCTTCATTGTACCATTCCATTTTGATTAAGTTAGGCTACAAAACTACTTGGTTGGGTTACCTAAAGTACACATGTAACTACAGTAACATTATGTATGCTAGATATGATACGATGTGATATAATACGATACTATACGATAAAAAACAATATGATACAATACGGTATGATACGATATGATAGAACTGTATCAATCCAGAAGGGAATTGTCGCATCAGAGATTGCTACAGAAATGTACAGTACAAGAGAAAAAGCAGTAACAACCAGTGAGTTCCCAGATCAGGGTCGCACACTGGACCCAGTTAAGATAATAAAGTGCATGATGTGGTGAGATATACAACATTTACAAAATACAAGGTGTTTCAGTAGTTAACTGCAAAAACCAGGGCCTAAGAGAATAACAATAGAAGGAAGACAAGTTATGTACGTCTAACTTCTACTGTTTAAAATATTAACAGTTGACACTGTCTTCCACATCAAACACGGACAGCCGTCTCCTGTGTGACAGTTCTGTACTTGTTTAACCCAATAGTCCACCACCAACTTCCTGTACAGACGTTTGACTCTTTGTACCACTTCTCCTCTTTCCTCCTTTGCAGCCATGAGAACAGCTGCTTCAGGTCATAGTCCATGAATTAACGTAAAAATGAATCGTAACTAAGCTGTTCACATAGTCGACATACATGGTCATTTTTCTGATGAGGACAGCCCAGTTTTGATATTAGTAAGAGTGAAACCACTGGATAGTTTTATGGAGACCTCAAAACAAATCCAAGACATCTTTGTTGAAACCATTTGGTGAACCATCAGGACATCTCCACCTGCTTTGTGGTGAATAAAACAGGTAACTTAAGCCAAGCCAAGATGTTTTTCCTAACCGTATAACCACGTGGTTTTTCATAAAGTTGCAGCATCAAGAACTGTTCATCATATCAGTGGTTTGCAGGAAAGACCTTTGCTGGTGATTGGGTCTCATCCTCTCTTCCTCAGTTACCATCAGATGGAAGCTATCATGTAGATGTAGATGTAGATGTAGATGTAGCGGACAAGCACCGGGCTTGGTATCATTTCATGGCTTTTGTACCTGAGAATGAAATCATGCCCTCATCAACTGTTCCTCAGCGTCAGTGTGTAGCCTGACTGAGCTCGACTGTGTGTAATTGACTCCCTACTTGTACATTCAGAGTGTCACTTTTCCACTATAAGCACCCTGATCCATGTGCAGCTGCAGCCCAGACTTTAAAAGTTTGCAGCAGTGGCTGAAGGGTTTCTGACAATATCAGCTTTCTTGCAACTGGCTTTGGCTCTCGAGGAGACAACAACTTCTTTGCAGTCCACAACTTCTCTCTACTTTATGGATGAATGACTCAATGTATGGATGGATGTGTAGATGGGGGGATACACAGGAGAAGCAGGGGGCTGTTTGGCTGCAGCAGATGGAGGAGCAGCAGGTGTCGTGGTGGGGAGGGACTGAGGTTCCCATCGTCAGCGTTCCACTATGATGCTCGTTGACAGCGCAGGGAATGGATGTGTGGGAGAATGTACTCGCTCCCCATTAGCACATCTTCAGCCCAAGCCGCCTCCACTCCAGGCTCTTCTCCCTCTCAAGGGAAATAGAAACGGGTGGGGAAGGGGCTTCTCTCTTGGAGGTGGTGGCGGAGCCATGTCATGGAGGTGATAGATAGATGTGTGGTTGGACTGGCGTTGTGTCACAGGGGTCATGGGCTTTGGCAGCGCTTGTCTTAATGCAACATTCATCACCTGATCACACCGCGGTGAGTTCAGTGACAGGTTTGAAAATTGAATTTTGTTCACATTTTTATTAGGTTTCAAAAAAGATAGGTGGTTTGGATTTTTTTTTTTTTTTTTCCATTTCGTGACAACCCACTCAACAGAATAAATATTGGCAGCGTACATTTCTTTAGGGTTCTTTAGGTTCAGTTTTCAATTTCATGATGTGACAACGCTGTGCTCTGGTTGAGGTTTAGGCACAAAAACCACCAAACAAATTTGAGTCAGTCATCATTCCAGCAAACCATGATTATGGTGAAGCTTTATTATTAGTGGGCTGTGCTCGCCAGCCCACTATGGACACCTCTATAGCTCTGCTATAGGGTGTCCATAGTGGGCTGTGCGGAGCACAGCCCACTATTGTTATTGCTCGCGCCTCTTCTTCTTATTAGTGGGCTGTGCTCGCCAGCCCACTATGGACACCTCTATAGCTCTGCTATAGGGTGTCCATAGTGGGCGGTGCGAAGCAAAGCCCACTAGTACTATTGCTCGCGCCTCGTCTTATTATTATTAGTGGGCTGTGCTCGCCAGCCCACTATGGACACCTCTATAGCTCTGCTATAGGGTGTCCTTAGTGGGCTGTGCGAAGCAGAGCCCACTATTACTATTGCTCGCGCCTCTTTAGTGGGCTGTGCTCGCCAGCCCACTATGGACACCTCTATAGCTCTGCTATAGGGTGTCCATAGTGGGCTGTGCGAAGCACAGCCCACTATTACTATTGCTCGCGCCTCTTCTTATTAGTGGGCTGTGCTCGCCAGCCCACTATGGACACCTCTATAGCTCTGCTATAGGGTGTCCATAGTGGGCTGTGCGGAGCACAGCCCACTATTACTATTGCTCGCGCCTCTTCTTAATAATAATAATAATAATATTTTTCATCCTCCCGCTCGTTTTTGGCAGCTAACTAGTCCCGCACCGTTTGTCGCACACAAACAAAAAATATATCAAAACGTGCGTCTCGATCTGACTCGGTATGCTATCATTCAGATTTTTGATATATTGATTTTTCGCGTCGTAAGACGCGAAAAACTGCGAAAAATTTCCCATAAGGAATGAATGGGACGAGGTCAAAAATGTCGCAAATCTGCAACGGTATTCAAACATCTCCTGCTCGGGCATACTTTCGCCTAGAAACACCATTCTAACTTTAAAACGTAGGCACAAGTCTCGACTACTTAAGTTGTATTTGAACTTTTTTCCTACGATGTATAGTTTTTGAACTCTGACCCTTTAACGACGACGAGTGATTTCGGGAAAATTCAGGGTTTTCAATGAGTGTGTATGGCGGAATGTTCGCGCAGCAGAGTGCAGGAGACCAACTGACAGAGTGAGAGAGGCTCAAAAAAAACCTCAGAAATTTTCTCTTTCCGTGACGATCCCGGCCACAAATTACGCTCAAAAACAGTGATATTTTCCAGAGTTGTAGCCACACTTGTCTTCTCTCTCACAATGCATCCACTTTTTCGGTCGGATTTACGGTTTTTGAATCATCTGCCTCTGACCGACCAGAGGAGCTCTCACTGGCTCCATTTACTCCAATGTTAATCGGGAAGAGGATTTTCGAAACTGCACCCTTTTTCAACTCGCTGGCATTTCCACATTTCTGACACCAGGACCACGAAACTTGGTGAGCCTGCTCTTTAAGGCATTTCTGGCTTGACCGTGAAAAATTTTTGCTGCTATCATGTATGGTTTTGAATATATAGCACCAGTTTGACGTCCTGCATGTGAGGCTGAAAGGGCTGAGAAACAGCAGTCCCAGTCCGTTACCGGGGAGCAGGGGGGGGGGTCGGCAACGATCACCGTGGCAACCAAGATCAGCTGGGTCAGCACAGACAGTCTGTCTGTCTCTCTCTCTATCTCTCTCTATCTTTCTCTGTCTCTGTCTTTGTCTCTCTCTCTCTCTCTCTCTCTCTCTGTCTCTCTCTCTCTCTCTCTCTCTCTCTCTCTCTCTCTCTCTCTATCTTTCTGTCTGCCTCTATCTCTCTATCTGTCTGTCATCCTCTCTCTCTATATGTCTGTCTGTCTCTATCTGTCTGTCTCTCTCTCTCTGTCTGTCTCTCTCTCTCTCTCTCTCTCTCTCTATATATATATATATATATATATATGTTTTTCTTTCTGTCTGTCTGTCTGTCTGTCTCTCTCTATCTGTCTGTCTCTCTCTCTCTCTATCTGTTTGTCTCTCTCTCTATCTATCTGTCTGTCTCTCTCTCTATATATATATCTCTCTGTATGTCTGTCTGCCTCTCTCTCTCTCTCTCTCTCTCTCTCTCTCTCTCTCTCTGTCTGTCTCTGTCTTTCTCTCTGTCTGTCTCTGTTTCTCTTTATCTATCTGTTTGTCTCTCTTTCTACCTATCTGTCTCTGTCTCTATCTGTCTGTCTGTCTGTCTGCCTCTCTCTCTTTTTATATATATATGTCTGTCTGTCTGTCTGTCTCTCCCTCTATCTCTCTGTTTATTTTACAATCCACTGTACATTGAGAGCCAGTTTTTCTGTCGCTAACTCGTCCCACACCGTTGAGCGCACACAAACAAACAATACATCAAAACATGCGGCTCGATCTGACTCGGTATGCTATCATTCAGTTTTCCAGAATATCAATTTTTCGCGTCGTAACACGCGAAAAACTACCAAACATCTCCCATAAGGAATGAATGGGACGAGGTCAAAAAAGTTGCAAATCTTCAACATTATTCAAACATCTCTTGCTCTGGCATACGTTGACCTAGACACACCATTTGAACTATAAAATGTAGATAAAACTCCAAATTATCAACGTGATGTCATACTTTTGCCTTAGCTTTCATAGTTTTTTCATCACGGGACAAAGCGCACAGCCCACTCTCGCGATTCCCCGGCGGGGAATTGTCTAGTTAGTGGGCTGTGCTCGCAAGCCCACTATGGACACCTCTATAGCTCTGCTATAGGGTGTCCATAGTGGGCTGTGCGAAGCACAGCCCACTATTACTGTTGCTCGCGCCTCTTCTTAATAATATTATTATTTTTCATCCTCCCGCTCTTTTTTGGCACTTAACTAGTCCTGCACCGTTTGTCGCACCCAAACAAAAAATATATCAAAACGTGCGTCTCGATCTGACTCGGTGTGCTATCATTCAGATTTTTGAAATACGAATTTTTCGCGTCGTAAGACGCGAAAAACTGCGAAAAATTTCCCATAAGGAATGAATGGGACGAGGTCAAAAATGTTGCAAATTTGCAACGTTTTTCAAACATCTCCTGCTCGGGCATACATTCGCCTAGAAACACCATTCTAACTTTAAAACGTAGGCACAGGTCTTGTCTATTTAAGTTGTATTTGAACTTTTTTCCTACGATGTATAGTTTTTGAACTCTGACCCTTTAACGACGATGAGTGATTTGGGGAAAATTCAGGGTTTTCAATGAGTGTGTATGGCGGAATGTTCGCGCAGCAGAGTGCAGGAGACCAACTGACAGAGTGAGAGAGACTCAAAAAAAACCTCAGAAATTTTCTCTTTCCGTGACGATCCCGGCCACAAATTACGCTCAAAAACAGTGATATTTTCCAGAGTTGTAGCCACACTTGTCTTCTCTCTCACAATGTGTCCACTTTTTCGGTCGGATTTACGGTTTTTGAATCATCTGCCTCTGACCGACCAGAGGAGCTCTCACTGGCTCCATTTACTCCAATGTTAATCGGGAAGAGGATTTTCGAAACTGCACCCTTTTTCAACTCGCTGACATTTCCACATTTCTGACACCAGGACCATGAAACTTGGTGAGCGTGCTCTTTAAGGCATTTCTGGCTTGACCGTGAAAAAATTTTGCTGCTATCATGTATGGTTTTGAATATATAGCACCAGTTTGACGTCCTGCATGTGAGGCTGAAAGGGCTGAGAAACATCAGTCCCAGTCCGTTACCGGGGAGCAGGGGGGGGGTCGGTAACGATCACCGTGGCAACCGAGATCAGCTGGGCAAGCACAGACAGTCTGTCTGTCTCTCTCTCTCTATCTCTCTCTATCTTTTTCTGTCTCTGTCTTTGTCTCTCTCTCTCTCTATCTGTCTGTCTGTCTGTCTGTCTGTCTCTCTCTCTCTCTATCTTTCTCTGTCTCTGTCTTTGTCTCTCTCTCTCTCTCTCTCTCTCTCTCTCTCTGTCTGTCTGTCTCTGTCTATCTGTCTGTCTCTCTCTGCCTGTCTTTCTCTCTCTCTCTCTCTCTCTTTATTTGTCTGTCTCTCTCTCTCTCTCTATCTGTCTATCTCTCTCTCTCTCTACCTGTCTGTCTCTCTCTCTCTCTCTCTACCTGTCTCTCTCTCTCTCTACCTGTCTGTCTCTCTCTCTCTCTCTACCTGTCTCTCTCTCTCTCTCTCTCTACCTGCCTATCTCTCTCTCTCTATCTGTCTGTC
This sequence comes from Acanthopagrus latus, assembly GCF_904848185.1. Lineage (NCBI taxonomy): Eukaryota > Metazoa > Chordata > Actinopteri > Spariformes > Sparidae > Acanthopagrus > Acanthopagrus latus. Next base: position 4,075,382 of record NC_051042.1, on the reverse strand, counting down.
CATACATATATCTCTCTCTATCTGTCTCTCTCTCTCTCTCTCTCTCTCTCTCTCTCTCTCTGTCTGTCAGTCTCTATCTGTCTCTCTCTCTCTCTCTGTCTCTCTCTCTGTCTGTCTCTGTCTTTCTCTCTCTCTCTATCTGTCTGTCTTTCTCGGTCTATCTGTCTGTCTCTTTCTCTATCTCTGTGTTTATTTTCCAACCCACTGTACATTGAGGGCCCTTTTTCTGTCGCTAACTCTTCCCACACCGCTGACTGCATACAAACAAACAATAGATCACAACGTGGAAATCGATCTGAGTTGGTATGCTATCATGTAGTTTTTCAGAATGTCAATTTTTTCGCGTCACAAGACGCGAAAAACTGCAAAACATTTCCCATAAGGAATGAATGGGACGAAGTCAAAAAATTCGCAAATCTCCTGCTCTGGCATACGTTGACCTAGACACACCATTTGAACTATAAAATGTAGATAAAACTCCAAATTATCAACGTGATGTCATACTTTTGCCTTAGCTTTCATAGGTTTTTCGACCCGGGGCAAAGCGCACAGCCCAGTCTCGCGATTCCCCGGCGGGGAATTGTCTAGTGTTTATTTTACAATCCACTTTACAATGAGAGCTCTTTTTTCTGTCGCTAACTCGTCCCACCCTGTTGAGCGCACACAAACAAACAATACGTCAAAACGTGCGGTTCGATCTGACTCGGTATGCTATCATTCAGTTTTTCAGAGTATCAATTTTTCGCGACGTAAGACGCGAAAAACTGCCAAACATTTCCCATAAGGAATGAATGGGACGTTGTAAAAAAGTCGCAAATCTGCAACGTTTTTCAAACATCTCCTGCTCTGGCATACATTCACCTAGAAACACCATTCAAACTTTAAAATGTCAGCACAAATCCTGTGTATTAGAGGTGTCTTCAACTTTTTTCCTATACTGTGTAGTTTTTGAATGCTGGCCCTTGAAAGATGGTAAGGGAAATTTTCTCTTTAGATGATGCTCCCAGCCACAAATTTCACTCAAAAACAGTGAAATTTTCCAGAGTTGTAGCCACACTTGTCTTCTTTCTCCCAATGTGTCTATTTTCTCGGTGGGATTCACGGTTTTAGAATTATCGGCCCCTAACCAACAAGAGTAGGTCTCAACTGTCCCATTAACTCCATTGTAAATCAGGAAGAGGATTTGCAAAACTGCACCCTTCTCTAACTCGCTCCTATTGCCACATTTCTCAAAGTGGGACCACAAAACTTGGTGACTGTGTTAATTAAGGCCATTCCCGCTTGATGGTGGAGAAATTTTGCTGATACCATGTTTGCTTTTTCGTCACGGGGCAAAGCGCACAGCCCACTCTCGCGATTCCCCGGCGGGGAATTGTCTAGTGTTTATTTTACAATCCACTTTACAATGAGAGCTCTTTTTTCTGTCGCTAACTCGTCCCACACCGTTGAGCGCACACAAACAAACAATACATCAAAACGTGCGGTTCGATCTGACTCGGTATGCTATCATTCAGTTTTTCAGAATATCAATTTTTCGCGATGTAAGACGCGAAAACCTGCCAAACATTTCCCATAAGGAATGAATGGGACGTTGTAAAAAAGTCGCAAATCTGCAACGTTTTACAAACATCTCCTGCTCTGGCATACGTGCGCCTAGAAACACCATTCTAACTTTAAAACGTAGGCACAAGTCTCGACTATTTAAGTTGTATTTGAACTTTTTTCCTACGATGTATAGTTTTTGAACTCTGACCCTTTAACGATGATGAGTGATTTGGGGAAAATTCAGGGTTTTCAATGAGTGTGTATGGCGGAATGTTTGCGTAGCAGAGTGCAGGAGACCAACTGACAGAGTGAGAGAGGCTCAAAAAAAACCTCAGAAATTTTCTCTTTCCGTGACGATCCCGGCCACAAATTACGCTCAAAAACAGTGATATTTTCCAGAGTTGTAGCCACACTTGTCTTCTCTCTCACAATGTGTCCACTTTTTCGGTCGGATTTACGGTTTTTGAATCATCTGCCTCTGACCGACCAGAGGAGCTCTCACTGGCTCCATTTACTCCAATGTTAATCGGGAAGAGGATTTTCGAAACTGCACCCTTTTTCAACTCGCTGGCATTTCCACATTTCTGACACCAGGACCATGAAACTTGGTGAGCGTGCTCTTTAAGGCATTTCTGGCTTGACCGTGAAAAAATTTTGCTGCTATCATGTATGGTTTTGAATATATAGCACCAGTTTTACGTCCTGCATGTGAGGCTGAAAGGGCTGAGAAACAGCAGTCCCAGTCCGTTACCGGGGGGCGGGGGGGGGGTCGGCAACGATCACCGTGGCAACCGAGATCAGCTGGGCCAGCACAGACAGTCTGTCTGTCTCTCTCTCTCTATCTCTCTCTATCTTTCTCTGTCTTTGTCTCTCTCTCTCTCTCTCTCTCTCTCTCTATCTGTCTGTCTGTCTGTCTCTCTCTCTCTCTCTCTCTCTCTCTCTGTCTGTCTGTCTCTGTCTATCTGTCTGTCTCTCTCTGCCTGTCTTTCTCTCTCTCTCTCTCTCTCTCTCTCTCTCTCTTTATTTGTCTGTCTGTCTCTCTCTCTCTACCTGTCTGTCTCTCTCTCTCTCTCTACCTGTCTCTCTCTCTCTCTACCTGTCTGTCTCTCTCTCTCTCTCTCTACCTGTCTCTCTCTCTCTCTCTCTCTACCTGTCTATCTCTCTCTCTCTCTCTCTCTCTCTGTCTCTACCTGCCTATCTCTCTCTCTCTATCTGTCTGTCCATACGTATATCTCTCTCTATCTGTCTGTCTCTCTCTCTCTCTCTCTCTCTCTCTCTCTCTGTCAGTCTCTATCTGACTCTCTCTCTCTCTCTCTGTCTCTCTGTCTGTCTGTCTCTGTCTTTCTCTCTCTCTCTATCTGTCTGTCTTCCTCGGTCTATCTGTCTGTCTCTTTCTCTATCTCTGTGTTTATTTTCCAACCCACTGTACATTGGGGGCCCTTTTTCTGTCGCTAACTCTTCCCACACCGCTGACTGCATACAAACAAACAATAGATCACAACGTACAGCTCGATCTGACTTGGTATGCTATCATGTAGTTTTTCAGAATGTCAATTTTTTCGCGTCGCAAGACGCGAAAAACTGCAAAACATTTCCCATAAGGAATGAATGGGACGAAGTCAAAAAAGTCGCAAATCTCCTGCTCTGGCATACGTTGACCTAGACACACCATTCGAACTATAAAATGTAGATAAAACTCCAAATTATCAACGTGATGTCATACTTTTGCCTTAGCTTTCGTAGTTTTTTCGACCCGGGGCAAAGCGCACAGCCCACTCTCGCGATTCCCCGGCGGGGAATTGTCTAGTTATTATTATTCATCCTCCTTCCGATTTTGGCACTTAACTCGTCTCGCACCGTTTGTCGCACCCAAACAAAAAATATATCAAAACGTGCGTCTCGATCTGACTCGGTATGCTATCATTCAGATTTTTGAAATACGAATTTTTCGCGTCGTAAGACGCGAAAAACTGCGAAAAATTTCCCATAAGGAATGAATGGGACGAGGTCAAAAATGTCGCAAATCTGCAACGTTATTCAAACATCTCCTGCTCGGGCATAAATTCGCCTAGAAACACCATTCTAACTTTAAAACGTAGGCACAAGTCTCGACTACTTAAGTTGTATTTGAACTTTTTTCCTACGATGTATAGTTTTTGAACTCTGACCCTTTAACGACGATGAGTGATTTGGGGAAAATTCAGGGTTTTCAATGAGTGTGTATGGCGGAATGTTCGCGCAGCAGAGTGCAGGAGACCAACTGACAGAGTGAGAGAGGCTCAAAAAAAACCTCAGAAATTTTCTCTTTCCGTGACGATCCCGGCCACAAATTACGCTCAAAAACAGTGATATTTTCCAGAGTTGTAGCCACACTTGTCTTCTCTCTCACAATGTGTCCACTTTTTCGGTCGGATTTACGGTTTTTGAATCATCTGCCTCTGACCGACCAGAGGAGCTCTCACTGGCTCCATTTACTCCAATGTTAATCGGGAAGAGGTTTTTCGAAACTGCACCCTTTTTGAGATCGCTCCCGTTACCACATTTCTGACACGAGGACCACGAAACTCGGTGAGCTTGTTCTTTAAGGCATTTCTCGCTTGACCGTGAAAAAATTTTGCTGCTATCATGTACGGTTTTGAAGATATGGCACCGGTTTGACGTCCTGCATGTGAGGCTGAAAGGGCTGAAAAATTAGCTGCACCAGTCCGTTACCGGGGGGGGGGGGGGGGGGGGGGTCAGCACGATCACCGTGGCAACCGAGATCAGCTGGGCCAGCACAGACAGTCTGTCTCTCTCTCTCTATCTGTCTGTGTCTTTCTGTCTCTCTCTCTCTCTCTCTCTCTCTCTCTCTCTCTATCTTTCTACCTGTCTGTTTGTCTCTCTCTCTCTCTCTCTTTCTACCTGTCTGTCTGTCTGTCTGTCTCTCTCTCTCTCTGTCTATCTCTCTCTATCTGTCTGTCTCTGTCTCTCTCTACCTGTCTGTCTCTTTCTCTCTCTCTCTTTCTATCTGTCTGTCTGTCTGTCTCTCTCTCTCTATCTGTCTGTCTCTCTCTCTCTCTATCTGTTTGTCTCTCTCTCTATCTGTCTGTCTCTCTCTCTCTATATATATATATATATCTCTGTATCTGTCTGTCTGCCTCTCTCTCTCTCTCTCTCTCTCTCTCTCTCTGTCTATCTCTGTCTTTCTCTCTGTCTGTCTCTGTTTCTCTTTATCTATCTGTTTGTCTCTCTTTCTACCTGTCTGTCTCTGTCTCTATCTGTCTGTTTATTTTACAATCCACTGTACATTGAGAGCCAGTTTTTCTGTCGCTAACTCGTCCCACACCGTTGAGCACACACAAACAAACAATACATCAAAACGTGCAGCTCGATCTGACTCGGTATGCTATCATTCAGTTTTCCAGAATATCAATTTTTCGTGTCGTAAGACGCGAAAAACTACCAAACATCTCCCATAAGGAATGAATGGGACAAGGTAAAAAAAAGTCGCAAATCTTCAACATTTTTCAAACATCTCCTGCTCTGGCATACGTTGACCTAGACACACCATTCAAACTTTAAAATGTAGATAAAACTCCAAATTATCCACGTGATATCATACTTTAGCCTTAGCTTTCGTAGTTTTTTCGTCACGGGCCAAAGCGCACAGCCCACTCTCGCGATTCCCCGGCGGGGAATTGTCTAGTTATTAGTGGGCTGTGCTCGCCAGCCCACTATGGACACCTCTATAGCTCTGCTATAGGGTGTCCATAGTGGGCTGTGCGAAGCACAGCCCACTATTACTATTGCTCGCGCCTCTTCTTAATAATAATAATAATAATAATATTTTTCATCCTCCCGCTCGTTTTTGGCAGCTAACTAGTCCCGCACCGTTTGTCGCACACAAACAAAAAATATATCAAAACGTGCGTCTCGATCTGACTCGGTATGCTATCATTCAGATTTTTGAAATACGAATTTTTCGCGTCGTAAGACGCGAAAAACTGCGAAAAATTTCCCATAAGGAATGAATGGGACGAGATCAAAAATGTCGCAAATCTGCAACGTTTTTCAAACATCTCCTGCTCGGGCATACTTTCGCCTAGAAATACCATTCCAACTTTAAAACGTAGGCACAGGTCTCGTCTATTTAAGTTGTATTTGAACTTTTTTCCTACGATGTATAGTTTTTGAACTGTGACCCTTTAACCATGATGAGTGATTTGGGGAAAATTCAGGGTTTTCAATGAGTGTGTATGGCGGAATGTTCGCGCAGCAGAGTGCAGGAGACCAACTGACAGAGTGAGAGAGGCTCAAAAAAAACCTCTGAAATTTTCTCTTTCCGTGATGATGCCGGCCACAAATTACACTCAATAACAGGGATATTTTCCAGAGTTGTAGCCACACTTGTCTTCTCTCTCACAATGTGTCTGCTTTTTCGGTCGGATTTACGGTTTTTGAATTATCTGCCTCTGACCGACCAGAGTAGCTCCCACTTCTTCCATTCACTCCAATGTTAATCGGGAAGAGGATTTTCGAAACTGCACCCTTTTTCAACTCGCTCCCGTTACCACATTTCTGACACGAGAACCACGAAACTTGGTGAGCTTGTTCTTTAAGGCATTTCTGGCTTGACCGTGAAAAAATTTTGCTGCTATCATGTACGGTTTTGAAGATATGGCACCGGTTTGACGTCCTGCATGTGAGGCTGAAAGGGCTGAGAACTTAGCTGCACCAGTCCGTTACCGGGGGTGGTCGGCAACGATCACCGTGGCAGCCGAGATCAGCTGGGCCAGCACAGACAGTCTGTCTCTCTCTCTCTATCTGTCTGTGTCTTTCTGTCTCTCTCTCTCTCTCTCTCTCTCTCTCTCTCTCTCTCTCTCTCTCTATCTTTCTACCTGTCTGTCTGTCTGTCTCTCTCTCTCTCTTTCTACCTGTCTGTCTGTCTCTCTCTCTCTCTCTCTGTCTGTCTGTCTATCTCTCTCTATCTGTCTGTCTCTGTCTCTCTCTACCTGTCTGTCTCTTTCTCTCTCTCTCTTTCTATCTGTCTGTCTGTCTGTCTGTCTCTCTCTGTCTGTCTGTCTCTCTCTCTCTATCTGTCTGTCTCTCTCTCTCTCTATCTGTTTGTCTCTCTATATGTATGTATATCTCTGTATCTGTCTGTCTGCCTCTCTCTCTCTCTCTCTCTCTCTCTCTGTCTGTCTCTGTCTTTCTCTCTGTCTGTCTCTGTTTCTCTTTATCTATCTGTTTGTCTCTCTTTCTACCTGTCTGTCTCTGTCTCTATCTGTCTGTTTATTTTACAATCCACTGTACATTGAGAGCCAGTTTTTCTGTCGCTAACTCGTCCCACACCGTTAAGCGCACACAAACAAACAATACATCAAAACGTGCGGCTCGATCTGACTCGGTATGCTATCATTCAGTTTTCCAGAATATCAATTTTTCGCGTCGTAAGACGCGAAAAACTACCAAACATCTCCCATAAGGAATGAATGGGACAAGGTAAAAAAAAGTCGCAAATCTTCAACATTTTTCAAACATCTCCTGCTCTGGCATACGTTGACCTAGACACACCATTCAAACTTTAAAATGTAGATAAAACTCCAAATTATCAACGTGATATCATACTTTAGCCTTAGTTTTCGTAGTTTTTTCGTCACGGGGCAAAGCGCACAGCCCACTCTCGCGATTCCCCAGCGGGGAATTGTCTAGTTAGTGGGCTGTGCTCGCCAGCCCACTATGGACACCTCTATAGCTCTGCTATAGGGTGTCCATAGTGGGCTGTACTATTGCTCGCGCCTCTTCTTATTATTATTATTCATCCTCCTTCCGATTTTGGCACTTAACTCGTCTCGCACCGTTTGTCGCACCCAAACAAAAAATATATCAAAACGTGCGTCTCGATCTGACTCGGTATGCTATCATTCAGATTTTTGAAATACGAATTTTTCGCGTCGTAAGACGCGAAAAACTGCGAAAAATTTCCCATAAGGAATGAATGGGACGAGGTCAAAAATGTCGCAAATCTGCAACGTTATTCAAACATCTCCTGCTCGGGCATAAATTCGCCTAGAAACACCATTCTAACTTTAAAACGTAGGCACAAGTCTCGACTACTTAAGTTGTATTTGAACTTTTTTCCTACGATGTATAGTTTTTGAACTCTGACCCTTTAACGACGATGAGTGATTTGGGGAAAATTCAGGGTTTTCAATGAGTGTGTATGGCGGAATGTTCGCGCAGCAGAGTGCAGGAGACCAACTGACAGAGTGAGAGAGGCTCAAAAAAAACCTCAGAAATTTTCTCTTTCCGTGACGATCCCGGCCACAAATTACGCTCAAAAACAGTGATATTTTCCAGAGTTGTAGCCACACTTGTCTTCTCTCTCACAATGTGTCCACTTTTTCGGTCGGATTTACGGTTTTTGAATCATCTGCCTCTGACCGACCAGAGGAGCTCTCACTGGCTCCATTTACTCCAATGTTAATCGGGAAGAGGTTTTTCGAAACTGCACCCTTTTTGAGATCGCTCCCGTTACCACATTTCTGACACGAGGACCACGAAACTCGGTGAGCTTGTTCTTTAAGGCATTTCTCGCTTGACCGTGAAAAAATTTTGCTGCTATCATGTACGGTTTTGAAGATATGGCACCGGTTTGACGTCCTGCATGTGAGGCTGAAAGGGCTGAAAAATTAGCTGCACCAGTCCGTTACCGGGGGGGGGGGGGGGGGGGTCAGCCCGATCACCGTGGCAACCGAGAGCAGCTGGGCCAGCACAGACAGTCGGTCTCTCTCTCTCTATCTGTCTGTGTCTTTCTGTCTCTCTCTCTCTCTCTCTCTCTCTCTCTCTCTCTATCTTTCTACCTGTCTGTTTGTCTCTCTCTCTCTCTCTCTTTCTACCTGTCTGTCTGTCTGTCTGTCTCTCTCTCTCTCTGTCTATCTCTCTCTATCTGTCTGTCTCTGTCTCTCTCTACCTGTCTGTCTCTTTCTCTCTCTCTCTTTCTATCTGTCTGTCTGTCTGTCTCTCTCTCTCTATCTGTCTGTCTCTCTCTCTCTCTATCTGTTTGTCTCTCTCTCTATCTGTCTGTCTCTCTCTCTCTATATATATATATATATCTCTGTATCTGTCTGTCTGCCTCTCTCTCTCTCTCTCTCTCTCTCTCTCTCTGTCTATCTCTGTCTTTCTCTCTGTCTGTCTCTGTTTCTCTTTATCTATCTGTTTGTCTCTCTTTCTACCTGTCTGTCTCTGTCTCTATCTGTCTGTTTATTTTACAATCCACTGTACATTGAGAGCCAGTTTTTCTGTCGCTAACTCGTCCCACACCGTTGAGCACACACAAACAAACAATACATCAAAACGTGCAGCTCGATCTGACTCGGTATGCTATCATTCAGTTTTCCAGAATATCAATTTTTCGTGTCGTAAGACGCGAAAAACTACCAAACATCTCCCATAAGGAATGAATGGGACAAGGTAAAAAAAAGTCGCAAATCTTCAACATTTTTCAAACATCTCCTGCTCTGGCATACGTTGACCTAGACACACCATTCAAACTTTAAAATGTAGATAAAACTCCAAATTATCCACGTGATATCATACTTTAGCCTTAGCTTTCGTAGTTTTTTCGTCACGGGCCAAAGCGCACAGCCCACTCTCGCGATTCCCCGGCGGGGAATTGTCTAGTCTTATTATTATTATTCATCCTCCTTCCGATTTTGGCACTTAACTCGTCTCGCACCGTTTGTCGCACCCAAACAAAAAATATATCAAAACGTGCGTCTCGATCTGACTCGGTATGCTATCATTCAGATTTTTGAAATATTGATTTTTCGCGTCGTAAGACGCGAAAAACTGCGAAAAATTTCCCATAAGGAATGAATGGGACGAGGTCAAAAATGTCGCAAATCTGCAACGTTGTTCAAACATCTCCTGCTCGGGCAGAAATTCGCCTAGAAACACCATTCTAACTTTAAAACGTAGGCACAAGTCTCGACTACTTAAGTTGTATTTGAACTTTTTTCCTACGATGTATAGTTTTTGAACTCTGACCCTTTAACGACGATGAGTGATTTCGGGAAAATTCAGGGTTTTCAATGAGTGTGTATGGCGGAATGTTCGCGCAGCAGAGTGCAGGAGACCAACTGACAGAGTGAGAGAGGCTCAAAAAAAACCTCAGAAATTTTCTCTTTCCGTGACGATCCCGGCCACAAATTACACTCAAAAACAGTGATATTTTGCAGAGTTGTAGCCACACTTGTCTTCTCTCTCACAATGTGTCCACTTTTTCGGTCGGATTTACGGTTTTTGAATCATCTGCCTCTGACCGACCAGAGGAGCTCTCACTGGCTCCATTTACTCCAATGTTAATCGGGAAGAGGATTTTCGAAACTGCACCCTTTTTCAACTCGCTGGCATTTCCACATTTCTGACACCAGGACCATGAAACTTGGTGAGCGTGCTCTTTAAGGCATTTCTGGCTTGACCGTGAAAAATTTTTGCTGCTATCATGTATGGTTTTGAATATATAGCACCAGTTTGACGTCCTGCATGTGAGGCTGAAAGGGCTGAGAAACAGCAGTCCCAGTCCGTTACCGGGGAGCAGGGGGGGGGTCGGCAACGATCACCGTGGCAACCGAGATCAGCTGGGCCAGCACAGACAGTCTGTCTGTCTCTCTCTCTCTATCTCTCTCTATCTTTCTCTGTCTTTGTGTCTCTCTCTCTCTCTCTCTCTATCTGTCTGTCTGTCTGTCTGTCTGTCTCTCTCTCTCTCTCTCTATCTTTCTCTGTCTCTGTCTTTGTCTCTCTCTCTCTCTCTCTGTCTGTCTGTCTCTGTCTATCTGTCTGTCTCTCTCTGCCTGTCTTTCTCTCTCTCTCTCTCTCTCTCTTTATTTGTCTGTCTCTCTCTCTCTCTCTCTATCTGTCTATCTCTCTCTCTCTCTACCTGTCTCTCTCTCTCTCTCTCTCTCTCTACCTGTCTCTCTCTCTCTCTCTCTACCTGTCTATCTCTCTCTCTCTCTCTCTCTACCTGCCTATCTCTCTCTCTCTCTCTCTCTCTACCTGCCTATCTCTCTCTCTCTATCTGTCTGTCCATACATATATCTCTCTCTATCTGTCTGTCTCTCTCTCTCTCTCTCAGTCTGTCAGTCTCTATCTGTGTCTCTCTCTCTCTCTCTCTCTGTCTCTCTGTCTGTCTGTCTCTGTCTTTCTCTCTCTCTCTATCTGTCTGTCTTTCTCGGTCTATCTGTCTGTCTCTTTCTCTATCTCTGTGTTTATTTTCCAACCCACTGTACATTGAGGGCCCTTTTTCTGTCGCTAACTCTTCCCACACCGCTGACTGCATACAAACAAACAATAGATCACAACGTGCAGCTCGATCTGACTTGGTATGCTATCATGTAGTTTTTCAGAATGTCAATTTTTTCGCGTCGCAAGACGCGAAAAACTGCAAAACATTTCCCATAAGGAATGAATGGGACGAAGTCAAAAAAGTCGCAAATCTCCTGCTCTGGCATACGTTGACCTAGACACACCATTCGAACTACCAAATGTAGATAAAACTCCAAATTATCAACGTGATGTCATACTTTTGCTATAGCTTTCATAGTTTTTTCGACCCGGGGCAAAGCGCACAGCCCACTCTCGCGATTCCCCGGCGGGGAATTGTCTAGTTAGTGGGCTGTGCTCGCCAGCCCACTATGGACACCTCTATAGCTCTGCTATAGGGTGTCCATAGTGGGCTGTGCGAAGCACAGCCCACTATTACTATTGCTCGCGCCTCTTCTTATTATTATTATTATTTTTCATCCTCCCGTGATTTTTTGGCAGTTAACTTGTCTCGCACCGTTTGTCGCACCCAAACAAAAAATATATCAAAACGTGCGTCTCGATCTGACTCGGTATGCTATCATTCAGATTTTTGAAATTCGAATTTTTCGCGTCGTGAGACGCGAAAAACTGCGAAAAATTTCCCATAAGGAATGAATGGGACGAGGTCAAAAATGTCGCAAATCTGCAACGTTTTTCAAACATCTCCTGCTCGGGCATACGTTTGCCTAGAAACACCATTCCAACTTTAAAACGTAGGCACAGGTTTCGTCTATTTAAGTTGTATTTGAACTTTTTTCCTACGATGTATAGTTTTTGAACTGTGACACTTTAACGATGATGAGTGATTTGGGGAAAATTCAGGGTTTTCAATGAGTGTGTATGGCGGAATGTTCGCGCAGCAGAGTGCAGGAGACCAACTGACAGAGTGAGAGAGACTCAAAAATTAGCTCAGAAATTTTCTCTTTCCGTGATGATCCCGGCCCCAAATTACACTCAAAAACAGTGATATTTTCCAGAGTTGTAGCCACACTTGTCTTCTCTCTCACAATGTGTCCACTTTTTCGGTCGGATTTACGGTTTTTGAATCATCTGCCTCTGACCGACCAGAGGAGCTCTCACTGGCTCCATTTACTCCAATGTTAATCGGGAAGAGGATTTTCGAAACTGCACCCTTTTTCAACTCGCTGGCATTTCCACATTTCTGACACCAGGACCACGAAACTTGGTGAGCGTGTTCTTTAAGGCATTTCTGGCTTGACCGTGAAAAAATTTTGCTGCTATCATGTATGGTTTTGAATATATAGCACCAGTTTGACGTCCTGCATGTGAGGCTGAAAGGGCTGAGAAACAGCAGTCCCAGTCCGTTACCGGGGAGCAGGGGGGGGGTCGGCAACGATCACCGTGGCAACCGAGATCAGCTGGGCCAGCACAGACAGTCTGTCTGTCTCTCTCTCTCTATCTCTCTCTATCTTTCTCTGTCTCTGTCTTTGTCTCTCTCTCTCTCTCTCTCTCTCTATCTGTCTGTCTGTCTCTCTCTCTCTCTCTCTCTCTCTCTCTCTCTCTCTATCTTTGTCTGTCTTTGTCTCTCTCTCTCTCTCTCTGTCTGTCTGTCTCTGTCTATCCGTCTGTCTCTCTCTGCCTGTCTTTCTTTCTCTCTCTCTCTCTCTCTTTATTTGTCTGTCTCTCTCTCTCTCTCTATCTGTCTATCTCTCTCTCTACCTTTCTGTCTCTCTCTCTCTCTCTCTACCTGTCTGTCTCTCTCTCTACCTGTCTGTCTCTCTCTCTCTCTCTACCTGTCTATCTCTCTCTCTCTCTCTCTCTACCTGTCTATCTCTCTCTCTCTCTCTCTCTCTCTACCTGCCTATCTCTCTCTCTCTATCTGTCCATACATATATCTCTCTCTATCTGTCTGTCTCTCTCTCTCTCTCTCAGTCTGTCAGTCTCTATCTGTCTCTCTCTCTCTCTCTGTCTCTCTGTCTGTCTGTCTCTGTCTTTCTCTCTCTCTCTATCTGTCTGTCTTTCTCGGTCTATCTGTCTGTCTCTTTCTCTATCTCTGTGTTTATTTTCCAACCCACTGTACATTGAGGGCCCTTTTTCTGTCGCTAACTCTTCCCACACCGCTGACTGCATACAAACAAACAATAGATCACAACGTGCAGCTCGACCTCACTTGGTATGCTATCATGTAGTTTTTCAGAATGTCAATTTTTTCGCGTCGCAAGACGCGAAAAACTGCAAAACATTTCCCATAAGGAATGAATGGGACGAAGTCAAAAAAGTCGCAAATCTCCTGCTCTGGCATACGTTGACCTAGACACACCATTCGAACTATAAAATGTAGATAAAACTCCAAATTATCAACGTGATGTCATACTTTTGCTTTAGCTTTCATAGTTTTTTCATCACGGGGCAAAGCGCACAGCCCACTCTCGCGATTCCCCGGCGGGGAATTGTCTAGTTATTATTATTCATCCTCCTTCCGATTTTGGCACTTAACTCGTCTCGCACCGTTTGTCGCACCCAAACAAAAAATATATCAAAACGTGCGTCTCGATCTGACTCGGTATGCTATCATTCAGATTTTTGAAATACGAATTTTTCGCGTCATAAGACGCGAAAAACTGCGAAAAATTTCCCATAAGGAATGAATGGGAGGAGGTCAAAAATGTCGCAAATCTGCAACGTTTTTCAAACATCTCCTGCTCGGGCATACTTTCACCTAGAAACACCATTCCAACTTTAAAACGTAGGCACAGGTCTCGTCTATTTAAGTTGTATTTGAACTTCTTTCCTACGATGTATAGTTTTTGAACTCTGACCCTTTAACGATGATGAGTGATTTGGGGAAAATTCAGGGTTTTCAATGAGTGTGTATGGCGGAATGTTCGCGCAACAGAGTGCAGGAGACCAACTGACAGAGTGAGAGAGACTCAAAAAAAACCTCAGAAATTTTCTCTTTCCGTGACGATCCCGGCCACAAATTACGCTCAAAAACAGTGATATTTTCCAGAGTTGTAGCCACACTTGTCTTCTCTCTCACAATGCGTCCACTTTTTCGGTCGGATTTACGGTTTTTGAATTATCTGCCTCTGACCGACCAGAGTAGCTCTCACTGGCTCCATTTACTCCAATGTTAATCGGGAAGAGGATTTTCGAAACTGCACCCTTTTTCAACTCGCTGGCATTTCCACATTTCTGACACCAGGACCATGAAACTTGGTGAGCGTGCTCTTTAAGGCATTTCTGGCTTGACCGTGAAAAAATTTTGCTGCTATCATGTATGGTTTTGAATATATAGCACCAGTTTGACGTCCTGCATGTGAGGCTGAAAGGGCTGAGAAACAGCTGTGCCAGTCCGTTACCGGGGGGGCAGAGGGGGGGGGTCAGCAACGATCACCGTGGCAACCAAGATCAGCTGGGCCAGCACAGACAGTCTGTCTGTCTCTCTCTCTCTATCTCTCTCTATCTTTCTCTGTCTTTGTCTCTCTCTCTCTCTCTCTCTATCTGTCTGTCTGTCTGTCTCTCTCTCTTTCTCTCTCTATCTTTCTCTGTCTCTGTCTTTGTCTCTCTCTCTCTCTCTCTCTCTCTCTGTCTGTCTGTCTGTCTCTGTCTATCTGTCTGTCTCTCTCTGCCTGTCTTTCTCTCTCTCTCTCTCTCTCTCTCTATTTGTCTGTCTCTCTCTCTCTCTATCTGTCTATCTCTCTCTCTCTCTACCTGTCTGTCTCTCTCTCTCTCTCTCTACCTGTCTCTCTCTCTCTACCTGTCTGTCTCTCTCTCTCTCTCTACCTGTCTCTCTCTCTCTCTCTCTCTACCTGTCTCTCTCTCTCTCTCTCTCTCTCTCTCTCTCCCTGTCTATCTCTCTCTCTCTCTCTCTCTCTACCTGCCTATCTCTCTCTCTCTATCTGTCTGTCCATACATATATCTCTCTCTATCTGTCTGTCTCTCTCTCTCTCTCATAGTCTGTCAGTCTCTATCTGTCTCTCTCTCTCTCTGTCTCTCTGTCTGTCTGTCTCTGTCTTTCTCTCTCTCTCTATCTGTCTTTCTCTGTCTCTGTCTTTGTCTCTCTCTCTCTCTCTCTGTCTGTCTGTCTCTGTCTATCTGTCTGTCTCTCTCTGCCTGTCTTTCTCTCTCTCTCTCTCCTTATTTGTCTGTCTCTCTCTCTCTCTCTCTCTCTCTACCTGTTTTGCCTTAGCTTTCATAGTTTTTTCGACCCGGGGCAAAGCGCACAGCCCACTCTCGCGATTCCCCGGCGGGGAATTGTCTAGTGTTTATTTTGCAATCCACTTTACAATGAGAGCTCTTTTTTCTGTCGCTAACTCGTCCCACACCGTTGAGCGCACACAAACAAACAATATGTCAAAACGTGCGGTTCGATCTGACTCGGTATGCTATCATTCAGTTTTTAAGAATATCAATTTTTCGCGACGTAAAACGCGAAAAACTGCCAAACATTTCCCATAAGGAATGAATGGGACGTTGTAAAAAAGTCGCCAATCTGCAACGTTTTTCAAACATCTCCTACTCTGGCATACATTCACCTAGAAACACCATTCAAACTTTAAAATGTCGGCACAAATCCTGTTTATTAGAGGTGTGTTCAACTTTTTAGTGGGCTGTGCTCGCCAGCCCACTATGGACACCTCTATAGCTCTGCTATAGGGTGTCCATAGTGGGCTGTGCGGAGCACAGCCCACTATTACTATTGCTCGCGCCTCTTCTTAATAATAATATTTTTCATCCTCCCGCTCTTTTTTGGCACTTAACTAGTCCCGCACCGTTTGTCGCACCCACACAAAAATATACCAAAACGTGCGTCTCGATCTGACTCGGTATGCTATCATTCAGATTTTTGAAATACGAATTTTTCGCGTCGTAAGACGCGAAAAACTGCGAAAAATTTCCCATAAGGAATGAATGGGACAAGGTCAAAAATGTCGCAAATTTGCAACGTTTTTCAAACATCTCCTGCTCGGGCATACATTCGCCTAGAAACACCATTCTAACTTTAAAACGTAGGCACAGGTCTTGTCTATTTAAGTTGTATTTGAACTTTTTTCCTACAATGTATAGTTTTTGAACTCTGACCCTTTAACGATGATGAGTGATTTGGGGAAAATTCAGGGTTTTCAATGAGTGTGTATGGCGGAATGTTCGCGCAGCAGAGTGCAGGAGACCAACTGACAGAGTGAGAGAGACTCAAAAAAAACCTCAGAAATTTTCTCTTTCCGTGACGATCCCGGCCACAAATTACGCTCAAAAACAGTGATATTTTCCAGAGTTGTAGCCACACTTGTCTTCTCTCTCACAATGTGTCCACTTTTTCGGTCGGATTTACGGTTTTTGAATCATCTGCCTCTGACCGACCAGAGGAGCTCTCACTGGCTCCATTTACTCCAATGTTAATCGGGAAGAGGATTTTCGAAACTGCACCCTTTTTCAACTCGCTGGCATTTCCACATTTCTGACACCAGGACCACGAAACTTGGTGAGCGTGCTCTTTAAGGCATTTCTGGCTTGACCGTGAAAAAATTTTGCTGCTATCATGTATGGTTTTGAATATATAGCACCAGTTTGACGTACTGCATGTGAGGCTGAAAGGGCTGAGAAACAGCAGTCCCAGTCCGTTACCGGGGAGCAGGGGGGGGGTCAGCAACGATCACCGTGGCAACCAAGATCAGCTGGGCCGGCACAGACAGTCTGTCTGTCTTTCTCTCTCTATCTGTCTGTCTATACATATATCTCTCTTTATCTGTCTGTCTGTCTCTATCTGTCTGTCTGTCTCTCTCTCTCTACCTGTCTGTCTCTCTCTCTCTCTCTCTCTCTCTCTCTCTCCACCTGTCTATCTCTCTCTCTCTCTACCTGTCTATATCTTTCTCTCTCTATCTGTCTGTCCATACATATATCTCTCTCTATCTGTCTGTCTCTCTCTGTCTGTCTGTCTCTGTCTCTCTCTCTCTCTCTCTGTCTGTCAGTCTCTGTCTTTCTCTCTCTCTCTATCTGTCTGTCTTTCTCGGTCTATCTGTCTGTCTCTCTCTCTCTATCTGTCTGTGTCTTTCGCTATCTCTCTGTTTATTTTCCAACCCACTGTACATTGAGGGCCCTTTTTTCTGTCGCTAACTCTTCCCACACCGCTGACTGCACACAAACAAACAATAGATGACAACGTGCAGCTCGATCTGACTCGGTATGCTATCATTCAGTTTTCCAGAATGTCAACTTTTTCGCGTCGTAAGACGCGAAAAACTGCCAAACATTTCCCATAAGTAATGAATGGGATGAAGTCAAAAAAGTCGCAAATCTCCTGCTCTGGCATACGTTGACCTAGACACACCATTCAAACTGTAAAATGTACATACAAGTCA